>NC_133976.1:47414121-48149954 GCF_047716275.1 Strix uralensis | reverse complement strand
ACTCTGTTTTATGACTGTCTTCAGTCAGTCCAATATTTTGGATATGGAGAACATCAATTAACTGTCTGGAAGCTTGGGGAATTTCAGAAGAACCTGCTTCTCTTTCTGCCCTCCTACACTCAAGTATTATAGTGGTGGCTTTCATCTTCAGTTTGATATCACATAGTGCAAACTGATAACTAATCTTGGGGAAAAAGAATAAAGATCAAGGCCAAATTATCATGTCTCCATTGTGTGTTAGTTAAGAGTAGGGTATAAGGCATAGCCACAATCATACATCGCAAAATTAAATCTCTTTTAATCTGCAAACTCCACATTTCATCCACTCTGTTCACACCACAGCCATTAAACTCTTAAACAAAGTTTAGACTTATAATAGAAAGACTGAAAAGCACAAATTTTATAATATACCACAAGCAAGACTCAAGAAAGCTGAAGACTTATCCCATTTAACTTTGAGAATACTATTATTTTTTAATGTTTCTTTTAAAGAAAAACTAACGAATATATGCTTCAGAGATGATAAAATTATTCCTTTATCTTATCTATGTTTTACTTTTCTTGTATAGGGCATTTGTAAGATTATGGATGATAGCAATATATAAAATCAAATGAAATCTCAGTTACATTTAATTCTACATTTGAAATAACTGAGAGGTTTCTGCAATTGCTCTTTATGACAATATCCAATATTTTAGGAGTATGAGAAATAACTAAAGTTTCTGAATAATTGGTGTAATTATTCATCTATGAACTTTGTAAAAACATCAGCAATAGAATATATAGGAAAAATGAGCTCGGAGACAAAGACAGCAAAGCTCTCAGTAATTGCCTTTATAAAAAAAAATACTCCATATCAAGAGGCAGTTCTTTAAGCCAAGGTAGCAATCTGAGTTAATGGTCTTCAAAACAACATTTCCAAACTTAAGGCAATTATGAGATGCAGAAAAAAAGAAATGAAAAAAAAAATCTGTCTGAATTTACAAATCTTTACATATTGTGAGGGCCTCCTCCGGTCTGAACTGCATTCAGCACCCACTGCAATGCACAGCTAGGGCCAAAGCAGGTACCCTGAGAATCCCACTGAAACAGCGTGTGAAATAGAGACAAATATGAATAAGCCTGCCTATTTTTTTGCTGCCATCATCCAAAAAGGAGGGCTAAAGGCAGGCTGCAATTCCACTACAGTGAGGTCATCAGGAGGTAGCAACAGCTAGTAGTGAGAGGAGATTTCAAGAAAATAAGGGTCCCCCAGACATCAAAATATCCCTTAACAGATCTGTATATCTGGCTTAATCATTTAGTTTAAGTGTGTTTTTTCATATTTTAATTCTGCTATGCTTGCTTTTCACCAATGACCAATAAGCTAAAATGCCAGCACTGGCTTTTGTATCTTTACTGACCATGTTACAATTATAGATATTGTTTCCTCATCTGGTTAGGACTGTCTCTCACTCTGGATGACATTCCTCTGACAGTTCCCTGAACCCCTCCATCAGAGCCTAGGGAACAACTGAACAAGCTACCTCCTGCCATCTTTTAAGCTCTGCCTCCTCCAGTGACACACAGTAGCTGACCATGTGTGGATTCACAGCATGATGAAAGGAAATGGGTTATTTTAAGTCATTTTCAGCCAGTCAGTCTGGCTAATCTGTTAACTCTGCACTGCAGGGAACAAGTACGAAGTCACAGGGTAAGTCTCACTTGAGTGTGGAGCACTAGATGAGGGTGGAACAGTAAATCATCATCATTTGAGGTTCTCTGTCATCACCCTGAATATCTAAATCACCTTCAAAATGAAACATGGAAGGGTGCTTTTGTCTTAGAAAATTTTAACATTCTCTATCAGATGACAATCACATTACCTTACCCTACTCTTTTTTTTTTAACTCTTATACTCTTAAACTGAACAAGAGAAAAAATATCATGACAACCTATTTCATCTTATTCTTCTGTGTTCCCCATGAAATACTGATCTGAAGTTTCTTTTCTTTGTTCCTGCTATACTGCTAGCAGTGAATTTTGGAACAAACTCTGTTCTGCTTTGTTATTTCAGACAAACAGATAATTTGGAATTTAAAGTATCCATAATAGGACTAAGGAGCCTGTGGGTCTGTTGGAAAGAGGGATGATTCTTCGCCCCTTGAGAGCATACTCCAGTCTAAGCCTACAACAGTTTCATAAAAAAATAAAGGGTATGAATCTACTAGAACCTTATTTAAGCAAAGGCCTTAAGCACATTAAGCATTTAATACGTTGAGATAAAATGTGCTTAAGTGCTTTGAGTATTCAAGTCATAATGATTATTACAGTAATTCATGTATGCTCAGCTATATCTTGTGAGTGCATGCATTTAGTGGCTATTGAATAAATAAACTGATTAATAACATTTGCAGTGAGAAAAAGAAATATAATTAGCTTTAATATAGTGCAAATACATTTTACTGTAAAAAAACCATCCCTCCCCATGTAACAAAGTTGGTATAACCATTGGTATGGATATGTTTTTTCTATGCATATCCCTGTATATGTTTATCAAGAATTGACAGAAAATCTGATCTGTGAGAGGATTTGGAAATTCTCTGAGTGTTTTTTTCTGACAATCTGTTGGAACGGCATTGCTTTGAGGAAATACCTTAAACAGAAAACTGGTAGATTTTCAAAAGCAATGTCTGTCCCATTTTTTGCCTCCTGGTCTGAGCATCCAGGATTCATGGGTCTTGGACTATCCAAGTTGTTGTTGTTGTGACCCCCAGTTTTATCAGACTGTTTTCCTCCAGACTGGAACCCAGGATCACTGGGATCCCCAGTCTCATGTACACACCACAGACACAGAGCTGGAAAATGTGTAAGTTACAGGTGGCACTTGATTCCTCACAGCTTGAAAACAAATTTTTCTATACTGGGAGCTTCCCACTCCATCAGCTTCTAAGACTGTCTTTAACCTCTGAAACTGCCTGTTGATATTACAAATGTATAAAGGGGAAGGAAAGGAAATGCCTTTTAATTTTAAGATGTCTTGATTTTAATTCCTCTTTCAAATATTTCTCCCAAGTTTCTCATATAACCAGATTAGTATTTTGACAGTGACAGCACAGGAGCATGAATCAGCTTTTATTTTTTTGTCTTTTTTTTTTTTTTCCCCTGAGCATTCATAGATTAGTTAGACACTGTAAATTCTTTTACTGATTTAATAAACTGTTTTCCTTATTTAGTCAGTGATATACAGGACTCTGAAGCACATCTGGGTTTGTTCTCACTAGCATACTTTGTTAAAGTCTCATTTACGTATTGTTTTCTTAAATTATGGCTCTTCAGTGGCAAGTTAGGAGTCAAGAACTTAAAATTCATTTACAAGCAGGCTATTTAAAATACGAATTTTGAAATTGTCATTTAATAGGTAGCTGATAGTATTTTCTTCCTTCCTTAGACCTAATCCCTAATAAATTAAACTGGCCAATACAAAAAATATTGTGGCACTTCTGACTAGTGTATTATACAAAAATTTGCAAGCATATATATGTTTGAGGTGTTGCATTAAGAAATTGTAAGATTCTCAGTAGGGTTTATGGACAATATCAATTTACTTGGTGTATGTTGGTGTGCTTTATAAAATAGGAAAAGACTACAGTATTGTTGGAAATATGTTGAAATCTCAGTTTTGTACAATACATCATGCTTGGAAACTAGATTTATTTGCAAATGTATTGGTCCAATTAATCTCAAGTAGGAAAAAAATCACAATCAAGAAACAGCAATTGCAAAAAAGACACAGTTATGTCATAATCTTGATGATTTTCCATAGTATATTTTCACACAAGTATGATTTTAGATTTAAGTAAGATAACCATAACGCACAGTTACCTATAAACTAAATATACATTGTTTTCTTCTGGTGCATCAGTAATATGAACTTCTCTTAAGTATGTATGGTCTTCTAGCTTTGTTCACATGTAGCTGCCGTTTCAGAATATAGGGATTTTTTCTTTTCATTATTTCCTTATCTTGGCTTGAGTTCTCTAGCTCAAAAGCATCTTGCTGAAGTAACTGTAGGATGCAAGAAGAGACACAATATTAACAGATTTTTTTGGTGATGAAAATCATCAATTCTTAGAAAGCTTTCTAAAACTTTATTTTAACATCTGCCACCAAGAAAAATCTTTACCATAGTAGTTGTGGGTTTTTTTTTTTTTTAAAAAAAAAAGGGGGAAAGAAAAAAAAAAGCCCAAAATTTAAGACACAAAACTAAGATCAGGCTAAAGATGAGCTGAATCCCAGAGAGGTGATATTTAAATTCCACTGAAACAAATGAGATCATTGGTTTTGACTAGAGAGAAAAGCTGGTATGTCCTCCTTGGACTAAAACTCAAATTGCCTGAAAACCTCCTAATGACTGTCACTCTGTAATCACTCATTTAGGCAAAACATCTCCTAAAACACCCACTGCTTGCTGATTTTGAGCAATATTTTTATCTGCAACTTCCTACAGGTAAAAAGTCAAAATGTGTAATAAATAAATAAGAAATTAAATAAAGAACAAGAAAGCCAAAATTTTGTCAATCGAAATTTCTTATATAACTTTGTTTTGAATTTTACTTGGAGTTTTCAAAGTGTTCTGTTTAGATTCATTCCTGCTTTATCTGTTAAGATTTCATCCATTATCACACCAAGTTCTTCCATGGTCAAGTACACTCCTACTGTCTGGCTGAAAGGTATTAAACTGAAAACATTTTTATACTCACCTCAGTATTTCCCTAAGCAATCAAACACTTACTTAATTACTTAATAAATAAGTGCTCATCTAAACTCTATTTAGATGGAAAAACTCTCATGGTTTCAACAGACTTTGGAGTCAATCCTGGATGAGTAAGATCACAAGAACTTCCTTCATTACAGAAATTGTTTATTTCAAGCCTTCTTCAATCCTTCTCCCTCTGGCTCTATCTCTTCTTATTTTATTGTCTTATAAACCTCTGCACTGCATAAGCATGTTCCTAAGCTGAGAGAGGAATATTCTTTTTCAATCTCACATGCCATACTTTTAGGAGTGATGATTCCCAACCACCACAAGAGGTGATGCAACTGCAAAGTAAGAAACTGTGATTAAGTCATATGGGCTATTGCATATAGTCAGTTCTGTGGTATCTCCTTGTCATGGTTTAACCCCAACTGGCAACTAAGCACCACACACCTGCTCACTCACTCCTCCCTGCTCCCACTGGGACAGGGAGGAGAATCAGAAAGGAAAAAAGAGTAAAACTTGTGGGCTGAGATAAGAACAGTTTAATAATTTAATTTAAATAGAATAATAATAACAATAGTAGTAGTAGTAGTAATAATTGATAATGATAATAATGAAAAGGAAGATAACAAAAAGAGAGTGAAATAAAACCCAAGAAAGACAAGTGATGCACAATGCAGTCGCCCACCACCCACTGACCAATGCTCAGCCAGTGCTCGAGCAGCAATCCACCTCTCCTGCCAACTTCCCCCAGTTTATATACTGGGCATGATGTCATATGGTATGGAATATTCCTTTGGCCAGTTTGGGTCAGCTGTCCTGGCTGAGTCCCCTCCCAACTTCTTATGCCCCTCCAGCCTTCTTGCTCGCAGAGCGTGAGAAGCTGAAAAATCCTTGACTTAGTATAAACACTACTTAGCAACAACTAAAAACATCTGTATGTTATCAACATTATCCTCATTCTAAATCCAAAACACAACACTATACCAGCTACTAGGAAGAAAATTAACTCTATCCCAGCTGAAACCAGGACAGTACTTTTCAGCAATAAATGTACTGATGAAAAGAGTCCTCGGAAAACTGGTTCTCAAAGATGTTGCAGTCTTTTGTATGGACCATCCCAGCTAATATGAAGGCTTGAGAATAAGCCTGCAAATATAGAGCTGTGATTCAGCAAACAAAAGAGGATGAAGATTCAGCCATGAACCTGTGACTGAAGAAACTGGGTTTACTGGAAAGTGGGTAGTAACACTGAGATACATTTTTTTGCTAAGCAAAGCAGTTTTTATTGTAATATATGACAATGTAAGTGGATTGTTCCCAGTGTGCATCTGTGTGATCACTGCACTAAGATAAATATCACAAATGGACTATAAACAAGCACTATTTAAGAGCAGCAATCTTCATACAATCATAGTGTCAACTTCCAGGACCCTCTTTAGGTGAGACGAAGTGAAAAGGAAGAGTTCCCTTGCTACCAGTTTCCTAGCAATGCTGAGAAGCCCAGAGTACCTGGTAAAATTACATGTACACATGGGCACGTGTCCATGCATTTTGAATGCAGTTTGCCTTAGGGCCTTAAAAGGGTTTTCAGAAACTCTGCCTACATTTAGTTATTCCTCAATAAATCTGCAGTAACTTCATGTCTGTTAAGCAGATATTAATTTTGTGTTCTGGCATAGAGCTCACTTTCATGTGTTTGTTTGGTTTCTTGGAATGGCTACAAAGAGTGGAGAAAGTATGTAGTTAAGAATAGTTCTCATTTATCCATGGGTTGTTATAAAAAACAGGCAGCTCATCAGAAATTACATTAATTCACAACTCTTTAAATAAGAGGTATATTAGAGGTATTAGAGAAGGAAAGCTCAGATGGTATGTCAGGGGTCACAGATATGGATTTTAAAACATCACGACAAACAGAGCCTGAGAGTTTATTAGCAGTTGAAACATGCATTTCTGACAGTTTGTTTTACCTCCCAATGCTGAAAGGCTCTGCTGTGGCAAACTTTTTGGACTTGATATACTGTCAGCATTGCTTCCAAGCTGAAGCCATCCAGAGCAGCAGGAAACTGTCTTCCTGAAATGAGATCCTCTTCATCTACCTCTACTGTTTCCTCCACTTGGTTGTTTATGTTGTTGACAAGATTGCAGACATTTAGCAGGGTCATTTTCCAGTAAGGAAGTTTTGCTCTATTAATCTGAAAATACAAACACCCACTCTTTAACATGTTGGAATTTTCATTTTTTTTTTTAGTAATAATGTGTGACATTCAAACATTTTGGTAGGAACAAGTATGTGTGTTCAAAGTACTTTTCATCTGCTCAACTTTTAGACAATAATTAGAGAGTGCTGAAATTAGGACAACTCATTTATTAAACACACTAAGTCTGTTTCCCCACAGCCTTACCCCCCAGGTAGATACACAAGATGAAAAACTAAACTGCTACCAAACAAGAATGGTAGCATTTCATAGTCATTCTGCACAGGTGCAAACAAAAACACAGATGGAAATTAATATAATATAAATTCACAGGTGTAAATCAGGACAATGAGTCAAACCCACTAGATAAATTCCCAGTACTGGAATCCAAGGTGGATGCCTGTGGTTAACTAGACGCTCCTCCCCAGTTCAGAACAAATACCAGTCATTTCAAAATTCCCTGAGAAAAGGAACAGAGTCCCTGCTTCAGGGCAACCTGTCTGATGAGGCTGGGTCTGAAGTTATGGAATCTGTAAGCCCCAGAAGTTTTGGATGCTGGAGACTCATGAGCCTGAGCTATGTGAATCTACAAGCTTAGATGAAGATAGAACAAAAATGAAACAGAGCTGTGCAAAAAATGTATTACTGATTTGATAACAGGACTGAAAAACTCAGACCAACCGTATTTAGCTGGTCCACAATGGACCTGGTCAGAGATGTTACAGAAAGTCAGGCATAAAGAAATTTCACCATGGTTTGTCTCAAATTTTGCTTGCTCCGGTATCTTGCATTATTTAGGACCTATTCAACCTTTTAAAATGTTGAAAAAAAAAATTTTTACTTTTCTACTGGTACTGTTCTTTCCAAGCAGTTGTGGCAGTAGTCTTCTTCAGTTTTGATTATCAATAGAAAAAAAGTAAGTGAAAACCCTAATTCCCACCTCATTCACTGCTTTTCATGTCTTTGCCGCTTTCTTTGTTCTCACGATAAATAATTTCTTTCAAATTGTATTCCTTTTAGTGGTGAGTATGGAAATTAGTTTCCTTAAACTAGAACTGGTGACATAGAAATCTCCAATCAAAAGCAAAATAGCAATTCCTATTTATTACTGGCAAGGGCTTCTTTGCTGTTCACATTAGCATTACACTTTACCTATGAACTGAAATGTAGTTGCTTCTTTTCGTGGATGTACAAAGTTAAATATGGTATTACATTAACACAGACATTGCCTTTTACATACTGACAGCATTAGGAGTGTGGATGCAGTGCTTACTTAGCTGAACATTAGGTAACCACATAATCGGTTGTGTTTTTAAAGCACCTTCCTCACAAAGGGGCATTATACGCAAGATGTATGCATATTCACCACACTTTACAATTTTTTGAAGGAAAAGAAAGAAAATAAAGAGGAGTGAGGAAGAAACAAGAAAAGCTGGCATCTCTATCAGCATTAGTTACAAAACATTAACTTTTGGTCATAATCATTACCCCAATATACATCTGATATATGCATGCCTTCCAAAATGAGAATAATTTTGCCTTTTAATAAAATCACTATGTGTTCTCAGACTCCTGACAAGGCCCATAAAAAAAAAAGTATTTTATTTTCAGGCTAAGAAGAAAACAAATCTCAAATCTTATTCAAAAGCTTGAAATTGGTTCTGCATTGTTTACTTTGAGCTCATCTGTTGTCCCATCTAGGTGCCTTAATTAGTCTGTTGAATTATTTGAAAAGATGTGACAGGTTCAAAACAAAAATTAACCTCTTTGCAGGATGTCGAATTTAATTAACAGAAGTTAAACTAGCAAAAAAATGCAAGTGTCTACTGCAATTTCAAAATCTTCTTTGGTCTGTTTTAAAATACTTGTGAAATATAAAAGTATGGAGCTTTCCATGGCAAATGAGGAGGCTTTTCCATCGCAATTCTCTCTCCTGGGTATACAAAAGAAATGTAAGCTAGCTCGACAGTAGCTAAATTGCAATGAAGAATAAAATCTAGAGACAATGCTACATGAGCAAGTGACAGTTCTGAGTTAAAAAAACCCAAAAATATTCCAGTGGATGGGAACAGAGGAGGAAAGGATAGAGAAATTTGTTATGCCTTCTTGCATAATTTATATAATCTTTTTGATCTAAAGTTACTACTTTATGTTAGCCTGATGCATGTCTATGTTTAAAGGAACTTTCCTCTATATATTAGTAAAATACTTAAATAGCAGACTTCAAAAGATGAAATTGTTCTTAGCTGCTACTTAGGAGTTTAGGGGAAAAAAATTTCGCAGTGCTGTCTGCAAGCATACTTCATTTGTTAAGGGAGTCTAATTCCCATTAAAACCATGCATCTATCACCTCAAAGTATTTTTACCTGGGTACATCTGCTTCTGACTTACACTGCTGCCAGCTCACAGAACGAGGTCATAAAGCATTAAGAACTTCAGTCAAAGGTGAAATAAATTTTTTAACTGAACATGGAGCTCTCCAGGTCATGTCCAGTCACTGAACAGAGCAGTTGCTACTTTTCTACTCTCCTGCACTACTACAGCAAGCACTACAATCAGACAGCTTTGGTTTATAGGTTATGGGAAATCTCTGAGGTCCTTATCCTAAAGGAATATGTGGAAATACAGTTTAAGATGACCATAACCTAAATGTTCAGGTACATTTCCAATGTGTGATATATTTTCCCCACTGGTCTAATAACAACTACAGTTGCTCAAGACGTTATTTTGGAAACACCTACACAAGAGATCAAGGAACCCATCCGTATCTGCCAAGATAGAACTGATTTTAAGATTAACTTGGAAAATATCTGGGAGTGATCTGAAGGAACAACAGCGATTGCAGTATGAATCAGAATTTAAGTTATTAATGCTGAAGTGAATATGATGTATTCATTTCCACTGTTGAACATGCTTCTGAAATAAGACTCAGATATGTAGTTTCCTACACCTTATGTATCTTGAAAGAGAATTTTAAATCATCTAAGAAACTGAAATGAGTTTGAGAATATTTCCTTCTTTGGCAACAGTCTTGTCCTATGAAAGATTAAAGAGAGTCCCAAGTTATAACTTATATATCTTTTTCCTTCCATTTCTGGTTGGATGATACCCTTGATACTTTGTGTAAGATACTTCCTATGTTATAATGCATACCTCCCAAATGTTTCGGGTTTTTTTCAGAAAAATAAACTTCAATTCTCTGCTTTTTATATTCTGTCTTTATCTAGTGAAAGTAAATTAAAAACAAATTCATAACCAAGTAAAACCCAGGGTAATGTAGGATCTCTGTGGTTCCTTTTCAGAATAGTAATTGAATTTCATTCAGAATGTAACCATAGAAATAATATTCTCTAAGGAGATATGGTATTGAGTTCTGTTACAGTGGAAGTTCTTCCATGGTGTGTACTAATGTCTGTAAATGTAATGAATTTTTATGTGATGACTGAGTCAGGAAGTCAGTAACTCCTAGACACCTGTAACCTCGTCTGCCTCTGACAAGAAGGCTAAACTGTCTGGGCACATACAGGCAGCAGTAGGCATCCTAGAACTGTAAGAAGCTTAGAAGATCCAAGACTTCAGAAAATTAATGTGAGTAGGGATCCCAAAGGTGGAGCATATTCTAGTGATGATATATTCTTCAAGGGAACACCTTTTTTTTTCCTTTTTTTTTTTTTTCTTTAACATCATCTCAATCTTGTTTGAGTTCAGGATATTCTTCATGCAAGTGGTGGTTTCAGGCAAGCATTTATTTGCTACCTATTTGATACAAAAGAGATACAGTAGATAACTGTCCACATATTTGTGACACTTCAGATTGTGTTGTTTTACCAGATCTTCCAAATGACTCTTTGGATTTTAGCTTAGAGAAAAGACAGATAAAGCATTTTAGGGCCTTGTTTGATCCCCATATCTTCTTTGAGATGTAATAGCAGGGAAGGGTGATAAACTGTATTATATGTTGAAGACAGGTTGTAATAAGCATGGATATACTTCTTTAAAGATGGAGAGTGATTCAGCATATAAATAACTTTAAAGAGCAGTTTGAAAAGGGCTAGCAGACACTGGACAGCAGTCTGTGAAGTCAAAAGGGTATGGTAACTCTTTCCATAATATTGGATAGACTACTGAATGTTGCAAAGGTGTGTGCTTAAACCCTAGCTGTAGTCTTGATACTATGCTTCACAAGTGCCTACTTAGGAAGACTTTTTCTGTCACATACTAGAACCACAAGTGATTTTTAGATCTGAGCTTTCATAAACAATTTTTTCTTTTTTTTTCCTTTTCCCCCCCATCTTAATGCTATTTAAATTGTCTGAATTTCCCTTGCTGCTTATTACCAAGTCAGTGTCAAAGACAGTTAATGCAATTTAACAGTAATTGACCTCTACTGGAACCAGATCTCGGGCACAATACGAGACAGTTGTTACACATACCATCCTCAAATTTGTCTCTCACACCAGAACCATACTTTTGTTCTAAAGAGGGTTAAAAGCTAGCAGAGGACAACAGAGAAGAAAAAAAAAAAAAAGTCATTTCAGTAATGAATGAAATAGTGGTATGCCTCTTGTAGAAGCATTTATGCACACTTCTTAGCGTGCCTTACCTTGATGTCAAGAGACAATATATATTGAACTAACGAATCCAAGATTGTGATTTAAGGCAGTATAATGTATGACTAAAGCAACGTCTCCACCATGCAACTACTGTTTCTGTCAACTTCCAGTGTCACTTGACTTATGGTATATACCATAAGGAAATTGAGTAGCAAGCTATATGATGTAGAACAGCATATAAGAGTATTATGGCAAACATAATTACATTATCAACTGGTGCACTATATTTGTGCATTTTTAGTTACCTGAGATTGTGCTCTGTGCTGAGAGGGAGGAAAAGATGGAAGCGGAAGTTAGATTCACAGTTTCACTAAAGTCAGTAGTAGAAATACCAATAGCTGCAGGGTTTTCTCCCAGGGCATACTATGTTTTGTCACACAAAGAACCATTCTTGTCAGCCTCCTACATTTAAAGTTGTCTCAGGAAAAGAATATCAATTACATTTTTCTGCACCTTAGGGAAGAGAGTAGCAAACGGGTTTATTTGGCATCTGAGGTTAATTACCATGCCCGTAAAGAACATGGGAACCTAAGAACTGCCAGACCAGATCAAAACAATTTATTTTCTGGCCTCATTTCTTATTCTAGCCTGTTCAAAGGATCCTGTAAAAAGCTCACATATAAGCAAATACAGTAAATAGAGAAGTCTTCCAGGCAGGTTTTGTCCTTAACCTTCAACTAGTCATTGGCTTATGAAATTCTTTTTTTTTGAAAATTTTTAATTCTCAATTTATTTTCCATTGAATTTAGTCACCACCTGAACTTCATTAGAACAAAGAATTAAAACATTCAACCATGGCACTTGTTTCAGGGTTTGTTCTTTAATATGTTGCTGAAGAAATATTAGACCTATGTATTTCTTAGATCATTCACAGAAAATAACAGTGTTGAGAAAGTGTTTGTCTATCAGCCTGTTCAATACATATGTGCAACACTTGCTGCTTCACCTTGTCAAATATGAGATTGGAACTGAATTTTTGTCTATTTGTATTAAATGACTATGTACATCGCTCACAGTCTGGCATTTTGTCAAGGAAATGTCATTTATCAGATTAATATTTTCACAGTCATGCCCCCATGTTCCTGTACTAACGCTATGATTAAATTCCTAAACCAAAATCAGCATAAGTATTAGTTTTTGCTTTATGACTGTCTTAATTTTATATGCATATAGGAAAAGTTCTGCATAAAAATATCACTTATGGATTCGACTCAAGGTTAATTTAGCTTTCATCAGGCATAATCCTATTGGAAACACATTTCCTTATACAAATTTACATCTCTGCACATAACACAGTTTTGACAGTTTAATGAAATTACCCGTGTTATGAGTGAGGAGCACTTTTGGTGTGTCACATCAACACCTTTAAATTTCCTTTGAACTGGAGAAAATCTTGGACCAAAGTAATGTCTAGCACTGAACTTTTTTGTCTAGACCATAGGTTATTACTTTGTGCAAAGACTTCTGGGTTTGTAATGAGAATTCATTTGCTCTCTACCCATCAGCTAAAAGAGGAAAAATAATTACCTTTGATGTGTACATATTGGTCAATAAATCTGCTTCTAATGCTTTCATTTCCTCTTCTGAGTCTGGGAATAAACCAGAAACATATGTTTATTATTTCATCATAAATCACGGGCATTTCAATTCAGCACACAGAATTTAGATATATCAATGAATTCAGAGAAACAAACAATCAAAAACCAAACAAACAAGTCAGATAAAAACACAGCAAAGTGATCTAGAGGGACTGTGAGGAGTCTTCAGGTAACAGGAACATTATGTTACAATAGATACTCACTACCTTTTTAAAGCATGATCAAGCTTATTGAAGTGAATGAAACGATTCATTAATCTCAGTTCACTGGTAGACAGGACCAATAATCTGCAGCCCTTTCAGTAAACAAAACTGCTGCAATATTCTTCTTTCAAAATCAGTATGATTTTCATAATCACTCTTTGTTACCTTTGCTTACTTTGGAAGATTTTGGATATTTATTCTCAAATAATATTTATTTAAGTAGCAGCTAAGCACTTAGGTGAATGGCAGTTATGATTACTTGACAAGATTTAGTCTTGATTATTCTTGGTTAAATTAAGAGTATTTTTACTGACATGAGGAAATTGAGCTTAACCAGTTTGTGATACCAGCTCTTAACAATGCACATACCAAAAGAAAGTATTCTGACTGAAAGTCTGAGGATTTTCTTTACTAATTTAATTCACCTTTGATAGATCAGCAGACTTGAAAGAGCTGTGATTTGGTGAATAAGGTAAAAATTGCAGTAGAAAGAGAAAACAGCCACAAACTTTTCTTTGCGCTGTACAGAATCACAAGGAAGATCTAGTGCCTTGCAAATGTAGCAGCAATCACAGCTCAAAGGTGAGATATATGCAGGAATCAGTTAAGACTTCAAGAGAAACAGAGTTCCACATGGATTTTATCTTTCCTGGAATACTAGCAGTCAAACAATACACTTACTTATATTTAAAACCAGACTAAACCAAACTCTATTGCATATTCATATAAGTCATATCTCACTTTCATCAAAATGATCTATGCTGTTGGCATATAACACCTTACCACAGAATCTGTGGATAGATTCTGCCTATGCCTTCATTTCAGGGATCATCACCAGGCTGTGTCACTACCTTTTACAGAACATGAGACTGTAAGGGACCTTTTATACAAATATGTGCTAATCTGTCATAGATTTCTGCTAGCACAGGAAGCCAACCATTATAATGCTCTCAAAAATCTATCGTGTTCAATCTTAATAACAAGATCTCACCACCACTATGTTTCCTGTTTGGGGAATTCTTCCAGACTATCAGTGGTTATTCATGTTCTTCTAAATTCAAGCCTAATTTATTTCTAATTACAAATTTATTAATGGTTTACATAGAACTTCCTTCACTACAAATTATACCTTTCTGTTTGTAATATTTAAACAACTCATGTATTTTTTGAGAGCAATCACAGTCCTTCCACGCTTAGATTTTTAGGGTGTGCTTACACAGTGATTAGCAAACAAATGCAGGATCACTGTGCCTTTTGGACATAAACCATTACGGGAAATCCAGTAAATACTTCACTGAAAGGCTGTGCCCAGAGCTAGTAGACTCTCATCTATTTTCTCTTGTAATAGCCTTGTATTCCCCAACTCATCAGGGTGGCCCTCCTCTGTGTCTCATGTGATCTCAAGACAGCACACCATAGTACAGTTTGCATCAGAAGACTCAATACTTTACTACCTTAATGCTTACCATTAGCTACAGCAAGTAGCTCTCTTACACATTTTTTGATTTTGTTTGCCTTTCATGGCTGAAAAAATTAGGTATCTCAGAAAAAAAAATGAGGTCAGATAATATGACCAAGTCTTTTATTTCCTCAGACATTTCCAACAGCTGTGCTTCTGTTTAAAAGAGCTTTTAATAGGAACTTCTACTATTTCCTAAGCTATTGCATTTTTACTGTTGCACTGCTGCTCGTTTCTATTATTCAGGTCATCAAAAACTTCTCAGTGTTACGCCGATCTTCCTCTGTAGTTATGCTCCTGTTCACCTTTGCATTACCAGCACACTGCATTCATTCCTACTGTTTGCATTGAAGTTGTTATTGAAAGTATTAGACTGGTTTGTAGATCAGTATTACAGCAAGTCACTAGCAATGAAATCTCCAACCTAATGCCCTTCAGCCCTTTCAGCACTACTGGTTGTCAGTGTTACCTGGTCTCTTAACGGCTTTACCATAGCCAGAGTTCTGCTGGCAGCACAAGATCACCTCAGCTGAATTTCTACTAATGATAGCAGCAGCTCCTGTGAATGGGTGAGTGGCACATGTGTGACAGCATCATGATTTGTGGTGTCCTGGGTCATACCGGCTGAGGACAATGAAAGGACTTGTGTCTGGCTAGCACCTGTTTTTTATGTTCTATAGAGGAGAGAAGACAGCTTCCACACCATCGAGGCCAGAAGATAGCTGCAGATGTGGAAGACAGGTATGTATAAAGAAACATTTTGATTGAGAAGTCTGGAGGACATTATTTAGGAGGCCAGTCAAGATTCCTCAAGTGAAGAATAAAGCAAGGTGAGGAGGAAGAGAAGAGACCACATCCACATAATTCAAGAGTGAAAGAGACAGATGAAAAATAAAAGCATAAAAAGAGCAAACTCTCAGAGAGCAATGTATAAAACGTCTGGTTACACATTATCGTTCAAATCAGAGAGAAATTCACACAGTTTGATGTTCTCTTGATTCACTTCTTGCTGACAAGAAATACAGCTTCTATTCATATATTCACATTCTACAGGAATAGTTACATTCTACACACTTTCCCCTGAGGGCAAACATTTTCAAAAGAAAATTAGAATGAATTATCATTTTATGACATAACTGTCCATATTACTTAAAACTGATTTGGCCCCTCCACACAAGCTTCTCCATGGCACTTCTCATTTAAATATAATTTCAAATTTTCAAGCAAATAAACGATCATGTCAGTTACATATACAATTTTGATTCTGGGGGGGTTTATGAGCCTGTTTTAATTTCCACTGAAATTTTTTTACTTTAGTGGTCTTTCATTCAGGCTCTACAAACAGTTGAATTTGAAACAGCCTCACTGAAAACACTAGTCAATTAATGGTTTAAAAAGCTTCAAATATATAGGGAGAAAATAATAAATGTTAAGCCTTGTCACTAAGATCACCAGTTCTCTATAATATACAGTATGATTATGTTTAAACTGTGATAAAATGCAGGTATTGTGTGTGTTAACGTCCTTCTTCGGCAGGGGAATACAAATCGGAAACTTTCATCTAAAGTGAGAATTAGGAATTCTGAGTCCTCCTGAATAATGAAACTGAAAAATGAAGCTACTTGTAAATTTTTCACTTTACATTTTGTGTAGTTAAAAATTAAAGTAATTCACAAGTTAGTTAAGATTGGATTTTGAAGCCTATTCTGCTTCATGCCTGTGTGCATACACCTGTTTAATCACCACCATACCTATTTTTGGTCATAAACTTAGGGCACAAATGACACACACTTAGCTGTGTCATTTTCAAAAGGAACAGGCAATGCATTTTAATATATGGTCCTCTTTTTTTAGGTTTCTCAAGCAATTGTTCTTGAAGTAGAAATTCACTTACATTAACCTTCCTATTGTGTGATCTGCATCAGATTCAGCATCTTTTGTCATCATTTCAGATCACCTGCTACCAATTTTTTCCCCAGAATACTAAAATTGTATTTCTGTCCCTAAGAAGTGACTAAAGTGCATATATATTCATGTTGATTTGGATTATGGCAGCTGCTCCTATGAGTTGCAGAAATTATAATTCCTATGATAAGTTTCGAAATACATGGTATTCAGTAAATCGCAAATGAGGCAGCCTAATCAAGCAGATGGTCAACACTGATCTGTATTTCCAGTGTACGCTAACTGCCATGGTGTAGGTGCTGTGAGACGGAACGGTTTGTATGAAGGGAGAAAGTTCTGGGAGCGATAGAAAAATGATGCGGGCCAGCGCCCGTTATCAGGGCCAGCTCCTTGGCGCCAACTGGGTGCAGCCGCGGTAGCCCGAAGTGACTTCACCTCCACGCCGGAGGTCCCCGCCCCAGGCTGCGGGAGCGACGTCAGGGGCCGCGGAGCCGGCCGCGCTGCGGGGCCGCGCTGCGGGGCCGCGCCCGGGCGGAGGGAGGGCGGCGCGGGGCGCCGGCGGGGACTTACCTGAGCAGAGGCTGCAGGAGGCCAAGGCCAGCAGCACCGCGCACACCAGCTGGGCTCTCATCCTTGCCGCGCCGCCCTCTAGAAAGTAAAGTCCATAAATCCTGGGGAGAGACGGAGAGAGACAGACAGACAGACAGACAGAGAGCCCCGCCGCTCCGCACCCTCAGCACGCGCGCTGGCGGGCGGCTGCAGGCACCAGACGGGGCACCCGGACCCTTCCCCAACTATATAAGCCGCGGGGTGATGTCACGGCGGTGTCGCCATCGCCTCCTGACGAAGCTCCCTCCCTCCTCCTCCTCCACCCCCCCACCCCCTCTCCGCTCCCGCTGCCCCCTTCCCGCCGCTCCGCGCCCGCCAGCGCTGACGCCAGTCGCCGCCTGACGCACGCGGAGCCCCGCGGGGCGCGCAGCGGGGCGCGCAGCGAACCCCCGCACCCACCGCCGCGAGGGGCGGTCGGAACGGGCTTTTCCCGAAAGGCAACTATCCTCTGATCTCGAAAAGCCCCGAAATATTTTTCTTTTTTTAATTTTTTTTAAAAAAGTTACCGCAGTTGCTCGGACCCCTGGCGCGTGCTGTGCGCTGGGTCAGGGGCGGGAAAAGGCTGCGCCTAAACCTGCGCACCGCGCGTAGAGCCGCGGTCCCCGTGCGGTCGCCGGCTGATGCTCTTTGTCTGACATCTGTTTTACCATCCCCTCAGCGAGGGAAAAAAACGGGGAGAGAACCGCACACCGGTCACGGGCAGGGGTGTGACATCGAGCATGGGTAGCAGAAAAAAAAATAATCTGTGTGTGTGAGAAAGATAACGGGAAAGTAGGAAAGTAACTTGATAGAGATTTTTCATAGATGCGCAAAAATTTCTGCTACCCGACACGACGAGACTTCCTATCACTTCTGAAGAGCGCTTGCCATAAGCCAACAGCTGTGGTTTCGAGAGAGTCCGCCCTCCTACATTTGCCTTAAGATGTACTTTTCCTGGTTGAATTTTATAATAGATCTTTTTCCTCAGCTACCAGCACAGGCCGGGCTCCGTGAACACCGCCCAGAGCTCAAGACCCAGTAAAACCCGCAGGGGACCCGAGGCGGGCGGCAGCTCGGCGGCGGAGCGGGCGCGGAGCGGGCGCGCAGAGCCCCGGGGCGGGGTGCGACGCCGGGGGGTGCCCTGTCCCTTCCCCGCACGCCCTGCCCTCCGTGCGTCCCCGGGAGCCCGTATCTGTGCCGGGCTCGCCTTCTGCCTTTTCCATCTCGGCTCCTGAGCCGTGAAAACCACGGACATTGTCCGACGTGGCGGGGAGGGCAGGGCGATCTTTAACATACGAGTATATAAATGTAAAGCTGGAGACTCGCATCGGCCTCCATCGCGCTACTGCTTTTACTGTGATTTTTTCTCTCAGATACAGGCAAATGCTCCATCTGTTGAATGCAGATACTACAATGCGGAACATTCTGATCTCTGTGAATACATTTAAGGACAGATACACATGCCACACATAGCAGGAACGCACTCCCTGAGTGGTAGATTCAGCTGGCGTGGATATTCTCTTCACTGCAGAAAGTTTCCTTTAAAATGCAAAGAGCGGGGTGCTGCTTGCCTCCGGGGCCCTCTGTGCCTATCTATGTGACTGAATAGATGCCGCAGAAACAGAAAACACGCAGAATTTTCATAATCCTGCCATAAGGAACACCTGGTGAGAAAAGTTTAATTAAGTGAATTCCTTCTTTGCTGAATCAACTTTTGCAGCACAACAAAATTTAGATTTGAATGTTGAATGGTCCAATAAGTACATTCAGAAATAAAGCAGAGTGCATCCCGGTGATATTAGCTGTTTTAAGAACATGGATTTTTGCATACAGTTGGGAACACATCTTTCTGTCCTACTAAGAATTTAAAAAGAAGCAAGCAAACAAACAAAACCCCCAAAACATGTTTATCACATTGTATGGGCTGTGCTAGCCTGCCAGAAAGTTTCAGCTATCGCTCATCTGCCTCAGCACAGAGGTTAGATTAGATAGCCACTCACACTCCCCTCTAGTCCTATTTTCTATTATTTCCATGATGTAGAAAGATCAATCTGCAGCTGATTTCGCTCTGTGGGTGTTCTGCAGTTTAGAAAGCTCTATGAATGAGAATCATATTTCATAGATATTTTCTAGTGCCTACTCTCTGTCACAGATTTCTTCAATAGTGTAATTGCCCATATTCTTACATAACTGGAATTTATAGGAACGAAGTTTTATTTTTTCCTCAGGAATAGAGTAGTGGCTATTTTTCCTGACATTAAAATCTGTGATCACCTAATTGTTGCCCATTTATAGATAGGTATATATATTTTACACTGAGATACTAATTATTAGTGATTTCAAGAGGATGGTAGGTTATAGGCCATAATCTTTTTTATCATTACTCTGTTTTCACGTTGGGTGTTTGTTTTGTTTTGTTTTTTTCTGGAAAATGACAAGGCAGAAACTTCAGTGTTAAAAATCTTCTTTGCTTTCTTATCACGTTGAACGTTCTTGACATATTATCTTCAAATGCCCTGTATCAGGCGCAACAGAGCTTGGACATTTATATTTTTTTCTCAGTAGAACTAAACTGTCTTCTGTTTCTCAGATGCTCCTTTACTTACTTTTCCTACCTTTTTCCTACATCTGTAGCTTCTACTGCTCCATTAAGAATTGCGTACTAGGAATTTTAACCCTTTCAACAGTTAATTCCCTAAATCACCGTGACTTCCTCAAGTCATCTTCATGTCACATTTCTACTAATGAGAAATGTGCTCCAGATAAGCTTTTATAATAAGAAAAAAAAAAAACAAAAACCAAACCACCTCTTTGCAGATGGGTCTCTCGTTTTAAATATTCCTCAGCTAAAGAAAACATTTATTAGTTCCAGTCAGCTTGGGAAACTCAGTTTATCTTTACTTGCCCTCATGTGATTTAAACAGCCTGTCCAGGCCTATAAATCAGCTCCATTCACAGCTGTGAGGCATGAAGATAGTGAAACAATCAGGCAAATGGCAGATTCATGAAAGAACAGATACATGAACCTCCATTTACTTTGTCATTGGAACATAAAACTACCATCATAACATATGGATGACACCAAACACAAAAGCTGTAATCACCAAACAGACGGAGAAAACCATTCTGCTAATGATCCTGCAGTAGAAGGTACTGGAGACTATAATAAGGAACAGTCGATGTTCCAGTTAGCAGTCTTATGCCTTGGGAACAGAAATAAACACAGTGAGAATGAATGGAAGGCAATTCAAGCTGTTCAATCTTGTCATTAAATATATTAATGTTTAAGATTTTTTTTTGTGGATTTTTAAACAGTTTTTAGCCAAACCTTGCGGTAGTTATAGAAGTATGGAAACTAGAAGAGGAATCATTCTGGAGGTGGTCAGCAAGACAAAATTTCATACAGCAAACTGGCCCAAGATGCTCACTCACAATCTCAAATTTGAATTTAGTTGTGGTGATTAAGCTGTTTTGTCCCTACAACAGTTTGGTTATCAGCAGTTTAGGTTAACATGCTGGGCAGAAAACTGGTGACTCAAATTAATCTGTATCGTGTCAGCTCAAGGGACAGTAAGCTCAAGCAAAGCAGCAGGACAGAGAGGGAAGGGTATTTGAAAGCACATTTAAAACATAAAGCATAGTCAGACACTGCAGTTGAATTTCCTAGGCATTGTGAGTTCTCAGCATCTCTTTCTCTGAGCTTAAAATATGTCTAGGGTTTTTATTCTGTGTGGTCAGGACAGTGATGCTCATAAATTGATGGTCTATTCACCTGCTGAATATCCTGGAGATCATCTGTACAGCAGAGGATATCAGAAAAAAAATCAGAAGTAAAAAGGAGATGATGCTTAACACACTGGATCATTCCTAAGTATGTAAAACATTAAGCATCCTCCCTACTTGAAATCCAATCTCTTTTAGCCATTCTGTGACTCGATTTTTTAGATTTGTGAGGTTGTGCACTTTAAGGAAAACTTGAGGACTCAACTGAATAATATTCAGGAACTTACTGCTGTAGAAAAAACCCAAAGACATAAGCAAGCACATTATTATCTGAAACAGAAATATTTTTTAATATGCAGCAAATCTGTAACACATTTTTTTTAAGGAGCTGCAAATCAGCAGAAACTTTTTGGACATCTAATGAGCTATTTTCTTTATGTTTTAAAGTTACGGATTCTGAAACTGAGAAAGTGGCATTCTGTGTAGCCTATACATATGAGGTCTACATGCATGGCAGAGCTTTTTTTCTTGATGCTTTGACGTTTCAAACAGCAACAACATCTCAGTACCCCAGGGGATCATGATTCTCAAGTCACAGAAAATTTTGAAGTATCATCACAACAGAATGATCTGAAGTATCATTTCTTCTTTTGAATTATTTTTTTTCCCATTAAAGCACAATTGTTAGATTTTTCTGGACTCTGAGATTCTTTAACTCTTCTCATGAAAAAAACAGATTCTATATTTCCATTACTATAAAGCAAATACAGCACATATGCACCCACACACCTACAGTTAAAACCACTAAAAATGTGAACCTTTTGGCCATATGTATATGTAACTGTTTGGAAATTGTTTAGGAAAAGTGATTTTGGATAAAAAAGGCCATACGAAAACAATCTTCCCTCCTATTCCTAATTTCCATTTCCTTTTTTTTTGCTTTTCCTAGAATCCTCCTATCTGAGAAAGCAAACAGTGCAGTTAGAAGTGCCACCACAGTGTGTCATGGGAGATATGCTTTGGGCACCTCCTCCTTACTTTCACCTCTCAGCAATGCATTCCCAGGCCAGACTGCATCTTTCGCATTTCTCTGATTACATATTTTCCCCAAATACCTAAGTTAATCAATTTTTCATTTCTCTCCAGTGAGCTATGAATATTTTAATTTAAGTTTCAGGATGTAATATATACAGTGGACATGGGTGAAAAGCCTGATATAACTTTCCTGAAGACTGCATATTAATGTAATCCACTGTTTATCAGAGTGATCATGCTTTGAAATTCTGTGTCAAACAGATGAAATAGTTACAAGACGCAAAATTACTGTTTTAATAGTGTTACTGTTAGACTGATCAGATAACAATGATTATCCACAATTCCTGAAAGAGCAAAATGAAATTGATCTGAATTCAGAAGGGTGACTCTCTTTTTCCCATGATATTCAGTTTTTGTCTGCAATTATTCTTCAGTTTTCCCTGGAACATGGTAACTGAAGACATGCAGTATGAACTATTACACTGGTTTAATTACATCACGTAAGTAGGAATTGGACTCTACACTGAAACCCCTGAAATCATTCTATTTCGTCTTTCCTGTCACCTTCACAAATTTCTTAAATAATTGTGCTGTTTCCTTGCACCCAAGAGACAATTTCACTTTAACTAATAATTTAAAATCACATAGCCATGAAAAGATTTTGAGTTAAAAATACTGGGGAATATTTCTTCAGTGCACAGTAGAGAGGCAACATCTTATTAGTACTGTAAATCAGTGAGATTATGCTGAGACCTTCATTTTGGCCAGATACGGGTTCTTCACCAGGAGTCCTTAAGAGGTTTCCTATCAATGAGTAGCCTCTTCTATTTTTTTTAATTTTTTTTTTTATAAAAGGGAGCCTCACAGTCACGGACAGTCTTCCACAGTTCTACTGCAACATAAGACTGAGAATCACTGCTGCATTTCATAGAAGTGTTTCCATTATTCAATTTGTTAGCTATTTTTCCTTCTTCAGAAAATTTCATTAAGCAGGACAGAAGCACTAGTTTTAAATTTATTCTTCATATACAAGGTGCTTTGTTTGACCATTTATGAGTAGGCCATCTAAAAATCATTGTTAAATCTGATTGGTTTTGATTTAGGAGTAATCCTCAGAGGCAAAATATGAATTCAAAGAGCTGTGGTTTCAGTACTGTGCCAGCATGTACATTCCAAGTATACACCCCTTCTGCAACTTCCAGCCTTTTACCTATGAGGGATGGAAAGCATCTATGTAATTTGCACATCTGTGAACTGAAATTTGCATGCATAGCATTTAAGAAATTCCTTAGAGATTGAAAAGCAGACATCCCAATAAAGGCAAACAAAGTGGTAATAAGAATACATGTTACAACAGCAAACACAGGCAACCAATCATTTACAACATAAGCAAAAACATAACTGACAAAGCAAGCACCCTTTCTGAAAAATAAAATAAGGCTTTGCATCTGAAGAAAATTTTGCATTTGCATAACACCTTTCAATTTCAGTGCTTTACAAACATTAATTAACTATAGCCATGTCTAAACGAGAATACAGCTTATAAATATACACTGCTCTGGAAAAAAAAATGTTTGTCATCTGTGGCAACCTACACCAGCCTTGTTTTTACTGGTAAGGCTTATCCCAGGGAATGCTGAAGAGCTGCAATCTTTACCTCTGTCCCTTATCAAAACCATCCAGAGCAGTGCATCCTCCTGGAGAGGTGTCATGAACAGTATTTCCACATCTGTGATTGCCATCCATATCACAACGGCATCAAGCCTTGGTTTGCTCACTTCTCTCTCTCTCCCCTCTCTTCCTCCCAATAGAAATATGTTAGACTGGCAAGAGAACAGTTGTGCTGTTATAACTGCAAGTAAACTAGGGGATTCAGCAAGCACAGAGCGCTCACACCCCAGATTAACATGGTGATGTCAGCCGTGCCTTGTGCTGTAGACATGATCTCAGCTTCAAACCACCCCCCTTGGTGCATTGATTTGTGCTACTGGAGCCATGTTTAATTGAGACCCAGAGGGGAGTGTTTTCTAATCACTTGATGATGTAGCCCCAGTCCTGCAAACACCTCCATACATGCCTAATTTTAAGAAGATGAGTAGCGTGACTCAAATGCTAAAACTTAAGCTTGTCTGTATCTGTAAATTTCATGTACCTACACTGAGAAACATGAATTGTTGATTTAAGCAGTGAGGCCTGGATTGCAACTCTTGATTTTAGTGAGATACCTATGGAATACTTTAGGCATCAACTGAAAATATGTTAGCAGTCAAAGATTACAAGTAGGTTTGAAGAGATTTAACCTGGTGGTGCCCTTGTTGATTTAGGTAAAACTGAAATTTTTTGAAATCAGGAATAAATATTTAGGGCAAAGAGACAAACTTCAGTTTCTTCTTCCTTTACTCCTCATTGTCCCCAGTCTGTCCTGGATGAACAAGTGCTCCAGCTGTATTCTGGTATATGGTATTCTGTATATGGTGAGACAGCTTGTTATTCACTGTTAGGGCTAACAAGTAAAGGATAGCTTTGCATAGATGCAGCTGCAATGGTCTCACTCCATAGGGCCATGTCTTTATGAGCAAAGTAAATCATTGGAAGTGAACCTCTCTGCCTCTATTTCAATGAATATCACCAAAGGGAAAAAGTTTTTTTACACAGACAAGGTCTCTTTGCTGTGCGAACAGCCAGCTGAGGTCTTAATGCAGAAAGAATAATGTTAGATACCATCCCTATAGAGCTAAGGGGTGTTAGAAAGTGTAAAGGAGTTCAAAAACTTAGTAGGTGTGGCATGTTATCTGTGGCAGGCTTACACAGGTACAGCAAGTGTAGATAGCTCCTACTCCCTACAGTCTAAAGCCACAGAAGATAGATGTGCATCATAGACCAATGCCTCAGTTAAAGTGGCAGATTTATTTGATTAACCCTCTTTATGGGTTTTCAAATATTCAACTCTTATTGACCTTAGTAGAGAACACCGAACACTGATCAACTTTATCACTCTCCAAAGTTTCTCAGAAACATAAACATTAGAGCTAAGAAGTTGGCTATTATTTACACATTTGTTTATAACAGGTATTTCAGATATAATGCTGACTTAATCAAATTGCCTGTGCTGGGTGATCCTGTATATTTTCTTTTCATCGAATAGGGCTTGCAGTTGTGTTTTAAAATGCTTACAGTGTGCAGACACCAGCCCCATCATAACACAGCCTTACAGCCCTTGTACCAGGGTCATATTCAATGTGTGTTTCTAACAGTAATTTGCACTATGGAGGAGAGAAGAGAATAGGACACTTCTCTGCTGTGGGTAACAACCATTCCATCTCCCTCAGCCATCACTGCTAGATGTCATTCGTATTTGCAGTGCTGAACTTGTGCTTTTCAATTATATAATTCAATGGCAGCAGCTTCTTGCCAGATTATATACCCTTTGTGGTTACATAGCTGATTGTATACCAGTCCCAGTCATAGATTTATGCACCCAACCAACTAGATCTTTTTTGAGTAAGGCCTTCAAACCATCACACAGGCCTGCACCGGCAGTCTCAGTCAGTCAGGGACTGACCATCTTCCCCCTAATGCTACATCTTCTAGCACAAGGTAGCTAGGCTTAAATAGTGAAAGTATCTATACGTATTAAAATCAGTGGGAATTAATTATCCAAACAACTTTGTGGGTTTGGACTGAGTCAATGCTAAGTCAAAAGCTGCTATACCTTTTTAATAGATGGCTATATTTTCTTTATAGTGCTTCAGGAATTAGGATACTAGCAGCCAGCGGGATGGGGTAGAAACCAATGGAGTATATTCCTTTTATCCTCTAGAGTTTAGGTGCTTGGGCCTTGGGCAATTTTCTTAACAAATTACCTGGGAAAAAAATATATACTTGACCAAGAGGAACAAAAAAGTTTCACATGAGCAATCGTTTATAAGGAGGCAAGTCTCCTCCATTGTGAGGAATTATATCCCAGTTGAAATCATGATAACATCTTCAGGAGATGTGCGTCTTGACATACGTACCTCTGCTATGCAAACTGTCTCATCCTGTTGCTTCTTTTTGGTCTGTCAGATGCAAGCATGCATCCCACATGGCTTTCCGCCCTTTGAAAATCTTCCTGATATTAGCTGGTCTGGAATGCCATCTCTGGCATCTCTGTCAGAAACATTCAGACATGTAAAACCCTCCTAAACCTTTCCTTAGAGACTTATGTTCGTTATTGAAACTACTGCTAAATCTGTGAAAGAGCAAATGTGTCTTAGATTTCTGAAGAACTCAGATAGTTTTGATTGTATTGTTATATTTGAAATAGACAAAGACACTAGAAAATACAATATAAAATATTCTGCCCCATCTGGAGAGTAAGCTCAATACAGTTTTATCTTTTATTATTATTTCTGTATTAAATTGGTCCTATCTGAATTGCTTTATTCTGAAGTTAACACCAGGTTTATTCTTAAGTTAATGTTCTGTGCAATAAATCTGCTTTCCAGCTAGGATGAAAGTAAGAAATTCTTTTGGATATGAATTACCGAACAGTCTCAAGAGGTTTTGGGTTTTTTTTTCCTTCTAAAGGAGACAAAACACTTGTGATTCACTGTCCCAGAGATCAGTCTTTCCTAACACATTTGCAGTTGTTCATTTGTGTAAGAAGGCCTTGATCAGACAAAACTCCCAGTGGCTTCAGTGCAAAAGCTTCAAAAAAAGCACACAGAAATGTGAATTTAATTGTCTCCAGGTATTACATCATATGCAGATTCCTACCGTGCTGATTTTTTTTTTAATAAGAAATGGAGTGAGAGAAAGATTTAGAAGCTGCTTCAGCCTAGAATTTTCATATGTTTTGTATTAGAAGATTTCTTATTCATGATGCCCTAATTTCCTTTAAAAGTAATTCATGAACTGGCAGTGTGCCAGTATAAGATTATAAAACAGCAGCTTTCTGCCACTGTGGAGTTATCTGTGATACTTTCCATGTTCCCCTAGATGAGATGAAATGGGGGTAGGGGGTGTAAACATTTGTTTCTGTCCTTCACAAAACCAGACTACAGGGATGGAGTTATTCTGCCGTTTAGGTAGGGTTTGAGTATTTTCCATGCATGGCTGGAATATAGCAAGGGGAGAGGGCTTGTATCTTAATATGTGTCTGGCCCACGCGTGAGCCAACATCTGGAGAAGATCTCTCTGGGCAGGAAGACGAGAACAGGCATGCTGGAAGCATACATCAGGAAAGCAGTATCAAGGATTTTGTTGTAAAGTTGAAAAGTGATAGGCTTAATGAGTGCAGGTACTGACAGGATCTCAGGGACTGGCATTAAAGACAAACATGAGAACTGTCTCTGTAATGACTGGAGTAGTGCACAACTCCAGGGGGCATTTGTTTCAGATGTTTGCTCTAAAAGATGTTCTCATTCAGCAGACAAGAGCACACTCACTCTTGTTTCTTTCTGAAAATAATTTCCAGTAGCAAAGGTCCGTTCTTCTAAATACTGTAAAATCTACTTAAATTACCTAAAAATGAGTTCCTCTTTCGAAATATTAAATAATGACCTAAAGTTAAATAATGAACCGATTGATCCAACTCAGTTTAGCAAGAGACTTCTGAAATACAACCACAAGAAAAATATAATATTACTTCCGTATATGTGTATATTTGAAGAATCAAACCTGGCCATGAGCATGCAAACAGTTTATCTTTCATTCCAGTGAAAAGGATTCACTCTGTTAAGAAGCAATTTGAAATACAACATTCAAAAAAAGAGGTAAAATCTGTACATAGGGCTTGAAGATGCCTTACATCTAAGGCTGTCTGGTGGATAGATGGTCCTTATCCTTAAAGCTTACGCAATTAAAATTTGGGTAGGAAGAGGAAGAACAATAATGTTATTCTCCAGTTTGTGCTTTGAAACCATTTATTCTCCTACTGTGTGAACCAAGGTCTTGGGAAGAGCCCTAACTAAACATAAACCTCAGAAAACCATGAAATATGAAATGAATGGGACACTATCATTGCAGACCAAAAGGCATACACTTAATATTCCCTTTATTAATCACACAATGGAGTGCAAAGCATGCCATCATTAATTGAGGTTAAAAGTCAGGAGGACTGTTCTGAAAATATTTCCATAGATTCTCCCTGTATTCCTTTGCTTTCTATGTGCTTAAGTCTTCAGATCATTGAAAATAATACTGTCAATTGCTTATCTACAAATCCTATGCTCATCTTTTCTCATTTAGTGCTGCAAGGACTGTCATTGCTTATCCTCGGATGGTAGGCAGCATAAGAATAAGCAGCTTTTTTTCAGAACATGCGAGTAGGTTATAGTACATTATGCAAATTTGGCATGTCTTTTGAAAGAAAAGATTGCTATATAGAAAAAGTCTTATTAAAGGTATTGAGAACCCTATGTTATATTTGCATCAGGAAAGTATTTTTGTCATATTTGTAAATAAGGAAAAATATTTTATTTGTTTCTCTTCTCTTCAACTTCTAAACCCTTCCAGTAATAGGAAGTTTCTTTGGTGTACCTGTGTTTCCAATACGCCTTTCACAATGGATGCAGTTTGAGCTAAGGCTTCTGGAGGTGTGCCCAGATCAGTTTTAGGTTTTGTGATAAATCCTCTACACCAATTATTGGTGTCTGAGGTATGGCATTTTGGAACACAGCAGTTCATCTAAACTGCTCACTTTGACTTAGATGACACAATAGTCAGAGCTGTTACTAAATCAGGCACTTACACCAAAGAATATAACCACAAAATACTATTGCAGCATGCTGCAAAAACTGTTATGGAAAGTAATAATATGATATTCTTCATAAGAGGATTTTTAAAAAAAAGAGAAAAGGAGAATATTATATAGATCATTTAACCCTGTCTGCTGTTTCCATTATTACTGTGCAAATCTGTAGGAACTGAGAATTTAGCCCATGTCTCAACACATTTTACTCGAAATTGCAGAGCGAAGAAAAAGGACTGCTAGAAAGCTGGAGAAAAGACACAAGGAGAGGAGCAATTGTCATGTTACATCCAATCATGAGCAGAAGAGCTGCTCTACTAGATCACACCAAATGCCTTGCTGGCATCATATAGCGAGCACTACCAGATATTTAGGGAAGAGTATAAAAGCAAGGAAAATATGAGGTAGTGTTTTTACTCACAGCATCAGGTAATCAGTGATTCAAAGATTTTCAGAGCTGAAAGCTTATTTGGACCATTATATTTAATAGTCCTTGTGATAAACAAGAAGATGTTCTTTCATAAACCTCGATGCTCTCTTAATTAGCTCCAGCCTCTTCATTGCAGACTGTTCAAGTACCTAACTGACAAAAATTTACACCATTACAGAAGGACTGTGAGCACATAGAGAGGAGAGTGTTGGAAATGGAGAAAACGGTAAATTCAGTCATAAGACATTGTCTCAGTACCTAATGTAAACAAGGAGAGAAAGGGATTTGGGGCTGGATGAAGAATGTGCTGACTGGGACAGTCATGTGCAGACAAAGAACTTGACTCCACATACGCAGAGTTGCTCCTTGCTTACGCTTAGGAGTACTTGGGGCTTGTAGAATATAAACAATAGCTCTGTATCTGCAATATGGAATAAAAATCTGCTTACAGGGGACAAGCTGCCTGTTTTGTTTACTGCTGTGTTAAAGCGCAAGAAAATCCTTACTTGGAGGTTCTCTACAGAAGTCACAGCAGCTGAGGTGATGCTACATCTGGACACAGTCTGCAAGTCAAAAGTAACCGTGAGGTTTACTGTACTTAGGGCTATGTCAGTAGCTAGTGAGCTGTAGGGGAAGGAAGGAAAAAGAAAAAGAGGTTTGATAAACAGCTGGACTGAGGTGATAAAGACCCAAGAACACAGTGATTTTTGTGACTTCTATTTGCCATATGCTCCAGGGTTTTACCTAATCTCTTTTTTAACTCATTCATACTTTTGTTCTCCCTGACACTTGCAGTCAGAGGGCAGTTCATTTACTTACAAGTACAATCTTTTGTGTGTGTTTATTTTAACTTTGCTGTCTGATTATTTCTTTCAGTGGGCCCTTGTACCTACACTGTGAGAAATGTTTCCTCTTTATTTTCTCCATGATATAGATTATTGTAGACCTCTCTTATAATAATCAGATATTCACCTTTCTTCAGATTCAAGAGTCTTATCTCTGTACTTAATTTATCTTCACATATTAAGCTATTCTGTATATTAAACCTCTCTTGCTACCATTTGCCCTGCTCCCACTATATCTTTTTTCGGATGGGGTACCTGAGGTATTCAAAATGTAGTCTCAGAATTAAAGTTTACAGTGGCATAATAAGCTTTTCCACTTCATTCTGTATTCCTTTCTCATTAATTGTTAAATCTCTTTGTTTGGTTGGTTTTGGTTTTGGTTTTACCATTGTAGAACATTGACCTAAGGTTTTGCATGAACTGCCCCAAATAAATTATGTTTCTGAGATGTGACAGTTAAAGGTTTGTTTAGATTTTCTTCTCAGTGTACCACTCTGCACTCATCAACATGACCTTCACCTGCCAGTCTTCTGAGCCCCTTCTGCAAATCTTCTCAAGCAAGTTGAGCAGCACAAATCCACAGCCTCTCTGAAGATGGATCACCCAGTTTGCTGCCTTTTAACCAGTTATAATCCTAGAACTGACCCTTCCCTCTTAGTCTATTGGCCCATCTAGTCTAGTGTCTTGTGTTCATATACTTGGCTGCACTTAAAGCTGACATAAATATTTATGATGGTTTAATGAAGGAGCCAAGGTACCAGAAGCAGACTATGCACAGTAATCTAGAGCAAGGAGTGGGCAATTTGTCCTGTTCCTAAGGTAACTTTTGTTGCCTCCATTGAGCTGCTCACTGGTGCAGCCAGAATGAAGTTACACAACATGGCTGAGCCAATCCAGCTGCTCAGGGCTGCTCAGACGAGACGTCTTCCTCCCACATCTCTCTACCCACACGGTCACGATTCTCTCCTCACATGCCAGTCCTGCCAATTGTCTGACACCTTAATAAGCCAATTTAACTTGTTAGCCCAACAAAAAACTGTTTATTCACTTTCCTATGTCAAGTCCATTTTCCATCCATTTAAAAAGTTGAATGGGCTGAGCACAAAGCCTCTTGACAACCAGACCTGGCACAAGGAAAGGGTCAGGAGTTTGGGGCCAGTGGGAAAGGGATGAGACCTCCCCAGTTTTAAGGACAGCAAGACATTAGATTAGATGAAGTCATTTCATGTAAATACAGTCTTAGAATAGGTTTCATTGAGCTGCCAAGCTGCCTGACCACACAGACAAAGGAAGAGGTCTTACTCCCTTCCCCTATTTCCATGTCCTCCTTTCACTTCGCTTCCTATCTTTCGTTCTCTTAGTCCTGCTTATAATAAGTTCAACTCCTCCCTTGCATCAGCCCTGGAAATCACATTGTCTGACTGATCTTGTCTGCTCCTTGTCTACTCACCTCACCAATCAGCCCAGAACAGAAGGAATAAACTTTTGTTGCTGGGCTGGAATTTGAATGAATTAACATCAGTTTACCAGGATCAGATGAGATGCCAGAGACTGTGTAGGCACTGGAACTAAGTGGTGGGTAAGAGAGGTAAGAAAGGGAAGGAGAGAGCAGTGGCACACCTGCTCCTAGCTAATCTGAAACATGCCCATAGAATGATATAGTTAAATCTGGGTTTTAAAGCTAGGTTAAAGTTGGGTTTTAAAGCATAGCTGTGCTGCAATATTTTTGCCAAAGAGATGTATACAACACAGTGTGAGCTACTTTGGAAGATGGCAAATCAAACATTTTAATTTATTAAACTTAAGCTTTCTGATCAAGCACCCAAGATTGGCATCCAGATTTATTGTTCACTAAGCTTACCCAGGTGGTAGGTGATACTCCAGTGTTTGTAATTCCATTTCCTTCTCCTTTAAATACCAGAGTGAATTGTTGACACATCTTTCTGATGATCTGAAGTTCACTGCATACGTATTGTATGGAGTGTTTTCAAAAAATGAGTCCTGCAAACTGAACTATCTGCCATTCATTCATTACTTCTCCTAGGGGGAAGATACTGTGTCGGAGAACTATTTGGCTGAGCTTAACAACTCATGCGTGAAAAATGCAATGCTACCAGCCATTCGCCTTTTAGATTTTTGCATGAAGAAAGTATGATTAGAAGGTGATCATACTCAAAAAACTTGAGCAGTGGTTGCTTTTTATGTCCACGTGGCATGCTGGGAAGCGCCAGGGCCCTGGTCTGGAATGTTGGCCCAATATTCCTGGAAGATCAGAGCTGGAGCTTAAAGAAAACCAAGGACATGTACATACAGATACAGATAGTTTGAGGCACTTTGTAAGTTTAAGGGCAAGCTAACTGAACTGTTGTGTCAACACTGCCTACCAAATTAAGGTGTCCCTCTGAAATGTTTTGCTACCATTTCTAGTTTATTCAGAGACCAGTTTATGTGCTGAGGAATGGAAATTCTTGTCCCTTCTGTTATTAAGAGAAATATCCATGTATTTTTATATTTTTGTGTATGTGTTTGTATAAACTCAGTAAGTCTTTCTGGCCTCTATGATACTTTTGTTTGAGTTCTACAGATTAATTGAATACCAAGTGAAATAGCATGTATTCACTTCTTTATGGTATACTAAATGTCCTTTGGTCTTGTTTTTAGTAAAGAGCAATGTTCCTCGTTCTTAGGATTCTCTCCTTTATTACTTTGTAAGACTTTATCATACACCCACTTACTTTCTTCCTGGTTTTGGTTAGCCTAACTGTGAAAGAGCATAGACTGAAAACCTTCTCCCTCAGCTGTGGGGAAGATATCTGCTTATTATCCTGGAGTCTTTCTTACAGTTCTTTGCATAGCTACATGAATGTAACAAGCATTTTGATTTACTTGCATAGAGGGACTCAGTTCCCACATTACATATCTTAGGTTGAAAATTATTTTGCATTTGCTAGTAGAAGAGGAACAATTTACATGGTATTCTAATATTTGAATAAATTAATATTGTGAGATGACTATTCAGAAGTAATAAAAACAGCTACAAATATCGAGTTCCCATTTATTTTCATAATGAAAAGTGAATATTATTCTGTAGATAAAGCTATTTCATTTTACCTCTGCCAATAAAAATAGTTATTTGTATATTAATTATTCTCTAGGAAATTCTACACTGTTTTGATTTTTATGCCAAATACGCCTTGAACATCTCTTAGGGACCGAAAAATTTTCCCAGTCCTTTAGATAAAAGAAAATCCCCTCTTTGTGGCATATATGACCTGATTCAAAGCAAAAGGACAGACTTCTATGGACTTAATGTGTTTGTGCTTATGTTCATAATGCCAAAATCAGACTATTTAAAATCTACCCTGGCAGCAGGATAAGGAATCTGAAAGTTGTTTCGCTTCAGCTTCCCTATTTTTGTGTTATTTGGATGATTACCCAAACAAGGCTTTTAAGAGGCTCCGGTCCCTCTCTTTGTAGTTACAGCTCAGAGAATTTAGAGGCGTGGGACTGAACTGAAAATATGTGGGGTATTCCCAAAGCTGCCAGTAATAGGTAACCCATGGAATGGGCCTTTGCTTTGTTTTCTTCAGGCTGCTGTGACTATCTTGACTAAGGGAGGAAAGAGGAATTTTAGAAAAAGAAAAAACCTTTTTTTCAGATAAGCCCTTACTCTGGTAGGCTCCTATTTAATCATCCCCCTTGGTTAATAAAACAATTCCCTATTGTGCTGCACCTTTGGGCGGCCACATAAAGAATTTCCCCTGTAATATGTGAGAAACAAGGAACAAAAAAAAATTTAAAAAGGAGTGATTTACATCTAATATATACCTGTTAAATTAACTGCAGAAAGTAGAGGGCTTTACTGGGTGCGTCCCACCTGCCTGCCAGCCCAGGTCCTTCACCCACCAGCATCAGCCTTTGGGGTGCAATCCATTTTCCTTTGCTCCGTTGTAAAGGAGGGGGGGGTGGTGGTGGAGGGGAGCCTGTTTTTTTCCCTCAGAAGCATTAGAAAGTTTTCCCTTCTGCAGCTTTACTCCAAATCTCTCCCAGGGGTGTTTCAGTGAACAGGAACTGTAGTGTGCGTTCATTTCCCTTCTGGAGAAGCCAGCTTAAAATCATAACAAAAAAGGTCCTGCAACATTGCAGTATGAACTGAGCCTTTCGTGTTGCAGCCTCACTTGTTCTCTGCTAGGCCACGCTTAAGAGGTTTTCAGAGGTGCTTTTAGTGTGTGAAGGCTTTCATGCTGGTTTACTTAAAAATCCAGGGAGGGCAGAGGGGCCACAGCAGTCTGACTTTTTCCCTTCATCTTCCCATTACTTGTCCAACACCTTGTAAAGAAGTACTGAAAAGGCAGATTATTATGTACTGAGAATTGGTGTGGCAACTGCTGCTTGCCCTTCATTAGTGCTGGTGTTTAGCTGAACGACTTGACCTGAAGTGGCTGGAGCCTCCCGGGGAAAGTTTTCATTCCTTTTATTGGGTGTTTTTATGGAGCTCCCCACCGGAGCAAAACCCCTTCTTTCCCATTTGCTGGCTGGTGCCCTGAGGGTGGCGAGGCTGAAAGTTTAGCAAGTTCTGTGCATAACTTCACATCACAGGAGCAAGTGCGTATTTCCCCCCCTCCTTTCTTTTTCCTGCTCCTAAACGCCTCCTTCAAGTTTGCAGCTGGGCAGGACTCCAAAGGTGCAGCAGCAGCAACAAGCCGGAGTTCAAAGTTAGCAGTAAATTGCACAACTTCCAGCTCATCGCTACGCTCAGTGACTATTAACGAGCTGGAAGGCGCTCAGGGGAAAAATAGGGGAGAAGGGAACACCCTCGAATTGTTTGGGGATCGCTGATGTTATGCTTCTGCCGCTGGGATCATGGCTCCCTTTGGAAGGAATTTATTAAAAACCCGGCATAAAAACAGGTAAAGTGCGTGGGTACGTGGAGGAAAACGGAGGGCGATATGGGATGGATTTCTTTTATACTTTTTGTTGTTGTTGTTTGGTTCTGGGGGGAGGATGTGTTGCTCCGGACAGATGCCGCTCCCGGGAGCTGTAACCTGGGGGCTCACCTGCGAGCGGGAGCCGGGCCGGGGGGAGCGGGTCGGCCTGTGCGGAGGGAAGGGGCGCCCCTCCACCACCACCCCCCGCCCCCCCCAGCCCTCTCCCGGACTTGCCGCTCCCCTCTTCGCTGTGGCTCTTTTGACTCCTGGGCAGTATTCTCAGTGAGGGGAAGATACAGCTCTTCCTGACTTCGAACCTCCCCCGTCTAAACCCAGGCGAACATTGGCAGCCCCGCCGCGGTACCGAGGTGAGGGTCGGCCGGGGGGTAGAACAGGCTGGCGGCCCCGGCCTGCGGGTCCTGCCGGCGGCAGCGAGGGCCGACGGCCGGGGGGGTGGACCTGGAGCCCCCCGCCCGCGCTGGGAAAACAACTCCCCGAGTTTCTCCCGGGGGACTGCGGCGGCCGGGCCGGGCCGGGCTCCGGGCCCCTCGCCATCTGCTTTCCCCCCGCTTCCCTGGCAGGGAGAGCCTCAGCCTGCAGCCCCTCAGGATCAACCCCGTGCCTTAAGTCGTCCGCTGGCTGTAAACCTGGGAGGTAGGAGAGCAACGATCTCCCAGCGTAGGTAGGGGGGATGCTTTTTTTTGGTTAGCCTTTAGTCTGAGCTGGACTTGACTGCCTATGGTTTTGTTGCCTGGAGAAATGTTCAGGGTGACAGCTGTGGTCCCTGGGTTGCCTCTTGCGAAGTTCCTTTACGGGGACTTTGCCCCTCACCTTGTGCGTACTCCCACATGCCATGCACACCAACTGTAAAAAGAAGAAAAAGAGTTATGTAATCATTTTAAGTGCTAGGATGGCACTAGACTTTTAAAGAGTAAATGTGCTTGGCGTGGAGTAAATTTGTTTGGACCCCATGGAATTTACCGTGGTCGAACCCGTCTAGCTAAGACTGAACAGAAAGAGATCACTGAAATTTTGGCTCAGCAAGAAACTCAAAAATCACTTGCAATCTCTTCCCTGCTTTGTCTGGTGCTCTCCACTGAAATTCAGTTTGTATTTAAGGGTGCGCAAGGGAAAATCTTTTCCAGGGGGAATATAATTGGACCCTAAAAAGTCTTGTAAAAATGTCCTGATTTTTTTCCAGGTTTGGCTTCTGATTTTCACGTTTGATGGAAGTTATTCGGGTGGGATTGTATTTGTTGGGATTGTGTGAAAATACTATTTTAGCATATTATATGGAATATAAATCAGAAAGACTCTAACAGTCAAGATTTAAAAAATAGGATACTGTTTCAGAATTGTTAATATTGTAGGTTACTGATTAAACTGTATTTTGCTAATGTGTCTGGAAACAGGAAAACTTTGTTGTACTTCTCATGTGGCCATTTTATGTTTAGAAGATCTGGAAAGGTGGATGTGAACTTTTACATGAAATTGCTTTTACATAGAACTGTAAATTTATTACTATTAAAATAGAAGTTTTTTTACCTCCGTCAGTTACCTGAATAACAGTTAAATAGCAAAGCACAGTTCCACTCTGGCCAACAGTGAAACTGTTTCTTTTTTGGAAGTTTAAAATATCTTTATAGTAATTGGATCAATCTCACTGTGTCTGCTGATGTGAGATTTTATTCCTCAGGAAAAGCAAGTCATAATCCAAAGCTTTAAATAGGCAATAAAAATTAAAATGCCAAAAGAACCATTACTGTAAAAATCTAGCATTTTCTTCTCGTCGCACCCTGCCCCTCTCCCCCCCCCCCCCCCCCCCCCATAAATGCTTTTAATGGCAGACAGGTTGCAATAAGGGGCTGAAAGTCTTGAGATTACAGAAATGGGGGGGGGGAGCTTCAAGAACAAAGAAAACTACGTAATTCTTAAGATGTGTTATCTATAAAAATATTTAAATTTCTGTGAATTTAACATTAGCTTTTGGTACTGAATTTTGAGAATTAAACTTTGCTTATGCAGTTAGTAAAAGGGTCTTGTAGTATGGTTGAAGACCTATGTAGTAACTCTTTTTTTCATTATAATTGTATATTTGTGAACTCATTTGAAACCTTGAAAAGGAAGTCAAGTGAGTTTAAAATCCTTGACTGTTTAGAGCAGTTGGGGAGTCAGAACTTGTGGCTCATTACCTTGTCTTAGTTTGCCTACCTGTAAAGGGGGACAACATGCATAAATGTATATATTTAATCTGCTGCTTTGTTTATGTCTAGTGCTTGTCCATCTTTTTGAGAAACTCAGGGTTTGTTTTTTTTTCACAAAGTTTTTAATGGCCGTTTGCTATATATAAATATAACTCCTGAGGGTTATAAGATAAGCAAATGAGGACTAAAATCTATGTTTACAGGAGGAGGACATAAAGCTAAGTCAAGGCAACAAAGGTAGTTGGAAGAAGAGCCAGAAGGAGAATTAAGGCGTTACGCTCATTTGCTGAGATAACAAGATGACACCTCTGTAATTAGTGCTTGTCTTGCAGCATTGCCCAGAGGTCCCAGATCAGGGACCTTTTTCATACTAGACTCTTCACATCCAGATCATAAAATGTCAGTCTCTACCCCTGAGACCTCAGAATTTAAACAAAGAGGTTACTCTTAACTGTATTTGCATGTGTGAGGTATTTGAGCAAGAGGCGGGGGATGTTGGCTGTGATGCCATGAGCCTTTAGAGAAAGAAACAGATTAAACCTCAGGAGGACAAAACCTGTGCTGAACTGCTTCTAGTATTTGAAAGATTTTCAGTTGGTATTACTCTCTTGGGCTGCTGAAATCTTGCTCATACAGAGACACAGCACAAGGCCTAGGTAACCACTAAATCACTGTAAACCCTGATTCGATTTCAGAGGAGCAGCCACTAGGAATGTGACCTCAACATATTTTTCTTGTCCAGAAAGAGAATGAGTGATATCTTGATATATTTTTCAAGAGTTATGAGGAGTTTTTATGTTAGTCTTTGACCTCCTGTGACAACCAGAAATATAGCCCTCAGAGCATGTTTGTGCTTGTCAATGTGTCCCCTGGAGAACAATGCATTCAAAAGGTAACAAAAGCCATGCCCCACCCACCTGCAAATCCAAATGTGTTCAGCAGCGACAGGTTCTACCCTCTAACGTAATAGAGAAAAAAGGACAGTTTCCTGCAGGACTAAGCCTCTGTAACATCAATAAACTCAAAGGGATTTATTTTTCTGCAGATCTCTTGAAGATGCAATTCTTTGGAAGTGTGAGGAACACTCAGCTCACATCACACTTTGGAAGTGTGATGATGTGAGGAAATGCTCAGCCAAAGATGGAATAAAAGAAAGGGCACTGAGTTCTTTGCAGATAAGGTCTAGTATTGATCTTAACACATTTCAGTACACAGAGACAGAAAAGCTCCCTATCCAAATATGAGCAACAAATATACAGCATATATACTTGCAATGTTTATGTACCAGAGTTTCACATTGTATACAATTTCCTGGTTGCTAAGTAGAACAGGAATCTATGCCCCACTGATTTTCTGTAAGATTAGAACTTCTTTGCTCTTGGGTGCTAGATTTGGTCACTTCTGAGTGAATGGGTCTTTAGGTTCATTTAAATACTTCAAACGTTACCCATCATCTCGATATTTGGAGCTATAATTGTCATATCCGCCCAGTGATCCCACACCAAGAAAGCCAACTCTATTGCTATTTCTCTTTCATTGAGGCCACTTCCTTGGGTTTTTCACATAAACCTTACCCAAACTTGTCAAAGCTCTACTGATCCATGCAAATTGTAGCCAGGGAAGTAGCAAACTGAGAGGGAGAGGTACAGATAATCTGTCTTGTTCACGTAGTTGTCGTTGATGCTGTAGGGCTGTCCTGTTAGGCACAAATAGCTTGAGAAATTTTTTTTGCCAGTGTAATTCATGCTGGTCCTGAGTTTACCACAACCATTTGTATCCTCTGTTGACATACAACACAACTGAACCCAAAGTACTGTTTGATGATGAAACACTTGTGTTACAAATCTGTTATTATTTAAATGTATTTATTCCTTTTGATTTTCCTTCCTGTTCTTTTCCACGTTTTACTGTCAATATCTCAGTGCCACAGCAATTAACGTAGTGTTTCTGTACAGGAGGCAAAGATTTACTTTGCCTATTCGTTATGTCTGATCACCTCTGGTTCAGAGGTAGAAAGACAGACATATATATCCATTCATTCGTATGGATATAGAGGGACTTCTTCCCGTCCTGTCAGTCAGAGGCCCCTCAGTGACAGAAACATTCAATTATTCTCTCAGGTTTTATATTACAGTGCAGGTTAATGAATTAGATTAGAGACTTCATGTCTGATACTGACCTAGGATTAGCATGTTTCCTCCCTCCCTCCCTCCCTCCCTCCCTCCAGTAGTTTCTCATCGCACGTAGTTAGCACAGTGATTTGAGTATTACTCTGAATATCTCTACTGCTCTGCGGTTGAGTACACTGCTGTACATTTTAAGCCTTGGTGAAGCAAAACTGAAAATGCTCAGTATTTAGGTTGGGACTGGAAAAGCTCTTGGAGATCAGCTGCTTATCTAAATGAACTGTGTGTGACCCACATTGTAAGTCTCATGGGATCATGTGAGATGTCTAATACTTCTCTTGGATGAGCATACCCGGAGAAAAGTCTATATGAAGCTATAAAGGTGCTTTTTGATTCAAGACTACCAGGCATTTGGTATGTATGTTGGAGGGGGTAGATAAAAGCTTATTTAGAATCAGTGGTGCTGTCTGTGTTAAATTTTTAGGTTGAAAAGATGGTGCTTGTTTGGTAGTGGTGGAACACATTCTTCTCCGTATTTTTACTTTTCCTTGAGTGTGAGATGTATTAGTGAACTATCAAAGTTGTTCCTTTTTGAGCCAGAGTTCATACATTGTAATTTATTTTCTGGTCTGGCTTGTCAGCTTTTCTCAGGGGTCAAAATGGTTGCATACATTTTGTAATAATCTTTGTACATATTTGTTCACTTCACTTTCAGGAAGAGCTTTTAGTCTACCAAAACACTATCCTTATTTCTAAAGAGTTAATTATCTACTATTCCAGGAGGGCGGACAGCAATTTCATTCCAAAGGAGTAAATAAAATGAGTAATAAATGTGTGTAATACTACACCATCTAAGGAAAGAGCATTACTTAGGTTGATACTAATCTGGAACACTAATATAATGTAGAGTCAGACTGAGGAGAGAGCTTTCAGACAAAGAAACACATTTTTAGTAATACAGAGGATGAGTCTTGCTGGTCAGAGGTGATTTCCTACCTTACTGATGAAAAATTAGCATTTTACATGCAGAGAAAAGACTCAGACATGTTGCTAAATATGTAATGATTTCAGTAGAGAGGGAAGATTTCAGAGATGGGGATTTTTTAAAAATTCTAATAACTTTAATAAAAGTGATAATCACAGAGTAGTACCTCTTGATTGACCAATGCTCAGAAAATCTTATTTTTTGTTTTGTTTGTTTTATATGATGAATAATAGCAATTTTAAATTATAGTCTTAAACATTATTGTTTGCAAGCATTATAGCACATATGCTGTACAAGCCTTAATTAGTTTGTCCAACTTCTATGTTTAGTATGTAGCTAAATCCTTGTTAGTGGTGACAGAAAGGATGATGCAAGATAAAGCTTTTGTTTAAGACCACACACTAAGTGAAGCCTAGAACTGAACGTTGGACATGTTGGTACCCAGGGCATTTCTCTTATGTGTTACGATAGTTTCAAGATGGTGACTTTCTGTCATCTTCTGCAGAGTTACCATGCTAACAATTCCCCAATTATCACACAGGACACAGCAGATAAGAGACAAGTGGTTTCAGGATGAACAGAAAGAAAGAGTGGCCAACCCAACAGAATTAGAGGAGAAAACAGATGACTAAATTTATTTGTATAACAAAGGCCAGAGCCATCCTCGACAGAATGTAGGCACTAAACAAATACAGTTCAGTTTAATTTTCGGGTAGGTAAGATACTGTGTTACAGACAAATGTCGTGCAGAATTCTCTGAAAATTTCTATCAGATTAGTTTGCATCTGGTCTTTTGTTTAATCAACTATTCCATGTCTATGTGTCCCATTAGAAAAATTTACTTAGAACTGAGTGCAGTACAGTTTTCATGAAAATTCTGGGGATGGCATTTTACCTTCCAGGACTGAAAATCTACCATGGACCTGCAAAATTCTTGCAATAAAAATGAGAAATATTCATAAATCATTTCTCATGCTTATGTGTTACACATAAATATAAAAGTTAAGAGCTAATTAGTGATTTTGGAAGTTGCTTTTTTTGGGGAACCTTGTCCAAAAGAAAACTTTTTTGAGCACCTTTCTGGAACTTGCCTCAAATAGGCACCAGAAGACCCACTAGTTGCCTTTTCCTGTCTTGACCTATCCAAAAATGTACTTAAGGTGTATGTGTTGCAATAGCAGTAACAATACCAACTTGTTTGTGACCTCAGACAACTGATAAGCATATGTAGTTTTCCTTAGCTGTAATTTAGGTGATAATATTTACATGCCTCAGGAAAATAAGTAGGGCATGACTAGACAGTGTAAAATCTGTGGAAGTGCAGAGTGTGAAAGCCAGTTAGTGGGAGAAGTATGAATAAAATCTGGGAGTTCCTTCTTTCTAATTCTTGTACAGTCCACTAGAGCTGTCTGCCATGCAGAGAAGTAGAATACACTGTGGATTGTTCAGGTTTGATTTCACATGATTCACTGAGGAATTTTCAATAGCCTAAAATTTTTCATAATCTTAAAAATGGCTTGTGAGGAGGGTTGTAATGTCACAGAAAGGGAAATAAATTAAAAAATGCCATGTGTATCTGAACAGATTTTGAGGTAGTTTTGTGAGGTGGACATAAGGAATGAAAGTTAATGTTTGAAACCAAAAATAAGAATGGAAAGTTTTAATTGGTAATGATAATAAAGTTGTCATGTAATTATATTTTTAATACTATTAAACCTAAGTCCTGGTATCATGTGGAGAGCAATAAAAGACACTAAACTTGAAAAAAATTTCCAGTGCAAGTTTGGCAAACCGCTCAAATGCACTTTATTTAAAGATGTGTTTCTCTTTCACCAACTTACTCCTATTTCACTCTCACTCCAGTCTGCCTGAGTACATGTTTGCCTCTGTCAATTTGAACCATTTCATTTGTAGTTTAGATGGTTGCTAGACATACGTTTTTTGAGCATTAGCATTAGAAGAAGCCAGGCTACCAACTTATTTCTTACGTTGTAAACTTGGAGGTGATGTAAACCTCTGTTTTCCTGGGTTGGGGTTGTTCTTTTGTGTTTGTTTTTTTGGTTTTTACTTTCATATTCATCAGGCAGCTGCAGAGTAATGATAGAAGGAAAATATATTTGTACAGTGGGTAGGTATTTGATGTGAATGAAATACGTAAATTTGTCTATTTTAATGGTCAAAACTGTCAATCTGATTAATTTGCTTTCTTTATTTTCAAACCCTATCTGTTCTCATTCATTAATATAAAGAATTCTGAGTTATGAATTTCCTATCATAATGGAAAATATAATCAGCTCTCTTGAAAAGCACAAGGTATTTATTTCATCCTCCTTTTAATAACACAAAACTAACAAGGATTTAAATAAATATGCAAAAGTGTAACATTCTCACATTTGAGGACAAAATCAGGTTTATAAACATGTAATAATCTATTAGATCAAGTTTTGTTTTGGTCAGGCATAAATATGTTTACTTTACTTTAACTAGTAAGGATGCATTACCTCAGTGGAATAATGTAGTTGAGTGAAGACTACTAATTTTTAAGAGAGTCTGCCCTTGGGTCTTGAACCTGTAATTTACTCTGTGTTAATAGATTCCTTCATCCATGTGGAACACCTTACTTACTTTCCCTAACCTCCTCCAAATGGAAAAGGATTATTTCTACAAAGGGTAATTTCCACTGTGAAAGCACTTTTAAACTACAAAATTTTTCAGAGCAACAGTTGGGGCACTGTTTTGATGACATAAAGTATTCCTCATTTGTCATAGGACGTTATCAGATTCTGTTCACTAATCAAAGAGTGGCTTAGTAATATTTATAAATGTGGGATCATATGCTCTTGTTTCTGTTGGCTTCCTAATTGGTAAATTGATGTTCAGAACTGTTGTTTCACTTGGACATTACCTGTTGACAGACTTCCTCTGTACTGATTGCTAAGGCACTAAGTATACTTGTTTAACTTGATTATTGCCTGTATCTCTTGAGGCCACTTTGCTGTTAGTATCCTGTTTTACCGAAAAGCTCTGTACAAATCCATTTTTCTAACAAAAATGTAGGATTAGTATTGACTTTACTGCACTTTCCCAGACTTCTGGTACTTTAAGGTCTAGGTAGATAACTACTCATGTTTGTTTACCCATGAAGGCCACTACAGGTGTCAGACAAAGATCTGAGTTATGTTTGAAACTGCAGTTGTGGATGGTCACAGTATTACTTTTACTGACACTTATACTGTTCATAAGATTCAGGTACACGTTAAAACACAGAAGTTGAGCTTCATCTTACTCAACTTGAGCCATTGAAAATTTAGGTATCTAGTCATCTAGGTACTCTTTGTAGTTAATGGATACATCTAAACACTTCCAGAGGGCAGTTCATTCACCCTTAGACAGGCTTTCAATATGGGATTACTCACCCTTTTGGAGGTGCCTATCTTACCCCACTGATTACAGAGGAAGGTCGGAAAATTATCTTTGACTACACATTTGCATTTTAAATAGCTTAAGGTAGATGACATGAGCTCCACCCCAATCACTTTCAAAGGGAATGTCTTCATGGAGCATGCTCAGACGTTGTGGAGCACCTAATTAACCATCTTTTGTACCATTCATTTTAGAAATTAAAAAGGGACTAGTGAATGGAGAGGTGAATTACAGATGGATAATGTATGATTAAGGGAGAACCATCCTAACAGCATGGATGTCTTCCCTGCCCCTGCCACAAAATTCCTATGTGATGTTGGGCAAGTCAGATAAACCGCAGTTTACAAAAGTGGTTACTCACTGCATGTTCCTTGTTTGAATTCAGTGTCCTGTAATCTGTTTTGCACAAGGGCTAAGCAAAGAGAGTTTATGGACATATCTCTATAGATACCAATTCAGTTAGCCAGAGTAGGAATTTAAATAAGTGGATAGCTTTGGCGTAAATCTTTTTAAGCTTTGGTTTGTAAAAGGGAGTTATCTCCCTGCAAGAATATGTAGAGATAAATTCAGTAATGTGTCAGCTTGTGAAGCAATTGAATATCTGGTGATAAAAAGTGTATAGCAAAAGATTAAATTAAGGAATGTCTTCTACAAAGAGTAGTACCGTACATAGGAGAGAAGATATAAAAGGACACATACTGAACAAATATAAGTAATGAGGGCTAGTTTTATGAAGGAGGCTGCGGTACCTAAACATCATTGTAGTCACCTAAGACAAGCTTTAAGAACTTCTGATGTTCACAAAATTATGATTAAATCCTGAGGTAGTAAAATTCTGACTGGCAGCACTCCCCAGCCACCTATACTCCTGTCATGTCTTACATCGGTCCTGAAAACCCTGCAGTTATGTTCTTCCCTCACACCTTACCAAAATCAAGAAAAAGGCAATCTTTCATCTTTTTCAGCTATGAGGTCCCATCTAATAGCCCTGTTCAGAGCATGTGTAACAACACACAAAGTGCAGTCAGGCACCCTGGTGGCCAGAACACCCCTGTGAGATGCCCACATTGACGTCCTCAACATGTATGTGTCAGGAAAGTCCTGTCAGGTTATTCTAAACTGAAATTCTTTCAGTATTCATGTTGAAGCCGTTCCATTTTGTGATGACTCATATGAGTTACGATAACCTAGAGAAAGACAAGGATTTGTGTTGAAGGCTTCAGTGGGAGAAGAGGATCAGGCTTTTGGTTTGTGTTCTAATTAATATTGTACTTTTTATGCAGTGAATATTTGAATGTAGTCTAACAGTACCTAAGTCCTGCCCTTTTGTTCATGCTTCTGACTGCTTCAGTTCAGTTCCTGCTGAACTTGCTGGTGTCAGCAAATCCCACTGTTACGAGTTGAACTTCTCTGCAGCACTTTTTGTGGAAATTCAGGTATCCAAGAGGGGTTTATGAATGTCCACAGTGGGAAAGACACCTGAAAGTTGTAAGACTCAGTGTCTGGAATGCCTCAGTGCCTTCTGTGGCTCTGGCAAAACCAAGTATTGTCTCTTGTATCCTTTCAAGTGAGGCAGGGGCCCAGTGTAATGGATAGAATGCACCTTGCTATGGATATGCTGAATCAAGTTCATTTTCATTGAACTAAGTAGCATGGAAAACTTTAACACCAATGCTTAAAATTTTTTGAGTACTTGACTGCAACTTAAGCATATTTCTTTCTGCTGAAGTCTTTCTGTGTGGTAGGCATATATTTGGTATATAAATGCATATATGACAGTTTGTGTTGTGTGTGATCATGTAATGCATATGTATAGCACATAAGATATAGTCACATATCCTATTGTAGATCTAACCTGTATCATCTACATCTAATGTACAATACAATGTATTACAACCCCCAATCATTGTATATATAAACAGTATGTGCAGAAATAGCCACTTCCACAGATTGTGTACCTATGCATCTACATAGTACAAAACTGGGTACATACAAGGGTTATTTGAAAGTCAGAAGTGTCAAACAGAATGTGAACATGTCATGGAAGAATGCTAAATATGTTTATTTCTCCAAATATCACAGAGCAATTCACATGGCAGAAGGAAGAATGCCTTCATTCAGGTGTGTGCAGCCACTGTGGTATCCATTCAGCTTATGAAGTGCCTTGTTACAAGTAAACTGCATTTTTGTCCTCCCTGAGCTATGAAGTCATCTGAATTGCTCATATGTTGAAAGGGTCCCCACCTGCAAAGACATTTGGATCTGTGAAATAAAGAAACATCAAATTAATTTGAGTGTTGACTCAGTCTGACTTTCTGTGAACTAAAGACAACAAGTAGTTTGCAGTGTCTTTCTGGTGTCACAGCCCTCTTAGGATAATCACTATCCTGCCATAGATGTGTCTCGTAATACTAGCCCCATTATTTCTTGGGCCTGCCTTGATCTTTGGCCACAGACACCTGACCTTGTTTGGCTTCAGCTGTGCCCACTGCAGGTTTTTGGCCCATACTTGCTCTCACTGTTCACCACAAATCTTTTGCCAGGGGTTTCCATCTTTTCATCTGTGTCAAATTTTTGAATGATTTCTTCCTAAACTGTTCAGTCACATTCAGGTGGGTTATCTTAGATGGTTTAACAAGACCTTTATCTTTATGGTCTAATTTATGACTCATGTTGTTCGGAGGTCAGACAAGCAGCTCAGCTCCAGGGGAATGGTTGTGATGGACAACTGACATGGCTATGAGCCTATTCAGGTGGCCACAGCTGGAAACTCATTATCTCTGTTCTAGAACAGTTTTGGGTCTTAAGTCAAGATCATTCAAATATTTTAGGATTCACATGGCTTTTCATCTGAATCATGGAATGTCTTTCCTCTGCAGTCATCTTCCTTCATCTTCTCATAGCTAAAAATTGTGTGTGTGTGTGCAACTGGGCACCATCCTCTGTAGCTCCCTCTTGCCTATGCTTTCTTCTTTACATTAATCTAGTGAATTTCCCATTACTCTTGATCTTTATGATCCAGCATTAACCTTGCTTTCAGATAGCAATTCCTCCCTTCTTGCCTTCCCTATCTCTATTGCTCAGCTGGTTAGAACTAGTTTTGCAAGCTCTTGTGCTCTCTTTAGCATATCCACTGCTAGGGCACAGCACAGTTGGTAAAGTTAATTTATTTCATTTGTTCAGTAGCTTCTTCAGAGAGGATGTGGTGATATTTCAGAGACCCTATCAGCCTGTGTCTGACTAACTACCTATTGAAGCATTCATTGATACGCAATTTTAGAAAATTGCTTGAAAGCATAAACTGCACAAATCTCTTGGCTTGTCAATGGACACTAAAACGCTTCAGGTTTCTTTTTTAAAAATTTACGTCCACTCTTCTTGTTAGCATAATCATGTATCTAGTACTCAATTTAGCTCTTTAGGGTGAAGATTTATATAAGAGTCCACTTCATCATCTCATCTTTTTTTCCTTTCAGCTCTTCAGATACTGCAAGTAATGGAACATATTTGTCACTGAATCATGCTTCAGAAAGTTTGAGGGAGAAAAACAGAAAAAAAGAAAAGAATTGATTGTAAATGAGGTTTTGATACAACCCCTTTTGAGGTGACATCTTCAGTATAATTTAATGAAAGCAAAAGAAATGAGGAAGATCATACAGTATAATTTCTAAATGGGGCAGTTCACTCTGCAAAATTTATTACAATAAATACAGAAGAAAATTAAAGCACATCCTGCCTTTCTCACTTCTGGCAAACTGTAAAGAGAAACTCAAACGAGGTATTATGATATAGAAAAGAAGCTATTTTGAAAAATTATTAAATGTCAAAAAGTTAAGAAAGGGTGATGTTTGATGAGATGGCTGAACAGACGTAAAGGCTTGCTGTTGCACAAAGGGCAGTTCTATGCCCCCTTTCCAGGCTCCTGGCCACTCTGCCATTTCCTTTGCACTGGTACACCTTCTCACCTGAACCCAACTCAGGGAACACTACTCAAAAAAACAAAAAAAATTTTCCTCTTTTGTTTTCCTTTCTTTTTTTTTTCTTTTTGTTTTCTGGGTTAGCTTGCTGCCAATTTATCAAGCTGGAAACCCTTTGGTTAAAGCAAGGCTGGCGCAAGGAGATGGAAATGTCAGGTAGACATCAGATTGCTTTAATTACTTAATGATATTTTAAGTCATACAATTGCTAAGCTATAAGACTAGATTTAGCAGTAAAAACAGTATTTAGGATGATCACTTTCGTAAGGTGGTTATCTTGTAAATGATTTTGTATATTTTGGGGATGGGTCTAGGGAGTGTCAGAGTGTTTAAAACCCAGAAGATAAAAATACTGTTTCCTACAATGTTCCTTTCCAGAATCACGAAGTACAGTGTCCAAACTCTGAAATTTACCACAGGCTGCTACAGAAGTAGATACAGTTGGTAGCCATCAGGAAAAGACTGTAAGGAAAAGAAGAGATGCCTTGCTCAGCTGGAGTTCAGCCTGAGGGTTGGTGAAAAGAAACCAAGTCCATCCGGACTTTCTTTTCACTGTGAGTGAGGTTTCTCACATGGTGCCACCAGGAGTAGAGAAGAGATACACTGAATATTTTGAGCCATGCATTATACACAGTGCATGGTTTATAAGCCCAGCCTCCTTTAGCCCAGGGAGTATTGGAAACGTGGCATGAAATCTTATTTCCTTGTCTGTATCTTGTTCCTTTATTCAACTTAGCTTATTATCACTATCTACATATAGTGTGCTTTGTTCATGTTTTGACAATCCAGACCCAACCTCAGAATGCTTTGTGTTTATTTCTTCACTGGCAAGATGTCAACAAACCCAGGGGAGGGAAATAGTATACGTTTGCCTTTCAACAAAAGCTAAACTGAATTTCATGGAACAACAACAACAAAAATTGTGCTTTCAACCCTTGGAATTCCCCTCACTTCTTTGATCTCAAAAGCTCATAAACAATCAGCATGCTTCTAAAAAGCAGTTATAAAAATTCTAATGGAAGAATTTAGATACCCCAAATTTCTGTTAGCTGTAATAGCAGTTCTAGCTTTATTGTTTAGAAGCCTATGTTCTAAATTAGCAATAAATAATTTTTTCCTCTGTATTATTGAAGGTGATGGAATTTTAGACACATTCTGTAAATTATTAAGAGGAGCTCCATGAAGTTTGTATAGTGAAACTAGTGCTTAAATATGCATAGGCACAGGAACAATGTAGAGAATTGTGTTTTTGCAATGTAGCAAAATTCTTGTGGTAGATGAAGAGTACCAGTGGCATCTTTATTTGTCAACTAGTGAGAACTACTCACTGGCCAAAATCAAGATGTAGCTTTTACTATATTGATATTCCTAAACTTTGCATGTTGCTTGCTAACACTGAGGAATTTGAAAATGCCCATCTTCCGGTCCCCATCATGGTCTAAAGAATTACTACCACTGAATATGTCAGTGTTTGTTTTGGCTCTGGAGTTTTTCCTGGATCTTTCATTCCTGTATCACAGCTGCTTCCTCAGTAGCAGCTGCAATATACACATCAAAGCATGTTTTCCCAGTAAAACAAATTGTAGTTGTTATTGTTGCTCATCTTGGAAAATATTTTGGTGGACAGCTAGCTCTCCCCCGTTCTCACGTCTCCACTGTGTCAGGCCACGACAAGTACAGGCTTGATACGATGAATGTGTTATCATGGCATTTTATGTACACAGCACACTTGCTGATGGTACTCACTGCAATTCCAAACATTTTTTTGACTAATACCCACTTACCAACCATATGACTTTGAATATACAATGAAGAAATGATGATTTGTCAGGAAGGCAGATTTAAAGCATAGATGTAATTTATAGAGAATGTGTACCCTTAGGGGGAGAGGAATAATTTGAGAGGTAGGACAGGAGAAAAGGACAGGGGCAGATGCAGTCTTCATCTGAATGGAGACTGCAGCCTTTGCACCTGCCTGTAGGTTAAGTGATTGGGAGTGTAAACATAGTATAGGGCAGAGCTAATAAGTGAAGGGGAGGATTTAGTAGCCTTTTGGTCACCTTTGCTGAAAATCTGCACTTGGACTTTGCAAATGAGATTTTGCAAAACAGTATCAGCCACTGAAGCAATGACAGAATTATGTGGGAGGGTGGGGGAGGAGGGTGTTCAGGATAATCCACCATAACTATCACTCTTGTCTAGTGAGCAAGGTGTTGAATTCCTCTTACAATGTCTTTTATTTCTTTCTTTCTGTTAGTGCAACATTCTGAGTTAGTGCAATTTCTTGGCTTATTTTCCACATAGTACAAAATCTGCTCTCCATCTACTTACCAGATGACAGAATCATTACTGTCAGTTCTTGTTGGTTCTTCTTGTTGTCTGCTTTTATTTCTTTTAGATCTGTTTTAAGTAGTCAGGGTTTTTTTCCCTTTTTATTTTTCCTTAAATATTGCTCCCTGTTGAGACACCTGTGTCCAAGTAGTACAGTTATTAGAATGAAGTGTACAATTTCTCATGGGATTTTTACTGAAGTCTGACATTTCAAGTCAGCAAGAACTCTGGTGTGAATGACATATTTGCAGTAAAATAATTATCTTAGAGAATTATTCTTTCAAAAATGTCTTACCTTTCATGTTATTTATTCTATGACAGAATAGTGCTATCCCATTCCGATTCAAAAATATTTAACTGAAATTTGTCATAGAGCACTAATATAGTATAAACTGATTGGATGAACAGAAATTTCAACCACAGATCACTGCTGAATTATAATGTATGCAATTTTGTACAGTAGCTAACTGAGGTGATGGCATTCCTCTACAGAAGGGATTAAGGAACTAGTTATCATTTTAAGTGCACAAATGATAATTGATATAGGACATACTTTTCAACAGCTGTTGCTAATTAAAATGTTTCATAAAGACTTTCTGACAGTATGGTAATCTTGCTGAGTTAAAAATTTATGCATTTAAAAAGGAATTACAAAATGAACATAAACATACTAGAAATGTGTTGTACATAGCTAGTTAAAATAGCCTTTGTAGAAATCATTTTCTTGTTTCAAATATCTGAAATATTTCAATTAGAACATCCGAATGCCTGTGTATATGTGTATGTGTGAAAAACGTCACATAAATATCTAGATGCCTAATTTTCTTTTATTTTTAATAAATGCCTATGTACACTTCTGTAAAGGAGGAAGCTTTATCATAGAGCAGCATTAAGTGGATGCAGAAACAGATGGTAGAAACAAATTGAAGTTATTTTTTTGAAATAATTGTTTTGTTTTCACAAGTTCTATGGTGTTCTTTCCAAGTCTTCCTGCAGTATTTGGGCTACTCTGGTTATCCATATTGAGGGGTTTTATTCTTATTAAAGTACCAGTCCTGCCTTGTCATGATACTTTTTAGCTAGGCATTGCCCTGACTTTCATGTGATGCAGAAGAGAAGAAGGACAAGTTTCTGACATGCCATGTGTGGAATTTCTGTCTCCTACATGATTTGGACATTAACTGTGCCTCCATTAATATTGTTTTTTTAGGGGTAGGTGAAGGGGAATGGGAATGCAGTTAGTTAATAGGCTGTCTTGAATCCCTAAGGCTTTGGACTAATTCCAGCTTCATTGGGTGGTGAGAGGGTAGATGCTTCCTCATTGCTGCCGTTAGGAAACTCGGAAGCATGTAATCTACTTAGCAGGAGGCATACTGAGTGTAAGATTTGGCCTTTATTGCTTTTTGAATGACTTTACAGAAGGTGACAGAAAGTTGAGAAAAAAGGTGGATTAAATGTGGATAGTCTGAATAAATTTAGTATGAACTTTTAATATAATCCATTTGTGCCTGAAAGGTGGAAATACTTCTGACCTTAGTTTTCATATGGGCTGTGTATTCTTTATAGCTTTAATGTTTAAACTCACTGTTAAAAATCTGTTTGGATCAAATTAAGTTAGAATTTCTTCCAAGCAAGGGCTGCAACACATGGCACCAATAGCTTTACTTTTTTGCAAATTTCACAGATAAAAATCCCACAGAGACAAAATATGTTTTGATCTTTTATTTCAGAATGAACATCCACTGTCTCATATATGCTTTTATTTTTATATATATGGTACCATACTAAAATTTTGAAAGATAAATAATAAAAGCAATATTATCATTTCTAAATGGAATGTGATGACTGATAAACTAATTAGCCCTTATATAACCTGACATGTAAATGTCACCGGTATCAGAAGCTCTCAGATGACATGTAGCGTGTGTCCTATGCTACAAATGCAGGTTGTTTGTATCAAGTAGGTATCCCTGTAATATTGGCCTCTGCTTGTTTCCAGCAAGTAAATATAACTAAAAGCCATCAGATTTCTTTGATAGGTAGTTATGGCTAGGGTCTGAGACACAGAGATAACAAGGTTATTAGCGAGGGCTTAACCAAGGCATGTGTTCTCTGGGCCATTGCACATGGAAGAAACATTTATGGGTGCAGAACAAAGAGAAGACCATAGCACAAATGCACACTTGCCAAAATCCAAGTGGGCAGATTTACGTGCCCCAGCAGCATGCTCAAAGACCATCCCCTTGAAAATAACAGATTATTAAATGTTTTTGTGGCAGGTGTCTGTTTTTTTCCCAGGATGTTTTATGCCATTGTGTAACACCATTTTCAAAAGAAAGCAAGTGGCTCAGCAATGGGTCATGCTTGCCTGGGAGATTGTTCCCCACTGTGCAGTGTGGCAGGTTGGAGACAAGGCACAGAACGTCTTGGTGAGGAGCTGGTAGTGTATAGCTTGAGAAAGAAGGGAGAGCCTGCTGAGAGGCACAGGGAGCACAGCTCTGCCTGGGTCTGTCTGAAAGTTTCACGTTTCTTAGTGCACTCCAGGAAAGCACTGAGACGGCAGACACTGAAGCTCTAGGCAAGGACTTCACTGCCAGGATGCAGTAGGCAGCCAGAGGGTTGTCTCTTAGAGCCTTTTTTTCTCCTGTTCTGTCACTTAGCCACTTTTGGTTTCTCCATTGAAGAAGTGAATTGTTCTGGGTGATATCTCGATATAATGTAGGGGGTTGTTTCTGAGAAGTTTAGAAGCACTTTGGTCTTACTCTGAAGAGGTCATGACAACAGCATACCTACCTGAGAGCTCTGGTCCGCTGAGAACCCCATCATGGCAGCCAGTCAGTCATAAACCACAATTATTATCTCATTTGCTGCAGATTAGACTGCATGTTCAAATGCACTATTGAGATGGTTTATGCTGTCAATAGGTTGCTGTTCATAAATTATTGTTCGTTGCTTTTTTTTGCACTGCAAGTGACGGTTGTGTCATGTGGCTTTCTGGGTGTTCTGTATGCTGAAATATATTTATGCAAGCACAGCATCAAAAAGAAAAAAATAGGTGAAGTGAAGAAAAGATCTCAAAAGCACAAAATTTGATTAATTTTCTATACTAAAATGGACTAAATTAGTTATACTATCTGCTAGAATAATACTAGAAACAATCCTTCAGACATAAAAAGTAATTAATTACAGATTATGTGCCACTTGCAGATGCAATGATGAAAAGAAAGGTGACATTATTACACTAAGTACGAGAATAGTCCAACCCACAAACATTTGTAGTAACAGATACAACTTTATGACATCTGATTAACAGTAATTTAATTCATACATAATAAATAAAAGCTCTTCCATCTCTCAAAATTAAGATTATAAAATGTGATTTCCCCAATAAATTGGTGAAAAAAATGACTAAGCTATTTCACACAAATGGTTTTCCAGCATGAACTCTTTGATGGAAATTTAGAAATTATTAACAGTTGTATACATTCTCAAGCAAAGGATTAATGTATTGTTTTGTGTGACATTTATTTTCACCTGCAGATTTTTTAGTCTATATAAATTATTTCAGTGACAGGGAGGGGAAAACTAATATCATTTTTGATCATAAACATAATCTCAAGTTTTGAATTCCTTTCCTAACGCAAAAACTTTCAGTTGGTTGTTCATGTTGACTTAAAATTGGTTCAATTAATTCTAATTTGAATTAGAATTAGTAAAGCTTTAAACTAGCAAGGGGTTCACAAAAATGTCCTGGCTGTGAAATTTCTAACAATTACCTAGGTATTTCTTAGTTACTCAGCTTTATCTTTCCTTGGGGAGGGTGCATCAAGAAATATGGTAATGTTGAGAAAGAAATCCCATTTTATTTTTCTGTGAAAGTCTACAAAGAATTTACTACAGTGAAGGGACAGAAGAGTTTTATCTATGCTTTTTTCTCAACAAAGACAAAATATTCTTTTAGTGTCAATGGTATTTCAGAAACACTGTATTAAGCTGCTAACGATAATATATAAGCGATCTAGTCCCAATAGAATGTGTGCTGAAATTAGTAAGGAAAAATGAGCATCTTGTAGACTTGAAGGTGAAATTCTAAAAAGTAAGGGGATCTCTTTATTTGATTGACATGATTGGTTGTAAAACTATATATTGCATATTTAGGAAGAATGTTAAAATTTTCAGGAAAGCAAAGACTTACGTGTTTGATATGTATGTTTTTGTGCTGGACATCCCTTAAAGTTAGTGAATATCAAAAGTGCCGCTTCCAGCAGTTAAGCCATCTCATATTTTGACTTTGTGCAACGTAAGTACATGTTTTTGTTTTGTCTATACCTTGTTGGAATGTATCACCTTTCTTCCCCTAGGCCTGAATAATAAATTAATGAAGCGTGTATCTGACATTAAACGATCAACTTGTGCTGACACAATCAAGACTTTGTGTGAGGTCTATAACATGATTAGAATCATTTTCTGGGTCCTCATGAAGAGAAGCAAAGAGTAGAAGGCATGAAACTAACAATCAAAACAAACAAGTTTAGAAATGTACTTTTGACTATTCTTAAGCTTAAATTCCCATCTGTTCCTGAGCAGCAAAGTGACTTTGCAAAAAAAGAAAGACTTGCATGTTGTTATCATCAAGGTTTTAAAATTGTAGATGAATAAGTAGAACATTTCAGTAATCAATTCAAAGAAACAGAATTCAAGCCAGAACTGAAGCTTTAAAGCCTGTTTACAGCAACAGCAATAAACTTTTGAAAACATTTAAGAAGTTGCCTAGCTAGTTTTGAAGAAGTTGCTACTGAAACTTTTCTTCAAGAAAGCCAAACATTTAAATTGGATAAACACTTTAGCTATTACAGTCTCATTAATTGATAGGTTATTAAAAAGTTATAGTTCTTTTGCTTCCTTTAAAAAACTGCAGGATATGAACGCCAAGGAACCAGTAAATATGAGAAGCTTGCCTCTTTATTAAAATGACCATCTAAAAGCAGATCTTGTTGCTGAATATTATCATTTTTAGTATTACATCTCAGAAGAAAAAAAGAATTGTGTCAACCACCAACATTTATTCACAAGAAGTTACAAACTGCATTATATCTTCCTTAGTATTGAAATGACTTAATGGATTTCCTTATAAATGATAGTAATAAATTGAACAGTGAATCGAATAGCATCTAAACTATGAAGTCACAATGTGTAGGTCCCATGTTTAGTTATCTTTATTAAATCTACTGCTGTCTGAAACATTCTTGTTATATTTCCCTCAGACAATAAACCAGAGTCTGATTGGATTACTCTCACCTGTATTTAGCTACCCGAAAATGAGCTATTTAGTTGAAGGTGGCCACACAGGTCTCTTGCAGTTAATGAAAGAGAAATAGCTTTATTTGAGGATTCAGTCCAATGATCATAGATGTTTTAGGCTGTGGTGACTTTCTCCTTGGAGGTGCACTCTCCTCTCATGAGAAAGAGGAGCTTTGATGGTGAATTTGTAATGAAATCTTAATTTTCAGATGCCTAAGTGGGATGAATTCCATCTTTGTATATGCAGAATCTGCTCTCCACTTTCTATGAGGAAAGCACAGCTTTCTAGATATTTCCTAGTATTAGCATCTTCTTGCATCCTGAAAGCAAGTCTTTAATAATTGTCATACTATGACTGACATGCTGGAGCTTCATTTTTGTTTGGCACTACCTGAATTAACTATGATTAAAGAATTATACAATAAATTTTACTTAAAAGATCCATGGTAGGCCACATCAGTTTACCATTTTTTAGTGGAAGATAATAGAGAACACTTTTCATTTTTTAGAAGATACTAGGATTCCATCGTACTGTAAGATTATAAATGACTTGCTAATTCTTTTTCATTAAAAAGAAAGATCAAAAATGTAGTGAGGCCACTGAATGAAAATGAAGATAATATATGTTGTGACAAGCACATGGAAAAGGTAATGAAAGAATTTGCACTTTACAGTTCTGTTTTGATCCAAGAATTACAGCAATGTTCAGATTTTTTTTTTTCTGTCCTTTTCTGTAAAAGGTGACAATATAATTACAAGGTATATGTTACATATGCTGTACATACATATATATAAAAGTATATATTTTCATGTATAAGCTACTTGAGTTCTTTGTGTACCTGCATGTGCATACATTATCTGTTCATGCAGTGCTACTACTAGTTATGGACTTCAGTATGTTAAATACTCTATAGACAAAGCAAAGAAGAATCCTTCCCAAAAAAGCTCAATGTAAAGTCTGTGTAGACAGGTGCATTGTAACTGAAAAAATAACAGGGGATGATAAACAGCTAAAAATGATTGAGAACAGTAATTTTAAAATGTTATTTTATCTCCATATTGTTTGCAGAGATCCTGCAGAGATTGCTTTACAATAAACAATGTATTTCTATCAGAAGTTTGCTTAACTCCTGCTGAAGTCTGTGGGAAGTCCATGTAAAGAATGGGTAGAGCAGAAGTATTTGTCAGTACACTAATACTGTGGGGTATCTAGAGGGTTTCAAATTTATCTGAAGATTTACTAATATCACAGAGAGAAACTGTGTTCCTAGAAAAAATTTAAAGGAGCCAGGAGGAAAAGAGACAGTAAGCTTCTGCTTAACTCACATAATCTGTTACGCACTGAAAATATTGACTAGGAGAAAATATGGCAATCAACCCAAAACAAAAAAGGAGAAAAAAATAGGAAGAGTTTCAGTGTGCAGTCAAATTGCCTAAGACTCTCAGAAGAATGCTAAAAGACTGAGATAACATTCATTCCCCAAAATGTATGATTAAAAAAAACAACAGGAAAGACACTGAATTTACTGCCTCAAAGTCCCAATCTGGTATCTCTTCTATTTTTATGCCTTTTTTTTTTTTCTGTCAGTACTTTTATAAATTGAAATTCAATGACTGGCAATAAGCTTTTATTTCTAGGTCAATTATTTATGTATCAGTAATGAACATGGTTTGATACACTGTATTTTTGATAATTCATTTTGCATAATTTTACACTTAACTTATAATGTAACTGTAGTTTATCTTTTTTCTTTTTATGTCTGTAGTGTTAAACAAATACTGAGTTATTTTACAGTCACAGCTCACTTATGTTGCAATTGTCTATTTATGTAAGTTTCATTTAACTACCAATCTGTCAACAGACAAAAATCTTTCTGTAGTATCCTGTATTCTGTAAACCTAAAAACACTTACAGATGCTGACTTTATAGCATGTGACATACTTAACAGTAATGCCATTTAATCTGATACTGTCTTTCATTCCTTCCCCTCCCATTTAAACTTGAATATTTATGTTTCTTTGTGCCATTTTGCCATTTTCTATGTCTGTGACATATGCTTTCCTATTTTGAGAAGTAGTCTATGAAAACATTATTAATCCTCTGAACACAAGTTTTAAAAAATAATTACTGTAAAATGCTGGTCTGTAAGAGGGAGCTATTGAAGTGGGAAAATGATGTCATTACTCAGAGTAATCTACGAAAACACAGATTTTACAGAGGAATGTTCCAAGACCTGGAGCATTGTAGTTGGACAGAGCTCTCCTATGCAATGATACTAATAAACTCAGTCTTGTAGGTTTTATTAGTATTCATTTGTAGTCTCTTGTCTTTTGAGGATTATTGCCTCCTGGTCAGAGTGGCACCTAGAGCTGAGTCAATCATAGTTCAATTTATTGGATTGCAGTGTGTCTGTTGTGTTGTGTAATAATTAAGAAAAAGAAACAAGTTGGATTGCTTTAATAATCATAGGGTATAAGCCTAATTAAGCCAAGTAAAACTCCATGTCTACTACATCTCAGAAGACTAGAAAAGTGCTGCAAATAAGTAGTCCCAGATAGAAACCCTTTGAATATTGTTTGAATTGTCATTTTTGTTTTCAAGCTTTCTCTGTCAGACTGGGTTAAAATTCATTCATTCATTCAAATGAACTGGAAGGGATACGAGAAAATCAAAGAAATGCATTTTTCCTCAGGGAATTTATTGTTTTATCATTTTAGGCAACAGGCCAAATCACCAGGTCTGGGCAATCAGCAGATTATTCATATGTAGGCTAGAGGACAGGAATATCCTGGACAGGTTCCACAAGGCCACTCTGTCAATGTAGGCCCATGGCAGTCCAGAGCTACTCAGATGGGGACAAACTGAAGAGTTAACTGTAAAGTAAATTTCTACATTTGGTCAGGTGAATCACTCTCTAGGCTCCACTGATTGTATTAATTAGATATCTACATAAGTCATAATGGGATCTTAGCCACCTGAAGGTAAGTATCTCAATGTATAAGGAGGTACCAGCTGCTAATGTCAGGTTAGTAGCATATTCATTGGAATTCATAAATAAATAAAAATAAATTAAACTTTTTACATTTTCTGGCATTTCTGTATCATTACAAAGGTTATAATATATGAACCTATGTATGTATTCTTTCGCAGTTGGTATTCTCTCACAACTCACTGGAATTCAAGCTATTTGGTACTTCAGGAAAGGCAACAAATTCCTTGAGACTTATTAAGGAAAAGTCACAGTGGAAAACAATGGTGTTTATGCTTGTGTGGGTGCAGCTGTGACAAAAAAAGCAATAGACCTATCATCAAGTTCTTTTAACTTAGTTGGTGTTCAATCATCTTTTCTCAGTCCATCTATGTTCAGTGTATATTTGGAGGTATGATTCTTCCCGTCAGAAGCCTCAGTGATATTAAGAGCTTACAAATGTTTGTGCAGTGTTTGTGTGATGAGAACAGATAGGCAGATCTGAAAGTAATGTTATCCTAGGAGAGTTTGGAAATGTAATGCAGATTGCCAGACTTTATCACTTCTTGTTAATACACACGTGTACAAAAACTATATTTGATAAAGGACATTTTGTGTGAGATACCCATTCAGCTGGACTAGTAATAATATTAAAGCAGTAGCTGACATGGGTGTGGTTTTCTGTTACTTAATCCAAAGATATTTCTTCATGTAATTTAAACAAGTATATTGTCTTGTACAATAATAAGGGAATTTTTTAATGTGGTAGTCATATCAGAATTATAGTTATTATTCATGCAGTCTGTGCCATTGATATGTAATTTATGTTTGGTCTCTTCTTGTTTTCCAGGTCTCCCAACAAGGACATGGCTTCAAATGAAAGAGAGATTGTGGTTTGGGTTTGCCAGGAAGAGAAGATTGTATGTGGCCTGACAAAGCGCACAACTTGCACAGAAGTGATTCAAGCACTGCTTGAGGAACATCAGGCAACATTTGGAGAGAAAAAGGTCCTTTTTGGAAAACCCAGTGATTACTGCATTGTAGAAAAATGGAGAGGTTCGGAGCGAGTACTTCCTCCCCTGACAAAGATTCTGAGACTTTGGAAGGCCTGGGGAGAAGAGCAGTCTAATTTGCATTTTGTGTTGGTAAAGTCAGATGCTTTCCTCTCATTTCCATTGTGGAAGACAGCTGAAGCTAAGGTAGTACAAAATGTAGAAAAACAGTGGGAGCTCAGTCCAGCAAATTACATGAAGATGTTGCCAATAGACAAGCAAAAGAAAATTGTGAGGAAGACTTTCCGGAAACTGGCCAAGCTTAAACAGGACAGTGTTCAGCAAGAGAGAGATAATATGGAGACGCTGATTCATCTGATCATTTCTCAAGATCATACCATTCATCAACAAGTCCTTAGAATGAGGGAACTAGATATGGAAATTGAAAAATGTGAAGCGAAATTCCATCTAGATCGTGTGGCCAATGATGGAGAAAATTATGTGCAGGACTCCTACTTAACAATTAATCCAAGTGAGGCTGAGCAGCAAGGTAGTAGGCCAGATGATCAAAAAGAGATGCATGACTATTTGAGCAAAAGTGAGGGAATTTTACAGGTTGAAGAGAGACTGAAACATCACAAACATTTAATAGAGAAGCTGTGTGCTGAAATTGAAAGAGAGGTACATGGTATATGCACAGAAAAAAATGGAGAAGATGTTCACACAGAGGGAGCTGCTAATGCTGAACTGGAAAACTCAAATTTGGAAACTGTAAAATACGAGCTGGAAAAAAGTATGAAAGATGGTCTGAGAATCAACTCATACCTGAGCTGCGTTCAGAAAGAACTTACATACAGGGACTCACTGCTTCAGAAGAAGGAAAAAGAATATGAACTTCTTACAGAAGAATTTAATTTACTACATGTTAAAGACAACATTGAAACTAGGCTTCCATCAAATGAAGAACCATCCACGGGCAGTGGCATCTCCAGTAGCAGCATTGCTGTTCCTGACTTTGTTCATAGAGTGACTAATCTGGACATAAATGATACAGACTCTGACACTGGAATCAGCTCTACGCACAGTCAGGACTCTGAAATAATTTCAGGGGACATGGTACTGTTGTCAACATAGTTGAAAACAGTCACGCATTTATGAAAAGACATATTTTGGCAGATATTTATAAGAATTAGTAAACCCTGTTGTCTTGAAAGTTTAGCCCTTCAAGATGTTAAAACTGTGGCACTGCTTTAGCAAAGTAAACAGTGTCTGTGCTTAATAGTATCCTTGTGCTTAAATGCATGGGAAATCTCATGGGTTAACTGCTAATAGGTGCAAGGTTGTTGGCTTTGCTAAATCAGGACAGACTGTTTAAACCTTGTAATGTTGATACGCAGTGAAACATGAGCATTCTGACCAGCTTGGACCTAGTCTGGAGATTTGATATCCCCTAATCTTTGGGTCCATTTCTGCATCTCCCTAACTTTTTAGGAATGTGAAACAGAGATTAGACCAAACTAGACAGAGAGCTTCATTTTCTGCTCTGTTACATTAGCTTTATTCATCTGGAGTTTCCCTGCCATGAAGCTGTTGTAAAGGAATATATAATCGAGCATATAATCTGTTAAAAAATAGTTTTTATGATATTGTAGGACAACAAAAAATGCAATTGCATTTATGCTGTGTATTTAAATTTAGTTTTGAGTTATCAGGATGATACTTTCAAAACCACCTAAGTCCCATTTTAAAAATTACCTTACACATATAGGGTTTTAATTTCCATTCTCTTTCAGCAGCGTTTAACTGCTTCTAAGATCCTTAAACCCCCTACTTATCTGCTGTTACCCTGTAGTTGCCCCAGTGATGCTTAAATCCACATAGTTCTTGCCAGTGGGCATGTCAGAACTGCTTACGTCCTGCTTGTGCGAGACACTCAAATCCAAAGCTCACACCTAACCCCAGGGGCATTTTCAGCAAGGCTTTCTCCTGCCTATCTCACCAGTTGGATCCAGAGTCTTAGGCCTCCTCAGATCATGACTACCAAATAGAGCATAACAGAAGGGACAGGCAGGAACCAGACATTTTTGGCTCTGGCTAGACACTGTTTCCCAATAGCCAGGTAGTTACCGTTTTCACATAGCAGGTAGGTTGTCAGATTCCATCTCATGCTGTTTTGGAGCAGGGATATGAACCTCTAAATCCTACTTCCTTGGTGAGGACTTTGGGATACAGCTAAAGGTGATCCACTTTATATAGCTAATTAAATGTTGGGCCCCAACAAAAGAAGGAACACAAAACATGAGGATTTTACAACTGTGTGGTTAAGTCACATTATTTCACTTAGGATGTAGTAGTTGATCTCAGATCCTTCTCCAGCACGTTGCTGTGAATCCAAACTGAAGGTGTAAAACTGAGGTGTTCTCCTCAGTTACTGAACATGATTTCTAACTCTGACCTAAAGACTCTGCTAACAGAGAGTACATGAGTAGTTTCTGGGTTGCCATGTTTATATTTTGCAGATCAATCTGTTTAACACTTTTGATTAAATGAATTGAATGGAGAAATAGTTACAGTGTTTCTAAACAAAGTTTAGCTCTAGCAAAATTCAAGCAGATCCTGGAATTAAAAGCCTACAAAGTGAATGAATGGACAGTACCTAGAAGGTATAAATGTAAGATACACTGCTTTCCCTTTCTGTATTTTTCTTCCTTAAATTGTCTGTTAACCATCTGTTTTCTAAAATAACCAAAGTGCTAGGACTGCTGAGTAGCACCTATTTGATGCAGAAAAAAAAAAAAATTGCCTATAAAGGCAATTTTTCTGATTTTTTTTAAAGTTGTTTTTAATCCTGGATATTATAAATAGTTTCTGTTCCAGGAAAGTGTGCTAGTTGCCTTAATATATTTTCTGTTGTGTTTTTGTCATACAATGTTATTTGAATACTTCAATAATAATATGTCATATTTAGACACATCAGCTCCTGATGGAAATGCAAGTATGTATCAAATATATTATCTCGTAATAATTTATTAACGCAACTCAGCATCTTTTGAACTCTGCAATATCACTCTGAAGAGTAGTAAGCACAGAGCTCTGAATGTTGAGAATAGACTATTCTATGAGTTCTTGTGAATTTAGCTAACAGTTATTTCTAATGAGTCATTTCTTAAATATACTTAGGGGATAAAAAATTCAAACAGAATAATATTCACAGCTGTGCAGGCTAGTACAAGACCTATGGGGGAACTAATTTCCACTCATACTCTATCAGATTTATTCCGGTCATAGGAACTTGTACTGGTTCTCAGAACTGATCTTTATCCACACTATGTGGTTGATTGTACATCCCCTGCAATGTGTAGGTCTTAAGAGTATTACTGTGTTTTAAGAAGAAAATAGGAAAAATAAGTTGGGAGAAAGTATTTCTTAAAAAATAAAACAATATTAAAAAACCCAGTGTTTTGAAGCTTATATTTGAAGTTTATACTTTGATATCTCAAACAAACTTGTTTCTTTCAGAATTCAGATGAATGTACAAGATGATTAAAGACTGTGTGCACTCTGCTGTTTATCTGTCTCTATGAACCTTTTTGCCCCTTACTTAACTATTCTTCCTTTGTCTCAACTGTCTGTGTTTTTTTTTTTTTTTTTTAAATTCCCATAAGGAAATGCACAATCAAAAACTTTGGCTCATTTCCTGTCATTCTTTTAGGCCAGTTCCCTTTCCATCTTCACATTTTTGTTTTATTTTATAAAATTCTCCATGGACTATGTTATGCTTACTGACAAAGAGGAAGATCAAAAAAGTCCTGCATAAGAGGAGAGAAAAATTCTACCCAGGGAGTGGAAATGTGAAATGTCAAAGTAAAATGAAAGGAAATTCAGTCCATTCCACTCATCTGTAGAAGAAGTTTTTGATAGAAAGACACTTATTTCTTCAGAGTGAGAGGAATATTGTGGCGAGTAGGTGCCAGACTCATCCTGTTTCATGACTGTTTTGGGGTGGGATAGGTTAGTCCTCGATATGAATTTAGGCAGAGGTCTTCAGTGACTGTCATCCGGGCTAACAGTACTGAAATGAATGGACTTGCCTAATACAAAGTTCTTTGGATCCTACATACTTAAATAGTCTCACATATATATTTATAACCAATATAAGTTCAAGAATTTCCAGGGAACACAGTGTATACCCCAATCTCATGTTTCTGCCTGACTTTATTATATACCTTTACAAATTTCATGAAAGCAGATGAGTCAATTTAATTACCTGCTTCAGTTCCTTGATGACTCTTTCAAATATAAAACATAATTATCATTTGGCTATATATAAATTTACAGTATTTACCATCCATTTGTGTTCTTCAGAATTACCACATAATTACAGAATTCATAGAATCATAGAATACCAGGTTGGAAAGGACCTCAAGTATCATCTGGTCCAACCTTTCTTGGCTAAAGCACGGTCTAGACAAGATGGCCCAGCACCCTGTCCAGCTGTATCTTAAAAGTGTCCAATGCTGGGGAATCCACCAGTTCTCTGGGGAGATTATTCCAATGGCTGATGGTTCTCATTGTGAAAAATTTTCCTCTTGTGTCCAGTTGGAATCTCCCCAGGAGTAACTTGTAGCCATTATCCCTTGTCTTCTCCATGTAACTCCTTGTAAAAAGGGAGTCTCCATCTTCTCTGTAGCCACCCTTTAAATACGGGAACATGGTGATAAGGTCTCCCCTAAGCCTTCTCTTCTCAAGGCTGAACAAACTCAGTTCTCTCAGCCTTTCCTCGCTTTTCAGTCCTTTGATCATCTTTGTGGCCCTTCTCTGGACCCTCTCCAGCCTGTCCACATCTTTTTTGTACAATGGGGACCAAAACTGAAAACAGTATTCCAAGTGTGGCCTGACAAGTGCTGAGGAGAAGGGGATGATGACTTCTTTATCCCTGACGGTGATGCCCTTGTTGATGCAACCCAGCACCCTGTTGGCTTTCTTTGCTGCTGCAGCACTGTTCATTCATACTGAGCTTGAATTATTGCTTTTTTTTTTTTTTTTCACTGCAAAACTGAGCCAGCCCCAAGAATTTTTATCACTTCAAAGTTATAGATTATATATTTGTCTTCAGATTGTGCATTCAGGGATTGTTCTGATGGCTGTCTTGTGCTCCATATGTACATACATACATATTGCTAACACAGGGCATTCGATTATATGATACTGAAAGATTGAAATTCGCAGAGATGAGAGCTTCAACTTGCAGCTTTAGGCTGCTAAGATTAATAGGCTTTACATTTCTCTACATGCCCAGAATTATAATTTGTTAGTTCTGCATATTTCCAACTGTGTAAAGACATAAGTGCATGTAATGTAACAATCATTATTACAAAATCATATTGTTTCTATTTCTGATTGCCCAATTGTGGTCATAATTTTGAAGGAAGATTTAGATCCATGCACCTAATTCAGCAAAGTACTGATATAGCTAACTTTAAGCAAACAGTAATTTGAATGATTTTGTGTGTGATTGTATTGGGTTTGTGTGGCAAGGGTTTGGTAGCAGGGGGACTACAGGGGTGGCTTCTGTGAGAAGCTGCTAGAAACTTCCCCTATGTATGACAGAGCCAATGCTAGCTGGCTCCAAGACAGACCCACTGCTGGCCAAGGCCATCAGCAATGGTGGTAGCTCCTCTGTGATAACATATTTAAGAAGAGGGGAAAAAAAACCCTTCACAACAGCACCTGAAGAAAGGAGTGAGAATATGTGAGAGAAACAACCCTGCAGACACCAAGGTTGGTGAAGAAGAAGGAGGAGGAAAGTGCTTCAGGTGCTGGAGCAGAGATTCCCCTGCAGCCTGTGGTGCAGACCCTGGTGAGGCAGGCTGACCCCCTGCAGCCCATGGAGGTCCATGGTGGAGCAGAGATCTACCTGCAACCCGTGGAGGAGCCCACGCCAGAGCAGGTGGATGCACCCGAAGGGGGCTGTGACCCTGTGGAGAGCCCACACTGGAGCAGGCTCCTGGCAGGACCTGTGGCCCCATGGAGAGAGGAGCCCAAGCTGGAGCAGATTTCCTGGCAGGACTTGTGACACCCCCATGCTGGAGCAGTCTGTTCCTGAGAGACTGCACCCCGTGGAAGGGACCCACGCTGGTGCAGATCGTGAAGAACAACAGCCTGTGGGAAGGACTTACGTTTGGAGAAGTTAATGGAGGACTGTCTCCCATGGGAGGCACCCCACGCTAGAGCAGGGGAAGAATGTGAGGAGGAAGGAGCAACAGAGACAGCTGTGATGAACTGACTGCACCCCCCATTCCTTGTCCCCCTGCACCACTTGGGAGGGTGGAGGAGGTAGAGAAAATTAGGAGTGAAGTTGAGCCCAGGAAGAAGGGAGGGGTGGGGGGAAGGTGTTTCAAGATTTGATTTTATTTCTCATTACCCTACTCTGATTTTACTGGTAAAAAATTAAGCTAATTTTCCCAAGTCAAGACTGTTTTGCCCGTGATGGTAATGGGTGAATGATGCCTTCCTGTCCTTATCTTGACCCATGAGCTTTTTGTTATATTTTGTCTCACCTGTCCAGTTGAGGAGAGGAGTGACAGAGTGGCAGTGAATCCACCAAAGTGATGCATATTTTATTTAATAATATGTGAGCATTCCTTGCTAAATTTTTAGTATTCTTGTGACTGTTCATTCTGTTAAAAAAAAACCCACAACACATTATTTTCCATTTTCATCTCATGAAACACTGGTTTTGTAATAAAATACCTTTGGTAAAGATAAACATTTTCATTAACAGTGCAAGTAGAACATACACTTAAGAACAGAAGTCTCTAATCCAAAGTGCTTTTTTCTAAACCTACCTTAGACCATATCTTTCTGTCTCACCAGTTTAGTTAGCCTGAACATAAATGACTGTTTTCTTCTAAGAGTAACATGCTCATAATAATTACACACATAATATTTTTCTTTTCCTAGAGTTGTGCTGTTTATCCTTTTGGGTATTTTACTACAGCATTTAAAAGACAACTAGGTTATTTGGCATTTTATAACTTCCAAAAATTAATTGCTGCTTGCTATTTTTCTCAGGGCTACATCTGACAACATAAACATACTTCAAAACAAACATGACTACATTTCCACTGTCCATAACATAACCATTTTTTCCATCTATTAAAACCGTTAACTTTTTCCTGAAATATGTTTAAATGAATATAGGGGTTTTTTAATATTATGTTGCCTTTGTGATACAGTGTTTTGTAAATGTAATAGTCTCGTTCTAAAGTTTGTTGTTTTTTTAATTTAACAAGCAACTCAGAATTTACTATGTCAAAATCTCATAGTCCTTTCTCAGACAAAACTGTTCATGACTGAAATTATTATCTTCCAAAGAGACGACTGCTGGTATATAAAATAGAGACATCAAGATTTTATTTCTAATACTTAACAGATTCTGATATTTAGTTAACATGCCTTACATCAAACATAGCTTTTCAGACAGATGACTGATTCATTCAGACTGAATTTTCTGGAATCAGATTTGTGGCTGCCTTGCATCTCTGACAGATCAGGTCCAACTGGAATCCAGTCACTAATTTCAGTGGGAGCTGTTCATAATGTTTTACAAGCCTTCAGATTCAATTCAGGAAACATTCCCTAATAAGAACCTATAGTTACATTTGGGCACCCTTTCACTTTTCCTGAATTATGAACAAAGTGTTTACATTTTATGCTACAGTCATTTTTCAGGTATAAAAAAAAAAAAAAATCTCCAAAACTTCAAATCTGTGTAGAATTTGTACCAGTTTTCTATCTTATTCATCTGAAATTTGAGGATTTTTACATCAATGATTCATTCAAAAACCAAACATTCAATTTTCAAAGATATTTACAGTAAGAGTGGTTGACTGTGCTAGCTTTGTCAGCTGAATCCCACATAAGGGTGGGAAAATGTAGTCTTTGTGCATGTAAATGCAGGTTTTTGCTTATGCAATGACTGTATGCATATTTTGCTTGACTAGCCTGTTGGTTGAGATTTTAGTTCACTCAAATATTTGTAAACTTAAATTGTGATGTTCAATCCATTCACTGACATACATTTGTCAGGAAATAATTTTTTCTGGGAAGAGAGGAATTATTTTAAGAACAATATAGGGATCATCTTGCCAGGATCTAGTTAAGATAAAGTAAAAATCCTAGGTGGTACAAAAAGTTCACTGTCAGTTAGAAGTTCAGTTTAATCCTACAAAGTATCGAGGTTAGACAGATCATATAATATTAACTATGGAGAAACTCATGCAGTTACTTCCTATGATAAAGAATTTGTGATGTTCCACAATGCAAATCATTAGAGGTGTATACAAGAAACAACATCTGAGCACTTTACCAGTGCATTCCTGAGAATACTACATGTCAGCAACTCTGCTACAGATTATAGGTGGAAAGAGAGAGTTATTTGTATGAGGAAGTAGCTGTTAATTCCTTTCTGCCTGTATTCAGAGTTTTTGCTAGGCACAGAGAGGAACCTTTTGATTTAGAGAGCTCTCGTCATTCATGACCTAGAAGTAGTGTAGACTCCTTTTGTATTACACTATAGTGACAGAATAATGTACAGTGTTCATGGTAAGTTTGATTCTTTTGCAGGTTGCCACAGATTGTCTGAATGTAAAGCTTATTTGACGATTTTCAGTGATTCTGATTTGACTCATCTCCATACTTTTACCTAAATAATTACCAGTTTTATGTATCTGCAACTCCATGCAACTTCCATATGTTCATATCTGCACTTTTATGAGTTTTTCAGTGGTTAGATCAGATTTTATTTAGAATTTTTTACAACATCAAATATTGTGCTCTTTTATTTTATGTTTGTTCCTATTTTGCTTCTGATCAGCTGTATTACAAGTTCTTACTTCTGAGTGCATGTATTTGTTTTAAACTGCAGGTTAAGTAGCTATTGCTTCATATTTTATTTTGCTTATATATTCATAAAATAGATATACATACTTTTTTGGGGAAGGAGGTTACTGCTTAAATCTCAGTTCACCAAGCTGATTAGCCTCTTAATAGTTTACATATAGTAAGTTGCCCTCACTTTTGCTCTTTGAAAAGATTTAAGTGGATCAGAAGATGCTTTCATGTAACATAGGAGTGTCTTGATTAAAATATTTTCTACATTATTTGTGTGAATTCTGACAGCGGAGGAGTTATATGAAAAAAACCCCAAACTGCTATTCTTTTCAGGTATTTTCATGTCAAAGAGGGCCAGGTCAATCATAAACCCAGGACTGTATTGCACAGTCACGCATTTCTAGAATAATAGATTAGCAAAACACAGATTAGCTAATATTCACTAAACTGTTCTGGTACACTTAAAGCGAAGAGCTTGAAATAGTTGTTATGAAACTGTTACTGATGATGACCCCAAGAGACATAGTCTTCCTCTTAACACTTACCATTTTCAGCATTGCTTATTTTTGCTATTTGGATGATTATTTTACTATGCAAACAATTTTGTTCTGTAAATTTGAACCCTCTCTTTCTTTGGGAAGGACTTTGTATTAACAAGCAGATCTTTAGGGGTTTTTTTCATTTCTCTTTTTTGCAAAAATAGAATGTTATAAACAAATTTTAGCTCAAGTGTTTTGAAAAAAAAAAAAATTGTACTATTCCATTCTGTACAGACTAGTTACATGCATACTATTGCTGCTTTCAGTGTTCTTTTCCAAGACATATTTCATATATTTGGTTTTGATGTCTAAAATTACAGGCTGAGAGTGTTTGAGTTAAGTCAATATTTGAGCTATGCAACATAGGCATTTAGAGAAAGGCCAAGTCCTGTGCTTGTGTAACTGTTTCATTGCTGTAAAATTCCATGAGATTCAGGAAAGAGAATTTGTTTATATATGACTATGGAGTAGAAGCAGAGCCATCTCACAGCATCTGAAATAACACGAGTGTTCTACAACTGCATCTTGGTGAAGATGGCAAGAGAATGCGTTGCGAACTGTAATTTCCTGATAAGATGATTTCTTGAATTTTGTGATTACATGGGACTCTGCTTCCACTAGGAGATGGGAAGGGAATAAACTTCCTGTTCTAGCTTTGCAGAAGACTGCCTGAAAAGAGATCCACATCATGTAATTTTTGCTCAAACACAACAAGCTATTTCAAAACTAGCAAATTTTTATGATCTTTAAGCTAAATTCATGGTCAGGTGGACTTGATAATGTCTTTAAATTGTTGAGTTGGTAAAACTGTAATTTTAAATCACAGATTTGCCTCAAAAAATTATTCAAACCTGAATTTACTGAACCACAGCAGAACCTCAGAGTAGTATGCAAGAAAAGCATCCATCAAAATAGCATCCTGACATCTGGCATTGGAGCAATTGCTTTGATTCCATCATTGGACTCTTCCCTAAATTGTACACAAAAGCTGTAAGATTTTCCTCAGAAATATGTTACATTCCTTCTTATATTTAATGAGTGACACAGTAGTTCAAATTCATTCTATAAGTAAATTCAGTGGAATAAGGAAAGAATACTCTCATTGGTTTTCTAAGAGTAGATTAATATATTTCTGCATAAAAGCACAACAGTTTCTTGTGATTCCCAGTTAATTTTCCACTGTTTTATAGCATTCTCTACATTACTTCCTTTTTCTTTTTTAAACATAGTGTGTTTCTTTTATATAGCACTGGATTAACTAATCTTTTATGTTGCTAAGTAATAATCTTACAGTTTGTTTGTATCTATTCTTTGTTAACTAATATTTGCTTTTCCTTCTTTTCAGGCTGTGACTCTTACAAAATAGCATTTTGACCCATAATGAGTGCATACAGCTTTAGATGCTTCAGTTTGTTAGTGCAGCTACTATGCTATTGAGATGACAGACTTCTTATCAATACTTTAAAAAAAATGTATTAATAAGGCAAATACATGATTTTGCCAATTGCAGTATAAATTGACACTGAGAATGGAAAATCACCAACACATAAAGAGCATAAGGAAACTCTACCTGTAGGATTTTGTTGTGGGAGAGGTTGGGGTTTTTGTTTTTGTTTTTTTTTAAAGTCAAAAGAGTATGGAACTACTCTGGGAATGGACTTGTTATGACTTAGGCATTTGTATGTATCTTTCTCCAGTTTCAAGTTTCCCTGTTACAGCACTAGTATTTCTGTCATTCACTGTGCTGACACTCTCCTGCTCCTTGATCCCATGTGCCTGATGCAGTCAGGCATGTTTAGAATGATCAGTTGCATCTGGTAGTTGAGGTCCAGTGTGATTTATGCAGAAGTTGGTAAGTTTATGCTTGGCAGATGCTTGGCTCACAAGGCAGGTCTCACAACTGAATTGTGTTACCGTAGTTTTATTCCTAACGCATAATCTTATATGAGTAAAAAGGACCATCATCATACAATCCACTGTCTGTTACATCCCATGACATACCAGATAATTCCTACCCTCCCTTTTCTGTGGCCTGGGACAGCTTTTTTGAGGCCCGAGAAAGGAATGGACTTAACTGTGTTTTAACATGAAATAGGATAAAAGTAAAGGAAGGGTTGAGCTGGAGACAACTATAACATAAAACCCGTAAAACATAGTTATAAAGGGCCAGCAGATCAAGGACATATGCACAGAAATAAAATAGAGTATTTTGTCCCTTGTTGTGGGTGTGACAAACTCTCAGGCCATACCCACCCATATCATATGACAGCTCTGTATTTGTTTCTGGTTCAAAATGAAAATCAGAAACAACTGTTCTGCAGTGATAGTAATCATACACTGCCAATGAAGAAGGAAATTCATCATCTCCAGGATTCCTTAAATTGATACAGGATGTTTTTATGCTCTAGTAAACCGCAAGTTATTGGGCTTGACAGTATTCACTTACATTTTAGTGGAAGATGATATGTTCCACTACAAGAATTATTGGTGAAATTTTATGGCCTGTGTTAGGGAAAGATCAAAACAGATGATCCTGATGTCTTAAAATCTGCCCTTAAAATTTACAGCTGCTCACAAAAAAAACTTTGTCAGAAAATGATGAAGGGAAAGAGGAGGGCTGAAACACTGCTCTAAAATGTTTTCCTTACAATAAAGCACCATTGTTTCCAGAATGGGCAAATCTGCTTGTTCTGTATTTATTATATCCCCAGACTTGTTATAGTCACAGCCTAACTGAAAATTTCTTACACAAAAAACCCCAAACTGTGAGTTGTCTACTACTTTCTCTTCTGACAGTTGAAAGAAGTGTTGCCTACACCTCCATAGTGTACATCTCTCATGTCAAGCCATGTAGAGATTTACCTGCCAGTGCAATGACTGTCTAAGCAGACAAAAAAAAAGTATTTTCTTGCATGTGAGAAGCTAGGGTCAGAATGACCGAGTCACTCAAAGTTGTGAAGTTTCTGTCAGAGACAGGGAATAAATAGAATTAGTCATCAATCTATCATACTACTAATGCTAAAACTTTCCCTCCTCTCTAGTTTCTGCCATTCTGTTTCACATGATGGAGCACTTTATGGGAGCAAGAGAAGCAGAAAGGTCCTAAGGAATTAGACTGACGAAGCCTTGGCACACAGTAATTCTCTTCTACTTTCTCCTGCTGAAACTGTAATACTACACAGGGCTCAAAGAGTGGGAGTACTCTGTGTGCAAGACAATGCCTGACAACAGGTGAAAAGAAGTTGGGGAGAATGGATTAATGCAAAGGTAGAATAATTTGCCATATGAAATAAAAAAGAGGAAGAAATTTTGGACTCTTCTTCACCAGTGCAAAAGAGGGAGAAGGGAAATACCATAGCCCAAGGAATTAATTCTATCTCTGCTTTAGCTTTTAGCTTTATGTCATAACCTTTTTAGGATGAGTTGTAAATTTCCAAACTAATTCAACTTGAATTCTTAATTTTTCATTCATTGTCAGTTTAGGCTTGGGACAGTTCTGCTGCATGTGAGTATATGAAGTAAAATTCTAAAAATGAATCTTGGTCTTATTTTATTAAAATCAGAGCTGGTTTAGGCTATTTAAACTTTCTGTCATGTAATCACAGTTAAGTTGCTTTAACCTATTCCTGTAAAACTATAGCTGCAAAGATGACTTCTGCTTTTTTTTTTCTTCATATATTCACTGTAAATCATGAAGCACACAAACAGAAGTGCTGTAATTATGTTTGGCTTACGCTGCCAGTTACATAGCTTAGTAAATCCTCAGAAGTTGTTTGTAAGATTAAGGAATAAGAGGTACATTATATGTACTTTGAACAAATGTCAAAAACATGAGAACACAGTGTCATAGGGCTTGGTATTGACGTATACCCTTTTAAATCACAAACTATTGATCTGCTCTCTTGAGCTCACATGGAAAAAAGAAATCTTGTGCCAGCAAGGGAGAAAGAGTTTTTCATCTTTGGGTTTCAGAGTGTTTCCAGAAGTTTATACACAATGGACCCTTCAGATGAACCCATCCCAGAAAACTGTAGGAAAAATGTTCTTCCACCCCTTCTTCCTTTCCTTCCAGCTATCCCTACATCACAAGCTGGTTATGGCTGGAAAGGCATCTAAGGTGTATTTCAGAAGAATAACACCTGAACAGTGATTTCTGATAAGAAAAGTAGCAGATCAGAACACTTAATAGATAAGATATCTGACCTAATATCTGGGTATGGTCAAAAACCTGAAAAAGTGATAAAGGATGAGAAATATGGGCTGCCTCCATTCACAAAAGCATGAAATTTGAACACCCCAAAAAATCATGCTTTAAGATACTTGATGGGACTACAGGCAATGCAAGCTAGTCAACAAAAGAAACAGATTGAGAAGGATCAATCTCTCGTTCAATATTTTTGACAAAAATATTCTGTCCTATGTGGTATTCCTCACTCGTGGCTTGCAAAACATTTTAGGAAATTTTTTTCACCAGTAGTGATTTAACTGAAGCTCATTTAGTATCAATACCTGATCTTACTTTCTTGGTTTTCTCAACTGATAACTTATAATATCTGTATTGAAAACAAAAAGCTATTAGTTAAAAGAGGCAAAGTGAAGCAAAACAAAGCAAAAGCTTTTCCATCAAAGTATCACTTCCTTGAGCTCAAGAAACAGATGTTAACAGGTCTATCCATCTTTAAATTGTCAGCAGAACTTCATTGGGACAGCATACACTTCCTGATGTACAACTTGTGTTTATGCCTGCACACTGAATCACAACTCATTATGTATTGTTCAGATTCTAACACATGAAGGATTCAATACAATAGCAGTTCATTATAAGAAATTTTCAGTACAATTGCATTTACCCTGATTGACAAAAGTAAGATGAAGGATCTCATCTCTAGGTGAGAGATCACACTAAGTAGAAATGCTTCTGTCCATTCTTCAGCTTTAGTTTCAGCAAAGGCATCAGCTAATAAAATTCATATGGTCCTATATGAGACATCATCTAATTGCTGCACTCCATCTGTTCTAATGGGAATTGTATAATTTACTATATAACAAAACTATTGGTGCAAATGTGCTTTTTTGATAGCAGCGTCTGGAAAGTAATTTTTCAAATAGCCTTTTATTAAATAAAGTTATTTGAAAACAGCCTGCTTCCCTGCAGAACTGTGTGGATCTCTGAATATACACACCCATGCTGAGCAGCAAATTACATGTGAAAGCATAAGAACATCCGCAATTTAAGTTCAATTTATTCCTTAAAGAAATAGCTATTTCATATGGAGTTGCATGATTTTCCTCGCTAGTAAGATAAATAAACCTTTTCTCACCTAACTTGGCAAATGATACAATATTCTTGGGAACAGACAAGTAGAGACCAAAGAAGAACTGGAATTGCTGCTTTGATAGTCTCTCAAAGCCTAGATGTACTTGGAAACTGTACCATGAGGCCTGCAAAAGCCATGAGGCATTGAAAAAAAGGAAGAATTGCTCAAGGGTTGTCAAGGTGGAAATAGTGATCTGACTTCACATAACTGTTAGGGGACTTGGTACACTTAGTTCTCAAATAGGCAGGGCTGAATCTTCAGCAAAGATTATGCTGCATCTTAAAGCAATTTCTAGGCTGATACAGGAAATACAGTCATGATGAATTCTATGTGATGCTACAAGCATCAAGAAGCAATTTCTCTGTTATTCTGTGTGAAAGCATCATGTGTTTGTGCAGGATACAACACAATGCTCTCCCAGTTTCAGATGCGAGTATACTGTCCAGAACAAGTAATTTATGAAATTGTGTCATTCACAAGCCTATGCTATGGACCTTTCGCTACAAATAGAAAACTCTGGTAACTTTTTTCTTTTTCCTTTTTTTTTAAATAATGAGTTCCTTGTATTTGTATAGACTTGGGCTTTTTAATAAATGTCAGAAAATTTGCATGTGACTTAGAAGTGTAAAATTTTGCAGGAACATTGACAGTGAAGTCATTCATAGCAAACTATTGCTGCCAGGCAAAAGAATTAAGGAGCATAAGGTATTTTATAAATACATCAAAGGGAGGAAGTGCTAGAGAGAAAACTGATCCCGGAATAACTATTCAAAACTAGTTATGGCAATGCAGATTTCTAAGAAAAAACATTTCACAAGGCACAGAAGTAAAAATGGTAAGATACTGAAAAATACTCAGTTTAAAGTCTGCCTAACCTCTCCAGTTGCTACTCACTTTAGACATACTCATCTCATCTCATCTCATCTCATAGAAGAAACTTGTTTAATAACAAGGTACTGTGCAAAGGTTTATGTTACAAAATCTGGATCAGTTATAATCCAGATACCCAGCAGAGCAGACCTCTGTTGGACTCTTTGGTTGAGAGTGAATTTTGAACTGCAAAGAAGAAATGAGGAGAGATAAGGGAAGATGCAGCAGTAGTGAAATTCCCTACTGGGAATATTTCCTGAATACTGTCCTGCTAGCACTAGGATGTGGGAGAGGAACGGAGAATAAAGATGTTGCACATGGATTTATTTCTTTAAAAATGGACTCCCTCATCTCACAAGAGGCTGTGAAACTGTGAGTGAGACTTCCGTGTAATGTGGCTGGCAGTGTCCTTGGTTCAGAGGAAGAAGAATCACTCTCCTGTCTAGTTTGCTTCTAGAGGTCTTTCATGGTTTAACCTGGCAGGAAGCTAAACACCACACATCTGTTCACTCACTCCCCCCACCCAGTGGGGTGGGGGATAGAATCGGGAAAAAAAAGTAAAATTCATGGGTTGAGATAAAGACAGTTTAATAGGACAGAAAAGGAAGGGAAAATAAATAATAATAACAATAATGAATTAGAGTACACAAAACAATGATGCACCATGCAGTTCCTCACCACCCACTGACCAATGACCAGTCGGTTCCCAAGCAGCGGCCCCTGGCCAACTTTCCCCCTAGTTCATATACTGAGCATGATGTCATATGGTATGGAATATCCCTTTGGCCAGTTTGGGCCAGATGTCCTGTCTGTTTCTCCTCCCGACTTCTTGTGCCCCCCAGCCTATTCACTGGCGGGCAGTGTAAGAAGCTGAAGAGTCATTGACACTGCTCAGCAACAACTAAAACATCAGTGTGTTATCAACATTATTCTCATCCTAAATACAAAACAGCACTATACAAGCTACTGGGAAGAAAATGGACTCTATCCCAGCTGAAACCAGGACTAGCTCAAGCTGGCATTTCTCCATGCATGGAGTCTAGTACCTGCACCACGGCTGATCATGGGCCCCAGGAAAACCGTGCATTGAGTAATGATTAAGTATGGAATAAAACATACCTCAGTTTTACAGCAGATCATTGCTTCCTCATGCCAAAGGCACTATTGCACAAAACTTTCAGTTTTTACCAACAGTCATTTTCCAAAAACAATAGCAGGCTTTTTGCCAAGTGTGCAGAAGTTATGCAAGAGCCTCTTTATTATATTTGTAGATCTGCTTAGTTTTGCACTGCAAAGGTCATGCTGTGTGTATGAGTTAGGAACAACATGTAGGATCACTTTGAATTTTCTGCGTTGTAGTGCATCATCTGGGGCATTCTTAGGAGTTTCCAGCTGTGACAACAAATGACATAGGGTCTACCACTGCTACCAAATATAACATGATGTCATGGTTTTTGTTATCACCATAGGATCACATCTTGAAACATTTTCAAAGCAAAAGCAAGAGACAAAGCTACTAGTGTTACAGTCATTGCCACTTGTGACTGTGACTTAGGTCTATTAAGCAGTGACTCTAGGGGATATGTCTGAAAACTTTACTTCTCATATACTAGCTGAACAGAAAAAACATGTTGTTCAAGTGCCTACTAAGAGAGCTGAGTTCTTTTGTAGATATGTACTGGGGAGGCCATCTGACCCATAGGATTGTGGGGATGGATTCATAAGCATATTTTTAGATATGCAAAAATTATGCGTAGGTGTACGTTGGGGAGGAGGAATGAGGAAAAAAAGGTAAAAATGAGAATGCCTGAATTTTAATATAGCATGCAGCAGCAATTTAATTACATCTGACCATTTCAGTAACAGATTTTAGGGAAGTATAGCTCTTCTAATGTTTTCACCTTGAGATCTTACAACAACTTATGAAATATGTTAGTATTACTATTTCCAAGGTAAAGCGAGGCAGAAGAAGAAAATGGAGTTGGCCAAATCACTTAGCTAGTCAGTCAGTGGTAGAATTGGGATTTTTAATGAGATCACTGAGTACTAGAATAGTCCTCTGTCCATTATTTTCTACCAGTTCCCATTTAGGTGAATGAAAAGATCCACAGTAATATTTATTGTAGTGACCAGAGGTTTTTCTCTCCCTTCTTTCTTGATGGTTTTTTCCTTCTAATCCAGAGACATAGCTAATGGCAAATAGAACAAAAATAGCTTTTTGGGGATTTCTGGGATTATATAGAATAATAAATAGTTGTTTGTAAAGAAACCCAGGATTTCAAACATAAAAGTTTCTTTTATTTTTTAGAAAGTAAAATTATTTTGTGCATTTTTAGCAAGAAACTTATGTTAAATGGTAATTTATAACATCTATATAAAAAACAAATACAGTGTTGCCTTTTCACTCTGTCGATGTGCAGGTATTGTATATGGAAAAAGATTTGTAACTTCTGAAGTGACATTTCTCTTTATATAATGGAAATAGTTCTTCAATCATTAACATTTTGGGTATTTAAATATCTTCCTTTTTTTCATATTTGTGTTATTTCTGCATGGAGATTACAGAGGCATAGCTTTTATTTTAAAATATGCTATCCCAGAAAACTACCTTAAAAACATATAATTTAACTGTGATATTAAGCACTCAAATGTCAAGATTAGTTTCTTTTCACAAAATGAATTCACTTCCTTTGACTTCATGCATTATAATATGCAGGCACCAATCACATTAACATATGTTATTTTTCAGCAGGACCCTCCTTTATTCAGTGCAGAAAAAGTTCTTATAATGGACCACTGTTTCAGGTATTATTCTCTCCTGTTCCCCGTGTGGCCTTCTGCTTTATGCATTGCACATTATTCAGACATTAAGAAGACTTATTAATTCCCTTCTGGATTTGATTGTGGGAAGCATCCATGGAATCAAAGACACAAAAGATTCACAAAGACTTACAAATTTCTTGTTATAAGCCACTCTTGGAAGAGGGAGGCTGAAGCAGAAGGAGCTTAAGGTCAAACATTTCCATTAGTATTACATGTTTAACAAGAGTTCTTTAGCATTTGACTCATAGCATTAGTGTACAGCCCTCAATGACAGGTACAAGTTCAAAGTCCTGGCTTCCACTGATTTCATTTACATTTCATTGAGTCTTCAGGATGCCCCTCAATTACACATTGGGTTCTCAGTAGAAAAAGTGGTTCAGCTGGAGGGGGAGGAGAGCAATGCAGCTACACCACTGCAACCACATGTGATACATAGCACGGAGACTAGGGACTACATGGGATGGTACTGTTTGACAGGGAGAAAGTAGACCTATCGCTCTTCTTACTATGTCTGTTTAGGAGTCAAGGAATGCAAAACCAGTAGTTGTCCTTGAAATATCTGTTTCATCATCATGTTAGAACCCCAGATTTGCTGATCTTTCAGTGAACTGCTTAGACTTTTTGCTTATGGTGAGCTTCCCAAGGTTTTTAAAGTAAAAAAAAAAAAAAACTTACCAAATCAAAAACTCAGAGCAACACAATCAAATCTGTAGTTATTTTAGGATTAGATATTACAATGCATATTTAAGAAAAAAAAATAAATAAATAGAAACAGAACAGAAATAAAAAAGCCATACTTGCTTTGTCCACTGTGTCTTTGAAGACAGGTCCTGGCTTGCTGTCAGTCAATAGTGCAATAAATGACACAGTCCCTGCTGGTCCCTAGGTAATTTCTCTTTCCATTGTATTAGAGTTATGTCTGTCCATTCCCTGATCTTCATAGTGGTTTGTGCTCCTACTTTCTTGCTGTCATTCCCCTTCTTTCTTGTTCTGCTCCTCTCTGCAGTCTCTGGGAAACTTTTCTCCTTGTCCATGATCTAAGGAGAAAGCTCTTATCTTCCTGAGGAGTTGACCTGACCCTCTCACTCTCTGATAGGGAAGACAACATGCAGGTTGGAAGCAAATAAATCAGACACACACTTTTCTTCACAGCTGTGTAGGAACTTCTAGGAATAATCTGGGTTACAACCCAGAATTTCAGTTCTCTATTCTTTTCCTGAGGTTTCCTGTTTGTTTCACAAATTGTCTTTGTTTGTTTTATTGTTGGTCCCTCTTTACTATATAATTAGTCTTCCTCACCAGAAAACATTTAGTTAGCAGCAGGAAATACATAGTCACAGGAGACAACTTCATGGATCTGACCCTAAAGCTGATATTTCAAAGGTAAAATAATGTCTCTTTATCAGGGAAGTCAGGAAGCAAGTGAAAATTTTTTGAAGAAGGAATTGGGAAAAATTAAGTTCTGTGATTTGGTTTCATATTGACACCTATATGGCTCATTGAAGTTGGAATATTTATATCCCTCATTTAAGCCAGTGGAATGAAAGACAGGATTTAAGCTTATCAAGCTAAGGAAGTCAAAGGAATAATTAACAAATTTTTATCCTCTGCATGGACAAGCCATAGAGGAGAATGAACTATTTTGCTAGTTGCTTTTATGGCTATTTGCCCACAGGAGGAATGAACAATAAGATTACAGAGCTCAGGGCTCTGCTCCAAGTTCCAGAGGAGGTCGTGCTGCAACAGCACAGGATGTTCCAGCATTATAGTCCATCCTCATTTCCCAGCTTCTCTAGCCTGATGCCTGTTCCGCATCTTTGCCACTTACAGTTTCTTGTACCAGTCATATTGTCCTACCCATAATATTTTATTCCCAGCTCCTCAGTGTTGTCCTTTTCTAACATATATTTTTAGGTACTCTCTCAGCTTTTCCCTGTAGTCCTAGATTACTTTGGCCACTGCCAGTCCAAGTTTCCTCTTCCAAACATTCCCAGTCCCACACATTCCCTGGTTTCCCTGTCCCAGTCTTCTTGACTAGCCAGTCCTAGCTCTTGAAAAGAGATGAATTGTTTTGTTTGGAGTTTTCCAGAAGAATTCAGCCTGAGGCAGCTATGAAGCATATGGAATTTCAGCCTAAATGGTGAAAGTCTGGCAAAGTTATGTGCAACATAAAAGAAGGTCTTTAATAATAAGCAGTGCTACTAGCCAAATCTGTATAAATCTTAATCTGGTTCCCTTTGAAGTTAATGGTAAAAGTCCCAATTGGACCATTAATGTTAAAACTTTGTAATACAGTAAGCAAGTAAGTACATGTTTAAAGTGCTTTTGTGGATTGGACAGCAATTAAAATTGAGAGTGTACCTCCACTTACTACGAACACGAATATATTATTTGCAATTACTACTTTCACTTCCGTTTTGTCAATGTATCCAATGAAATCTGTGAAATTTCTCTTTGAAATTTCTCATTGAATAATGTGGTCACACATGCTGGACTTCCAAACCCATGGAAAATGAAGGAAATCGATAAACTGATATTTCTACATATAACACTACAAAAGGCTTTCCACTACACTTTAAAAAGTACTGTTCTTTGTTGTGGCTGTATTGGGTAGCAGCATTTCAGTTTGTAAGCGTTTTGAGCATGTGTTCAAAGTAGCATGGGAGAGGGGAACATGATCTTTTGCTTTTGTTTTCATTTGTTATTCCAAACAACATGAAGGACTCTTTCATGCTTTTCCTATGGAGTACAATGTTTCTGAAATTCTCATACAGGGCTGGTTACAGTCTAGTAGCCTTTGGCAATATGGCCAGGGTACAAGACCTCACAGAAAAAACAAATGTGAAGAAAATAATTGATGAAGCTGGGAAGAAAAAAAAGCAGTGGCAACATGTTGTAAGGTTGTGATACACAGGCTGTTTAGAGTTCAAAAAAACAAAGGCAGAGCTCTGTGAGTCTCATAGATTATGTAGATGCAGAGTGTCTTTTGAGGAGAAACCCCTCAAAGCCTACAATCCTCTGTACACATGTATGTACACACACACCATGGACAATAACAGTCAAAATCTTCCCCTTTTTAATACAGTGATGAGATCTCCAGCTGTGCTATCGAGTTTGTGCTGTATTACCTAGAAAATAATCCTGTGAGCCCCATCACTTTAGGCTCTTTTGGAACTTTCCAATTAAAAAAAAAGAAACACAAAAACCCACAAAAAACCCAACTCTTCATTTTGCCTCTATCACATTTAACTCAGATACCATTTTTTGATGTATGTAAGTTAACATGCCATAATCAAAGTCATAATGAGAAATAAATTATGTGAGCAAGAAAATGGTATAAATAGTATCTAACAACCTTTTTTTTTTTTTTCTCCTGATAGGAAATTTAGTTTCTCTGATGCTCTTTGGAATGACAAAGTGTCTTTATTTTTTATTCCAAATTCCATAGTGACTCTTCTGAGTATCATAATTTATAAGAATGATTAATTTTCTTTACTGCTCACTGCTGACCTCTTTCACGCAGGTCCTGAATTTTGAATGACTTGTGATCTGACTTTTGCACTGGAAAACTCATTAACAAGGTTAGTCTTATTCATTCTGGTGTAATTAAAATCAAAATTGGGTCCAAAGCCTTTGCTGCTAGTTGTAGTGTCTCAGTTTCTCATTAATCAGAACACAGTGCTCTCCAGAGCTCTCCTCGACACAATATTGGTTCATTTCTTTCTGCCAAATGAAGTTGTTTCCAGGTTAAGTTGACCTAATTATATTAGAGAAATTGTTAAATAAATTTCTCATTCCAGTTTCTCAGGTATCGAGAACAAATTGAATTACTACCTATCTTCTATAAACTGACAAGATGATTTCTGACATTTGCATACATATATTTTTAAAATATATGTACATTTCCTTGTTGTTTTTTTAACAGACTGTTTTCTCTGTTCTGTTTTTCATTGCCAGTGCTTTCATATTCCCACAAACAGTTGCTCTCTTGTTCTGTAATAGCCTTCAGATTATTTTCCTAGCTGTGTAGTAGCTCCCCTCATAAGGTGTCTGGTCCAAAGCTACACAATGTACAGGGCTGTTATTCTTCTCTTCGGAAAGGCCCTATTGAAATTCAAAAGTGCTCACTTTCAACATTGTTCCCAACAGTGCTACCACTGTTTAGACAGCAGCAGCTTTTTTGGGAAGAGTTTTCAGTCATCATTTTTTCTGTGATAGAACTAAACGGAACGGTTCAAAAAAAACTTAGAGCCATGCCAGTTCATTTCTATAAGCTGACCCTCCGTCCTCCACACATTTCTTTTGCCCTGAAGTTTTTTCCCAGCCATCATGATGTTCTTGCATTGCCATGATTCTGCATATATCTTTTTCTGCATAGGAAGAGGCCTGCCTTTCTTATGCTTTTATGTTGCAGGGCTAACAGTGCCTTCTGATTAAGTGATTCATAATGGAAACAGATACTGCTCTTCACTGCAGTATAGCATATAGGGGAAACATAAATGCTCCTTACACCTTTTACGGAAAACCTGTCCAAGCAGCATATAAAACTGAATAAATAATTCTCATGGCAATTGTAAACGGGACATCCTTAGTTATATCTTATTACACAATTATACAGCACAGCAATGAGGAAACATCACTAATACCAAAACACGGTAACATAAATGGATGCAGACATATAGGAATGTATCTCACATGCTAGTTTCCTGCTAATTTACAGGACATTTATTGCAGTGTCATTAGGCAGGGAATATATAACCTATCATAGATACTGAAGAAACATCTTTGCTTTGGCCCTGCTACACATAAACATTATTATAGGACTGCTCTAGCAACTAATGAAGCCAATCAGGGTTCTGAAATTCACCACTTCCTTAGAAGAAAAACCAGGCCCAGCATGGCAATATAGATAGGTCAAAAAGCATATTTAATATTACAATTTTTAAAAGCTAGAAACGAATATAAATCCTCTAGTAAATTACTACACGCAATAAAGCCTATCAAAAATACAGAGTCTTTGTATTGCTTACAAGGATAGGAAACTTGATTTCACAGTCAGATCATGCAACTAAGACTTTTAAGGCAGTAAACCAAAAAAATTTTCAAGTGTTTATAGGCCAGATCCTGAGAGATATTTAGGCACTTAAACTGACAGAAATTAGATCCTGAACTACTGTTCAGGCTAATTACTAGGTGTTTACATACCCAGGTGCCTTCATTTTCAATACATGTGCAAGTGCCTCTAAGAGAAGAGGCCTACAGGATTGCAAGACAGACATTTCCAAGCAGTTTTCTAATTGATAACCACCTATATATAATAAGGTATATGCAGACTTCTCAGACAGGCAGATCTATGAAAAGCAGGCTGAGAGAGATCACATCCTTTGGAAGCTCCCAGTTTTAGTAGAACAGTGCTGGTGTATGCAAAGATGAGTACTGAAAATGTAAAAGTAATTGTCAATGTAGCAAAACCAGAAATATCTGCATAATTTCGCCTTTTTTCTCTATGGGAAGTTGATACACATTTAGATTTTAATATGTGTTTGAACATTTTCCTCATTAGAGATGCTTTCTGGTGGGGAAAAAAAAACACCACAGGAAAAAACAAAACAAACCCCAAACTGTTTCCATCAGTTATCTGAACTTTAAAACTAATTTTTAACTTTTAATTTGTAAATTGGAAGCCATTTTCATGAAATAACTCCGAAAATGTACCATATAGAGAGGGGCACAAAACTGATTTTGGACCTTGTTGGATCTTGGTTATCTCTCAGGAATAAAAAGGAATAGAAACTAAAAAATATATAACAAAACCACAAACATTTTAAGAGTTAAAAAGGTACCATGGGCAGAAAACCAAGGCAAGGAAATCAGAGGCAAGTTTAAAATTCTTCAGTAAGAAAAGGTGAAGAGTTTACAGATGTATTCTGTCCTTAGAGACTAAGTTCTTTTCTATCATTTGTGGAGCCCTTGTACTGCTGTCTATTGTAGCCTTTATTCAGCTCATTTACCTGGTAGACCTGCTTTTTTATAACATTCTGTAAGCCAATCATTGAGATGTCAGATAAAAAAACCAAAAACTTCTGAGCTTCTTGTTTAATTAAAAAAAATGTTGGCAATAAAGCTCTTCTAGTTTGAATCAAGTTATTTATTGCATGTCAATATACATAGCATTTCACCAGTCCTGGGTGTTATATTCTGCTGTTATAGTGCTATGTCTGAAAGAGTTGAAAGGGAAAAAAGTATATTAAATGAAAATGTCATTAATGTGAATATACTAACAGAAGAGAGAGAACTGCAAAAAAGAAGAAAAAGCTGACGTACAAAGAAATCTATAACATGATGAAAATGGACTTCTAGATGAAATGTATTCTAGCTAAGTTGTTTAAAATAAAAGTGAAAATGGCAGTATGCATTTAAATGGTTCAATCAGCAGTTTCAATCACTGGCCAAACAAATCCACAATCTGTTATTTTTTCTTGATATATATCTTAAAATTCCCCTTACAGTTCATTATTTAACAGTAGGGTTAAATTGATGTTAAATGTCATTGTTTAACAGTAAGGTCTGATATGAATAATTACACTGTTTGTATACAGTATTTCTTTTTCGAGAATCATAGAAGTTTTGTGGTACCCTAAAGTATGCAGTGTCAAAACCAGTGTGATGTATATATAAAAGAGTGAGAAGTAACACACGCAGTTTCTTAGTGCTGGGTTGCAAGATGCTAATTGTCTCTACAAATATGGAGAAAAACAATCAATACTTCATCTTCTAGAAAAGGTAGTATAAACATAGCATATAAAAATATATATATATAACTTTTAAATTTTTTTATTTGGATGAGGAGCTGGCATATGTGGCCATTTTCACAGGATAGAGTGGCCCAGGTGCAGGCACCTTGGTGCTCTCTGGCTTTCTGCCCGTGTGATCTGTAGAGCTGAAGGGACTCAGAGAAGCTGCGCAGAGCCAGGGAGCTGTGAGGTTGAGGCACAAGCTCTGCAGCCTTCACAGACATTACTCCTTGAAGACTAATATTCCCAGGAGTTCCTGAGGAAATCTGCCAAAAAAGACTGTCGGTAAAACTGTGTCTAATCTCAGTGACTCTGAAATATTTTGATCAGATCTCGACTGAGATACCAGGGAAAGAAGCTTCCTTTGATTAACAATGGCTGGATTTTACATAATCTATGGTAGGAAACTCCATCCTTTATTTCAATGTACATGTAAACACAGCAGCAGTTGCTGTTATCTGCAGCTCATGTGACTAACTTTTCAACAGTATTGTAATCCAAAATCTTCCAAACAAATCTTCAGTCACACAGCAATAATAAGGAAAATAGTACTCTTAGAAATATTTAATATTTAACAAAAAGAAATCAACAAAGTCGGTGATTTCTACGCTGTTTTACAATTATTTCAACCTCTACTAACATGAATGGTTAGAAGTTATACTCTGTGGACTAGCTTGTGTTTATTAATTTCATTTTGAGATGTATTTGGATTTTAAGATATTTTCCTATTACAAACTCTAGCCCTTCTGTACAGCCAAATTCTTGATAAGGTTCTCCAAACCACAGAGCTCTAACACATTGCATGTGGTTGCATCTCACCAACAAGTTTTATTGTTCTCCTTACAAGTTCTTTTTCAAGTTTCAATGCAGTATGAAATAGAAAGCATCCTTTCTTGGTCCTACATTTTTAGTAAGTGTGCAAGTGGAATGATTTTTTCATTCTCCTTTGTTATCAATGTAACCTAAAATGATTTTTGAATAGGAAAATGTAATGAAAAATACTTTCAAGAGATATTTTATTAGTAGTGTTCTATATCAAAAATATCTCCAAGTGAAATAACCATGTTAAAGTGTAGAGAACATTTAGTGTATTTGTAACATTTTACTACTGCAAAGTCCATTTAGTTTTGGGTCTAACATCTAATATTTATTTTTAATAGTTACTACTGAAACACTCCTTCTGAGGTCCACACCACTAAGCAATGGCACAGAGGACCTGACAACACAGTCAAAGATGAAAACTAGTAGGAACTAGACACACCAAAGCCTGATGAAATGGAATACTAGTCAATATAGATGTTAGTGAGAAACTGGAGTCACTGAGCAGGACAATATATGTACAACACTGCAACATAACTCTCAGGTGAAGAGCAATGGAAAGTGTAAACTATCATTTTCTACACTCAGTAAGTAAAATGAAGAAAAGTTTTATTCTGCAATCTTTTGATTGCCAAGAAAAGACAAAAAGAAGTAGCTTGGCTCTCCACCTTGAAATTCAAGTTATAGTCCAAACTGGATTTAGGTTGAAAGATACAAATCACTGAGCATTTAGAGAACAACCACAGAAAAAAAATGCCTAGCATTAGCAAAAATGTTTCAGTTTGGGTTCCAGTTGCAAACTATTTTCATAGAAAAATGGTCACATACTTTTGAAGAAGCAGCCATGTGGAAACTTAAAATACTTTGGGTAGGTTTTACTAATTATTTTAAAGGGAAAGGCCTTGCTAATTCCCTAATAGACACACAGAAAAGCTATCTTACTAAGAATAGAGGAATTCTTCAGTTAGTGGTAAGAAGAATTGGATTAATGAGACTAATGGTCCATGGACACATAATAATTTCTTGCTGCCAGAAGCCAGACTGGCTTTAGCTGTAGCAAGAGTGCTGGGTGATTCTGGCCTGAAGCCCAGCAAGCAGCTGGGGACCAGCTCCACCAGCCTTTCACCCCAAGAGCCTTCAGATCAAATCCTCTCTGCTATGGCACAGGGATGCATCTGAAAAAGCTAGGAGTTGTAAATATTCTCCAGTTTGTCTTCAGTGAGCTCTGGAAGGTAAATGGATTATGGACAGTCAGTTGGTTTGATTCCAGACCTGCCAGTGAAGACAGAGACTTCATCCTACTCACAGCCGTTCCTGAATAGCTTTGGTGTGTACTTACTCACAGTTCAGGTTCAGGAATGAATCATCACTGGTGCCCCGAGGCTGTTCTCTGAAACTTTGCCAGGAGTGAATTTGCTCTGGTATGTCAGAATTTGTTCCTGTCACAGAGGCTGATTTAGGATTTAAATGAAACCTGCAAGTTGACAGCAGCCCCTTTGCCCCTTGGCTTCTCTGTTCAAGTCAAAACTCACAGGTTGTGCAAAGTCTGGCACAATGCTAAAATTTTTCTGGCTGTTGTTCCCCTCTATTCCATTTTCATTTTCTAAAAATATGCTCTTCTATGGAATAAAAAAGCAAAAATTGTATTTAAAAATGTCAGTCATAACTATTATCATGTATCAACAAGAATACAATAGATGTTGCATTACATAAATTATCAATCATTTCTCTTTTAAAAATAAAGTCTGAACAAAATGAATCTCTGTATTTTACATTTTCACTTTTTTTTCTGGTATTTATCATTGTTCAGAGATGGCTGGCATCATTTTATCAAGGCATGATATTCCAAATTACCTACAAAATAATGACTGATTTTATTCCAGTAAATCTGCTGGGTTTATGGTTTAGATGCATTTTATGACCCTACCTGTCTAGTCCCTTTTGGATGATGAGTTGCCTGCCTGTCTGTTTTGCTGAAGACAGGACATTAGCATTAATGATCTGCCTGTCCACTCTAGGCAGAATGGGAATACTGCTACTCTTTTTCTAGGTGGCAATCTGTCTTCTATGTGACAGCAAAGTTGTAATGGAAAAGAACAGAACCAAAAAAATTTTTGGAAGCCCATGGGGATTAACTAGGATAATGCAATTTTTTTCTAAAAAAGTATCACCTATTTTATTGAATCTCCCAGGAGTTGTAACACTACCCAGCTCTGAGGTTAATGAAGTTCCCTTGTGAATCATGCTGTTTCAACTATGTGGGGCATATCTTGATTAGCATATGTTTCTTCTAAAAATACATTTTGAAACCCCCAGGACTTGCCATTTGTTTGCAAGCTATATTAGACTTTCAGCTTGCATCACTGATTTTAGGACAAAAACTTCACTTTTAATCCTTGTGGAAGGAGGACTAACTTTGTCTGCCATTCCTGTCTCCAACGAAAGCTTAGGAAGGCCATTAGTCCCCTCCAGAACACAGTAAAAACAAGGAGTTGTCTCAATGTGAAACAAGACTATGAGCTAGCCTTGACTTTAGAGATGGTCTAATTTGGGAGCTCCGTTTATTTTTTTGAAATTTTTTTATTTTCTTAAATTCCAATCCCTTTCTTTGGCACCTAGGGTCCTGGCTGTAAGGACACAGGGGTTGCAATATCAGCCCTGAGTTTAAACAAAGAACATCAGAAGGGAACACTGCCAGATCTTGTTCTTTGTTGTGTGTGTTGGCTGTACCCCATCCCTATCTGTAAATCAGACTCAAACGGACAACTAGGCATGTGTTGTACCTAACAGAAAATTTTCACTTTGTGATTTCAAGGCATAAAGAACAGTTCTGAACTGTGAGCTCCATGCCTAATCATCCATAGAGTCTGTAGAGGCAGCAAAAGTGTGGCTACCTATGCTTATCTCCAGAAAGATCTTCAGTGTGATTTCTGCTGAACCACCATGTTCTGGCCACCAGACATTCCTGGAAGGAGGGGCTATTCCCAGGACAGGGCAGTGTGGTTGTTTAGAAGGTTCCTCAGTGAAGGAAGCTCCCAGTGTTTTCTACCACTGAAAGACACGTGTGCAACAAGCGAACATATTACATTTCCCTTTCCCACCCTGACGTGCTCTTGTTCCTCAGCCAAGTCGCTGTGAGGCAAGAATGTAAACATGGAAGATATCTTCTCTTGACATGACTCATCTTCTTTTAGTCCTAATCTAACTAGCTTTTCACACTACCTGATGCATTTTCTTCATGTGCTGGAAAATGAAAAATTTCCTTTTCTTTCACTGCAGATAGATTAGGACTTCAGGACTTTCTTTGACATAAATAACGTTGAAACAATGTCTAACAATATTTGTAGGTGTCTTTTTGCAGCTGTATTTCTGTATAGGTTTTTGTTAAAAAAATGTATCTTCTGAAACTTGCCCGTCTTGGACCAGCTGGGACCGAGGCGACACACTGAATCATGACAAACTCACACCAGTTTGTTGAAGGTGGTGCATTGCCAAGAGCAAATGCCACCACACTGTCTGCAAGCTCCCAATTTATTCCCACCTGTTTACATAGGTTTGTTTTTACTTCTACATCCTACTGACCTTCAGGTTTTATCTGTTTACTGCTCACATGCTCACCATGCATTCTGCAGGCGGTGTTCCGGCCCGCTGTTTCTGATGCTCGCAACACAGTGTTCTGTAATGTTGCCTCAGTTATCCACAATCATTCTGCCAACCTTAAGGTCAGTTTACATTTTGCTAACTACCAGTTCTTAATTCCCACAGAAACTTATTTCTCTTTGATTTGGACATACTTTACTAGCAAATTTGATTGAAAAATGAAACACAGGCGAGTATTATACAGGATTAACCAATGTATTAAACTGTGGTCATATCATGTAACAGAACAAGAGATTATTTATAGTCTTTTTTTCTTTAATAATATATAAAGTATATACTGTAGTTCCATCACCTCTGTCCTTCAAGGGGATGAACCATAATGGAAGGTCTTTAGCTTACTTAGTGTTTCTAAGAATTGTATAATGATCAGCCTTCAGTGATTTAGTTAATATTTTCTGCTTCTCATACTTTCGTGTTTATTAATATTTTTTCAATTTAAAAATCTCCCATTTTTTAAAATTAATTCACCTTGCAAAGGTAATTATGGACCCATAAAATATCTCTCTTCTCCATGATATGTCTGCTTTTATTCCAACACTTTCTGATCATATGGACTAAGCTTGCAGTCAGCAGTTTCTTGATACCAACCTGTGTAAAATGACAGTATTTAGCTGTGTAGGACACAGTAAGTCAGGTTTATGCACCTCGCTTTGGTTCAAAACATCTAAATATTTTTCCTTCACATGTCGAAAGCACATGTCAGCATTGTCTTATGATTGTTAATACAGCTGGAGTTTGCCAGATGCTTAAAAATCATGGTTTAGTTTCATCTGCTAAGGCGTGAGGGACATTGGTTGTGTCTCAAAAGCTGCATTGATAATTATGTTAACATACCCTCATGCTGAACAGCTACAAAAGGTTCTGTTTGTCAGACTGGTTTTATGCAACCCTCTCCTCAAAAATTCGCAGATTTGCAAAACTGGTCTTTTATGGAAAGTGATTGAAAATATCCTTTGAAATTAATATTCAATTGCTAGTTTTAGGTGGGCAAACAGAAGCCACTGGTAGCTGTTGTGCTGCTGGTGACCTTCCTTCAGGTTGGAAAACCCCTTCCACAAGTTGACTTCTGTTTCAGACATAGTTACTCCTATCTGCTCTTGGTAAAGCCCGTTTGACATTATTAAATAAATCTCCAGTTCAGGGTGACATTTCTGTGGTTCTTCTGCCCATCTGTGTTTCTCTAGCTCTTAGTTTTCATGGAGATTAGCCTTTAATCAATTAACACACCTATTCCGTATACAAATCAGACTCAAAGAGCAATTCTCCAGAGGATCCAAGCTTTTTCTCTACATGTGCAGAGCTGAGAGTGCCTGAGATGTAAGCAGCAATGATCCAAAACCATTTATGAGTCTGGGAAGAACAGACCTGCTACCTCTCATTGTCTTTGTGCACCAGCTCACAGAATGCTTTGCTTAGTGAGGTGTTAAAAATTTTGAGATATTCTCCCAGAAGACTAAGTGTCAAATCCATGAAGCCTTGCACACCACAGTGGACTTGCATGTCTGTGCTAAGGGACAAATACAACTCTAATATTGCTAGTGGAAATGACTAGCTAACCTAAGACTCCTGTCTCCTACACAGATAAATGCAGTAGTAAATGTGTGCCCTGAAAACCACTTTGATTCCTTTCTTCAGTGAGGAGAATGGAAACTTTCAGCTGACTGAAAGAATTTTCTACAATCATTCAGAGTAAATTACATAGCCTCATCTGAAAAAGGGTGGTGGTGTTTCTGAGAAACCATCCTTCAAACTGTCATTATGAATCCTTTCTTCTTCCACATCATAAGGCAAGAATAAGTTGCTGTATAAGTGAAAATAGATGTGTTTCCAAAAACATTTTAGGAAATATAGTATCTTGATAGAAAGGATGTTAACTGGTATATGTTACATAGAAAGTCACAAAAATAATTGTGGCATCATTAATGGCATTCATGTTCACAGTTTTTGCTAGAAATTTGCACTATGTTTAGACCTAGAACATGGACATAGCAGATACAGAATTTTGCTGTTTGTGGAAAATTCTAGATAGAAAAAATGCTACCATCTGTGTGTGAGGTAGTGGAAGTTCCACTTGCTGAGCTTGTGCTTTCTTGCTGAGCCTTTCATCTTCTGGGTGACTGAAGTAGTCTGGGTGAAGTTAAAAGCAACTTGATCCTGAAGATTTATTGATCTATGTATGTATTAATAATATTTATTTTTTTTTAAAAAAAAAAAGTCCTCTCACTATTTCTTAGATAAGGCTAGAGTTTCCCCTGAGAAATGTTGCATTTTACTCTTGCAGTTAAAATAAAGCATTGTGGAAGTGATCAAGTTCTAGCAAAGAAAATCCAGCAGAAAGCAGTACTCCTTTAAAAACTTTTGAAAGATTATACTAATTACTTTATTTTTCCTGACTCATTAATTTCCATTATATTTTATAATCTAATATAACGTGGTTTTCATTATCAGTGCATTATTTCTACAGCAAAGGTGATATAAAAGTCTTAAATAATTCTTAAATTCTTAAATTTTTTTGTCGGTTTCAATGAAAATAAATACTTCTGTCTAAAATCGTGATTATCAGGCTTAGTCAATCAGTTTAATAGCAGTTTAATTGCCTCTCTGGGATGTGATAAAGTAATTTCAAATTTGTGTTTAATTTACAAAGTGTAGAAGATCAGTGGAACATTTCAGATAGTATACTTTTCATAGAAGATGTGATAGAACTGCATAGTGTTGTTTATATGCATGTTGAATTGTAAGAAAGTAAAAAAAAGAAGTATCAATAAAAGGACTTTAACTTAAGTGCCAATTATTAGAAGAAATTAATCCATCTGAAATTATTACCCAAAATATGGTTTTACTGAAAAAATGTGATATCTACTTTTAGATCATATTCTTGTCATTAAAATCTCAAGAGACCCCATTTACAAATTGCAGTTATGCAAATGCAACCAATTAACTAGGCAGGACAGAATTCCTGTGGCATTTTACACAAGAGAAAAAATAATGGATGATTTTATTGCAGTTGGTGAAGTGAAACATACCATATCAAGAATGTTTTTTTCAAAACGAATTATTTAAATTCATCCAGTGCTATGTAGTCAGCCAAGATAGCCAAAACCACAAAGGCACATGAGCTAGGTCCACAAGGGTGTGGCACTGGCCAGTATCTGAAACCTTGTGTCGAGTACTGTTCAACCATCTGGAGTGGGAAAATTAATTTTATTCCACATATAGCAACAATTTAAAAAATTTATTCTGTGTAGTGGTCTTGGAGGTTATTGCAACAGGTGTTTCTCCTCCTCCCTTGCTCAAGGAAGTTATCCTAGTTTCTCCCACCCAAGCAAGCACCAGGATAATCTCACGTTTCACAAGAACTACTATGAAGTCCTCAATGTCACACTTTCTGAATTTTAGACCCTACTCTTGTGTATTTTACCATACCTTCCTATCATGAAGAAAAGGAAGTTGCAAAGCAGATGGATGACCTCAGGAGTGGAGGACTCCATAGTTCTGTACTGACTACACTAGGAGAGAAAATAGTATTTTGCTGCTTGCAGAATTTCTCACCAGCAGGGTCAGGAGGTTGCTGAGCAGCATGCCACTGGCAGGTAAAACAGGATCTGAGGAAATCTGAGTTTAAAATGAAGTCCATCTGTGTGAAAGCTACAAACCAGACAGTTTACCCAGTGTGTTAACACAACATCTAGCTGAATCAGCTGGGAGAATACCACGATCTGGATATTCTGGTAATGTCAGGTAAATATCTGCTAATATCATGTAAATATATATTCTGTTATAACGTGAATCCTGGTAGGAAAAGATGAAAATTAGGACTCTTGTTTCAGGATCATTTTCTGAGGTTGAGATTGATAAAATACTTGATAGGCCATCCTCCAGTGCTTATCCCTGGCCACAGCTTTCATTAAATAACTGAATATTTAATTTAAGAATAAGGCTGTGTGTGTCAGCACCCTTTGCCAACCCCCTGTTCTCACAGTTGTCCTGCCCTGCTTCTCCCCAGCAGTGATATCTGCAGTCAGCATGAGGAAAAGGCTCTTTAACTGGCAGCTCTCCAAGCTCCCTGATAGCTCAGCTCCAGCCAGGCAATGCTCCACACAGTAACAACTATGTCATTGCTTTACTTCCCTCCACTCAAGACCAATAGACATAGCTGTGGTGCACTTTTGCTGCAGTCATGGCTGCCAACAAAAACTGGGCCTAGCAAATCCCTGCAATTATACCTGCAGGAAACAGATTACATGATAAAGCTGTAAAAGCAGTGCTGTAAATGCTCAAACTAAGAATTCTTCCTATTGTCCAGAAGAGCTACAATGAGAAGGAATGCTCTTTGTCTGGCCTTACAGTGGTAAAAAAAAAAAAAAAAGTCCAAACTCCTCTTGCATGTTTCTTACACATCAAAGCATTTCTAGTTACATACTAGACCAAGTCACTTCTCAGTCAGGATGGGCAGTAGAATACTCTGCAGCAGCTCTCACACATCTCACCTTCCTTACAAAGGCACTTTAAGCACTGTAACATTCTTAATCACCACTCAGAGGTGGTTGCAAAGACCCAGAAATGATCACTGTCTCTGTCCTTTACCTGTTTATCTGTACTTACCAAACAGTTTTGCTGAAATCTCAAGTGCAGATTGTTGTCAAGTTACACATCACTGAAGCTAACCTCAAGATCCCAACTTTCCTTGAAAGTCTAAATAGATTTGCAGGTTACAGGTTGGACATTTTCTCCAAAGCTCTTTTACTCGAAGTTGTACTTTGACAGCATCTGCAAAGGAGTTCATCTAGCCTAGACATGTGATTTTGCAGTGGAAAATGTGGGTCGTTGATTTCAGAGTGAGGATGGCTGCAGACATGCTACTCTATGGCTGTCCACAACTCTTCAGAGAATACTGTGTTTTCTATCTTTGACTTCAGACACTGACTGGATGGAGAGCTTCTGACCCTCCTTGGAACCTACCATCTTCCCTGCACACCAAATAGGACCACAAAACAATACACAAATAGGAACTGTTAGACAGCATTCTGTCCCAGATCTATGTTACATTAAACTGATGGAGACACAGCTTCAGCTGCAAAAGAAGTGGTTCTGAAGACAGCATAAACAAGCCCACAGGTATGAGGAGCTGGTGCATCTCCACCAGAAATGTCCATAGGAGCAGTATGAAACTATGAAAAGGAATAATGACTCATAATGGAGGTCTCTACTGAATCCAGAGGGCAAAGACTCCAGAGATGAAAGTAGGACTGACAACTATGGGAAGTAGGCTTTTGCCCATTCCAGTAGCCATTGTGGTTACTCTAATCAAACAGAAGCACAGGAGGAGGCTTTCCTGTCCTCTTTTTGGTTGCAGATGCCCACGACAGCAAGCTGCTGGACCTGGCCTTCTTGATTCTCGGTTAGCCTTCCCTCTGAAGAGATCCACTCAGTCCCACCATGGCTCTCAGCTTCCACATCAGCTAGGTTATGCAGGGAAAAGAAGGCACTCACAGGTTTCACTCCATGTAGGAAGTTTAGAAATCTGTCTAAAATTATCATTTCAAACAAAGCAGAACAGCTCCAAGGGACGGGTTATGAGAAAGAGATGATTGTATTGAAGTTTTTACTTCAGTATGTTCTTGTTATGCAGGTTTTATATGTTTGTTGCAATAAAATATAAAGTATTCTTTTTACTGTCATGTTGAGGTTGTTCTGAAAACGTATTGCTCCTCTATTCCTATTCTCTCACACTCATTTTCACATATTCTGTCACCATGGACCCTATGCATAGCACAGTCTACTTCCACACTCTGTCTTTCTTCAGCCTTTAGATCTCTCTAGGCAACTGTTCTGAATCCTTGCTTACCTTTATTTTCCTTCCAATAATTACACTATACCTCATATCTGCATAAACAACTGTTAAATGTTGGGATTTTTTTCCATCATCTCTCTTTGTTTATAAGATTTTAAAGAAAGCTACTGTCTTCCTCAGGTTTGCAGTGTTTTGCCCATTTTCTGAGCTAAATCAGTAATTTGTAATAATGCACTAAGGAGATCCACAACTCATTTTCCATTTTTCTGCCTGTCAGTATTACATGTTTTATCTAGTTGGTAAGTTTGCCACTGACTCATTAATGTGTGCAGCTCATATCATGTTAAACTAGATCTCTGCCAAGTTTTTCCCACCCTGATGCTATCTTGTGGTCGTTTAGATTAATTGGAATTTTGGACTAAGTGAATGCCTGAGGCATTTATCTAACAAAATGAGATTAACATAAATTGAGTTTGTTATTGAGAACTACTAAACTAAAACCTCAGGCGTGTATATTACTCATTTTTTCAGCACATAGATGTGCTGACTATTAAAAATAATTTTTACCTACTACCATATCTGGCAAAACTTTGGAAACTTCATGACTCCCTGATCCCTTTTGCTGTTGGATATAGCATTTGTAGGTGCTGCTTCCTGACACATTCTCTCTATATTCCATAAACTATATGCTTGTTCCACTAATTATGCATTCTTCTTTCCATCTCATCCAATCACAAAGCTGTTTCAAAGCATTCCTGTTTGACTAAGACTTGCATCCAAAGCAGACACAGACTAAACATCTTTGCTGGTACATTTCCAAATACAATACCTAGCCTAAGAGTGAAACCCCTGTTCAGAAGTCCGAATTGCTCTTCAGCATTCTGTGGTGGGCATAGCTCCATCTCTCACTTTTAACTATAACTCTGATACAAATATTTAATTATTCACTGTCCCAGACTGTCAAAAAAATAAATTAAATCTGTTGCACAGTGATCCTAGATGTTGTGCAATAATCATAGTTTGCTCTTTGGTTGTGGAAAGCAAAATGAGAACAATTATTTAACAAAGATTGCTGGCAGATGCAAATATATTTTCAGTCTTCACAGGGATTTTTCACAGTTTTAGGGCAGTAAATATAATGACTGCTGTGGGATTTTGAGGAATAAGTTGCAGTTCTGTTCCAGCTCTGTCATCCATGTCTTCCCTTTAACACCAGAGAAATCACTAAGGGACTGATTATTTTTTGGTTTTGTCTTCATATCTGTTTGCTAGACAAAAATCAAGGTGTCCAATGTGCTGGTGAACCATGTGGGAAAGGAAAACTGATGTAGAGTCAGTGTCTTGAGAAAAATAAAGTGGAACATACTGCTTACTATCAAAATCATGCTTCACCCTGAAATTGCAGTTGACATTTACCTTAAGTTAGCTCAAGAGATCACTGCAGACAGAATGAGTTTAGGATTCATTTACACTATACACTGCAGTAGTATATTTGTTAGGTATCATTTATGTTTTCTTTCTGATGATTTAAAATATGGACTTTAGACCAAACAAAAGGCAATATTCAATAATTACATTATTAGGTTACATTACTGAATTATGGTGAATATCCACATTAAGAGTTTTAACACCAATCTGCTTTATGTGTGATTTTCCCATCACAATTTCCCATGTTGGAATAGGTTTGTTTTTTTTTCTCAGAACATTACTAACTACTAGGAAATGTGTTGCAGATAAAATGAGAGGAGGGCACTAGCTGTTATAGTTTAATAGTTCAGCATTTTCTAAGGTGCCTGTATCCAAAGGACTTCATCTTTCCTATATACACACCTAACTCCAGCTGATTACAGAGCCACGGTAGTTGAGAGTGGCAAGGTCCATAAAGGGACGTGGGGGCTTTTTGATCCACAAAGGCCCTGTATCATCCTTTTGGCACTGTAACAGCCTTAAAGTCCCAAGTTTTCACTTAAAAAACCCCTCACATGTCAGTGTGCTTTCCCTGTGCATACAGCCTACCTCAGGATCTGGATATTTCACTGGATATTTCACTCCTTCATATGTCTGTCAAACTATTAGATACTGTGGCATCCAGTATCACAGTTTCCACATACCTATGTGTTCAGGACAGTTCTTTATCTTGGGCTTTGTCTACTGCTGAAAACAGCAGAGGTGAAATAGCATTACTTGAAAATACTATCCTTAATATTAATTCTCGTTCCTCAGCCTGACTGAAAAGTTTTGTGATAAAGTCTGAACCCCAGAATCCTGTAAGCATGTCCCAAGGCAAATTAGATAGAGAAGTACAATTTTGCTTTCATCATTTTCATTTGCAAGTATATTTTCTATTGTGGTTGCTGATGATATGTATCAATGTTCTACAAGAACATTTTTGTGGGCATGCGGTACTTCTGAGGAAATTAAAAATATGGAGAAAATTAGGGCAGGCACCATACAAATTCTCAGGCCCTGCTCAATGCATCTTGTAAGCACATGCTTAATTCTCAGATCTGCGTATGCTGAAATGTGTTTGAAGCTGTTTTTCTTTGAGTTAAACTATGTCATCAATCCCAGCCTAAACCTTTCTGATCAAATGTCTAAAATATTAATTTTTTACTAGCTACAGTAGTAAGATAGTACTATAGTAATATAGTAACTACACACATTCCTTCACCTTAAACATATTTGTCCTACTACTGCTGGCTAAAATAATTTTAACCAAACTTTTCAAACAAATTGTGGCACTTTGGCAAAATACCCTTTCGTACTGTTTTGGCTTTTCATCAAACAAAAATTAAACATTTGCAAAGAAAATTACAGTGAAGCAGGAACTATTAGTTGCCACGTTTTTTCCAAGGAAAAATATTTTCCCAGTCCTAATATAAATTTAAAGTTTGTAGATTCATACAGAGACTCCACCAATACCAAAGTTGTCTTTCCTCTGCTAGCTGCAGTACTAAGTTAAAAGACAAGCTTAATTCAGAGTTCCCCCCAAAACTTTTTGGTTACTTTTGGCAAAAGCTTACAGCTTTATTCATAAGGAGTTGTAAGGAATTCTTTTTTGCCTGTAGATTTTAGTCGTGTCACTCATAACTAGTTATTGCTCTGTGAGTTTTAGCTAATTCTGAAAGTTTAAGGAATTTAAATAGAAATGATTATGCTAATTTTGTTATTAAACAGTTTCCTATTCAGAACATTATAAACACAAATTTAATAGGAACAATAATTAATGATGTAAATGAGCTATTATGCAAAATCACATGTCAAATATTTGAGCTGATAAGTTTTTGAACAGCAAAGGATTTTAAAAACTATTTGAGAAATATTTTCTTTCAATTCAGTGAATATATGGAATTAAAATTAATTACCAAATTACTATATGGACAAAAATGGTCATAATAACTATGATTCATGATTAATTATTTGCCTTTTTTTTTGGTCAGGACTCTGATTCCTGTTTATATGAACAAAACCAAATGCTTCTATAAATATATTTTAAAAAGGAAAAAAAAAGCAACAGAATAAGCAGGAGTTTTGAGGACTGCTGTGAAGGAAAGTATGGTAATTCTACTGGGAAAAATTTACATGACAAAAATATATGGTATGTTTCTCACTGATCTAAACACTAACAATTCTTAACAGGGTCTGTTTCCAGAAACTTCACATAAAATATAAGAAGTTGTAACCAAAGCAATATATCTACTGGGCTGAAATAAGGATCATAGTTTATATTAGAAAATAACATCCGAAGTTTAAATACTCAGCAATCCTCAGCATGTATTCAGCAAATTTGATTTCTTCAGTTACCTGAGAGATAGGGAAAAAAAAAAAAAAAAAAAAAAGAAGGAAATTTTAACTGAGGACAACTTTGCATTGTATTTTGAGAATCTTTTTTGGTGGGTGAAGATATCTGTCAGTCCTTGCTAAGGTATTTTGCAATTTCTAATGCACAAAGGAAGTTTTTATGAGCCTGTTAATCCATAAACAAAGATTCCAGAAGCTGTTCTGGTAAAGGTTGGGACTCATTGTGTCATTTCATTATGTAATTTCACTTTTTTTTTTTTTTCTCCATGTGGATGTATATTCCCATCAGACATCCATACAAATTTGCTGACACAGATTCAACAGCCTGTGCCCAAATTTTACAATCTCACAGGCCCTTATATCTCAGAACCTCTTATTTACAGACTGTTTTATGGAGCTGATCATAACAAATGAGTATCTCTATGAGACTGAAGAGCAGGTCACTATTAGCATTTCTGTATTCTCACTAAATTATCAAACATTCAAATTTTCTGTTTTCTCACTGAATTATCAAAAGTTCAAATTTTCTGTATTCTCACTAAATTTTCGAACTTGGACCACAATCCCAGATCCATTTCTTTAAATTATTTTTTTTTCTATGTTGGGTTTTTCCACCCTTCCCCTCATTTGAGACAAGAGATCTTAATCTCAGGATGTATTGATTTTGAATCATTTCAGTATACGTTTGAATCTCTGCTTGATACTAAGAATCTCTTCTCCATTTCCTCAAGATACCTTTCTAGGATTATGTGTGTTTGTGGGTGGTGTTGCAAGTCCTTTAAATGTAGCTGAGTTGAGCAACTGCAGCCTTGGGATCCCTTGGATAAAAGACTGAGATTGTAATGTTTCTGCATCTGGGTACGTGTTTCTAATTCTTGCTATTCCCTGCTTTAAGGAAGATAGCATATTCTTGTAAGTAGCTTGAATTCCTGCAGATACAGAGATATACGCTAATTATTCTTAGGTTGTAACTGAAGGTCTTGTCAGACAGAATTTAACATTAGGTTCTTGGTATGGTTTCTTCTGTACGGTAAGTCAGTCAAAACTGTTCAGTTGTCTCTGCCTCACAAATGAAAGCAAAATGTTTGACCTTACCTTTGTATGTTCTGTTTATGGTTGTTCTCAACTGTGTTCATCACGATCTCAGCCACACGTAGGTGGAGCAATGGTTGCATTTGCACTTCAGAGAGGATGCATAGTGGGGAGATGTGTGTAAGGTCACAGTTTCAGAATGAAGCACTGCAATTGCCCATTGCATAGATTTAGACCTGACAAGGAAGGACAGTCCAGTGCTGCCATAAGTATATGTACATCCTGAAATACAAAGAGTGGCATGCTTTCACAAGAGGCCCAGTTTAAGGGACTTGAAAGCATTTGCTTATCACAGGACATATGCAGATTATTTGATCTAAACCAGCAAACATATGTACTGAGAAAATATTTGTCAAAGATATACAAGCCATTTACTATGAAACACAGTGTGCATGTGGGAAAGATTCATTGTGGTGATCTTGTAAGTAACCATATATAAAGATTCTTGTACTGTAATTTGAAAATTCTATGTATATGGCAGTCAGACCTTCTGTTGTTCTTCAATGGCCTTCCAGTTTCATTGTGAAGTCTGTGATGCTCTTACCATTTTATTTGATTTATTCCTATTCAAATTCCTATTTTTGTGACAGGACTGTCCTTTCACATTAATTTCAATTCTTCTGGATTTCATAACTTAACTTTCTACTTACTCAAATTTAAATGTGTTTCTTTAACACTATTAATTTACACTAAAGCTAGATACAAGACAAGTGCACCCATCCTTTCAGAATACCAAACCTTTCTGGTGATTAGGACAATATATGAAGTTACAAGATGAAACTTTTGCAGGAATATGTGCAGTTAAAATGAGAATACTGGCAAGAAGAAGTTAAAGGTTGCATGTAGTTTTCACCTGTTGCTTCAATTTAACAATTTTTTTGACTGGCTGTTGCATATGCAAGCAGCAATGCCACACTTTATTTTGGTTTAATTTATTTTTGGTACACTTCTGGTACACCTAATTTTTGGACCTTAAATTGGGGGGGAAGGGAAAGTTGTGTCCAGTTAAAATGTTGCTGACCTCCAGCTAGAACCAAACTGACAATACAGAGGAGACGGAAACCACTATAGTGTTCCAAATTACTGTAATTCTATATATCATTGCATGGGCAGTTCCTTTTTCTGTGGCATTTTTGAAAGTAGAAAATTTCCTCAAGGTGTCTATGATCTTCTTTGTCCTTATTTTCAGCAATCCAAATCCTCCTGTTTGTAAAGATGCTTGTGAAACCAATTTTATTCCTGCCTATAAGTCTCATCTTTATCTTGTGTTAAACTGAACTGCAGTGATGAAGAACCACCCACTGTACTAGAAGATCAGGTTCAAGACCACCTAAGGAACCCCAAGGTGTTCAACTCCATTGGGACCTGATGAGATGCATCCACAGGTCCTGGAGTAACTGGAGGATGAAGTGGCTGTGGCACTACCCATCATATTTGAGAACTCATGGCAGTCCAGTGAAGTTCCCACAGACTGGAAAAAGGGTAACATAGCCCCCATTTTTAAAAAGGGAAAAAAGGAAGACCCATGGAACTACAGGCCAGTCAGTCTCTCCTCTGTGCCTGGCAAGGTCATGGAGTAGATCCTCCTGGAAGCTATGCTAAGGCACATGAAAAATAAGGAGGTGATTGGTGACAGCCAGCATGGCTTCACTAAGGGCAAATCGTGCCTGACAAATTTGGTGGCCTTCTATGATGGGGTTTGTTCCATTTAAGGTGATGAATTAATTTGGTAAGAGATGAATCCCCTTGCATTCTAGCCAGTCCTCAGAGATTAGAGGGGCTAGGGGCTGGACTTGTCTCTTAATAGGTATGCCAATTATTACTTTAACTATAGGCCTGGCACCAGATGCATGAACAGCCCATATGCTGTAGGTCCGGTGGCATTCAAGAGAAGCAGTCAGGTTCACGAATAGTACAGTTTATTCTTATGCAACATCTACAGATTCTTTAAGATTGCCTACGATAAATGCACAAACTTCAGGTTGGCTGTATACCACTACACACAAAAGAAAAAACAATTGCAATCACACACACTTAATTCCCAGGCAATCACTTGGCATAGCTGAGGGCTCAAATCTTACCAAAAGGCATCCCTTTTACACGGGGGGGGGGGGGGGGGGGGGGGGGGGCGAGGAGCACAAACCCATCGATCTGTCCCTCCGATTTGGTGTCGGATTATCCTCCCTCCAAGTTAGACACAAACTTGGGGTAGTATTTATCTCAGTATGTATGTGTGAGTGGGTGGGACTGTAGTCAAGCCATTATCTTTTGAGTAATGACACAGCACATTCCTTGGTGCAAGGGGTGCGCTGGTTTTTGTGGGAAAAGAGGGAGGATGATAGACAAGGTCGGCAGGCTACAGCAAAAACCGTCCTTGAGATAAGTGAGAGAACAGGACCGTGCGGCCTCCACCTCACTTCAGTTGAGAGGCTGCCTTGAAGGACATGGGAGTCCAGGAAGGCTGGACATACTTCAAGAGAGAAGTCTTAAAGGCACAGGAGCAGGCTGTTCCCATGTGCTGAAAAACAAGCAGGTAGAGAAAGAGCCCGGCCTGGCTAAACAGGGACCTTTGGCTGGATCTCAAGAACAAAAGGAGAATCTATTGCCTTTGGAAGAGGGGGCAGGTCTCTCATGAAGACTATAAAGATGTAGTGCAGCTATGCAGGGAGAACATTAGGAGAGCCAAAGCGCAGCTAGAGCTCAACTTGGCTACAGCTGTTAACGATAACAAAATGTTTCTATAAATTCGTTAACAGCAAAAGGAGGATTAGGGAAAATCTCCCTCCTTTATTGGATGCAGAGGGAAACATGGTAACTAAGGTTCAGGAAAAGGCTGAGGTGCTCAAACGCTTATTTTACCTCAGTCTTTAGCAGTGGAACTGGCTGTTCCCTGGACACCCACCCTCATGAGCTGGGAGATGGGGAGGGGAAGCAAAATGAGGTCAGCACAGTTGAAGAGGAGGTGGTCAGAGACCTGCTACACCACTTGGATGCACACAAGTCTGTGGGACTGGATGGGTTACACCCAAGGGTGCTGAGGGAGTTGGCAGATGTGCTCGCCAAGCCACTTTCCATGGTTTACCTGAAATCATGGCTAACTGGGGAGGTACCATTGGACTAGAGGGTGGAAAATGTGACACCCATCTACAAGAAAGGCAGAAAGGACGATCCAGGAAACTATAGACCTGTCAGTCTGACCGCGGTGCCAGGGAAGGTCATGGAGCAGGTCATCTTGAGTGCCATTAAAAGTCATATAATGGACAACCAGGGGGACAGGCCTAGTCAGCATGGGTTTATGAAAGGCAGGTCCTGCCTAACAAACCTGATCTCCTTCTATGACAAGATGACCAGATTATTGGACGAGGGAAAAGCTGTGGATATTGTCTACCTGGATTTTCAAAAAGCATTCAACAGAGTTTCCCATAGGATTCTGTTAGAAAAACTAGCTGCTCATGGCCTGGATGAGCGAATGGTCTGCTGGATCGAGCACTGGCTGGATGGACGGTCCCAGAGAGTGGTGGTCAATGGAGATAAATCCAGCTGGTGGCCAGTCACAAGTGGTGTTCCTCAGGGCTCAGTGTTGGGACCATTTCTGTTCAACATCTTTATTGATGATCTTGATAAGGACATAGAGTATATTGTCAGTAAGTTCGCCGATGACACCAAGTTAAGCGGGAGTGTCAATCTGCATGAGGGTAGGGAGGCTCTACAGAGAGACTTGGATAGATTGGATCTGTGGGCCAACATCAATGGGATGAGCTTCAACAAGGCCAAGTGCCAGGTCCTGCACTTGGGCCACAACAACCCCATGCATGGCTACAGGCTTGGGGAGGTGTGGCTGGAGAGCTGTCTGGAAGAGAAGGATCTGGGGGTTCTAACTGACAAGCAGCAGAGCATGAGCCAGCAGTGTGCCCAGGTGGCCAAGAAAGCCAACGGCATCCTGGCTTGTATTAGAAATAGCGTGACCCGCAGAAGTAGGGAGGTGATAGTCCCCCTGTACTCTGCACTGGTGAGGCCACACCTGGAGTATTGTGTCCAGTTTTGGGCACCTCAATACGAGAGAGATATTGAGGTGCTGGAGCGAGTGCAGAGGAGGGCAACGAAGCTGGTGAAGGGCCTGGAGAATAAATCCTATGAGGAGCTATTGAATGAGCTGGGATTGTTTAGATTGAGGAAGAGAAGGCTGAGGGGAGACCTCATCACTCTCTACAACTACCTGAAAGGACATTGTAGAGGGGTTGGTGCTGGTCTCTTCTCACAGGTGATTAGTGACAGAACAAGGGGGAATGGCTTTAAATTCCAACAGGGGAGGTTTAGACTGGACATTAGGAAAAAAATTTTCACAGGAAGAGTTGTCAGACAGTGGATTAGGCTGCCCAGGGAGGTGGTGGAGTCACCATCCCTGGATGTGTTTAGATGAGATGCTGGGGGATATGGTGTAGGGGAGAACTTTGCAGAGTAGGGGTGATGGTTGGACTCGATGATCCCAAGGGTCTTTTCCAACCTGAATGATTCTATGATTCTATGATTCACATTCCTTCTTGGCGCTACGACAAACACAAATCACTGGATTTCCATCCCGTCCTGTGTTTGTTCTGGGCACCCTGTGTCAAGAAAATGTGTGCTTTACGGATTTTTCACTGTTTTGCTTTTCTCACACTTCCAAAAGGGTTACAGAACTGGTGGATAAGGGAAGAACAACTGATGTCATCTACCTGGACTTGTGCAAAGCATTTTACACTGTCTCGCACAACATCCTTGTCTCTAAATTGGAGAGACATGGATTTGATGGAGGGACCACTCGGTGGATAAGGAATTGGCTGGATGGTCGCACTCAAGGAGTTGTGGTCAATGGCTCAATGTCCAAGTGGCAACCAGTGATAAGCGGCATTCCTCAGGGGTCCAGTGCTCTTTAACATCTTTGGCTTGAGAGGTGGATCTCTGCCAACCTCGTGAAGTTCAATAAGGCCAAGTGCAAGGTCCTGCTCATGGATCGAGGCAATCCCAAGCACAAATACAGGCTGGGTGAAGAGTGGATTGCAGCAGCCCTGCAGAGAAGGACTTGGGGGTATCGGGGGATGGAAAACTGACTATGAGCCAGCAATGTATGCTCGCAGCTGTACGGGACTGTGTCAGCCATTCTGTCTCGGCATTGCTGTTACGCCATTACACCCCCCACCTGTGACGAGGGGGATGTGCAGAGGCTGAAGGCATCGATGGCCGATCCCCTTCCGGTATGACCATTGTGGACACCTGGGCATGAGCACATGGGGGAACACGGGGCGGTGAGTATGTTAATGAGTTCTGTAGCAATGGGTCGACTGATTTTGGGGACTGGATAAGAGGGACTGCGTACTCTTCTCTGGGGATTTTTTCCCCATCACCTGCAGAGATTTCCCTATCACCTGCTGGGACCGCCCCCCGCACCCCCATCACCTGCTGGGACCAGACCAATGGGACATCTCTGTACTCGTGGTGGTGGTAACTAATTCTGCTGCATCTGGTTTTGTTTGCTTGCTTAGGTACTCTGACTTCTCCTTTCTTCTCTCTGTCCTATTGCTATTATCAGTTCTTTCGTGAAATAAAGCTTATCAGGTTGTGCAGCATCTGACCTCTTTTGCATCTTAAGCTTGCTCTTGGGATTGTTTAAGAACCCTCCCCGATACTGGATCAGGACAGCAGCCCAGAAAGCCAACTACGTCCTGGGCTGCATCAAGAAAAGTGTGGCCAGCAGGTCTAGGGAGGGGATTCTCCCCATCTACTCCACTCTTGTGAGACCCCACCAGGACTACTGGGTCTAGCTCTGGGGCCCCCAACATAAGAAGGCCATGGACCTGCTCAAGTAGGTCCAGAGGAGGGCCACAAAGATGATGAGAACAAGCTGAAGAGACATAGGGTTTTTCAGCCTGGAGAAGAGAAGGCTCTGGGAGACCTTACAAGCAGCTTTCCAGTACTTAAAGGGGGCCTACAGGAAAGATGGGGAGGGACTCTTGATCAGGGAGTGTAAGTGATAGGACAAGGGGTAACAGTTTTAAACTGAAAGAGGTTGCCCAGAGAAGTTGTGGATGCCTCTCCTCTGGAAGTGTTCAAGGGCAGGTTGGACAGGGCTTTATACTACTTGATGTAGTGCAAGATGTCCCTGCCCATGGCAGGGGGGTTGGAACTAGATGATATTTAAGATCCCTTCCAACCTAAACCATTATAAGTTTCTATGATTCTATGAGTCCTATTCTTTTTGAACTTTCATTGCAACCCTCCAGTCTTTTCCCTTTTTTTAAAAAAGTTCATATCTAATGATAATTCTTAAGTGAAGAGTTTTGTTCATAGAGGTAAAGCACATCCTGACCTAGAGGAAATATTTTATTGCAGTTAAAAAGTAATCCAGGAACAAAGCCAGTTTGATCCTCTTTGTTCATGATCATAATTGTGATGTGGACAAAGGTTCACTTGGAACAAGTGGACTAAGAAAAGCGAATTTATTTCAGCCTTCAGATTTTAATGACTTTTTTGGTTGTAATTTCAGATATCCAGAAGTGAAAAATCTGCTACAATTACCTAATCTATTCAGCTCTTTCACTTCAGATCTTCTTGTTGAACTCTTGTTTAGGGACAGAAATCTCAGAGTGCCAAATTATTTGTTTGAATATTTTATTTCATCAGTGAGTCTCACATGGGTCTATTCATGCCATCATATAAAAAATAATTTTTGTATTATGTTCTAAATTATCCTGTCTTTTTCATGCTTACATTAATCTTCCTTCTCATGAAATTATATTTTAGGTTACTACTTGAATTTCCTGAAGACAAGTTGCTTCCTTTGCTGATGTCTTAACAAAGATTTTTCACCTGTCATTTATCTTTTTCTTAATTGTTACCATGTCTATTTCATCTCATCTTCAAATATTTGGGAGATTAACCCCCCCAAAAAGTATTTTATTCATTGTAGAGTTATTTTTATCTATATATATGCAGAATCTGACCTGACCTGTACCTTAATGACTGTTATATATAATTAAGGAGGTCCATTCCTGTTTTTTCCAGGTAAGTTGACTTGGTTTTGTCTAGTGGAAATTATTGGTTTATACCAAAATGCTGTGAATTTTTTTTTGAAGCAGATACATGTTAACGAGACATGTAAAATTAAAACGTAAATTTTCCAGACAGTCAGAATTAGGTCTGTGTCTGTATGTAAGTCAGTGAATGTATTGGCAGGTGTCACTACATGGTGTCACCCCTGAGCCTTGCTAGGTAGTCAAATGGATGTTTGAAGCTAAACAATTTATTAGAGGATTAAGCTGTAAAAAATTAAATTTGATTAGAGGTCATATTCAAGGATTATTTCCCCAATTGTCATATTTTCATACTTTAACAGTAAATGCATCAGTGATAAATTTGTCTTCAACAAAATTGCATAATACCTGCAATACAAATTTGCCACTTTAATGGAATACAAAATTTTGGTATTTTTGGTTAAAGAAATGTATACGAGCATAGTAGATTTTGTGTAAGTTAACCAATGGAGATATGTACTAGCCAAAGGATGCAAAACATAAAGAGTTCTTTGCTTAAGGTAGAGAGAAAACCATTTCCTTGCTTTCAGCAACAGTAAAACCACCATTTACTGTATGATTCCATGAGTCTCTTTATTGACTTGCATTTTTGCAGATGGCTCAATCATAGTATGTCTTGAAGAAAGGCAGGATTCAGAGCCTCTGAGGTGCGGAGTGTCACAATACGTATCATCTTAGACTCCCAACTTCTGAGGAAAGGACCATGACTAAAACGAATCAACACCTTCACAAGGGCTTACTTGCTGAGGCAGAAGTATCCTGCTATTCCTCTGCAGTGCTTGGAAGGGGAGGCCAGGTCCCTAGCTCATGACTGCAGGAATGACCTATAAAACTCAGACATCCCAGAACACTGCCTGCAAGCCAGGCACTGAAACCACTGTCCTTTAGTGTCTGTCCATCATATGGTGTTCATATTAACTCTTTGATTTAATAGTCCTGTAAACAGAACATCCATCTCTATGTTGTTAAGGAACTCTGCTTCAATTCTGTCCTCCGCTTGAGTCCAAACTAAGAAATACCATTTTTCTGTAGATCTCTGTTTTCTTTTAGAAAGTTCGTTAAACATTTGTGGTTTATTCAGTTTCAGATTTGCTGTGCTGTGTCCACTGCCCACTGGGGTACAGTTGCCTATAGATAGCATGGCACAAATGTGGGTACAATATTTTGCTAATTACTTGGACCCTGAAGAAATGCAGATGCTCTCCTACCATCTGGAGCTCTAACTAACAAGTCTAATGGAAGACAGTTTAAGTCTTTTCACATAGTGTTTCAAATGGAGTTAAATCCGGTTGGCAGCCAGTCACGAGTGGTGTCCCCCAGGGCTCGGTTTTGGGGCCACTCCTGTTTAACACCTTTATTGATGATCTAGACGAGGGGATCGAGTGCACCTTCAGTAAGTTTGCAGATGACACCAAGTTGGGTGGGAGTGTTGATCTGCTCGAGGGTAGGGAGGCTCTGCAGAGAGATCTGGACAGGCTGGAGCGATGGGCTCAGGCCAACTGTATGAGGTTCAATAAGGCCAAATGGCGGGTGCTGCACTTCAGCCACAACAACCCCCAGCAGCGCTACAGGCTTGGGGAGGAGTGGCTGGAGAGCTGCCAGTCAGAGAGGGACCTGGGGGTGTTGGTTGACAGCCAGCTGAACATGAGCCAGCAGTGTGCCCAGGTGGCCAAGAAGGCCAATGGCATCCTGGCTTGTATCAGAAATAGCATGGCCAGCAGGGACAGGGAAGTGATCTTACCCCTGTACTCGACACTGGTGAGGCCACACCTCGATGACTGTGTTCCGTTTTGGGCCCCTCACTACAAAAAGGACATTGAATTACTCGAGCGTGTCCAGAGAAGGGCAATGAAGCTGGTGAAGGGTCTGGAGCACATGTCGTATGAGGAGCGACTGAGGGAACTGGGGTTGTTTAGTCTGGAGAAGAGGAGGCTGAGAGGGGAACTCATTGCCCTCTACAACTACCTGAAAGGAGGTTGCAGAGAGCTGGGGATGAGTCTCTTTAACGAAGTAACAAACGATAGGACAAGAGGTAATGGCTTCAAGTTGCGCCAGGGAAGGTTTAGACTAGATATTAGGAAGTATTTCTTTCCAGAACGGGTTGTTAGGCATTGGAATGGGCTGTCCAGGGCAGTGGTGGAGTCCCCATCCCTGGAGGTGTTTGAGAGTCAAGTCGACATAGCGCTGAGGGATATGGTGTAGTTGGGAACTGACAATGTTGGGTTAATGGTTGGACTGGATGATCTTCAAGGTCTTTTCCAACCTTGTTGATTCTGTGATTCTGTAATTACCATGGCTCCTGGAAGCACAATACAGAGACAGCTGAATCACTCTTCATGGAACCATCTCTGGTCTGGCATGGCTGGATATGAGCCCCAGTTAACAAGCCCACAAGAACTAGCTGACTCTCCCCAGCCATGCAAGTGCTCTGATTGAAGTTCCAGCAGCACAGAAGTTCTCTCGATAGAAGTTATGGAAGATCCCAGTATTTCAGGCATTGAAAATATATCCCAACATCCTCTGTTAAATCATCTACTGTGTTCACACTGCTGTCTGCAAACCTAACAGGGATTTTGACAGTCTGAAATATACCACTTCATGTCAAATTGATAGGTCATATCAAAATGGTATGTGCGCAAGCTGTGTTTAGTGCAGGTGTGTAGCTATGTGCCAATCTTGAGTGAGACTGATTTTTTATGACTTAATATCTCCTGTGCTGCAACATTAAAATTTGTCAAGAATTCTCAGTAGCAGACAGGCAGACATTCTGGCCTAAAATTTTACAGCTGGCACAAAAGACACATATGTTCTGTGATCTTCCAGGAGATTTCACGTGCATCAATCCCTCATCTAAAAACTATCATTTTAGATTGAGGATGTGTGGTTACACAGAAAAACAACCTCTAGAAAACATTTTTTTCCTTGTAATTTATTTGAGACATGCATGACTTTTTTTTTTGTGTATAAAAATCCAGAGTAAATTAAAAAAAAAAAAAAAATCCTAAGAATTACAACATTCTAAGCATGAATCTTACTATAAATAATTTCTGACAACAGAAGGAGTGACAACATCTGTATTCTGAAATAAAACTGAACAATTAGAAAGTGAATTCTGATGTGGTAAATGAGGCTTCAGCTATTGTGAGCACACATTCCCTTATTTTCTTTATCAGCAGATGCTGATATTACAAAACCATAACTAGCAATTGAGCACAGATGGTTATCTCTGTTCAGCACAAAAGCTCAGAAGGGAATAGGCACTTAAATAGAGAGACCCTAGTCACCCCTCTCAGTAAGTTTCCTGGTCTGACTTTCAGACAATATGTCTCTTACAGTTTTCCAGTCACATGCAATCTGCACATCCAGAAAGGTAACCTCAGTTGCCGTCTGCGCAGACCAGGCAGTAGATGAAACCTGACCTCACCTGGCTGAAGCACAGATTTCTGTACTCCCACAAGTTGATCTGCCTTGGTCCTGAGTTATAATGACTTCCACTAGTACCCTGGGCACAGCATGCTCCCTCCTCTTTAAGAATCAGACCACAGACAGACAACTACGTTACTTATTTGATGTCTGCAGTATATTTTTTTTTTTTTTATTACACTTTCATCACAGATTTCTTATGTACCTACTGCAATGCTGGCTGGCTGAAGTAAGGAAATGTTTCAAAAGAAATTTCAAATTCCTCATCTTGAGATAAGTTTAAAAATATTTTGTTGTTCTGTGATTGAATTTGCTGAACATGAAGCAGGAGGCACAGTGGCAGTGTGGTAAATAAGGTGAGTGGGTAAAGTTATCTTCCTGCTATTCCAGGAAACACAATGAGAAGGACAGTAAATGCTGACCAAATAAAGCACACATTAACTCCATGTACATTTAATTATACCACTGAACAGGTTCCCTCTGATCCTCTCCTTTAATGAAGAAATAAAAGTAGTTGGAGCTAAAGAGGAAAATTGCAGGAAGTTCTGAGATTCTCAGAAAACATTTGTGACTCTGACTTCTCTTTGAAGAACCATATACAGTAACAGCACAGAAGCACTGTCCTTTAGGGGGCATGAGTAGCTGGAATCAGTGCATGCTGGCCTCCCCACTAGCACATTGTACAGATCAGCTCCTCTGTGATATCACAGAATCATATAGGTTGGAAAGGACCTTGAAGATCATCTAGTCCAACTGTTGACCTAGCATTGGTAGTTTCCAACTACACCATATCCCTCAGCGCTATGTCAACCCAACTCTTAAACACCTCCAGGGATGGGGACTCCACCACCTCCCTGGGCAGCCCATTCCAACGCCTAACAACCTGTTCTGTAAAGAAATGCTTCCTAATATCCAGTCTAAACCTTCCCTGGCGCAACTTGAGGCCATTACCTCTTGTCTTATCACTCATTACTTGGTTAAAGAGACTTATCCCAGCTCTCTGCAACCTCCTTTCAGGTAGTTGTAGAAGGCAATGAGTTCCCCTCTCAGCCTCCTCTTCTCCAGACTAAACAACCCCAGTTCCCTCAGTCGCTCCTCATACGACATGTGCTCCAGACCCTTCACCAGCTTCGTTGCCCTTCTCTGGACACGCTCGAGTAATTCAATGTCCTTTTTGTAGTGAGGGGCCCAAAACTGAACACAGTAATCGAGGTGTGGCCTTACCAGTGCCGAGTACAGGGGTAAGATCACTTCCCTGTCCCTGCTGGCCACACTATTTCTGATACAAGCCAGGATGCCATTGGCCTTCTTGGCCACCTGGGCACACTGCTGGCTCATGTTCAGCTGGCTGTAAATCAACACCCCCAGGTCCCTCTCTGACTGGCAGCTCTCCAGCCACTCCTCCCCAAGCCTGTAGCGCTGCTGGGGGTTGTTGTGGCTGAAGTGCAGCACCCGCCATTTGGCCTTATTGAAGCTCATACAGTTGGCCTGAGCCCATCGCTCCAGCCTGTCCAGATCTCTCTGCAGAGCCTCCCTACCCTCGAGCAGATCAACACTCCCACCCAACTTGGTGTCATCTGCAAACTTACTGAGGGTGCACTCAATCCCCTCGTCTAGATCATCAATAAAGGTGTTAAACAGGAGTGGCCCCAAAACCGAGCCCTGGGGGACACCACTCGTGACCGGCCGGCAACTGGATTTAACTCCATTCACCACAACTCTCTGGGCCCGGCCATCCAGCCAGTTTTTTACCCAGCAAAGCGTGCGATCATCCAAGCCTCGAGCAGCCAGTTTTGCCAGGAGAATGCTGTGGGAAACGGTGTCAAAGGCCTTACTGAAGTCAAGGTAAATTACATCCACAGCCTTTCCCTCATCCAATAAGCGGGTCACCCTGTCATAGAAGGAGATCAGGTTTGTCAAGCAGGACCTGGATCTCCCCAGGTCTTAGCACAGCTCCTACTCCAGAGAATGTGTATAACTGGTGAATGCAATTTCTATAGCTTGGTGCTGAATTACGGGAACAGGGCAGAGAATGTGTTTTGATGAGCTTCATGAAGTACAAGTGTTTATTCAATGTATAAATTTTTTTTTTAATATATATTATATATCTACATATCTACATATAGTTTATATTATATATTATATACTGCATATTATATAATATTTATTAGCTATTATTTATTACATATTTATTATATATTAGATATTATATATAATCTATTGCAAAAATTACCTGTGGAAATTCCAGTTTATCCTAAACCAGATGGAGTGGAATATATTGTTTTGTGGTACGTGGGTTGCTGTCTCTTAAAATGGATGCTGTCAGGAAATGCACAACTGTGTGAACACGAAAAGTGTCTACACCCTTTCTGGATTAATGTTTCAATAGCTCTGAACAGATGTAATTTGGACTCACTACATTTGCTGAAGGAAGTTTTGTCCAGCTTGTTTTGTTTTTTTTTTACTGCCAGTCTTTTTCTCTGCATGTTATCTCTTTAAAATTCTTGGTTACAATGACTGAAAAAAATGTCCCTATATATGAACAGATTGTTGAGTGTAAAGTACACATTATGCAAAAAGATAGTGGGTGTGTTGTTGGTGTGGCTGTCTCTCTCTGCCTGCTTGAGGTAATTAGTCATGCTGAAAAACTGGTACAATTCTGTATGATTTCTATGCATGCAATCCAACTAATGCCAGAAACTGGGATAGATTAATATGCTGTGGAAGATATTTGAATTGAGTAGGAGAACCAAAGGGAAATCTTCTCCAAAATAATGGTTTCTAATGTCCACAATAACGTTGGCAGGTTTATCTAGGTGTGAAAGGAGACCATATGCTAACATTGCTTGATTGACATTTAAAACAGGAAGAGTTGCTTGTGTTTCTGGAACAAGACGCTTGTAAACTAGTCATGAGGTGGGTAGTGCTGGGTGGTGACTCTTATATATTAATGAAAGGCGTTTGTAGTATCTTTAATGATTAGTATATTAAATACTGTATCACACTAATGTTCTTTTCTCCTTATTTAAATAGGTCACTGGTGGAAACTAGAACAGACAACTATGCAAAACACAAGGAGTTTTGTGCTTCACCATCTGAGTATCCAATTACTGGTCTCAGGGTGCCTGTATCTTACCTACCCACAGACTCTGTTGTGCCTTATTCAGTATGGTTTTAGACTGCACCAGGAAAAACCCTAGCCTAGTCAGATTATCCACATTAACCAGAGGATATTTTGTTGTATGTGGTAACATTGTAATATTTCCAGAGGACTGGAGGATAAAGGACTGGTGCTGGAGGTATCCACCAGGTAAATTCAGCGTCTTCCTTGGCCTGAAGTATTTCAAATCTCCACCTGTCCCTTTTTTAAAAATAGTTTAACCACCAGGCCCTATGTTTTTCTGCTGGGGACATTCACCTGTGAAGGCTGAGTATTCTGTGTAATGTTATTTTCTTTCTGCCAGAAACATTCATAAGAAAAATACCTGCTGAATCTGCATCTCCCACTACCTCAGCACACCATGCCTTGAAACACAGTGCTGAGGTGCCTTGAAAAAAACAGGAATGACCAGTGTCATTTTTGAAAGAGAGTAATAAAGGACTATGTTCTGAAAGACAAACTTTCAGGCTGAGGTTCCTGAGAACAAACACCTCCACCACTCTTGCACACAGTTCTAGATTTAAGGCACACAAGGGTTTTAGTGATCCCATTTGAAAGGTGTTAACTTGTATTCCTATGCTTTGTGTTCTGAGTATTCATATTTCATTCTAAACTACCTGATTTTCCACTTACTGTATGAAAATTTGAAAATTCACACTTTTCCTTCAGCTTTTGAATGTTAAGAGTGCCAGAAGCAAAGGGCTCAGCTGGTATTGTAAACAAATTGTTTAAATGGAGTTCAAGTAACCTAAAAGTACCTAAAGGGGCTTGCAGACCCATCAAGTGAAACTTTATTTTTATTAACTCAGTGGGAATAATACACAAGTTATCACATGTCAACTAAGGCACAGTATTTGACTGTGGGTATCCTTTTAGCTGTGGCAAACACAGGATAATAAAATTTGGTTGGACTTTCTCTTATTTTATGTCTTAAGAACATCTATGCAGACAGATAGAACAAGTCAGCCATAACTTGATTGCAAATCTGAGTCCATGGAAGCTGGTGGACTGCACCTCTGATCAGTTTAAACTCAAGAGAAAACTACCATAATAGTTCTAACAGGTAAGAAAAGTGAGCTCTTATTTCAGGAAAAAAAATCATAGTGCTGAATTCAATATGAAAGAGATGGAATGATAAAAAAAAAAAAAAGCTTTAATTTATGATCTAATAGATGCAACTGGTTGTTTATGCCTTAGGTTTGTATTTTTTTTAATATCCCCTCCTCATATGTAGGACTTAGCTTGTTAGTAGAAAATTTCCCATTTTGTTGCCTCCAGCCCTTATCACTCTGAACTTTTCAATAACATTTGGAGCTGATTTTATCCTCCTGTGCAGTTGCTAGCGATCTAGTTTTGATTTTTCTTTCAGACTTTCTTTAAAGGGTATTATCGCTAAAAATACCTGGTGGGAATACCTAACGTGTTTGCTTCAGGTAGAGAAAGCAATTTGACGTGACTTAATTAGTCAAAATACAAAATCCCTAGTATACTCTAAAGTTCCTTGCTGTATGTGGCTGGAGGAGGTTTTCATTATTTGCAGATAAAAAGAACAGATGTCTGTTATAAGCTGTAGCTGTTTAAAAAATTCTCAAATGGAAAAAAAAAATTAAATTAAGAGTTGACAAAATGGTGCAAAATATTTTTGCTGCTGTTGACTTTATTGATCACCATTAATTGCAATGCTGCTGTGCAAATTAAAAGAATACTGTTGACCTCAAAACCTCTGACATGTAATTAAAGGTTTAAATGGTGGTTTGAGAAGGTGAAATGAACCCTCTAAATTACAAGATGAGTTTAAATATGTTAGAAAAGGCTAACATTGCTTTACTGTCTCAGGGAATGTAATGTGTTCCACTCTGGAAAGATTTACTTATGGACATAGAAAGAAGTCTCAAGAAAAGAATGCTTAGCTTTTACTGGAGAGAATGGCTGAGACAGTATCTTAGTGTAGGGAGGGCTGTACCATGCGGACTTCACCTCTTTTAAAATTACTTGAATAGTATTCCTTTGATGATCTAACATGAACACCAATACACAGTAATGCTAACTATGTGGTTTTTATAATACTATTTGGGAATGGATAATATAACAAGCTCACCATAAAGACAAAATCTTGAGAAATTTATTTTTTTTAAATATATTGGAGTGTCAAGTATGGAGGGAAAGTGCCCCAGGTTTCTAGAATCTTGGCCTAAGATATAGAAGACACAGGCTTGATTTCCTGCTTTCTTGAAAGTTGTCAGTAAAACTGTTTTCCCCATGCTTCTTCTCTATATATAAAACAGTTGCAAAGTAAAGTACAGTAATGAAGACAAGCAGAACACATGTCTGGAAATGGTGGAAAAAAATTTTATCCTTACTTAAAATATAAAAATTAAAAATATAGAAAAAGTGTTAATAATACCTGTAGCCTGACATCTACAGCTACCACTTTTATCAGTTTTTGAAAAATGAAAGCAACTCTCCTAAGTAGGAGTTATCTTGATCATCACCTTCCTGATTCGATTATGTCGAAGGGAACATAGAGTACACTGAAAAAGCAATGGTTACAATAACACAGAGTGCTCAAGAAGGAAGTGAATGAACAAAAGAGTGAATTTTGGGCAATTGCAAGGACTGACTCATTTTCCAAAAATATGTGCATGATATGTGATAAAACCCAACAAATAAATCACCGACTAGAATGACTGTAAACAAAACAGTGCTATCTTTCACTGCTTCATATGTAAAACTTTTCAGAAATCAGATATTCATGTATACTGCTCCATCACAAGTTAAATCTAACAATTAATTATTAGGCTGATATCCTGCCATACTTTATAAGTAACTAAGAGAAAATAAGTGTAGCACACAAACATTAAGTACAGCTGTGAGGTTTTTGTTTTGTTTTGCACCTGTCTCCCTTTCTCCATTTCCATCTCATTGTCTGTAATCTTACCATGACAACTGTATTTCATTTCTCTATTACTGAATTTATACTTTGAACTTATAGTGCTGCAGATGGTAGTACTATTGATCAAAGGATTGCTCAAGCCTGAGATAGTATCTAAAAAAAACCGGTTTGTTTTAAGTGTAGACATGAAAGAACAAAGAACAATGACCATTCATACCAAGCAGTATCATCCAAGCTTAAAAATATGTTTGTTGCTGAACACTGGGGACCAACTGGCAAATCATTTGGGGAGAATTAAGAAAACAATAAAAGAAATCCCGTATTTAGAATACTTGAGATATCATTGCTTGAGGTTACTGATGTACTGACAGAACTCACAAATCTGAAAACTCTGGTTTATGTACATCAGAAGCAGGGTCCATTCATAATATTTTCTTAATAAAGCCTTTTCTCTCATTTTCATTAACTAATGAGAAAAAAAAAATCTTGTTTTTATATTGAAGTGGTGCTTAATTGTTACCCTTCAAAGTTATGTGGCATATCCTCTTTGATTCTTATTTTAACATTTTTAGCTTCTGAGACTTGAATAAACACTATAAATTTAAAGAAAATTGTGATGGGCTTATTAAGAAATATTCTTATAACATGTTTGACAAACTTAATGACCTCCTATAATGAAATGAATGGCTCGATAGATGAAGGGAGGGCGGTAGATATTGTCTACCTTGACTTCAGTAAGGCTTTCAACACTGTCTTCTCTAAGATCCTTACAGAGGAGCTGGATGAGCACAGTGAGGTGGACTGAAAACCGGTTGAATGATCAGGTCCAGAGGGTGGTGATCAATAGTGCAAAGTCTAGCTGGAGGCCAGTAGCTAGTGGTGTACCCCAGTGGACAATACTGGGTCCAGTCCTGTTCAGTTCTCTTTCAGTGGTCTGAATGATGGGGCAGAGCGTGCTGTCAGCAAGTCCACAAATGACACAAAACTGGGCAGAGTAGCTGATACACCAGAAGGTTGTGTTGTCATTCAGAGGGACCTTGAGAGGCTGAAGAACTGGGCTGACAGGAATCTCATGAAATTCCACAAGAAGTGCAAAGTTCTTCACCTGGGGAGGAACAATGCCATGTACCAGCAGATGGTGGGGTCCACCCAGCCAAAAAGCAGCTTTGTAGAAAAGGACCTAGGGGCCATGGTGAACACCAGGTTGAACATGATCCAGGAATGTACCCTTGAAGCAAAAAAGGCTAGTGGTATTTCAGGTTGCATTAGACAAAGCATTGTCAGCCAGTCCAAGGAGGCGATCCTTCTTTATTCAGTACTGATGAGGCCACTGTGGAATACTGTGTCCAGTTCTGGGCTCCCCAGTACAAGAGAGACATGGACATACTAGAAAGAGTCCTGTAAAGAGCCACTAAGATGATTAGGAGAGTAAAGCATCCCTACTATGAGGAAAGGCTGAGAGCTAGGACTGTCCAGCCTGGAGAAGAGAAGGTTCAGCGGGATCTTGTCAATGCGTACAGATACCTGCAGGGAGGGTGTAAAGGAGAAAGAGCCAAGCTCTTTTCAGTGGTGCCCAGTGGCAGGACCAGAGGCAATGGGCACAGACTGAAACACAAGAGGTTCCCTCTGAACATCAGGAAACTGTTTTTACTGTGAGGGTGATGGACTGGCACAGGCTGCCCAGGGAGGCTGTGGAATCTCCCTCCTTGGAGATATTCAAATGCCTAAGTGGCTTTGGTTGAGCAGGAAGGTTGGACCAGGTGACTTACAGAGGTTGCTTCCAACCTCAATCATTTTGTGATTGTGTGATTCTGGTCTGATAGATACAGGGTTTTGTACTGGGGTTCAAGAGTACCACCTTTTACTGTTAGATCTTCAACAAACCTATTGTATCACTCTCAAGAAGGCAACTAGAATATCCATGTTTCTTTTCCCACTTATTTTCTATATTAGGTTTTCAAGCCAAGACCGTCTGTTTGTGGACTGCCCAGGTTAATGCCTAATCAATGTTTTTATTGGTTATTATGAGTAACATGGTTACAAAAAGCTAGTGACTAAAAGTGGAAATTTGAGTAGGCAGAATATGATTGCCTGTCCTATCTCACAGGTTTGTGTCCAAGAATTGGTCAACGTATGAATTATTTTCCTTAGAAGAAAAGTGACACAAATGGTAATAATAAATCACGCTAATAGTCAAAGTGTAATAAAACTGAGATGGGAAAACTGCTAACTGCCTGTTGTAGTACTTGGCACTGAGCAGGACTAGTGAGTGTCTTTCTTTTGTGGACAATTTGTAACTATACTACAGAAAAATAGATAAGACTCTTAAAATCTCCCTATTTTTCAACAGAGGTTACAGCTTTCCCCTTTTCTTATTTTCTGCTCTTACATGAACAAGACCTTACAATTTTCTTAAAGCTAGTTACCCATACTATCAAGTCACATCTCACTTATGGTCCATACTTGAATTCTGTTTGAATTGTGCTCTTTGAACAACTTGTACGTGTCTGTTCATGTTAGCACAGTGTAAATATATAGAAGGACACTATATATATATAAGTATGACATTAGATTGTCTTGATTAAAACATACAAAGGGAAATGGTTGCGGATGTTATGTGTCTGTTAGCTTTATAAGAAAATTGAAGCATTTAGTATAAGTTAAAACTTATCCTGAATATCCTAATGGATTTTATTAAGTAACAGGCTTCAGATGTTATATTCTACTGGACTAGTTTAGTACTAGCACATATATTTCTATGTACCTAGATGTTTTCTCTTGCAATATGAGAGTTCTGCTTTTGATCTCTTGTTTGTTCTTTGTTCCATCTCCATTCCTGTGAAGGACCTGTTCTCATAGCTCTTAATTTCATATTCTGCTCTTCTGTGTCATGAACTGGGTTACCCATATCTCAGTCATCAGTAAGGGGATTCTGCAGGGGTTTGATCATGTGCCCTTTAAAAAAGGATATCTGTGCATTACAGGAGAACATGCTTCCTCATCTGAGAATCAGAAATATAAATGTGCTTGTCTAGAAGATCATCTTTGCTTAAATATTCCCCATGAGTATGGGCAATACTGGAATTAATAATGCTATCTTTCATATAAAGGAAGAGTCTGCCAGACATGGAATGTGTTCATGTGCTAGTAATTGCATTTATTTTCATGTGTGAAATATGATCATATTCATGAAAACATGTTTAGCTTTCTGATTCATAAATTAAAAACTGCATCTTTCAAACTCCATATATATGCATTGGTAACTCTATTAGCTTGTTACCTGTCAGAGTCCATTACAGAATGAAAAAGTGGAGTGTTTAACTGAGGTGACTCACTGAGCACAGTGGATCCCATAGTCACACTGGAATTTAACAGGTCCAAAAATAGTTTAATTCTGGACTTTAGAAAAGGGGCAGAACCTGTGACCATGTAAAACTATTGTCATGTCACTGTGTTAAGAATTTGAAGTCCTCTACTGACAGGAACAATGACAGTATTCAAGACCTATTCATCCACCTGTCATTTCATAGAACAGCCATAATATCCATCTGTCACTGTTCCCAAAATGTCCACGTTGAGCAGAGACTGCAAATACATTTACTGGTGTCATTCAGCTTCATTGCCAGCCCTCATTTTCTTTTTTGTCCTCACTAGCCTGACACTTAAAAAGGGGATAAACTATTATTTTTTTCCTTGCAATGTTTTCTGGAGAAACATTTTTTTTGTTGATGTTACTCACAAATTACTTCTAACTGTAGCATCTAGCATAATTAAATGAAAGACAGGTATGGTGGGTAATTATTTATTCTGTGTTAGTAAACTTGCCAAACTTGGTGGTGACAATAGACAGAGGGAGACACTAGAATGGATAGCAAAATGCCAATTTGTACATGGTTTTACAATTTGTGCTACCCCACTTGGCAATCATAAACATAGAACACGGAAATAAACAATTTAGTAGTTAATTTGGATTTTGACCATCTTTTAGACTTTGTTTAAGAACATGATCGTTTGTGCTTTTTAAATTAGAAAACACATATGCTAAACAAAAATTCCAGACTGTGGCCAAACTTTTCAGAAGCTTACACTTTAATGAAAATTTGATTGTGAAGCTTCCCTATTTCGATCTACGAGAATCTCAATTAATTAAACTAATTAACATTACTAATTAAATCTGCCCCAAAATATCAAGATCAGACATTCAAATTCTTACCCATTGACAAAAGAGTGTACTCACTTTTTAACTTAATGTGTCCAAGTTTTCTTTTGATTCTTTATTTCTTCCATTGGACGGGAGGTTCTTTTCATTAACAACCAGCTTGCAAAAGATGGCTTTTGCCTGCCTGTAAACATTTTATATTAATATTGTAGTAATGTTCAGTAATTCAGTTGATATCTAAACTAGAGAATTCTGAAAAGCAAAATATATATATAGAAAATCAGAGCCAGTTCCCTCCTGTGATAGTTTCCAAGACAACTAGACAAGATGGGAAAGCCTAATACACTTCTTGATGCTTTAGATGGGGCAGACGGCAAAGACAAATTGAATTACTTGTCCACAGTTAAAGGAATGGAATGTAACAGAAACCATACTTAATCTCCAGAATCTCCAGTGTTTCCAAGAAAGTTTGAGTGATAAAATTATTCCACACTGTTCAGCTGCTCAAATTATAAGAACATAGTTTTCTGTGAGGGCACTACTTTGGAATAAGCTCCTTCTTCTAGCATAATTAAAAAATACCTGCTAGTATGACTTAAAGTAAACTGAAAATGAGAATTGTATTTAAAAGAAAATGCCTTTCAACTTTATATCACACAAATGTATCCATTTAATTTCAGTTATTAACTGAATATTTATGGAAGGTCCTAGGCTACTGGGGGACACAAATTGAAACTAAACTGGGCAAAATGTTTTCTTTTTCTGATGGAAACATGAGAACATGTTTAGATATAAATGAAATCTAAATATTGATGTAATAAATATATTTCAGAAACTTTAATTGTTTTTCTCTGTGTAATTTCAGTTACTAATGTGCAGCATAGAAAGATTAGCCCTTCCATACAAAAATGTTTTGCAGTTTTCTTTTTCATTGTCACACTATAATGACAAAAAAAATGTTGTTTGCTTGTTTATTTTTCTTGTCTATGTAAAACTGGAAATCAGCCAGTGAATACATGTGTCAGTCACATTCTATATGTTGGTGGGTGGGAATTTGGCTTATATGCAGAGATACTGAGAAAGCAAGCATCACTTCTTCATTTCTGGATGTGTTTCAAACCTAGAGTTTTCTCATTAAAAATTTGGTTGGAACAGATGTATGCCTGTAAATTTTTTCTGCTTTTATAAAATCCTATATTTCACCAAAGTTTTCTTCCACAAAATGTTCCAAATGGTTTTAATCAGGTATTACATTTGGCTTCTCGTAGGCAGTCACATTTTTTTCTGTGGGGTAATATTAATTGACCTGAAAATGTCAGCTCAACAATACAAGATATGATATCACTTGTAGGTAACAAGTGTAACAAGTGCTAGCAGTTGCCAAAAATCTATCCTAACCAGAAGCAAGCAGGTAGCTCATATTTGGGAAAGTGCCCATTTTTTATTTAAATATTCAAAATTTCTGAAATACGATCTTAAAAGCCTCCAAAGCAAAGTCTGAAACAAAACAACCAGCCTCACAGACTATCTTCAAAAATTCTGGAGAGCAATCAAATATTCCTGAGTATAATTTTATTTACATTTCAGTTGGAATGAAATTATAAGATTCAACACCAAAAAAAAAAGAATCCTTTAAACTTTTTTAAAGGGCTAAATGTTGATCTGCTTTCATTGGTGTAGACCTGGAAACAAGAAGACAGGGAACGCAGTGGCTGTAACTTTTAAACTATTAATTTTACTCTAGTAATCCAACCAGTCACACTATAATCTGCCAGATTTTTAAAATCTGTTGCTTAAATACCCAGAGTAGGTAGGAAACAAGTAAACAAGGAATCTTCTAATTTTGTGTTATTTTTTTCATGTTGTTTAAAATCCATCCCAGAACCTAGGAGACTGTTCAGCAGTTAGCCATTGGCACAACCCCAGATCCAGCAATTAAGGTAACAGCAGGGTGTGAACTAAGTGAAAGATGGCAGAAATTTTAAATCTGTTTGTTCTTGGTCCAGTGTATATGTGCCGTTTCCTGTATGCTTTGTTTAAGAAGGTGCGGTCGGGCAGCAGGAAGGAGCGCTGCCAGATTATGTGTTCTGGCTGTGGGTGGTCAATGCAGAGGCTCCTGGAGACAGGGAAAAATTACTCTGCCTCTGAGAATGAGTGTGCTCAGCTGGGAAAAATTTCTGCAGTGCAGACAAAAATTAAGAGACATGGCAAGGAAGGATCCTCTAACACAAGAGAAGTCTTCAAAAAGGAGCTACAACAAATTTTAGAAGTAATTAAAAGAATATTAACTGCAAAAAGGACAAAGACAGTAGCTGCAGAGGACAGAGAGAAGGGAGAGAGGGAGGGAGAGAGGGAGGGAGGGAGGGAGGAAGGAAGGAAGGGAGGGAGAGAGGGAGGGAGGGATTCTTTCAGGTCTTCAATCTTGTCCCCCTCAGCAGATCTGATTTTTTTCCTATTTATATGATGTAGCTAAATTTGTGTGCATTTTCTACAGGAAAATGTTTATACAGGTGGAAAACCTTTTTACGTTATTTGCCTGGCTACCTCAAGGAAACTGGGGTGAAAAGAGAATTTCATGTCAAAGCAGTGGCTGACTCTGCAGCTGACACATTCTGATGATTTGTTGGTAGGTAGCATACTGGATAATCAGACCATCATATTTTGCTCATCTTCCAAAATCAACAGCAACAGGTCAAACAAGCCCCGGAATCTAAGTTCATGCCCTAAGAAGGACATCTGACCTTCTCATAATTTGTAACTTTCAGAAAGCAGCAATAAAGTTCTGGAAAGTACAGAGCAACCCATGCAGTCTGAAGGACAAATATGAAAACTTATGCAAAGCTACCTGAAGTGATCCCTGTTGAGTTTTTCTTTTCTTCTCACTGGTCTTCCTGGCTCCATGAATGCTTTATCCACCTGCTTTATCCACCATGCTTGGAATGAGGCATAAGCGTTCAGAGAGGAATGTCATTATTCTTTGCCTGATCAGTTTGAGGGCTTTTTAGAGAATCTCACTGTGAAAGCATCCACATGGCAGTCAGACATTTTTCTCCTGGAATAAACCTATAAAAAAGCTGAGAGATTGTGGTAAGTCTGAAATATGTCATCTATTCTTGTCTTGATGTTCTCACCCTTCAATGCAAAAGATTCAACAAGGAAATAGGTTGTCACCATGCAAAATATATTTCATCAAGGTATAGGAAGCTAGCTGGTGCTCTAAGCATTGAAAGTGTAACTAATACACACTTTCTGGTAAATAAGAATACTCAAGAACTACATTACTAAATGGATACAGATATGGTTACACCCCACTGATTCTAATTTCTTTCCTGTTGAGTATTGCATTATTTGTCTGATGAATAGTTCAAAGGCACAAACTGTTCCTTTTAATTTCCAAATAGAGTCAAAATATGATTGAGATTAGAAAAACTGTTAGCTTTTTAACATTGTTTATTCAGATATTGGATTATTAAAATAAGATTAATAAACACGTAGTTTAAGTTCTACTAGCACATTTCACTACTAATCCATTCTCATTGGTACACATTTCTCCTATTAAAATCTTATGAAAGCACTATGTTAAGTAACAGTTTAGTGAAAAATCTAATGCTCTGTCAGTCTAAACAGCATTTATCACCGCTATTATTGAGCTGAATTTAAACTAAAGATGAATATAGCTATGTACATTTCAGTGTTTTTTTGCCACAGTCATACTAAATTGCAGCTAAATCCAGCTGCAATGTGATCCTGGAAAATTGCTGTACATGAATTAATATCCATATCATAAGGATTAATCAGGAATGTTAAAATAATTGGAGAACAGTATCTGTGAAATTAAAGTAGTATGAAAAAGATCGGCAAGAGATGAAAAACTGTAGCTAAACCATGGCTTTGCATTAATAATCCTCTAATTCAGGAAATGTTCTGAGAAAGATGAGTCAAGGTCTTTAAAATGAAGGTGAACAAGACTTAGTCTTTAAAGCAACTATTTCTTCATCAGTGTTAAGTACTGCTATCAAGCCATAGCGTGAAAGGGTGTGGAAAAACATATCAGAGAGCATAAAGAAATCATGAGAAAAATCTATTGATTCCAAATTTTAAATTCCACAGAGCTATGTAAATGAGAATGTAATTTATTTCATTCCAGCATACACTTAAGCATCTGTTACTGGTACTTGAAGAAATGACTTATCAAATCTATTTTAACCGAGAGAACATTTGGTATTCCTGATTGTTAGTGGGTCCAAAAGCTTTCAAAGTTACAATCATGTTTCCTTCATCCTTGTTCTTGTCCTGTGAAGAGAATGATTTTTGAGAATTGCTTCTTTGTTTCTGTCATATTTTCTTTCTTTCAAAGTTCTAGATAAACCAAGCCAAATCTACAAATTTGGAAAGATCATCAGATGCCTAAACTTTGATTGTTCAGGTTATAAAAATATTCTGCTTCTCTGCTGTTGGATAATATTTTTTTGAAAGCTGTGGAATATGAACTGATTTATCCAAAGGCAAAATGATGAAACAAGATGAGAAAAGTTATCATTAGACTATCAATCTGACATATCTTCTTGGAAGAAGGAAATACTTGAATATTACAACAGATCTACAAGCCAGCTCACATGCTTTCCATCTTCTATTTGGAAGTCTTAATTTTTTATTTATTTGGTTGGTTTGGTTTTAATTTGGGAAGGCAGCTGTATCATACTGTGGCTCATTTCTCAGTTGCATGGATTTACCTGGCAGTTTCAGTTGTCTAGAGGATTGACTACTGGTACACAAGTGGCAAGGGAAAGATGGAGCTCTTACTTAGGAATTTGAAATGGTTGTGCGGAGTGTCAAGAACGCGTGGGGTGAAGTGGAATTCCTGAGATAACTAATGAACCTGTGATGCAGAAAACTCTGTCAGAGTCCTGTCTGCTGAACACCAGCTTTTTGTAGTCACATCCCAACTACTCTGGAAAAGAATTTAGCTCACCATGAACTTTCAGTTCATCTTTCAATCTGTGTCCTGTCTTTTGACAGATAAAAGACTATTTACAAAATCTTCAAAGTATGCATGTCTGTCTCTGCTATCCTCTGAAATATATAGCCAAAGCAGAATCTTAGAAGCTCTGAACAATTTCAAAGTGTTTTATCCTCAGTATGAATTGATAATATCTGAATAATAAAAAAAAATTCTGAACACTTGCTTGATATGCGTACAGATGTGCGATGCTAAACTTCATTACAGATTATTTTAATAAAAATCAACCATATGTAATATCACCATATTAAAATGAAAAGTAGAGAAATGCATAATACAACTTTAATTTTAAGCATATTCTTAATTATTACAGTGACATAGTTTAGGATAACTATTCTCATTATATGATTGCAGTAAATATCAAGAGATTACCAAAACCTGTATAAATGATTCATGGATTCTTTTTACCCTTTGAGCCATGGTCAGTCAGGTTTCTCTTCAGCTGGGATTATGGCCCTATTAAAACCTGTCTGCCTGAGCAGCTCTGTAAAAATGCTGCAGAGATGAATCTGTAATGTCGTATGATACCAACTACATTATCATAAAGGAGCAATAGGAAGTAAATAGATAGAATGGTAGTCTATCATACGAATCACACAATCGGCTTAGAAAGGAGTTTAAGCAACCAATACTCATCTGGGTCATTCTTTTCCAAGTGCTGGATTTTCCTCTGAAGTGAATTTCCAGATTCTAAATCACTTAAATGAAAGTGCTTTATCCTCTCCAACTGGGAGTTCTGGTTATTTCCTTACCATGCATTTGTTCTGATGGTCAACCTAAATTCACTTTTTCTTGGTTTCATACCATTATTCTCAGTTATTCTGACAGTGCTTATAAAAAACAACTTTATGAAACACTTCCAAGATTTGTTTAAAAGAAAGAGTGGAAGAAAAAACTTTTTTATATGTTTGTGATAAAAATGTTAACCTTCAAAACTTCACAGTATTGCCCTAGAGAAGAGCTCTGAAATTCTCTTCTTAAATACATTAAATCACTCAATAGCAAAATACCATATGTCTCCAGCTTCACACAGACATACGCACGTGCATACACACATTTCTATGTTTTCAGCAACCCGAGTATCCTTACTACCCAGTAATTTTAAGATAAATACAACTTCATTCAAAGAAATAATGAAAAAGCATACTTTTGTTTTATCTATAGAATTTTGCCAGTAATAAAATATAAACAAACTGTTCTTAAGAATAGAACTAACTAAAATAGCTATATTTTTCTTTGCAATGGATCAAGAAATACGAAATCTTAGTGGTTCCTTGTTCATATTCCTGTAAGCACATTTGGTGAAAATGGATATGAATGTTGGTTAGTGTCTCTTTGGAATGCTTAAGCAACACAGAGAAGTCACAGAGAAGGAAAGTGGCTTCTTAGGATCTCTAACCCAAGAAGATGAAGAGTTATTTTAGCTGTTGTGAATTTAATGTGTGTGTGTGAGATAAGCTCTACTTTGCCTCCTATCCATTGTAAGAAATGTAGTCATAATAAAGAATATGTCAGAAATACTGTTGGCATAGAAACACATGGACAGTTATTGAAAGTTTGCTCAATTTAGGATATAGTTGGGATGTTTTATTATGTCGGGGCTAGAAATAAAAACAAAACCAGTTTACCATTGTCATTTGCTGCCTGGTCTTGAGAAAATGTGGAAAGTGACTTGCAGTTTATTGGGCCTAATATGCTTTATGTTTTCTTTTAAATATCTGTTTACCATAAGAAGCCCTGATATTTATATTATGTAGAGTGATTTATTTCTCTTGCACTCTTTGCTATTTTACATATGATTTGAGTTTGGGTGGAATTCTTTGGTGGAATACCAAATTTTATATTATCTAAGCCAAATGTTATATGAATTTGCAAAAAATCAAACTGCTGCATGAAAACACATTACATCAATTATACAGTTCCCTGTTGTTAATATAATAACATTATCCTGGTAAAACTAAAATAGGCTTTGGACAATGAGAATATTACATATTTTAAGAGAGAAATTTCTTGTTTAAGTAAGAAGAATAATGTTTGAATCCAAGAAAGCTAAATGTACTTTGTGAGCGATATACAGGCTTTTCCTGGAAAAAGACAGGGTATATTATTTTACAAATTTTTTGCGGCAATCCTGAAAGACCAAGACAATTCTATTTTTGCAGTTACATTGGACTTAATAAACAACAACTAATAAAAGAGACTTCCTATTTAGAGTGAAGCAAAAACTAAACTTTGCAACTGGAATTAATCACAAAAATAATTAATTAATTAAGAAAATGTGTCAATATAATACATGCTGTTATGCTCAACTATAAATTTCAGCATAAATTTGTGATTTTCAGAGGCTTAACTTCTCTCAGTCTCCACTGTATTTAGATTCCTTTTAAATAACCATTGAGAGTGACATAAGGGTGATATTACTCCCCACTAACTTCTCTGTTTTGATATAGTGCAATACCTTCTGAAGTATTTCAGGCTTATGCAGAAATGCTCATCACCTTGGATAATATTTAAAAGTTACAAAAAAATTAGATTAGAATATGGATACAAACAGGTTAATACCTGAACACCAAACTTTCACTCATTGAATAATGAAGAGAAATTAAAAGAGCAGAAACTGTTTTGAAGAACAACAACAAAAGCCCAAACAAAGACCACACACAACTCCCCCCTCAGAAAATGAATAGCAGCCATTTCCAGTTTCCTCCTTGTACTTTAGGGACAGAAAATGTTGACTTCTCATCTTGTGTAATCTTCAGAGTGTCAGAATCAATACAGATTAAAGTTAAAGAAATGCTTTACTGGAAAAGTAGTTCAGATCAGCTCTCGTTTCTAAAGCATTCAGTTGATCAGGCTGCTTCTATATTGATACCTCTTTCTTCTAGGCTAGCCACGAAGGGCCTGGACTCAAGAAAAAAAAAATTCAAATTTTGTTAACTGCTTCTGCTGATAGTTCTTGCAGAATACTTCTTCTCATTACATGAGTTGCAAGAGATAACACAACAGGTATTGTTTCACCCTCGTTTTTAATTCATTAGCAGTGGTAGATGATTCAATGTTTCTGAGGCTTTTTTTGAACTCAGGCATGAGCATTTCTTACAGTGTCAGAATTTCTGTAAGAATACAGCTCATTCAAGGCAGAAAAGGATTTACAGAACAAACTGCATTTCAGTTGAATGAAAGATCTTTCTGCCCTCAGCAGCAAAGGTGAATCATCAAGCTATCTATTAGATGTTAACATATATGCCCCACAGGTAAAGTAAATTAGAACTAATACATACCACAAGTCACTCAAAGGGTTCTTTTCATTTACAACTTTGCACTGAAAAATGGTTGAGGGCTGAAGCAAAAGCGGGTTGGTTCAATTCCACCTCAGCAGTTGTTTGCTTCATGTTTAGGGAAGCACAGGGCTGTGCAGGCCAACAGAGAAGGGACAGATATGTCTCCTGGACCTAGAGTATACTTCAATCCATAGGTGTCTGGTGGCTGTCATAACACACAGGGTGGGCACTGTGACCTTCTGTCCCTTCTTTTGACAAGACCCGGGTTTCTGTGTTATGCTGTTTCTGCTGCAGTGGTGTCAAAAGTTCAGAGCCCTGGAAATGACTGTTGTGTAGCCAGAGATCAGGACAGCAGGGTAAAATAGTGCCCTGAATCAAACTGTGTCAGATTACATCAGCAAGGGAGAAAAATTTGTTAAAAGATTAATAAAATGAGGTAAAATGTGGATGTGGATATACCTGAGCACATACATGCTTTAGTGGCCAGAATAGATGACTTCACTCTTATTTTGCTTTTATGCTGAACATAAGGTTAATAACCAGTAGGACAACAGAATTTAGTGTACTGAATGAACCTGTAATATTAGAATGACAGAACTGTTGAAGTTGGGAGGGATCTCTGCATGTCATATTGTCCAACTGCAATTAGACTAGGTCGCTCAGAGCACTGTCTACCTCAACCCTATCTCAGTGTTGTGACATGGAGCAAAAGCCAAATAAACTTTATATAATCTTCTGTTTAAAGGATTTTTCTGCTTATGAATTACCCTTGCTTTAGAAGCAGAGTCTGCTAATAGCAAGTGGGTGTACTGAAATACAACAAAACTGTTACTGACTATATTGCTTCTAATGTTAGTATTTATGTATGTGCAATGCGGATAGTGTAGGCGATGGGATTGTTTTTTCAGCTACCTTCACTTTACATTCTTAGGCCTTTATCCTACTAAAAATATTTGTTTACTTCAAATGTACAGGACTCAAAATTCATAGAGAGTGATTCAACTGCTTAAATATAGACATCTAGTGATATTTTAGATACCCTAGGACTGGTTATTCTCCCTGCCTCCAGCTACCAGTCAGGTCAGGTATGATGTCCCACAGGTCACATGTCATATCTGTCAATCCCCCTCTGGACTTCTCAGATATCCTACAGCCTATAAGATGGCGCTGAGTACTTGTACAAAGGAAGTTGGATGCCTCTGTGCTGGTTAAGGATTAATCCCTGCCAGGCAGTCAAGCACCACCCAGCTGCTCACTCACTACCCCAGAGTGGAATAGGTGAGAGAACTGGAAGGTTAAAAGTGAAAAATTATGAGTTGAGATAAAGACAGTTTAATAAGGAAAGTAAAATCTGCATGCAGAAGCAAACCAAAGGAATTAATTTACTACTTCCCATCGGCAGGCATGTGTTCAGCCATTTCCAGGAAAACAGGGCTCCATCACACTAACAGTTACTTGGGAAGAAAAACACCATAAGCCCTCTGTCCTCTCCATATTTCCCCCAGCTTTTGATGCTGAGCACCAGATCGTATGGTATGGAATAACCCTTTGGTCAGTTGGGGTCAGCTGTCCCAGCTGTGTCCCCTCCTGACTTCTTGCCCACCCCCAACTTACTCTCTGTCAGGGCAGAGTGAGAAGCAGGAAAGGCCTTGATGTTGTGTGAGCACTGCTCAGCAATACCTAAAACATTGGCCTGTTATCAACATGTTTTGGTCACAAATCCAAAACAAGCACCATACAACCTACTATGAAGAAAATTAACTCTATCCCAGCCCAAACCAGTACACTTAATAAAAGTTTAACCTGTGGGTTGGTAGCCAACCTATACATAATTTGCACCAGAGTTAAAAGCTTCAGAATGGCGTTCTCAAAAGTCAACAGGCAGAACAGGATTGTCTTAAATACTATTCATGTCTCTTTTCTTTGTTGTTCAGTGTGTGGTGGAGTCCTGGACTGTCAGAAGTACATAGGAAACACACTGTCCTTTTCAAGGAGGTGAAACTGGTACAAAATTCCTTATAGAGATACCCATCTTCTCTGGATTTTCAAAGAACTGTATTGCTTGCTTATTGTGCCATGCCTCATGCTTTTAAGCAAAAGGGCAAGCACTATCTTTGCTGCATGGATTTAGTGAAATCTGTAAGATCCATATGTTTTCACTATTTGTTGCCTATATGGAAAGCATTAGTATCATTGGTGCATTTTGTGATATAAGGGTTGTTTTCTTTTCAGTCATATGATAGGTGGGGTTTTCTTTGTTGGGTTTGTCTTCTTTATTTGTTTTGTTGCCTGAAACTTGAGCTGCTGAAAACAGATTATTACCTGAGAATCCTCAGCCTTCATTTAAAATCAAAGAAGTTTCTAGCCTTCTAGACTGAATATTAGTTGGAGGATAAACATTCCCAACGAAGTACAAAACCAAACAAAGTCACTAACCCCTACATGTGCTCTCTTCCAAATCTCATCATTTGGGTGAGGTGGGCACAAGGTGTGGTACTAAAATAACTTTTAAGTGTCTGTGGCTGACAATACTGAATTGAAACTTCACAAGAAGAGTTTACCCACGTAATGCATTAAACCTTATTTGTGAACAAAAAATATTTTAAAATGGCATATATACTTTAGGGTAATTATCCCCACTGAAGCATGCTCTTTAAGTTTGTTAGTCATCTTTTCAGATAGTTCTCTAGCTTCGGTTTTTCTTCCTGGCTTATATGGCAAATTCTGGTTTTTGCTAATAGGATCATCGGGGACCTCCCAGCATGTACCTTTGTTCTTACTAGATTGAATGAATAAACAAAAATGTACAAGTTATTCACATATATCTTTTCATTTATATCATTCTGAAGAATAATTCTGCATTCTGAAAACTCAGACCCAACTCTAGGAAAATCAAATCAGGCTTCTGGGATATAGTACTGTGTTTCCTTATGCCTCGCCTTCTCTGAGGTAACTTCCTTCCTGTGGGATAGTTATCAGCACTGTGCACACTGTGTAACCTTCCTGATGGGACATTATCAGCATTTTAGAACTGTGATAGTACTGTTGTTTGTTTTATAGAGCTATTCCCCTGTTAATGCAGTCTTCAATACCTTTCTTGACTACTTCATTGCTGTTTAGAAACTAGAAGGTAGTATCAGCTTTATCATACAATTAATTGACTGCAATACTTGAAATGACTGATACAGGATGAGAAGAGAAAATTAAATACTCATGAAAATTCATAAGCTGAAGCTGAAGAAAAGTGGATGTACATAGCATACTGAATAAAATAATATGTATTTCTCTGACTTTTTCAATTATCAAGTTCCCTCAAAGTTGCACACTTAAATTGTAATGCCTGCTTCTGAGGATTATCAAGGCATTCCTGAGCTTCAGATAACTTATTAAACATACAGATTTTTATCAATAGAAAAAAATTTTCAACAGAAAAAATTAAAGAGCTTAAACTGCAACAGGAGCAATTTGCATTACATATTGGAAACTTCAGTCTTAGACAAATATCTTTCAAGCTAGCCCTAGACATAATTGATTGAGAAAGAAAAGAAGAATGACTAAGTGAGCTCTTGGAGTCCCTTCCAGCGTTCTTTTCATGATTTTCTGCTCCCCTTCTGAGGAGTAGAAGCTATACTGGAAGTTACATTCTACATAACTATTCAAGAAGTCAATAGTTGTTTGGGGTAGTTTGAAATAGGAACAAACAATAGGAAAGTTTGATTTATAAAATAAAGGAAACACAGAAAAGTTACTTTAAAAACTGGTAATTATGCCTGATGTATTTTATTACCTTTCTCATGAAAATATATCTCATGAAAAATAATTCTATGAGTCACAGCTTTAATAAAAATGTGAGCAGATGAACAGCTAGTAGTAAGGAAAATAGTCTAGCTTTTGACAAACTTAAGCATAAATTGTGTAGACAGCAAATTATTACCATCTTCATTTGGAATTTGATAACATTTATCAGCTTCACCAGATATCTTCAAAAACCATACATTGGATGGCTATGAAGCAGATAGCATTAATAATTCTATGTGCAAAAAATATAAACATGAAGGCAGTGACAGCAGGCATTAAGTACCTTTTTGTGTGTGCCCACAAATTTGATGAAGGAAGTACTGATATTTGGCTTACTAGTACCTGCAAATACAGATGTAGATTTATGAATTTGTATAGTCCCATTAAGAAAAAAAAATCTTTTATTTGTATTCAGTGATTCAGGTATATGAAACCCTGCTAAAACATTCTGAAAAAAGGAAAAGGAGTGTAGTAGGCAAAATGATTGGAATATTTTGATATGGATGATACTATGTTTCACATAATGAGTTTATATGACACTTGCCTATGATTTTAAATAAGTTGTTTCTCTGCCTTCGAAGTTTATGTTTTACAAATGGTGAAGAAATGAAAATTATCTAATATTTCTGGACAATAGTGGTCCTCCTGGGAGTTTCAGGAGTTTAGGGATCCAAGAAGGATTATATCTTGGAAAATGCATTCTGACAATCTGGACCTCTCACTAGATTTGGACCATCTGAAAATGGAGAAATCCAAACTCACAACAACCCATAACCCCAAAATTACAATAACCCATATGAAGTTACGTTATGCCACAGAAGTGAAAGTATTGCAAATAGTAAACCTAAAGCATGAACAAAATTAAGGATTATATTTTCACTTGGGAGAGGCAGTATAGGTTTCACAGTTACTTTATGTCAGATTAATCTTTTATCATTAGTGGAGCTATCCATGCCGATGGAGATCAAATCTATTATACGAAACCTGGCATGACCTCAGCAGACATTAGTTACTGTAATAATTATCCTTAGCTTTTTTGTATTTATTTCATTTTATTTTTATGAATAAGGGGAATATCTTTTCAGGAACCGTTATTTTAAAAAATTCTGTATGCTCAGACTTTGAGGTTTTGTTCTTGTTGCTGTATTTTTCTTCTAATATAGAATTTAAAAAAATAATGAAAAAATAAATTCCTTTCTTCTTTCTTTAGTCAAGAAGAATATCTGAGACATTTTAGTCCTCTTTTCCAATTAATGCAGATGACTATGTATGTATTAGGAGCAGCTATGTATGCTTCTCTGTGTGTATGTCCACATGCTTGAGAAAGAGTTATAGGATTAGATACCCGTTGGCTCCTCAGCATGGATAGTCCTGTATTCATCACTGGTCTAGCCTTCAGCTGAATCCCCACTAAAGTGAGGGCTGTTGGACTGCAACAGGAGAATAAAGAAGTCATTTCAGTAGAGCTGGCCACCATTTAAAGAGAAAGTTCATTTACATAGTATATGTTGCACTTGTCTCAGAAGGCTTTTTTTTATATGCTACTAAATGTTTTAAGGACAGATAAATACCTCATTATTTTTACAAAGAATTAATAGACTGGAACTGAATGAATGTACTGAAAGAAAATTTTTTAAATAATTGAAAAAATCAAAGATAATAATTCATAGAATGATGATAGATAATAAATAACAGAACCCAAAATTACTCAGAACAATTGAATGTTACTCTAAGAATGAGGATATTGTACAAAGAACCTCTAGTGAAAATCTGTATCATAGAGGCAGTACTTTCTCTATAGGGATCAGTTAGGAGCTACTTCATTAAATCAAGAAAAGAAAAAAAACAGCCTGATGATACAAATTAACACACTGTAGAATAAGGGTTTTGTTAAAGACAGAGTACACTGGGGGTTCCTCAGTCTCAGATTTAATGACATGATATTGTTTAAGTATGTATTTTTCAACATAGTCCTTTTTTCCCTGCTTCTGAAGGCAAATGCTTCAGAAGCAGGAGCTGGTTTCTTGTATGGTTTGGCTCCATGATTGATTGCTCTGTCAGGCAGAAATTATTTATAAATAAACAGCTGAGTCCTTTGTTATGGTTAAGAAATATTTACACATAATCTCAGGTACAGAGAATGAGGAAACCTCACTTTTGCAAGTGTTCTGCTCTCAAAACAGTGTCTGAGTTGTTCAGGCCTGTTTAAAAAAAAACTGCTCTAAATTACTCAAGCTACATGTGTCCTCCAGGGCTGAAACAGCAGCTGGCAACCAACTTTGTATTGGGAAATGCTGTCTGTATTCCCTTTGCATTGGTCACCCCTTTTACCTTGGCAGCAATAAATGTAATATGAAGATTAGCTCAATCATTAGAGAATTTAGTTATGCTGGTTGCCCATTAGGTTTGTCAGCAGGAAGGCAACAGTATATGCACAACCCGTGTGCAGCCTCCAGAGGCAGTGGGATGATATCTATTTCCGTAACGCACCATTGTGCCTATTCCCTGCACGGTATCTCCTCACAGGAAAGTTCTTCAAAATAAATTGTCAGAATTTCTCAAAAGGAAAGCACTACTGTTGTCAAGTAACTATCTAAAAAGACAAAGCAAGACCATAAGGAGTGAATAATGAAAGCTCATCGTTGACATATGTGAAATTCAAGTTCATGTTTGAAACTATTTCTGCATTACTAATCAGCTAATAACATAATGTCTTCCAAGTATGTGTGTTAATAAAGACCCTGGGGAGGTAAACAAAAGAAATTATGCCTTTTTTTTTTGCCCAAGAGAGATAGGCTTACAGCAGAACATTTGCAATTCTGTTGCACTACAGTGGGAGAGGTAGAAGATCCTGAGTAACTGTGTTTTGCATCCTCAGTCTATCTGCTCATACAGCTTGGCAACTGCAGTCTTCAGCAACACAAGCATCGCAAATGCTTAAATAGAGAGCAATTGATGTTGCTCATCACTGCATTTCAATTGACATAATTCTCTGACATGTTAAACAAGAGGTCAAGCAGCATGATTCATAATGGTCCTTTATATTCCTCTTAATCTATGAGTTTATAAAATCACAGGTTATTACTTATCCTAGAACCAGAGTCATTCGGCATTCTTAGTACTAACAGAATAAATCACCCAGAAGGATCCTTATTCAAGTCTTGTTTGAAACATACCTAGCAAGAGAGCATGTTTGACTCCTAAAATGCAAAACTGAGACTGTATTCTGTAAAATAAACTCCCTCTGCCAGAACTTCTGCAGCAGTTAGTTGGAGTAGCTCTGCTGAATCAGTAAAACTGTGATGGATTATATCAGCTGAGATCCATTTCCATGCTTAGTTAGAATCTGTTTGTGCAGCCTTCCCTCAGCCAGAGCTCCCTTTTAAAAGGCTTATTTATTTTTTCTGACTTCATTTACTTAATAGATATAAAAGACATACTTCCAGTAAGGGGTGCTAGAAGGTTTCAAATAATTGTTATTAGGGAAATTCTTTATTTAACACCCTTCATCTTACAGCTTGCCTTTATTAAATAGATATTTTTAATGAAATAGCTTTCTCCAAGCTTATTCATCCCATATTTTCATTCAGCTATGCTGAAAGCTTTCTCTGGGGTAGATACTAACCAGAGATGTAACCTGCCAATGCCAATCACTATAATGAATTTACTCCACTACCTGTAGGGTTATTCCATCTCTAGAAATAATGCACGTCATTTAAATTGTGCCCATTGAAAACATGTATTTCAGCTCAAAGACCTGGAGGTGTTATTTTACATCCTCAAATGTGGATCATTAGAAACTGTAATTCCAGTCTTTATGGTACAAACAGCACTCAACCCTTAGTATTTCAGCAGCAGCATTAATTTTGCAAAGATTCAATTTCAAGCTGTCTATAGCAGTGCTGTCCAACATGTGCCTAGAATAGTCCAATAACTATTGCAAAAAATGGATTAGTCAGAATAGACAAAGTCCATAATGAGTTAAACTCTTTATGGTTTTTCTCCTGTTAAAATGCATTAACAAATTTTGAATGCATTAACAACTTTTAACTGTATATATATAATTGTATAGTTCATTTTTTAAAGTCAGAGAATCATAGATTCAACTTCATTTTAGTAGAAAGATTGTTATAAAAAGTCAAAAATATCTCTACTTGTATTTTAGATAGATTAGAATCTTTCAGGGAAAGTAATAGAAGCACTTGGATTCACTAGGATTTGATTTGCCTTTATCAGGACAATATTGGAAATAAGCTATTGGAGGTAGCTGTCTGAAATACTTGACGTTCAGTGGCAAATCTAATGGAAAGCAGGAAGTTAGAAATGATTAAAGAAGAAATGGAGAACAAATCAAATTACTTTTTATAGTACTGTATAAATCCATAGTTCCTGCCCTTTGAAAATGCATGCAGGAGTGGCCATCACATCCAAACTTTATGTAATAAAATGGAAAAAGATGACAGGAAAGTGAATCCAAAGAGTTACAGCTCATTTAGTATACATCTGCAGAGCGTGCAATCAACACCAATTTAACTCAGTATATCAAATTTATACATATGTAAAGGTGTGTAATTAATCTATTTGTGAATAATTGTAAGTCTAAAGTAATCTAACATTGTTTCTTTAGTTGTTATTTAATTTTTAATGCCTCGTTCAAAACACTATAAATACATTATCTTAATATATTTTGCCTACTTTTGGGGAGGAGGGGAGGAAACAACATAAATTGACAAGTTGTATACCACTATTAAGATTTTATGAAGTCAGTCTCTGTCATAAGCTAAACATATATCAATGTGTTTTAAATATACTCCAGTAATACATTTCTTGTGAATTTAATGATAGTTAATCATCAGAGGAATAGGCATAGATTGTTTATTCTGTCTAATTCTTTTATTTTAAGACACCTAGCATGACAATGAAAAGAGTCAGGACAGTTTGGATAACAGGTCAATATGTGCCACAGATCACTTGCATAAATACAGGCGTTTGATCTGTGCTTCATATTCTGTCTATTAAATGAAGCACACTGAAGATATAAATGGTGTTTTTCTCTTTCAGTTGGATCCAAAAGCTCTCAATCCCTGTAACGAACTACACCTGGAGTACCAAAATGCCCACTTCCTGATACCTGTCCCAAAAGATGAGCCTGGAGCCTTACAGCAAGGCTTCGTATTGGGCTCAGGAAGAGTTAAACACCTAGAAATGGTGTCCAAAGTCTTCAGCTGAGCTAGCTCATATGAACTACTAGGCTTAAAAATGTGCCTTCAGCCTTGTCTTGAAAACCAGTCAAAAACTGGGATTTTGTAGCACAGTGATTTCAGTGCTTGAGATAATCAGAGATCAGTTTCTGGTTCCTGCTTTGACTTCCCTTACACTGAAATGTCTCTGAAAAAAATTGCAAGTTATTGGTTTCTCTTCTAATATGAGGCAAAATCATCCTTCACTCTCTGTCTTTCTTTCCCGCTCTTTATTCCTGGCTTAATGTTTCTTCAATGTTTCCTTACAATGGCAAGGCTTCAGCAGGAACAGAGCTCAGAAGTTAAGGAGCGGTTCATATGGGATACCAGTCAGGCTTTGATGTGAAATTTGCACAGTCTGTTGAACTCTACAAACCCAAGGCATTTCTGGGTATGTAAAGAATCAGAACTTCAGGAGCCTGAGGAATTTTCAGATAGAAATCTGTATCTTCTACAGAGTTCAAGCTCCTCCAGGGCTTGGTGCGAGAAGAACAGGGATTTTCAGGATGGCAGTTTCAGTTATAGGTATTTAAACTCTGTCCAGACCTTACACTTTATTTTGACTTAGTAAAAAAAGGTTGAATCACATCCTTCATAGACCAGAAGACCCATTCCACAGATTTCGTTTTAGTATTAATTCTTCTTTTCTTCCTCAGAGATAGAAGACTAAAACATCTCTATAAAACATTTTACTATATTAATGTCTTTCTCAGCCAAAGGATAATTCCAGAATGATTTGTATAATAATTATTGCTTTGATATACTCATCCTCATACAGAACAGTATAGTGCACCATCTCAGACACCAATAAGGTCCAGAATATCTGTAATAATTCAGTCAATATGAATATCAGTGTGGTAAATGAACTGATGCATAATTGCCAGTAGTGTGATGACAAATTTGAGTCAGTTCTACGTAAATTTCACCATTTTCACTGAAAGAGCATTTGAGTAAAAGGTATATTTTCTTCCACTAAAGTCTTTGTTAATGCAGGTGTGAGAGAAATAGTAACTTAAAATCATACATTTGTATTCATCTGTGGTCTTTTATATGTGTACTTTTAAATTTATATATGTATATATTGTGTATGGACATAATATATGTCAATATAGGTCAAGTGATCTTATCTGTGTATGCGTGTGTGTGTGATGTTTTATAGCATATCTGTATCTTTTTCTGTCTATCTAGCTACCAATTTTTTTCAGTTGAGCCTTTTTGTAAGAACTGATCTTTATATTGTGATTTACTGGGGGCAAAACATTTAAGCAGACAGTAGGTTTCCTTCTTTCCCTTCAGGGCAACTGACCACAGTGGCTGAACACTCCTAATCACACAATGCACCATACCCATGTACCCTTCTTTTCTTACCATATTCAAATTAAAGCTATGTCCTGCTCTGCATTTTAATTGGTGTATTATAATGGCATGTTATAATGAAGTGAGCCACCCAACACCTTGTGAATGGAAGCAGAATTTCCTGTTGGTGTTTGATATGGTCTACCTATTGTTCACCAATGCAAACATTGCCTTTAAATTTGGATCCAGAGGCCCAACACTTGGAAATTCAGGGGTCTACTATTGTAAAGATCAGTCAATGCAGCATGTAGCACTTCTCAGGCATATTCTTATACAGGTCTTGTTTTGTTAAACAAGCCTGTGCACTGTCATAAATACAGGATTTGTTCTGATTTTATGATTGATGTTATAGATGTTACTTTTTGAAAATATTATTAAATTACTGTTGGGTTTTTGTGCTTATAAATAAAAATCTTGGCATTCATATAAAGTAAAGTTCTTTCCACAACACACTCAAAATCTGTGCTGGTAAAGTCCATATCATATGCTGATCATTGGTTTGACTTATATAAAGTCTTGGGCAGCAATCCAAGTATGGTAAAGGCTTACTGTTTAAATTTGTTTTATCATCCCAAGTTTTCTTTCCATTGTTGATAAGAAGTGAAATATTAATCAATCAGCAAACATAATAAAAATACTTCTGAAAACAGCCTTCAGTAAAAGCTGATATAGAAGCACTGAAGCATGAATAGCCATTTGCACATTAACTTAAACAGGCAGTTTAAAGAACGAGTTGCTTAGAAACCTTAGACCATACCACCTAGAATTAGTTCAAAGAAAAATCAAGCTGACATTATGGTTTGTTGTACACTTTTGTACTATAGTTCTAGAAGTATTTTTAATTGATTACATTGATCTCTCCTCTTTTTTTTTTTTTTTTAATATCACTGAGATATAGGATATGCCTTTTGCTCACATTAGGTCTTTTGTATGGTATTAGTAAGTGAAGAATAAGACTAATTCTCAATGTTACTGAAAATATTATGCTGAAACGTTGAAACTTTGTCATCATGTGGCTTTTTAAACAACAGATTTAGACAAGCAAATGACAATATGGAAATCTGAGAAAAATATATAAGATTATCATAGAATCACAAAATGGTTGATGTTGGCAGGGACCTCTTGAGATTTTCTTGTCCAACTCCTGGCTCAAGAAGGGCAACCTAGAGCAGGCTGCCCATGACCATGGCTTTTGAATATCTCCAAGAAGGGTTATTCTACAACCTCTCTGGGCAACCTGTGACACTGTTGATCAATCTCACAGTAAAGAAGTACTTTATTGTGTTCAGGCAGAATTTCATATTTGTTTGGTTGGGGTTTTTTAAACTTTTTGCCATTGTTTCTCTCCTATTTAAACAATTATTTATCTTTCTCTACCAAAGAGTCCTGAAACAGGGTCTACGGAATTTACCTTATTTGCAAATAGGGGCACACACCATTTCTTAATCATTAAAATTTTCACATTAATAATTAAAAAAAAGGATACTAATAATTTTTTATTAAGAAAAGGTATATTTTTAAGAGCCCTTCAGCTGTTTATGAGTTTTAAAAAACTGACATGAGAAACTTTCCAATGGTAGGAGAGTATAAGTTTCACAGTTTGCTCTGCAAATAGTGCTCTATCAACAAAATTTCCTTAGATGTTTATTATATATTTCCCTTCCCCAAACTGTCTTCATAAGCATTGCCCTAATCAAGTGAACATAGTCACATATGTAATTCATTCACGGATTTGATAGAATTAGTATGCTCTATTTTTCACCAATTAAAAATAACATTTACACTTGGGAAGAAACCTCACAAACTTTTTTTTTTTTTATAATTCTCTCTAATGCCAGACAGTGGTGTTACCTTCATCTGAGGACATGACCTTATTTGTGCCAAATTGTCTTTGAGATGACCTAGATGAATAAGAAAACCTTATTGTATGGAACTACCATGGTCCTTTTTTATGTTTTCTCTGTAATGGAAGTATATGAGAGGTACCTAGGATTTCAAAAATGTCTATTTTACATATAAATATTATATTAGTATTATGCTATAAAATTAGCATATACAGAAGTGTTTACTATATGTTAAGACTTTTCTATTCTATTTTATAGATATAACCCTAATCTACCTCAAAGTAAAACTACTTTGACTTTTTCCCCTCTTGGAATTCATAATAAGGTAAAGCCGATGCAAGTCAGTGTCGCATGGAAATAAAAAATATTTTTTCACTATCTGTTATGTATAGAAAAAGAAATATTTCTTCTTTGCTAAATCAACCATAGGCTTGCAAGAAATAAATTTTTAATAATGATGTTACATAATATACTCCATTAACACATGTTTTAATAGCAGGCAGTAAAGTCAGCCCTGTTTTATCCCTCATTGTAACTAAGGTCTTATATATGGTTAGGCATTGTGTCTCAATTGAGATGGGAGAGAAATAACCTCATAAAGATATTTAAATTGATCTCCTGGAGCATGAGTTATGTGTTGACTGAACGAAAATATGGACATTATTACATCCTTCTGACAGTTTTGCCAAATTGTATATATTTAAATGGGTGACATTCACATGAAATATGTTTACTGAATCTTGAGGTTTGTCTGGCAATGGGCCATTCAAATTCAAAGTGGTCATGAACCATAATCATGCCAGATGTTGCTTAGCAGTGTTAGGAGGTCAGCATCACAGACAGTTACAAATATTGTGGAGGTCACTGAGCCCAGCACTCTGTTATGTCAGGGAACCATGTCACATGATCTCGTCACAAACACACCAAGCTTCATCTTTCATTCTACTAGAGAATGTTCTAGGAAAGCTGTTTCAAAATCTTATTCATCTTTTAACAATTTTGAGATTAAACATACTAATGCTGCGCTTTTTTTCTCATAGAAAATGTTATAGTTTAGTGTGGCCTTACTTTTTGTAGCTTTTAAGCATGTCTTGTGTATTTATATATAGATTATAAAGACTATTTTTTTATATTTATATTGCATATCTGTTGCATATTTATATCTAGATTATACATATATATTATATCTTCTAATACTTTCAGTGTTGATAAACTCAGTAAAACAAGGTAACTTAATTGCCTCCTATAAATGTATCCTTCTTCACTCTGACCAATTTAGTGGCTCTATTCTGGTTCCATTTCACATCCATATTTCTGGAACAGTGTATGATATGCCAGATCAATTCTTATCTATGACTTCTAGAACATACACTTCTCTGTTTCTACCCTGTATCTAACTGAGAATTTTCACCTCTCCTTTCCTTTGTCTCTTTCAACTGAAGATCAACCTAGTTTTAAAATAAGTCTGATTAGTCTGTCCTTAAATGACTTGATATGTTACACTGATGCAGTTCATACTATTTTTCTTAGGTTTCAAGACTATTAATTACACATGAATTAATCTCCTGTCCAGTGTTCATCCCTCCTAATTTTTCTGCAAAACATTAATGTAAATAATGCTAATATGAGAGAAAGCTGATTTCAAAAAGAAGGACAAAATATAGTTTAATATAACCACTTTGCAATTCAACAGCTCTCTTGTATAGACTCAGCATAGGTGGGTCTGAGAAAATAAGTAAAGAAGAGCTGTATAAAGCAAACTGTATCAAGATAATTTTTGAGTGTATATATGTTTGGATTATATATATGTAAAAAATATTTTGATTTTTATTTTATCTTGAATGTCATAAAAATAGAAGTTTATTAATATTGGAGGGATAGTAGGATGTTCCCCAATCTGTGGGTAAAAATAAGAAAAAAATTCATCTCACTCAACAATACCTCCTGGTACAGCTCAGCATGAATATAATCTTTTTATCACCTTCAGAGGAAATAGAAGGTTGTTTGAAGCACTTACCTCCCTGCTACCACTAGAAAGAAAGGAAGAAAAGGTAGAAAAGGATTTAAAAGCCTTTGAATACTGTGAATACACATCAACTGTTTCACTTCCTGTTTCTATCAGGAGCTGTTCTGGATCAAACTTTAGTGCAAACTGCACTTTCAAAAAACATTTATGAAAACATGAAGGCTGTACTATTAGAATAAAAGAAGAATAAATGATATTTCTTCCTTATAGCCTGAGTTCCGCCACCTAGAAGCCACAGCATGATGGGTGACAGATTAGAAGTTCAGACTCTGGACTTCTACAGGCCAGAGTCACAGTAATTGCCCAGCATCATCTTCTGAAGTATTTTTAAAGGTAAGAACAAATGTTCTAGTCTACACCTGTCTGGGTTTGTGGGTGAGGCAACAAAACCTCTAAGTCATTGTTGATTGATGATTGAAACTGTGTTGGCTAATCAAAGCTTGATGACAGGAATTGCAAATAAACAAAAATAATACTGTGTCCACCACATCCTCTAGTCCTTGGGATCACAACAAAGTGAAAGGGACATGTCAATGATCTAAAATATTACTTTTAATTCTGTAGTTACTGAAAAGAAAGAGCTTTGTTTTGCATTATCCCCTTCTAAATAATTATTAGATGTTGACTCATGTCTGATTCAGATATAGAGCAATATTCTCAGTGGGTGGTGTACTAGTTTAGGAAATTTTTGCATTGTTATGGCTTGTCAAGCTTGGATTTTCATGAAAATCTTGATCGAGTTTATTAAAAGAAAAAATACAGTTTCATAATTATAGCTCGAAATAGTAAACTCAGCACAAATTTAAAAAAATAGAAGATGCGCTCATTTATATGAAGTAGCTAGTGTAGAAGTGAGCCCTTCTATGACATAGCTTTCTCCAGAATATCTGGACACCTGCTGCCAGCCCTCCTAATCATGGGTTCAAAAGTCAAAGTTTACCCTTAGTAATTGGTGTCATTTAGACACTGTGATGTGACAGAACGTTGGCCAGTTGCACAGTGGAATCCTTCTCCTCAGAAGCTGGGCTGTTCTTGGAAATTTTTATTTAGTTTTAAAGAAGTTTATATAACACCAGTGACTACAATACACATTTGTACTCTCTCTATATATTTCTGACGTGTCAATGTCAACATTTAAACATGTCTTTGTTATTATTGAAAAGTAATTCAACATTTGTACTTTATACAACCCAGTACTTCATATTCTGACTTTTCCTATTCTGGGGTTTCCTCCCCGCCCTCCTGATTCCCTCCCCATTTATGTTCAAATATCAAAATTAAACAATCAAAATAGTCCACTCACATTTCAGTTGAAAGCTACAATTCTCAAGAGGTGTGTATGGCAATACTTTCTTTCCTTGTAATATCACCTTGCAGACTACCTTGATGGGACTGGCACAAAAATCCATATGACAGCTCTTTGGCATAGCAGAGGGACTCATAAAGTATGTCCTTAAGCATCTCTTCATACAGAGTTTAGATAGCATCAAGCAGTTGAAATAGAATTAAAGTTAAGGTTCACCAAGACAATTTTCTGGTTCTTTTTAAGGAAAGAGGTAATATACCATGCTACAAGATGAAATTGTTAGGAAAATATCAATACTACGTTTAGTGATACAATTACACACAATAATTGCAAGCTAAAAATTTAAAATTTTGAACAAAAGAGTATCTGCATACATTCTCTATTGATACAATCCATTGGTTATACTTCCATAATTTTGTTTGAAATTTATTTACATAGTTTTTAACCTGAACTTGAACATCGGGTTAGTCATGTGGGTTGGTAAAATTACATGAATTACTAAGATTAAATTTCTTGTTCCTCTCTAAATTGATTCTGTAGGAGACAAACCTAACTTTTCCAAGAAAAGAAAAACATCTAAATGGCTGGAAAGATGACATGAAACTGGATTCTACAAAATTATATAAAGGGAGGGGAAAAGTATAGAAATATGTTGCATTTTGTATACATTTGCATAAATTAAGGTGAAGGAAACCTTTAAATACTTTTTCATCTATATTTCATCTATACCTCTCTGGTAGCCAAAGGCTGTAATGACACTTGCATACAAGAGGCTGAAAATGCAACAAGTATGCTATATTATGAATGTCTTGTGGTCTTATTTTCAAAAGAGATGCACTGAAAGTAAATGGGATTTTGTTGTTTTTTTTCTCATGGTATGTAATCATGAAAGTAATTATTCCCAATATATTACTTATCTCTACTAATCACTCTTGATCTTAAATATCAATGATCCAAATGAAAAGATAATGGTTTTGAAAAAGCCAATTATCTAGAAAGCCTACTCGAGTTAAATGGAAGCTGAACTGAAATTGAAGAATTTATCCTTTTGTACATGACCAAACTTTTTAAATCATTATCAGAAAGAGCATATACTTGTAATTATTTTGGTATTCAGTGGGACATAAATATGTAGATAAAGGATAACCTTCTCTTCAATCATGAAGCATAGTATTTTCCAGAGATAGGATAGTTAATGACAAGAGTTTCTGTACACAGTATTTTCACTAAGATCATGTAGTTTAAAATTAATAATCTCTTTTTAAAGAGATGTTTCAGATAATAAAGTCATTTTGTAAAAAAGAGGGGAAAAATCTTTCACTGGCAGGTATAGTGCTTTGATCGGTTGATTAAGCTCCTGTTTGGAATGTGCATTCCTTGTAGTCTCCATGGGGTTCCAGTTTATTGCAAATTATGTACAGTGCCTGACCACAAAATTAACCCAATTCTAGTGTATTTTGTGCAATTTGGAAGTTATTAAAGCAGGTTGCTATGGTAATAGCTGTTGCTCTAAGAATTTGTTTGTGCACTGTGACAGAGTTGCAACTGCCAGAAAGTCAACCAGACTTATAATTTTTAACAGGACTCATGGGAAGAATGGAAAGTACAACTTTGCAAGTGTGGAACTGAAACACAGAGAAGGCAAGTGTTTTGGTGGATTCACAGAAGGTCTGATGGACTAGGGAATTATTGCAAGCCTTCTAAGCCCAAACAAGCATCCAATGCAATGCATTATCCTTTCTCTCATTTAAAGTTTGTGTGTGTAAATCCACCATCTTCAGTTTAAGGACAGGTTGAAATGTTTTAGAATTTGTTACTTTGCTGGTGTCTAAAAGCAAAACATGTGAACAAGCAAGCAATGAAATCAACACCAAAACGTCACTGTGTTGGTTATAGGTGCCCTAGTAAACTAGTCAGGGCCAGGGAACCAACTTGAACACTTGCACACAAGTAGCTGTATGTGTTAGCAGCACTCACTTACAATAAAGTGTTAACATCGTGCAGCCAAACAACTGTTGTCTGACTGCACAGTTCCTGGCATATTTTGGCCCAGGGCCACAAATGATGTCCCGGGCAATGCCTGAGCATGATATTGAGCCCATCAAGGATCAGTGAGGACAGTCCATCCCAGAAGGCAACACAAAAGAGTCCACACTGTTTTGGAGAGTTTTGCCATTTAAATACAAGGTCAGCGATTGTATTTGGCCTCAGAACCACAGGACAGACCCTGGACTGTTTCATTCATTAACAGGAACATAGACATTTGGACAAGGAACTCTGAATTTCAAAGTATATTTCAATTCAGCAACTGAAACACGTTTTCACAAGCTTAACTTCCAACACTCAAATATGACAAGTTTGGTGATTGTGCCTCACCTACAAAAAGATGAACACATCATAGGTATAAGGAAATTAAGGAAGTTCCAAAAATGTGATTTAACTGAAAAAACCTCATTGTTAAGAAGGCTTTTGTTGGGAAATTAAACAAGAAGAATGTTGCATGGAAACTGTCCTCCTCCAGCCAGGTCACCCTCTGTGACCTAAGTTTTCTGAATATGCTATAGCACTGGTGTTTTTGCTCCATTCAGATTTTTAGTCATGTTGGCACCTTTGGTTCAGAGGCCCAAAAGAAAAGGCATTTAAAGAATCCTTCTACTTACATGATGTTCACCAAAAACCTATTGAAATTACATCCTTTTAACATGTCACTAGATTTGGACATGCAAAGCTTCAGAAATTTTGACTGCAATATAAAACAGTGTACATGGAAAGTCTGCTTTCATTTGCCAGCTTAGTTCATTTTTCTTTCTTTTTTTTCTTTTTTCTTGTGTCTGTTTATCTTTGTGTACGAGAGGAAACTGTCCAGAAACAGGTTTAGGTAATATTGCATTTGCAAAATCAACCACAATGAAAGGGAGAAAATACCTTAAAGTCTCCTGAACATTTTTGGCCTCTTTGTTGAGATTCATAAGTGTATATTGACATTATAAACTCATAAATATAGAATTTAATTATGTGAACTTCCCCCCTAAGCCCAAAGTACCCACACCCACTCAAACTCATTAGCGTAGTAATGACGCAGTATATACAATAAATCCCTGAACATTTGAAGATTTCAGGTATCTTGTAGGCACAGGGTAGTTCCCAGACAGAAAGAGTCCTGGAACTCCATGTGAAATTGAGCTATAACTTGAGAAAGGGAAAAGACATCTAGATATATTTGAAAGACTTCCTGACAATTATATTTATGAAATGTAAAACAGTCTGACTATATGCCGTTACTGTTCAGTTATCATGGTTAAAACTAGATCATACAAAACCAGAATATAGAACAATCCTGACAATTTCAAAACAGTATATCAAAACAGGTCTTACAGTTCCCCTTCCTGAGATTCTTAGATTTTTCATCGTCTTCTGAACGTTGGATCTGTGTTTCTCAATGAAGAATTTTTAACAAAAATACAGCTAAAATAATACAAGGTTGTTAGGTACCCTTCATGGATTTCCAAACAGAGATGGATTTTGTAGTGATACGTTATTTTATTCTATTTGAGTGTGCTTAGAACTGATCAGATAGTGGATTTCACAAAATTTCTCAAAGTGCTAACTCTGACTTTGTAGTCCTACCAGTAATGTCTATCAACAAGGTTGTTAAAACTTGGAAATAGGACCCCAAAATCAAACATTGTTATGCTTTTTCTTCCCCCCTGCCCCACTGTAAAATAAAAATAAGAACTTAAAAAGGCCTTAGAGCCTAGTAACTCCAAAAGCACACTGTTTATCAACAGGATGATGTGTGTGTTATTCATATGTAAACAGACACCTTCTAAACTCTTTCTTGCTCAGACTGTGTCCTTGAAGATTTTTTTGATAGTGAAAAGAGGAGTCTGAAATATTTATTCTGCTCTTCCATAAATAAGATTTTGCTATTCCTTCTAATTTACAAGAATAGAAATATTTAAAGTTCAGAATTAGGGTGATTGACTTGTTTAGATTATGAATTTTTCATCATAATAAGAGCCTCTGAGTCTTAAGATGAATTTTCCTTAGCCAATCTTATTAAGGGCAAGAGGAAGAGGTGATACTTGTCTGCATGATGTGGAGTTCAGGAAAGGAAAAAGTTGACTTGTTGGATCAGTACAGTGGTTCCTTGCAGTGGCAGCACCATTTTTCTGGGCCTAGGCAAGAATAATGTGGCAGACTTCATCAGTTGCCTGACACCCTCTGAGAGTCTCCAACTCGACAACCTCCTCCTGTTACATTGCTAGAATGAGCGTTGTGGTGTGTTGGTGCTCCAAAGCAAAAGGGGATGTAGGAAGGGAGGTCCACTTCCTGTAGCAGCTGGATCCATCCTAGCACTGGTGTTTGGATAAGGCCTGCAGAAACGTATTTTGTCGTTCTCTCCTAGGCAAGTAATTCCTGATCAACATGGTCACATACATGCCAGAAGCCAGATGGATTAGTGAAGAGATTTTATTCTTTTGTTTCTCGTTACAGTAATGGTCTGGCCAAGTCACAAATAAATTTATAATAAAAAGAATGTCTGTGACTTAAACCATTTTCTCTTTTGAAACAGAGCTCTGAGACCAGAGACAACAAACAGGAAAACACATTTTAAGAAGAACTATGTATATGCGTGTCCTACTAGGATCTTTCTTACCCTGATCATCTGGTTGAAGAGTTTAAAATCCATTTATATTTTAAGACTAATTTTTTTGTGGAATAAAGGAGCCCTTTAAGGATGAGAGGGCAAGGAATGGAGATTCAGGTTTTTAATTTAACTTTCATGGTTTTCTAAAGATAATGCTCATCAAAATAATTTCAGCTCTAGTTCAAAAGGAACAACTGAGTCTCATAAAATCCATGTAAGAATGGATTGAACACTGGATCATTTATGGGAATTCGGATTTACTATGGAGAAAAAGGAGGAGAAGAGTAAAGAAAATTAGAGGATCTGGACAACACAGTAAATTTTATGTGCTGCATTAAGACTGGTTAAAGGTTCAAGTAGAGAAGAAAATCTAGATTTTATATGTTATTGTAATAAAAATGTGGGAAATTTCTGTTTAGGGTGAAATTTCGGGGTGTTTAGATAGGCTGTATTAAACATAGACTTTATGTACTTGACAGTTTCCTCTTCCTTCAAATTATTTTCAGTCCCTCAATTTTCCACGGGAACTGCATACCACAGAAGTGTATTTTGTCTACAGCGTATAGAGCAAATAAGTTCTGCTGTCAGTGTATGAGCCTGTTCTGGTGAAGGATGAAGAATCAGAGAATAAGTGTCCAAGCCTTATGGGGCCTTATATGCATTATGTTGAAAGTGTGCTCTTGAAATCAATAAATTACATAGAAGTAATTTTTCTTTTCTTTTCTTTTTTTTTTTTTTTTTTAAGGTTTAGTACCATCAGCAAGCTTGCCTATTTAATTTGGAGTACAGTAAGAAAGAACTTCATTCTTTTGATCATTTTCTTATGTAAATTAGCAACACTTAGGATGTGCTTATCAGATAATGATGGCCTCATTATTGTTATGCTATAATCTCATCAGACTTGTATTATACACATCTTCATGAAAATGTTTTCATTGTATCGAGGTTGTGTTTGAAAGGAAAGTAGATTTCAGAAGAATGGTTCATAAGCACTTATATTTGTGATCTGTTGAAAACTTACCATGCACGAGGACCCATCAGAAGTGATTCTGAACAAAGAGCACTCTGAAATACTTATTAGCATAGATTCCTAAAACCGTGAAGACTTTCAGAGTTTTTAGCTTATTGGAGACCAGTGTCCTGATGAATGTCTATGAGTTCACAAAGCTGTCCTCTTCAGCTGGAAGTGTCACTGGGGAACATTTTATTATCTGTATCTTTTACCCAGAGAAAGAGGTTTCTAGGTTCATGGAATAACACTGTATGAACCCTCCTTTTCTCTGGAATTGCATAAATTCGGTCATCCATTTAATCCCTTGCAATATACAGCCATAAAAGAATCTTATCATATGATTAACCTAATAAATCTGACTCCATTTCTTGGTATCTCACAAAATGCCTATTAAAGTTTGAGGGTAATCCAGTTAATGCAAACAATTTTGGGAAGAAACCATGCTTACAGATTGCTTATAGGCAGACAATTTACCAATGAATCACTGTAGTTGCCAGGAAACAGATTGAATGAACAAATTTTGATTACTTTTGTAAACTGAGTCAAACACTAGTTACCAATTTATGTACACACAGCTGTCTGAGCATACCAAATGGTAGGTAATGCTTTTTGAAATAGTGACCTAATGTTCTACATCTGTGGGAACATTGACCTAGTGGTTCAATACTCTTTAGTGCTTGTAAAATTCTACATTGTGTACTGTAAGGACATACATTTGTATATTGCAAGCCAAATACATAGAACAATCAGATATCTTAAGTCAAAATGTATTTAGCTATTCTTGTCTAATGGGCTATTCTCAGTTAATATACTAAAAAAGAAAGGAATGGAAAAAGCAAACAAGGAAGCAAATTCAACTTCAGCTATTCTAGGCAAAGTGAAAAGAAAAACTTGAATGGTGGATGGGGTTAGATATTCATAGTAGCAGTGCCTGATTTGTACCATGGAAATAATGCTGAGTGAAGTTAATGAGATGTCTATAACCCCCTTAGGATTTTTAAAATCCTTCCCATTACCTTGTTACCACTTCCCCTACTTATAACTGAAAGTATTAGCAATATAATGATTTGTAACTCCTTCACTCCTCTAAAAACACACAAATGTCTCCATTTTCTGGTGCTGGTTTTGTTTACAAAAAGACCTAAGCATAAAAGCACAGACAATTTACATCATAAAAGTATCTTTTTATTTTTAGAAAATCATGTTAAAACTGCAGTAAGTTCTAATAAACATTTGTGGATTTACCTCATTTGGATGGCTGTATCTGGCCATGTTCAAGGTCCCTAGATTTCCCAGTCCTCCAGTGTTAAATACTATTCTTAGCCAGATAAGAAAAAATAGTTATCTTGCCTTAGCTAACTATTTTAGGATTAAAATCCAGTTTCTTAAAATTGGATGATGGATCCCTGAAAGATTTTTTGGTTTTGTGTTTCCATCAAAGTGCCATTTTGTTTAAATAATGTTTTCTCTACACTTCTACTCTTAGATACATAAAAGTGTAATAAATACATATAATATAAAAATGCATTAAATACAAACAAGTAAAAAAGGAGTCTTTAAAAAAAATCACAAATGTATTTAAACTTGGTATTGTTATATTGCGTCACATAACATGGATATCTCATTATTCTATTCTTTTCCATGAAGCAGTTTCTCCAGAGAGATTAAATTTGTCACAATGTTCAGTATAGTCTAACCAGGAAAGAAGGGGAAAGGTGTGGTGTTGTTGAAACACATAGAACTACTGAGTTCCTGTCACTAGGTTGTCTTTAAAATACTACTGTTCTATTAGTGATTTAAGCAGGAGTGTTTCCTTTTTTTTTTTTTTTATTTGACCTTATGCATTTTTATGAAAAGTTGTGACATTCTACAAAAGAAGCTAAAATACCTTCTAGCTAGTTCTTACAAAGTATGAGGGATTATCTATGATATGACATTATCTGGAGGACTATGTGAAGAAGTGCTCAATCCATCTGAATACAAGTTTATATTAGAATACTAAAGGAAGCTCAAGGAATGATCATGAGAGTAATTACGAAAGAAGAAAAGGCATCGATGAAGAGATATGAAAAAAATACGATTCCTAGGAAATACCCAAACAGGTGTCAGAAGAACTATAAGATAAAAGATACAGAAGGTTAATCAGGAGACTTTATTGTGCATGACAATGCCCTTGACAAAGGTCACTGAGGCAGTGTCAAAAATTCATAAATACTTTGTTACTCAGCACATACTTAACATATGGATATGCTTTGAGATCATAAGAAAAAAAAAGAGAAAAAAAGGTGAATATTTATATATCCAAGAACTGTAAGTGTAAGTTAGAGCAATGCAAAACAGCAAGAGAATTGGAAGCATGAAGTATTTTTTTGAAAATTGTAAATTGAAGAGTTTCATAATTTTAATTCATTTATAATTTTTAAAGGCCAGCATAAAGCTGTCATGGGGGGAAGCCAGATTTTTTCCATGACTACTGCTAGGAATTTGCTTTCTGTATTCTGTCTGGTACTGTCCACAGACAGCAACAGAGATTTGACTAGATGAACATTGGATATATTTTAACAACATAGTTCCTGAGATCCCAAGAAACGCAAAAATAATTGACTAAAACTATAAGACACCCCATTCCTCCAAGCTAGGAAGACAGTACAAGGTACAAAACACATAAGTAGTGACCTCTAGGAGATAAAAGGATATTAAAAATATTGAGATGCAATACATAGACCACAGCATTACAAGTTAGGTGTATACGCCACCACCCAATTAATAATTGAGGATATACATGAAGGTAGTAGAAACAAAAATAACTTGAGGAAAAGTTGGTGGATTTATATATATATTTCCATATAAGAATTAAGTAATCAAATGTCTCTTTTATTGTAGCAGTGCAAATATATTTCTTTGCAAACAGTATGAATCAGGTATACTTCATCAGGTATGACCGTTAAACATTTAAAATCTGAGGTATTTTAATTATTCCCTGTCATTCTTATTCTATTCCCTGACCAGGTAGATAAAATATTATTAACAGTTGAGGATGCACATGTTGTACGTTTCCTGGACAGAATGAGTAACTGAATAAAATATACACATAAAATCATAAAGAATAAATTGTTTAAACTTTATTTCCTTTGCTACGTAGGCAAAAGACTGTGCTTAATTCTTCTTTCAGCACAGCCAAAGTAATCTTGTATAGATGTGCTGTTCTCACTGAGAAGGGTGTGGTCTGACATTTTCTGGCTTAACTACCTGTATACCAGGGCTCTGGCAACAGACTTTGGGAACTCAGCTCCTCTTTATGTCCCATCACATATGAAATATACAGAGTTCATTATAATCACCTTTCTTTAATTGTCTGTCATCACTTCAGCCTATGCTGAAAAATAATGAGTTGCATAGCCCTAAACGTGAGGACAAGATCAATCTGTGGCTCATTTAAGTGTCTATCTAACAATATGTTAAGTGTTCTGGTCTCATTCCAGTAAAGCAACCACTTTTGGACTCAGAGCTAAGCATTGGAACTGTCCAGCTGAATCTAATGAGACATCCCTCTCAGCCTTGAGGCTAAACAGTTGTTATTGCTGGGCCTAATTATTTTGTTGGATCAGTGACAGCACACTCAGCATTTTGTAAGATCAAGATTTGATCAAGATTTGACCCAGAAAATTTTAGAATGTAGTCCCATAGTTTGTTTTCTTTTCCAGTTTTCCAGTGCAATTCTAGGAAGTAGTCCAACCTCTATGTGAGCAAGTAGATATACTCAAATTTTCCTCAATATGAATGTAACTGGGAGCATGGACCTTTCTAAAGCAAATTAATTTATAAATTTTAACAAGAATTTACAGGAAACACTGACTTTTGTAGCTTTAATTCTTCTCTGAAAAGATATGCACACACATTATACAGATATAAAGACAGGACCATGTATGATCTTTTTACCTTTGAGTCTAAAAGGAAAATATGTCAAAAGAAGTGATGTTAAAATTAAATCAATTTTGACCCTAATATCTCTTGACTTGCCTGACAACTTTGTAATGGAAGATTCAGAACAAAAATCTAAGTTCAAAGCAAATCACAGAATACTGAACATGGAGAAACTGGTTAGAGCAACCATGGTCTTTGTGAACTTAAAATTACATGGAAGATACATCTGTCCGAAAATTAAAGCACTGGCAGCTGTCGTGGAGAGCTGTTACTTTGTCCATTTAAACAAGTAAAAAAAAGAAAAAGGCTATTATTTTTAATTAACCATTTCTTACTCTCACTTTATTTTCTCAGTGCAGAGATGTCACTACAGTACCTTGATCATGTTAAGAAAAGTGCACTATAAATAAATTCTAGCATGAAATATATATTATAACCAATTTAGGTCAATTCTACATTGAACATTAGTTTGATAGATAAAGATTAACTGCTTAAGGTACTAATAATCAGAAAAATACTCTGTAAATGTAATTGTAAGGGCTACAGAGATTAGATTTAAGATTCGTCCTGAGGCCTCTTTACAGGTTTCCTCAACCAAACTATAGAAAACACCTCCTGTAACTGGTGGTTCCTAGAAATAACATCCTCTGATAAGGATGCTAACTTAAATGACACAATTTTTGAGAGGGTTTTTTTTTACAGTGATCTGACAGCTGTATGGTAAACATCATATAAAAGATAATACATTTTCCTTTTTAGTGAGATTATATTAGTTCTGGCACCATTTTCTATAGGTTGATCAATATTAATTTTTACCTACTGACCCCTCTGTGACTCTATTTTCATATAAAAGTTATAACTGGAGTTTGTCAGATTCCTCTATTATTCCTTTATGTATCAAAATGGAACAAAAAATATGTTTTCTTTTGTAGGTATTTTTTAATTATCATTACTTCTTGTAAGGAAAGGTAACCTCGGTTTTCTTCAACATCAATTCACTGGTGATCTAAGCCATTATGAAGCCCCAAACTAGAAGACTGGAAGAAAATTCATATGGAAGGGGTCTTTACAGAAAGACGTGCATGAGACTACCAATGTTTTGATATTCTTGTTGAATCTTAATTGTTTTCCTTAAGGCACCATCAATTAATTATTCTGCAGTAGGAACTTGGTTTCAGGTTCTGAAAAAACATGTAATTGCACTGAGGTATATATGCAGTTGCCAGCAAGGAGCTAGAGCCAGTAAAGGACTTGGATGCTACAAATTGGGCTACTTCAAGGCCTGTATTTAGTTGACCTTCACAGCAGAATCCAGGGTTCAGTATCAATTCCTGATGGAGTACACCAGGAAAACTAGATTCTTCAAGGGGAAAAGGGAGTGAGGGAAAAATCCAAAACCCCATATTGTACTTAGAGAGCAGCACAGAACCCGTCACAGAAAATTTAATGCATAGATTAGTTAATTTCCTGTCTGGAGTTTAGGAGCTTACCTCCACTCTATGCTGTTGAGTGCTGTGCAAACCTGTTCCTGAGTCCAAAATAACGTCCTGAAAGTGTGTTTGCCTATTATTACTTAAAAAAATCCAAAAAACCCCCAACCAAACCAAAACAAAAAAAAATAAGCAGATCTTGTATTTTCTATACCTTGGATCCTGGAGGATAAGGTGCCACCATCTGCTTTTTATTCAATAGACTGGTTAGAGTGCTTGACCACCTGAGCCTGAACAAGTTGGAATCCCTAGTCCAACTGGCAGGAGAATATCCTAAATAGCAGGATAGGAAGTTTAAGGGTTGTCTTCCTTCCTGCACAAAAGGAAACTTTTAAGGGAGGCCACTCAAAGGAGATATGTGCCAAGTGTGCTTAAATCAGAGGGGAAAAAAAGCCTTGGAGAAGAAAGCTGAATGCAGAATTTCTGATTTAAACTCAGTGGCCTAAGAAATTACAGATTTAGGGTATTTTTGTAGCCCTATGCCTAGGGTTGTTATGGGATGACAAATAACCTTCAATTGAAGCACAAAATCTTGATAAACCACTTCTATGTCAAATAATCTAGGAGGAATTAAGAGGAAATAATTTCAGTCATGTTCCTCAGGACATCAAAAAGCCGTCAATGGCCCTGACTAGCCTCACTTAGACCTCCATCTATTCTAGATCCACACCATCTATCCATTGGCCCAGGACCCCTTATAAGCTTAGTCCTGTCCTACTTACAGTGTAAGAGTATTGGTCTTCAGCTTTTTGTTTGGTTTCTTGGGTTTATGTTGGTTTTTGTATTGGTTCTTTGGATTTATTTTACATCTTATCTCTGTCCCTGTGTCCTTTTGCTTCTGACTGGATTCCTTGGATAGATCTAGTTTGTTCCTTGCTGGATCTGGGGCTGTTGAGGACTCTGTTGCCAGTATCTGGCTTTGCCCACCATACTCAGACACTGTGAGACTGCACCTTGTTTTGTGTGTTGGTCTGTGTGGGAACTGGTCTCATTTTACCTTCCTTAAGGGAGACTGGATCTTGCAGCTCCCTCACACTTGGAGAAAAATTATCTCCTCACCACCTAAGAACAAGGGGCCATCACTTAATCTCTTAAATGGGCAGTTACCTTTAGAAAGTTTGTCCTTTTTGTGTGTGTGCAGTATCATAGCTGTATTAAGAAGTATGGAGATGACTCAGGTTTGTTTTTTCTGGACTGATATAAAAAGTGGTCATGACCACCACCCTCGTTTGATGGCTGTGTCTTAGTTAAAAGACAGTGACCACAAGAACATTTTATGATGGTCTTGACGATGACAATGTATTGTCTGCACCTTCTAATGTGAGGATCCTCTTTAGAAGACAAATAGCATTTTTAGAATGAGGAATGTCTCTCTGTGTAGAGAGCCCAGCATACCTCAAGCTTAGAATGAAACAAGGTAGTGAGTGAGAAGTGTTGTACATTTGTGTTTATGTAAAAGTAAATATAGACAGGACAAGCTTAAACTTTTTGTCTTTGCCTAAGACCTACCTTAGGTGTCTGCATCTTTCATTTGGTCTAGCTCAGAAGACTACCCCAAGCCCTGCTCAGGATGAAGTTCTATAACATTAGATGGTAAAACCTTTCTTTAATGCCTAAATACTTAGCTGTTAACATGCAAACTTTTCCCTTCTCAAAAAAAGAAGATTGTATGACTTTTAGTTAAATGTATTGCTATGGAATTATAGAGGTTAAAATGACTTGTCCATTATACTGATTGTCTAATCTGACCAAAACTGCAATATTGTATGTAATAAACCATTTACAAAGACAGTTTTTTTCTTAAATAAATTGTTGCTCTTTGCAAGGAAGTTTATTGGGGCCCAGGATCCAATCCATGCTAATCAAGCACACAGACATCATTTAAAAAAAAAAAAAAAAAAGATGCTCTGCAGCCTACATTAGAGTTTGTAATGCACAAATGAGAAAGCACAGAAACTGATTGGGGATTTTACCAATAAAAGCACTTTTACTATCCTGTATTCTGTTGACATTTATTAAAAAAAATTCTCTTTGAAACAAATATAATTGCAAAAGTTTTTAAGTAAGATGAAATTAGATACATTTAGAGAGTACTTTTCAGACTACAGAATATATATATTATTTTATATATATATAAATATCTCTAAAAGAATGTTAACATACTCTCCACTTTCTTATAATAGCTTTCAATTGTTTTCATAATTTTCTTTCTGTACAATTTCTCATATGTATAATGAATTCACACATGGCCCACACTGCTAAAGCTGACACTATTTTTTTAGTCATGCATGGTATAAAGAGAATTGTTTATTTCTTTATTTAGTGTGGTTTACTAATATTGAGTTGTCAATGAAAACAAAAACGCTGAAAAATGATTCAGCAAGAGAATGGCAACAACTCATTAACAAAACAAAATGGAAACAAAAAAGCATACATACTCTATGCAAAACTTTGGAAATCTTATTCCTTTTGCTCGTAATTGAGGGATAGAATTTTTAATGAAAGGTTAATTTTATAAAATTGAAATATTTAAATTTCTCTAATAGGCAGCCTTTTTGAAGTTGCGAAGACCTGCTTACCTGAAAATATCTTATTTCATGTCTTACTATGTAGTAAAACTGATTAACCTTTTCTAATTACATGGACAGCACCTACTGAATAAACTCCACTTATTTTTCTCAGTAGGATTGATTAAATTACTTTTGTTGCTGCAAACCTGAGAAACTTCATAGATACTAGGATTATTTTAATAGGCTTGTTTTAGTAATTGAAACTTCTAATGAAGGTTGCATATTTTGGCTTCCAGTTCTTAGTTTTCACTTTCCCACTTAAGGTTCCCTTTTGTAATTATGCTTATAAAAATACGTAGGTTTTTAAATTATAGTTATAGTTATAATTAAGAAGAGACTTCAACCCTGTAGAACTATACACACTTTTTTCATTTTGTTTTCTCCAAAATTAAAATTTATTAGAAAAATAGTGATGTTAAACTAGAAAATACTTTAAAAATATCTTCTGGAAAGTTCAATATTTGCTGTTTGCTTTCTCACACTAAAACGAGTTGCAATTTTCATACCTGACCTTTGGAATTTTACTTTCTTTTATTCCTTGTATCTTTGCTTTTTAAACTTGATTCCATAAGCAGGTCTGTACCGTGAGCATACTTGTGAATTTATCATAGAAAGGATTCTGTCAAAAAAAGACTCATTTATTCAATGATACCCTTTCTTGTGATTAAGTAGTTTAACTAGTAAAATGTAGATGATGGCCCTCTCTAGAAGGCCCCATGTTTTACAGTTGAAAACAATAGTATAAAGTGCTATTAAAAATATCATCCACTTCAGTAGTCCTACACAGAGACAGAATTTTTACCTTGAGTGTTTAATTAACAAAACTGATATATTTTCTACAACCATAGGTATGTTGTACATTTATGTCTTACTGTCCAAAGATATTTGTTAAAAAAAATTCACTTGTCCGCTGAAATACGCCATGACAGAGTCTCCAGTTCAGACTTTGTTCTCAGTGATACTTATTTTCTTTTGGATGAAATAGCAGTGGAGGTGGACAGATATATGTGTTTGGAAGTAGTGAATCCATTTCCAGGGAAACAATTATTAGTGATAATATAAGGATCTCTGTGCTCTCAACAGCACTGTGCTAACTCAGGGCTATAAGTTTTCCACTGGTGAAATACTTACTGTTAAAAAAGAAGTGTTCTGACATTATCTGTCTCAAACCTGAAGTCTTTTTCTTAATCTGCTTCATTGTTCTCTCTGGATTAACCAAACTCCATAGCTACTCACTTCCATTAAGATGGAGCTTCCAACAGGGTGACAGAAGAAGGAAAATAGGTCATGGCAAATCTGTCAGTGAGGTGGTTTTTGAAGTTTTCAGTCCCTGGGATGCTGATATAGATAATGAATATCATCATTAGATTATTACTCTTTGACCTTTTGTTATTTATATTAGTCTCTTGCAATACCTCTGATCTATTAGATCATAAACATGACACTAATTATCTTAATTACTTGTGTATGAGGTAGAATGTTCAATGCATTCATCAGCAGAGGAAAACTGGTATTAACTAAAAGACTCAGTCTTGATGAGGTCAGTTCTAAAACATATTCCTCTGAGTAACTTCAGCTTAGTCAACAAATTTCAAAGCTATCTAAGACTGGAGTACATCTGATAATTTTTAGATTGCTATTTCAGATTATATTTCTCAAATATTATATTTCAGTTTTTTCTTTGTGTTTCACATAAAAGCAAGCCAACCTTTTAAAAACTTTTATTGAGTATACCCTAGAATATCTAAACGTTGGATTTTAGTCTCAATAGGTAGCAAGGCTACTGTATAGAAATGAAGATTCAAGTGTCTTCTCCGACTTTATAATAACAAGGAAACAGAAATACTGTCCTGGATCTGAAAAGCCCTAAATCTGTTTGCACTGTTAAAAAAAAAAATCTAGTTCTGTAAATTGGGTTTAAAGAAAGTAAATTAATTTTCAACTAATCTGAGCAGCCATTTTTAAACCTGTAGATTTGCTTAAGCTACAAGAGGGAAGTCATTTATTTATTTGTAGTGATGATGGGTATGATGAGAAAAGGTACAAGTAAATTTGGACATTTTCTTCCTGAGTCCAGTTTTTTGTAAAATTTTTTGTATGTTTTTTTCTGTAGCTAAACCAATCTATTGGTTTGGGTTGTCTTTGTTTCATTGAGGCTACATAGCATTTGTAGCAGTATCTGGAAATTCTGTTCATAAGACTGCTGCACCAAGATAGGATTTGGGCCAAAACCATCACTTTATATGCTAGGCAGAAGCAGGTATACTTCAGTCTGAGAAGGGAGCCTTATCTGGCTATAAAAGCTCAACTTAAGTACCTCAAACAATATGTGGAGAGTTGTTCAGAAATATAATGATCTTATAGCCTTGTCTTAAAAAACGGGAAAATAAATTTTGTAGCAGGAAATGATGTACTTCTCTAGATAGATATAACTACATAAAGTACGGATACAACTCAGCATGCGTTTCCCTGATGTTTATAGGTTTGAAACATACCGTCTGCATACATTTTCAGTAATGGGAGTGACATTTTCAATTGGAAATTGTGACATTTTCTCTATCACATAAAATTGTTCAACTATCCTGTGTTTGCTTTTGGCCCTGATCAGTTAACTGTTTCCCAGCTGAATGAATTGGGAGCTAGGACAAGTCAGTGATGTTTTTCAGGATGAGTGAATTGAAAAGTATAAGTGTGGGTCAGAGGACTCAAGGTGACCTCAGTGTCAAAGAACAATCCCAGAGGTATTTATTGTACTGAAAGAGATGTAGCCTATACTGTGAATCATTCTTATTTTAATGACTGTATGAAATATAAAAATATTTTTTATGTGTACTCTCAGATTTCATGTTTCCAACATCATTGCATTTTGAGCTCAGATTCTGCATTCCATACTATGCTGTATAATTTTCTATTTAAAAGACACGAGTTTAGGTGTAACCAATGCAATGTTTTATTGATGTATCAAAAAAATCTTGGCAGTAACAAAGTTATTCTTAGTTTTCCTCAAACAATGACATGCTGCTACCTGCATCTTGTCTTCATAGCTTCTACAGGCACTACAGAGCTGACTCTAGCAATCGCTTTTTATGGGAAATCATTGTATAAATGGAATGTATGTATTTAGTAAGCACACTCTTAATTCACACCCATCATTTGAAAGAACTACTCTAATACACTCTCTCTGCCTCACCTCCTACCACCCCACCTATGGAAGATGGGAGACTATGATTATTTTCTTCTACAGTAGCTACTAGGTCCAATTATATCTGGCAACTGGGCATTTCAGGCTAGTTTCACCTTACCAAAGTTTGTAATGGCTTTGGCAGACCAATGTGGTCTTGGTGAAGTCTGCATGATTCCTTCATTAGCTCCAGCATGTGGTTATTTACCTACTCAGCTATTCAGCATTAATCTGGTAATATGTCTGGTAGTGAATCTGTTTGAGGTTAACTTTTATTTAATTGTCTAAACCATTTATTAATGACCACTTTTCCAGGTAATTATTTATTTTGTGGTTTTGTTGCCATGATAACAGTGAAGGTACTTACTGCAATTTTATTCTAAAGGCCCAGTTTTATTAGTAGTACTGATGCCTCCTCTCCCCTTCCCATCCAAAAAGTCTTTTCAGCATATTTCTAAATCAACTGAATATTATGCTACCAACATTTTTCTATACATTTTTCTAGGATGTCAGCATGATAGGGAATGTAAGAAAAAACAAACATTAGACAGAAGAGACCAGTCAGCATACATTTACCTGTGAAAAATAAGTTGAAATTGAAGATGAAGCTTCATAAACAGTGAGAGAAAAAAAACCTGTTAGTATTTGAAATGTATTGTTCAAAACCATCTTATTTGAATGAAAATATCATCACTGTTAGTCTGCCAGAAGGTTTTACTTTGAGTAAGTGTATTTCACTTAGACTAATAGTATAGAGTTCTGTGAGGTGAGTGAGCTTTTATCTGTGAATTGATTGTTTTATCCAAATTTTGAAAACAACTTAAAGGTCGCAGCTATTATTCACGCATTTGAATCTTTGTTTTTTCTGTCCCTGTTGTCCATTATGTCTATTTAAAGTTTCACCACATAAAATGTTCAAATATTTGATAAGGAAAACTGTTGATTTAAGTCAGAGACCATCAACACACAGTTAAATAAAGAGATATGGACTTATTCTTTTTAAAAACATTTACTATAGAAAAATTTCAACAATTTGCTTTTAGTTCAGCAGATATCTGGTTATTATAGACTTAAATTAGGTTAATCTTACAGTGAGAAAATAAGTTCCTTAAAAAAAATAATTTCCTGATCAAAATTGCAATCATTTCTTTAGAAAAGAAACATATTACATTTTTGAGTAAAAAAAGACAACGATTCTTATCCAAAATTATTATTGAAATATACAATAATATTGTGTAGTAGTAAGATATACTCAGTATCATATAATAACCAGCTATTTTCATTTAAAATATTCCTTCACAGACAACTAATATCCAGGAAATATTAACACATTGTATTGAATATACATACACCAGTGATGTAAGCCAAATATTTTACATGTATCTTAGTTTTCATGACATACCTTTTAAAAGATTGGCTTTGTTCCTGTGGTTACCACTTTGCCACCTAATGAAGACTGGATTCATTCAAGATTTTAAGGCCACTCTTATAACATTTCACAGAATTAATATGTGTTAATATAAAATAGGTTATAATTAAATGGAAGTTATTATATATAAAAACTTGTATCTCTTTACCTCATGAAACACTAAGCACACATCGAATCAGCAATCTCAAATCAAAGACCTTGTTTCAAATAAAACAAAGGGCAATAAGTATAACTGACTTTTTGTTTTAATACAGAAAATAGTTTTGATTTAGAAGCCGGTTCTGTAACATATTTTAATGTTAGAATTCTTAGACTATCAAAATAATAGAAACAAATATCTTATTAGCACAATACTGTTCAACTGGGATCTAATTCTATTTTATTTAGATTGATAGTAAGCACTAGTTTACATTAGTGAAAGCAAGATAAGGAACTTAGATCATTAAATCAATGATGATTTTTTTTCCCAAATAATTCTAAACAGTATGTCTCATGTTCTCTTCACATGTGATCTAGAAGAAACTTAAAAAACTCATAGAAACAATTTCAGATGTGTTCTTAAAATAACTGCTTTGTCATAAAGTGGAAAAAAACCCAAGCTTGCACAGTGCAAAGTTTTTGTTTTCAAATAAGCTACATAGAATTTAAAATATTGTGAAGTTTTATTAATGACATATTTGTAGCACAATTAAAGCTGTCTCATTCATCAAGAGTATTTAATATAACACTGAACATTAAGGTCATCTATGTGGCAGGTGACTTTAATGCTGGAAGCACTTGTATGTTTAGCTCGTGTACACAGGCTTATAGTTAGCTTCAGTCAACCAAAAGTTTCTCTTCTGAGAAGCAGGACAAAGATCTCCAAATTCATTACATGCTGTCAGTTTTTCTGGACTGTGTCAGACAAGCAGCTAAGAGACCTTTTTGAAGATAAGTACATAAGTGCATCCTTTCCTTTTTATGCCTGGTAATATGCCTTAGATCTTTCCACATGTTTCATTCTCTGAGGTCATTGGTGATGTATATATTTTGGGGAACATGTTTTGACTCCAGCAAGTGCTTTAGCAATATTTTGCAGGCATGAAACTGCAGGTTTCCCTGGTCAAATTCTAAGTGTGATGAATGATAATGAGATACTGTTTGTCATCAGAGGCTTTATGGGTCTGTTTGTGGAGTATAGTTTTAAAATTAGATAATGTTTTGTATTTTTAAGCTCTCTTTGGAACAGACAAAGGAGGAGAAAAGAGTTGTCAACAAACTTGAGGTTGAAATAGACAAACAGAAACAACAGATTCCTGGAAATAGGAAGCTTGCCTCATTTATAAGGTTGAATGAGGTAAATATTGGTGTTTCCTGAATAGATTCTTTTATGTATCTTTGGATCACGTGGCTTTCATGCAAACAAGTAAAGACTGGAGGTAAACCAGACTGAGTCACCTGGCCTTTAGGCTAAGGAACATTCTTTTCTCTCTTATAAACACTTTATTTAATATATAGACAGGAAATAGTCTTAGATAAGTCAGGCTTCTCTTTGACTGAAAACACTTGCAGAGTGAAACTAGCAGGTGAAAAGTTATTGGGATGTTAATTGTATCACATTGCTGAGATGCTGTAAGAATAGCCATTGTCAGAAATAGTATTAAAGTGAAGATATTTGCCTGAAATATCTACTGGGGATACTTAAAACCTGCTTGATATCTATCTGCGCTTGTCCAGGGTCTAGTTTTTTTACATTCAGAAAAACAGAAATCATAGAGGCAATGCACGGGGTATTTTTGTGGCATTATGGCTAATAGCTGAAGTAACTCTTGAGTGGATGTCTGACAAGCCTAAATTTTCAGAGAAATATTTGAAAAACACAGGACAAACATTCTCCAAACACTTACCAGGTGATGAAAGGGGAGAAAGAGGCAAACTTTTAAAAAGTCTGGTTAAGTCAAGTCTTCCATCCACTTCCAAGAGTAAATACTATAAAACATGACTCTGGGTGCAAGCAAAAACTTTGCATCAAGTTTGGGGTTTGTCATAATGAAGACACACACGAAGATTATCTCAACCATCAATGATATTAGTGAATATTACTTTGGCAAGTAAAATAACAACCTTGAATGAGAATGTCAGTTATTATTTGCTACTAGATTATTATTGGTGGCTTTCTATTGTCATACTTATTTTTGGATACTTTACAAAAATTTTAAAGGTGAATGGCTGAAAATTTCTTATTGAGAAATGATTCATTAACAAGTAAAAGAATTAAATGTTATCTGTTGTGTAACAGTAAATATGTGCAGAAAACATAATAAAAAGATAAGTCTATTCATATATTTCTCTGCCTATTTTCAGGTGTTGATGACAAAATCTTTTGAATCAGTTTAAACTCTTTGTGGTACATGGAAGCTAGAGGCTGAAATATGTCACTATTTTATTAACATAATGCTTTTCTTAGATTGAAAATCTGGGGTTTTTTGAAAGTCCAATGCTTTTTTACACAATGTTGATTGGGACAATAACTTTTCTATGACATCTTCCAAATTCAGATTAAAAACTAACTTCTCAATTTGATGTAACAACATCGAAGAACCATTTTCAAATAGAACCTGCAGGAAAATAATTTTTCTGCTTTAAATTATAATGAAGATATTTGTTCAGTGTTTGGGAAAAAATATTAAAAATGCTCCTGAGAAACCTTGGTCTGTCAGATATGTGTTTATCTATTCTCTTTGGACTAAGCAATATATAAGCAGCTATTTTTATCAACCTAGGAGTGCTTTGAATATTTTATCTGAATATTTGTTTGGCTTTTTAAAAAAAACATGAGTTTTGAACACTGCTACTTACTAATGGGCTAGATAATCTTTGCTCTTGATGGTAGCATGGAGCTGAATATGCATTTCAAATTTAGTGTTTGATGAACTTGGATTTGGAAGCTTACTATGAATTTAACACTGACAAATTTCCAGTACCAATATGGCTTTTCAATATATTTTCAAAGTGATTTTCCTGTGGGCAGTAGTTGAACTATACCACAATTTGACATCTTTATTGGCAGAGTACAATTTAAATCTTTGCTACTAGTATAGGCCAGTTGGGATTATAGCAATTTTGGAAACCTTATTGATGATTTCTCTCCATTACTTGGAAATTTCCATTCAGTGGCAGAAGAAACTGTCTGTTTCCACAGTCTCTGGTGGAGAGGCTGATGCATGCTCTGTGTTACGGCTCTCCTTACTTCTTTCCCAAAGATTCAGTTCTTCTGAGATATCTTGGGTAAAAGTTAAATGAGAAGTGTTGAAATCATGCTAATGGAACACTCCATGGTCACCCATTTACCATGAGTACTGGACAGACAATGTGCTTCTCTGCATAAGTATGTTCATTTGGAGAGTAGTGAAATTTTTGAAGGGAATCTCCCAGTTGTCTTCACTCGCTGATGTGATTTGCATCATGGAGCATTTCCAGACTGCACTGACTTGATTACCTGTGAATGGAACTTAACAGAAAAATGCACTCCAAGCCCTCACAGACATTCAGTACCTATAACGAGATTAAACTTCCAGATGACAGTATGGCATCAGGTCCTCAGCAACAAATGTTATACTTCACAAACCACTCCTATGATAACTGCACCACATGCTAGTGCAAATATAGTCAATGACAGTTCAGAGTGTAGGGATGCAAAATAACAACACCTTGTGTCATTGGCTCAACAAACTCTGATTATAAAGAATTAATTAGATTAATTAGAAGCTCACAGTTCCATTTAAATCTAAGAATATGTTAACATCTATTTCTTCCTTTATCCTCATCTTTTAAAAGCTACATGTCATGGGCATGTAATTAGAGATGCACACAAACTTTACTAAACATGGATGTTGTTTTTTCAGCTGACACAGCTAATGATGAAAAATTTAGGGGACAAAGTAAAGTAACACATTCAAAAAACCCAATCCTTTGTCAATTACAGAAGTGATGACTCTCATCAGATATACAGCAACCATTTCTTATCAATGATTTGTGCCTGACAGCAAAGCCATTAAATTAGATAGGAAACTTTTTCAATGGTTAGCTTGCAATCAGACTTGATCTACAAGTCAGGTCATAAAAGTAATTGCATCTTGCTCTGAACTCCAAACTCTTTTAGAGATAACATGCCTATCCCTTATTTACCTCTGTAGGCACAGAGGAAACTGGAAAAAGGGGGTTTTATAAGTGTTCTGAACATTTTGTTGCCAGGTCTCATGATGAGCTTGACAACAATGTGCAAGTTTCAAAGGTGGCTGACTCTTTTGTCCTAATTTGTGGTGATCGTGGGCAGGATTCTTTAAATCAATATAAAGCTGCCTGGGAAAGAAAACACCCCTGGGACAGGGAACTGGTGATGAAAATATCACAATTTCTTATTATATATAAATCCACATCATGGATCAAGTGACAACAACAAGGGAGGATATGATTTGATTTGATGGTTTGTGCTAGGCTTTTGCTTTGAAAGATTTGTAATGATTGCATAATCTATATACATTAGATCTTATTTTGGTTTTGGTTTTAGGCACTTTGGATATTAAAGTATATTTTTGGCCCTGCAAACAATGATTATCTAATGTGACTGCTGTTAACTAGCTTTAAAATCTTATTGAAATCACTCCATGGCATATCTCAATGAACCATATCATCATCTTTCTTCCTATACTTCCAAATAGCATTGAGTATGAGTGTCTTTTACTACTAAAAGCCAATATCAGTCTGAACTAATGTTCTTGTGACAAACTGTTTTACTCAATTACAAGGTTCTGAGACTTCATAGCTTTTCCAAAGTATTTCATTTCATTGCCTTCACTCTTTTCTAACCTGCAGATAGAAATGGTTTGTGCTAAGTTTAGTTTCAGTTATCACAGTACTTACAAAACTAAAATTTTTAGCCTATGTCTATATTCACTTTGTTACCAATTATAGATATAACAAACAAAATCAGCTGTAGTTGCTTCTCACTGAGTGTCTTGGGTAGAACCAAAGGTAAGCAGATCATGATGATAAGTTGACTTGTAAAAACAGTATTGGGAAAATAAACTCAATGTGAGCTTTAAGAGAAAAGAAAAGGTCATCTGATTTGAAGTATTGTAAAAGGAAGAGCCAAGTGAGTAAGATCATGTTTGTATGATGTACTAGAGGCACACCTGTAATGTTCATGGAGGTTGAACAAAAGGTTGGATTACATATGAGGTTCCCTTAAATTAATAAATTGTTCTGTCAAAAAACTCTGCTGAAATGGTTATTGGATTGGGGATTAAGCGAGTTGCTACTTGACCTAAGGCAAGCTATATTTATAAGAGAATAACTAAAATCACATAGTTTCTAGGGCTATTTTTAAGTCATATTTCATCTTATTTGAGAATTATTAGTCTTATAAGAAGTGAATATGGTCTACAAAAGTTGAAAGATCTATGTATGTAGGAATGAAACTGCTTTTTAGTTGGAGAGGAAGATTCAAGCCAAGGGCACATTTAGAAAAACAAAAAGCCATTAGAGGGATCAAAAGTGACAAAGGTAGAGACAGTAGCTGTTTTTTGAAAATGGTAACCTCTTTATTCTTACTGAGACAAGCAAATCAGAAAATTTTTATTTCACTGATGGTGCATTTAACTTAAATTGTATTTCCTTATGGGTAATTGAATATATTTTTGAATCACTGTAGGACCTCTAAATTCCTGTCAGAAAATTGCCTTTTTCCCTTCTCAAAGTGTTCTGATTCACTTGTTCTAATTCAGCTTCAGATATTCATTACACTTTTGCACGTATACTGCCTGCAAGAATTTGTACCCAGGAAAGTTCTGTATGGCAAATTATGTACAATTATAAGACACAAACTTAATTTAGGGATAAATGTCTAAAAGGATTAAGGAACATTATCTGGATGTTATAAATAAAAAGTTATTTCAGTATTCTTTTCCACTGTGGATCTTGTCTATCTGCTTCATTTCAGAAAGGTAACAGATTAATGTTTTAATCCTTGTTGTTTGCTTCATATCCTCAAGGCATTTCTGTTTTAAACTGTTCTCTTCACAAAAAGATAGACAGAGGCAAATACCAATGACACCTTTGTGCCTGGCATTTTCCTAAGAAAAATTTACTACTTAAAAAATAACACCCTGCTTTTCTTTTTATTTTCCTTCAAAATGTTATACTATTGAAAACCATAGCTGCAAAACAGAAAAAAAAAAAAAAAATCACCTTTTGGAACCAAGGTACCTGTTAAGTGTTTACCACATAATTTGTTCTGACCCACTGCTATTTTAGGTAACAGAGCAGCTAAAATAAGCCAAGTAAAATAGCACATATTTTCTTAAATTCATATGAAATTAGTGTTAGGCTCATAATAGGAGTTTTGTTTGCTTGTTTGTTTAAATCAATGACTGCTTAATAGGCATTTCAGATGAGGAACAGTGAAATTTAACGAAATGGACCATTCTGTGTGGTCATTGACCAGTAAATCCATTTTCACTTAAGTTTGACAAGTAGCTAATAATAGAAATATGTTCTCTACATTTAAACACCACTCAGTGTTTTACTGATATTCACTTTTCAGTTTTAAATTATGTTATTACAATTGTTCCTCCCAAAGTTAGACATTTCTTTGATCTAATATTGAAATACTTGCTAACTGTAGTACCAAACAATGAAACCAGTCATGTGCCAATAGAACCTGCAATCAAATTTGCCTGAAGATAAAATGCTCTTTTATGGCTAATCAGTATTTTCAGCTACACTTCCGTGTCGAAAGATTGTTTGGCTGCATTAAGTCTATAAGATGCAAGGGAATTTAAAATGGAAAACCTTGATATCAAGATGACTTCAGATGCTTGTTTTCACAGCAAGAAAATACACAGAGGTTCAGTCCCACACCTGACCTACACCTCATGCACATTTTTTGTATTAAGCTTCACAGGAAATAGAAACTAATATTTGGACAAAAACGTTTCAGCTATACTTGTCCCAGGGCAGAGGGATGAAGAAAACTTTTCATACATCTAAAGGACTTTTGAGGACTGATATAAAGCAGAACAGAAATTCTTACATACTCCTGTATGATGTGTAATGGGTGCTACTTTGAGTCCTTTATACAGTCAATTTCTGTGTATATCTCATAATATCAAAAACTACATTTTCATTAAGACTGTGGTCATCTGAAAGTTGTAAAACTATCACCACATGGACTCAGCTGCAGGTAAATTCAGGAAACTAAAGGAATAGTATAATTTAGAAGCTTCATTCTCATATCTTGCAGTCTTATTCATTTGTTGATTTTTAGCATCTACTGTAAAATATGTACTAATGACTTTCTCTAAAGTAATGTGATTAGACATGAAGGTGTTGGCCAGAGCTTTAAGGTGAATCTGCCAAGAGCTTTCCCATATAGTGTAACCCTCAAACCACACCTAGGATCTTCTAAACCCAAGAAAATTAGATTTTTATTAACACAGAAACTAGATTACTGGAATAATTGAAAATAAAAAAGTCCAAGTTACTACTAGAAAACAAAACCTTCCCCTGCCTATTGTGTCCTTATGAATGGATTTGTGTTTCTTGAAAGCTATATCCCACGTGGATGAAAAATTGCTAGCCTGCTTCTGAAATGTAAATGCTCAGGGATACTGTGAATCAACCCCCAGTTTTTATTATTGTCATTGAACTAAGTTTATTTAAAAAAAAAAAATGTTTCAAGCAATATAACTTATATCTGAGATATTGGGATAAACGTTTCTATTGAGAGAGAGCTGTTTATTTTAGTGACCACAGACAAGCTCAAACTTTTTTTTTTTTTTTTTCTAAAATGGTCCACTGTTGTCATTCTCTGTAGTTCCATAACAGGATACTGCTTCCAAGTTACTCCAGGGTGAACGGCACATCATTCCAAACTGAAACAAATACCCTAGAGAGCAGACTTCAGGGGTTATGCATACAGTCAAAAACCTGTTAAACTAGGCATTGTACACATAGCAAGTGAACAGTATTTACTCTAAAGTCTAGAGATAGGACAAGTGATACAGCACTGAGAAATAAATGGTGGAATTAAGTTAATCCTCTTTACCTGTTTAAAAGTTAAATGTTTCTGTATAATCTGATGTTTCTGTATAATCTGTCATAGGGTCAATGGGAAGAATCAGTCACTTCTAGAGGTTGCAATCTGATTCAGATACACTCTAGAAGTGGTCATTTTCATCACTTGACAAGAAAGGGAGCCTAGGATTGAGAGTTTACACATAAGTCTCTGACTGTTCCTGATACTTAAATTGTGTTTCTGTTCAGATATTTTAATTAATCCCATTCAGGAAGACTAAATTAGCAGCCATATGCCAGGAAAAGTGGCAGAGCTGAAGCTAGGACCCAGGTCTTGTAATTGCAGCTCAGCACACTGTTCACATGCACATGCTTATACTCTTCTTGAGTTGCTACTGGCATTGATTTAAGAATAAAACCCATCTTCATAAACATGTCTTCTGTCCTACCCTATACACTGCTGCAGTTTATATAAGACTGCCACCTATTGAAAAATCATTATGGTCATTCTTCTTGACAACCCACCAAGACAGGATCAGAAACTAGCTCATCTGATGAGAACAAGAGGCATGATTCTCAAAAATTACTTAGCCATTTTTAATATTAAAAATAATGTATTTTGCATTTTTTAGTGAACAAGAACTTTATGTTCTTTTAAAATGTACTTCAAATTTGCTTCCTGTCCTCAGGAGGACATTTCAGTTGGAAAAGAAATGGGAAATAAGGGCAGTTGGACTTACGTGACTGGATTTGTTGTGGAAAGATTTTATTTTATTTATATATATGCGTTGCTTGATGGGTTGTTAGCATATTGCATGGATACATTTCAGATTAATTTTGATTTAAACCCAGAAATACAGAAAGTCTGAGAATCTGTCAGGGGTAAGGCTTAATAGTAGAAAGATATAAGTCACTCCAGTAGCTAAAGGATATTTTGTGCATTTAAAGATCCTTGATATTTGTTTTTGATGATGAAAGGTTTCTTCATGGCAGGTTGTAAAAATAATTTAAGCAGTCACTGCAGTATAAACAGAAGCAGACTTTTCGAGTACCCAGAAAGAAAAACCCAAGCAAGGTGCCTGAAATTTGTTACATATTTCTCCAAAACATACTATGGAATGAAAAAAACAGTTTTCAGCAGGTGCTCTTGCTTTTTTTTTTCAAATTAAGTTTCTGTTCTGTACCAGCTTATGAAATCTAAGCAGCTGATCAGAGAGGTAGTATTAGGTAACAGAAAGGTGAAATCAGAAAGGTAACAATAATAACATACTGATTATCTATTGTTAACAAGTGCCTTGACAGTTAATGTTAAGGGGGAAAACCTTTTTTTGCATGTATTTAACAACCAGTAAGTAACATATTGACTAGTCAGTGGTCTCATTCTTAAAGCTGGCACAACCTAGTGGATGACGGTTTTCCAGATGTAATTTTTCTGTTTCTTTCTTTTCTGCAGAGAAGTTACCCTTTGTCTTTCCTCATGTTTTCTTCTAATGAAGGTAATTGTGTGACTACAGAATTCATTAAATGGAATGTAGCCAAAGAAGACCAACATGCACAGGCTTGTAAGACTTGTGTGCTGTCACTTCATGCCTTAGAAAAGCCCAGGACTTAAATGTTAGGAAATAAAAAGTCATGACTTCAGGTTGCGTTTCTCAAACAAAGCTCATGAGCTTCATCTATAATCTGACAAAATAGTGTCTATAATGAAAGGCTTCATATCATTAAAGCTTGCAGCCCTGGCGCACCTCAATGCTTGCTGTGTTTCTGGTGCTTACAGCTTTTTCTGTCATCTAAAGCAAATTTTATAGAACTTTACAAACATCAGATTAAAAACTAAAATAAATCATGCTGATGGCAATCATGTCCTATCCCCACTCAGTTTTAAAGGGACCTCAGTAATATGCAGGTGGTTCTTGGTGTGGCTCAGATGAGGTCATTTTATTTCTTATAGCAACTAATTCTTCTAGTCTCCTTTCCCAGAGTAGTGGCATGATTCATTGGTAAGGACAAATCATAGTGGCTAAAGAGAAATAATGATATAACAAAGTCAAAGTTTTAAAATAAACACATTTTTAGCTTACTATTGATACGTATGTTCCATACTCTGTGTCTGAGAAAAGGGAAATCAGTGGATTTTCATATCAACAACTCAAAGTTAAGATACTTCTTTGATGCTTTGACAGTTCCTTCATTTTCTAGTTTTCTGATATCACCAAAGGACAGAAAATGTAATTCTAACATACGTGAATAACATGATTTTGAATCACAGCTGTGTGCTTGCATTCTCAACCTTACCCTAACAAGAATTTAGTTTAGGAGATGTTTCCTCTCCATGCAGTTCTCCTGTGACTATGAACATAGTGCCAGTTAGGCTTGCTTCCCAGCATGTCATCTTTCTCAGAAGTTTGCCTTACAAAAAACAACTGAGTTACTTGCAGCTTTGCACATCTTTTTAGGTACCAAGCATACATGTTTTTCAGCAGCTTGTTAGTTAGAAGAGATCATTTGATTAAAGTATATCTTTATGCTTTTGAATGAGGTCAGTTACTTACATTTTTGAATTAAACTAGTTATATTCTTTCAGAAGTGCATTATAATTGCTCCTCACTACATATTTAATTCTTCCTTTTTCTGAGGTATTTATTGATTAATCATCACCAGACTTTGGATGTGTTTCTACCCAAATACATAGCCACCTCAGTACCAATATGTCCCTGGTGGCAAAGTTCATCACTCACACTGCTTGGCTCTAAAATTAGTCAAGCTCAGATATTCTGCTGAACATCTGCAGTGTGGAGGGATTAGACACTTAGACACAGCCCTGCACTGACTTTGCAGTGCTATGTGTTTGACTGCTAAGGGCATTACATTTTCAGCTCATGACAGTGTGCTGAAACCAAAAAATCCATCACTGGGCTACTTGCGGATTATTACATTTGAGTACTGCCCTAGGATTTAGGGAACAAGATGAGAAAATTAGATGATGACACCAGTATAATCAGAGTTCACAGAAGCTTTTCTTAAGATTGTTCAAAAGTTGAACTTATAAAAAATTGACTAATCTACTCAAAAAGCTTTCATCGCTCCAAAAGAAATATCTCATATACAGGAGGGTGCAGTATAACGTAGGAGATATAGATAGAAAAAACATAATAGTGGGTGATTTGGGACATTAAAGTGAGTTGTTCTGTTTAATGAAGGTGTTTATTGGCCTTTGTATATGAATTCGGTTATTAGCTGAGATCATTATTTCCTCTTACCTAATGTTTCTGTGAAGTTTCTGTTCTACAGTAAGGGTGTGAAATAAGTGCTTGCTTTGCCTGCACAGCTCCAACGTTTTCTGGAAGAGAAAAAGATGGGAAATCTAACAGTTTAAGAAAAAACTGTAAACTGGAAGCTACACATTATGTATGCTTACTCATTTTTAAATATGATAGACATGATGATTTCCAGAGCTTTAAATTTAAGGAGTTTATCATATACGTGACATTCTTCTGATTCTATTCCTTCTTCCTTCTTTGTTTTTAAACAACTGACAGCATCTGTCATCTTTTTAAAAGTCACTTCCGGCTAAATTTGATAAACCTAATGAGATATATGACCTTTCCCAAAGGTCTGTTACTAGCAATCTCAAAGGACTGAAAAAGAGAGAGAGAGGTCTCCTAACAGCTGCTTCCTTTCTGAGAACATGCAGTATCCTTTACTGGAGGCAGAAAGGTGGGATGTGACCACTTGAACTTGCAGTGGACATGGCTGGCAATTTCACCAGCGTGTAGTCTCAAATACATATAGTGACATACTAAATTGTGACACTCACCGCAGACTGTTTTCATTGTGGTGTGAGAAATTGGAAGCCCCCGTTGTGGATGATTAGAAATTATAGTATTAAGATAACTTCTTTAAAACAAAGGAAAAAATGAATAGTAATATGTGTAGTTGAAAGGATGCTTGCCATTCTGAGAAGCGTCATCTTTTCCTAAAGAAATCATGGAGACTGCAGATATGTTGCAATACACTTGAGGAAGTGAACACTGAGGATGCTTAGTTCCAGATCACTGTAATCTCTCTGCGCAGATAATCAGTCCTTAATTAAGCCTCTTTGGAAAGGTCAACAGAAAGTTCAGAAGATTCCTACATATTCCTGCAAACAGTAAGACAAGCTTGCTTCAGTCCTTCAGTACTGGGATGATATTAGATTGTTTATGTGTCCATAGTGTCATGGAATCAAGTGAGTACATGCTATTGGGTATTACTTTCAAGTCAACCAGAGAGCTTTCAGTAACAGAATTTTTGAAGACAGTGTTTATTGTCCTTCTAATGAAAGACAGAATAAAAAATTTGAAAGATTTAAATATATGATCTTATCAAACCATGCAGGGCTATGAAAAGTATGTATATAGTTAAGTCTGAGCTGCAAAATACACTGTTCTGTCGTTTTAGCGGTTTAGGGAGACCAAATGGTTAACTGGCATAGGTTGTGAAGATAGTTTGTAGTTTAGACAGGCAAAACAATAGCAAAGTCTTATGCCTGCAACTTGTGAAAGTCAGCCTGACTGGCTGTCGTGGTTTAAACCCAGCTCCAGCTAAGCCCCATACAGACGCTTGCGCACTCCCCTCTGGTGGGATGGGGGAGAGAATCAGAAGAGTAAAAATGAAAAAACTCATCGGTTGAAATAAAGGCAGTTTGGTAAGTAAAGCAAAAGCCATGCATGCAAGCAAAGCAAAGCAAGGAATTAATTCACCACTTCCCACTGGCAGTCAGGTGTTTGGCCATCTCCAGGAAATCAGGGCTCCATAACCTGTAATGGTTACTTGGGAAGACAAAATGCCATAACTCTAAACGTCCCCCCCTTCCTTATTCTTCCCCCAGATTTATATACTGAGCATGACATCATATGGTATGGAATATCTCTTTGGTCAGTTGGGGTCAGCTGTCCCGGCTGTGCCCCTCTCAACTTCTTGTGCACGCCCAGCCTCCTCACTGGTGGGGTCGTGTGAGGAGCAGAAAAGGCCTTGACACTGTGTGAGCACTGCTAAGCAGTTATGAAAACATCTCTGTATTTTCAACACTGTTTCCAGCACAAATCCAAAACATAGCCCCATACTGGCTATTATGAAGAAAATTAATTCTATCCCAGACAAAACCAGCACACTGGCCTACTCTGGTTCTGTAGTTTTACAGGAAAACACCAGGAAAAGGAAGTTCACCTATTTCCTATAGTAAGCGCAAGAAACTGGTGCTATAAACAGTTGATGACGAAGGATGACTGCATGAGCTAATGAAGCACTTGACACACAGTGCACATTGACGCTAATGTATTTGGAGTTCTATGCCTGGGAGGAAATAGGAAAATGTAGGCTACTATAGTCCAGACGTACACAATTTCATAAGTCTGAAAAAGTAAACTTTTACTATTTTGGTTTTCCCTCAAAAATTGAGGGAAATTCCTATGAAAATAATTTCTGTGCACTGTGGACGTATAGAAAGATGCATCTGCATATACTGTCAAGAAAATTATGTCTTTAAAAAAAAAGATAGCTAATACTGACATTTAAGAGAGGTGCAAAAAGGGAAAAGGTAGCCATGACTGCTCAGTGCTGTGTTGTTTAGTAGCTCTGAAGCTGCTCTTCCACATCATATTCTCCCTTGAATTGCACTTCTTCAGGGAACCTACTGCCACCCTGTTGTATTCACACTGTATCAGAGACAGTGCATCACTCCAAGCCTCTCAGGTGCATACAGCCGTGAGATAACCAATAAATATCACTGACTATATGGTACAATAGACTGAGTGGAATCCAAGTGGTAAAGTGATGAGGTTTGAAGAGAGCTTTTTTGATACTCGTCAGTCATTTTATCTGACTTTTTCAAACAGGCTGGCTGAAAAGATTTGATAGTACTTCATGATCACTCAAAATATTGGTTCAGGTGAAGTTATTCATCAACATACTAAGACAGAAAAATGTGAAAAATAGTAGTTTATTTTTGGAATTAAGGAAATGTTTTGTATTTTAATTTTGAAATTACATTGAACAAAATTTTACCTATGGCTTGTCTCACGCTATTTTAACTTTCTAGTTTTTAGGCCTCAAATATTTATGCCAGCTGAGAAACTGAATAAACACTTGAACTTGTGGTAGCATGAATGTGCTATTGTTCCTCTTATTGAGATATTTGTTGTCTCACTGTTGTGTTCTCCAGCCACCTGGAATACTTCTTCAACCACTCATCTTGTGATTATCATCTTTGTTCCAGCTTTAGTGTTCCTCTCTGAAGTGTACAATCTGGTAAAATAATCCTATGAAATCTATGGCTGTGTCCAGCAGTGCCTCTCCCTTTTTTCTTTTCCAATGTAAAGTACTTATTATTCACCACAGATAGTTGAAATTGTGGTGTATCAAACTAATTTATTAGAGAATTAATAATTATCTGTTAGGACTGCTCACGTGCTTAAGGTTTAAGTACCTGTTTAACTTGGCTGACCTTGATTTATAATATAGTACTATCTTTCTGTACTGCCATCTTTTAAAAAAACATATGTTTAAGGAAGTTCAGACTGTTCAAAATTAGGCTTTCAGAAATTCAGTTTGTAAAAATGTTTAAAGTTTCTTTGCTAAAACCTCAAGGTTAATCCAAACATTTTTGGATGTCTAAAAAATTAATCGACTAATTCTTGGTTTAGCCATGGCTGGAATGACTGCAGTAGTTATTATGGCTATATTCACAACCTTCAGCAACCGAAAATACCAGTTTATAATGTAGAATTTCATTTTTATTTAATACTGAGGCAACTGAGATAGTTATGTGGGCTCATTATCAGGTATCAGAGTGTCATCTTAGTTGTTATTATAATAATCAATTGGTTTATTTCCACATTTCTTTTTGATTAGTTTCTGCAACTCACTTTTAAACAAGATTATTAAACATTTATTCTCCAAGATCAAAATACTAGTATTCTAAAGCTCCATATAAAAATGTATGTGCTTATATAATGACGAAAGAGATTTCCACAAATTAAATATTGGGAAGAGAAGCTATAATTTTGAAGCTTTAAATTCATCTTATTAAAATGCACAGGTATTTAATTTGTGTAAACAATTGTTCATAACTTCACTCACTTCACTAAGAGAAGTTATGAGCAAGAGATGATATTAATTAGGCTTTCATCTCTCTTTAATATTTGATTTATGTGTCTGTCTCTAAGTTGATATTAAATTACAGTTTTTAATACTTAACAAAAGGTGTATGATGTATTAGAATGATCTTAAAATCCAGATGAGACCACAATGTTTATTAAGAAAACTTCAGAATAATAAGGGTCAGCCATTAACTTCTCAGAACTTGAAAGAATATTTTCTAATTTGTGTAAGTGTAAATTGAAGATAAGCTCCAAGTATGAGATGTATAGCCTTGATACAAAAAGCCACTCCTCAAATTTATTAATCTTGCTTTTTGTGACTGTATTTTTCAACAATTCTGCTCGAGAGAAAAATATCAGGTTAATTTAAATTTAGACAAATCACAGTATGTTTCACAACACAGAAGAAAACCCTTATTAAAAACTCTAATCAACGACTTATGATCCTCCCCATATCTTTCATCCCTGACTGATTACTCAAGTCTTGTTTTCACTTGTGTTTTGGCAGCTCTTTGTGTCTCTTTCTTGATAAACTAATCTGCTAGTTTCACTTTGCTCTCCACGTATCCCATATCATGTGTTTTTTCATGCTTTCTCTTGAACTTGTCATATCCCAAGTCTTGCTTTCAAAGTTTCTAGCTACTGAACATCTTTTTAATTCAATAAATGTAAAAAAAAACCCCATGTGTGTGTCTGTGTGTGTATGTCTCTGTCTATGCATGTGTGTGTGTTACAGCATCTGCTGCTTGGAAAAGCATTCCTTTAGCTCCCCAACTTAAAATTTCAGTCCAGGGCTTCTGTAAATCAGTGCAAAGGCTCACTAGCTTCAGTGTGAGATAAACTAGACTCTATCTCCTTCTTCCTAAGTCCAGACTTTTGTCTATAACTCTCTATTTTTTCATAATATAACTTTACTCCATAAACAAGTTTTGCAGTTTTATAAGGAAACTATAAACAGCAGAAAAATTTTCCAAAGAAACCACTGGAGGCTATGCAAAAAATAAAAATCGTCCTTGATTTTATGGCTTGTGCATACCATATCCAAGAAGATAAACATTTGCACAAAAAGATTTTGTTAGGAGCTGCCAAGAACGTTTATGTAAGAGTCTAGCAGTCATGTTCACAGTTTGCAAGTCAATCTGATAAAACAGAAAAGAATTTAATATTTTAAAGCATCAGCAAATAACTCATGGAAAAGTGAATAAAGTTAAGGGATACTCAGTGTATATATTGAGCCTAATCTGATCCTGTATGAACACACCTCAGGCTCAGTAGTGTAGCACATCACTGCATGGATCACTGAAATCATATTAATAATAATAATAATGCCACTTAGAATTAAACTAAATTTAGAAAGTGTACCCATATCACCATAAAACTCTGCAGAACTAATGAACTCTACCTGTGGCAGTGTAAAATATGTGCAAATTGTCTGTCTATAGAACCTGAACATCTCACAGAAAAGACTGCCTTCTCTGAAAATCACTCAGTGCACTGTGGAAGTAATAAGTTAAATTTCTTAATATTGTTGGTAACTAGTAGTTTAGGTAATCACACATTCAATATAGATTTAATAATATGGAGAGCACTAAATTAATATGGAAGATCATGATAACCAGGGTAAATCATCAGGGAATGTGAAAGCCCTCATTATTCTCCCCTTTCCTGAGTATTGTCTCATAGTTGTCCTTGAACCTAATTTGAAATACTTTTTTAAGATACTGAAATATTGAAGATATAAATGACTATCATCTAGAACTGTATTATGGTGCCAGTGAGGAACTTTTCACTGACTTAAGTAGAACCACTTTGTTGATCCTTCAATCCATTTATTGCTGTTTGCTTGTGTCTTCTGATGTAGTGGCTATAGGATTATTCAAATATCTGCAGTTTTAGAGGGAGACCTGAAGATTAACAGGAAGTTATAAGCTTATTGCAAAAGCAGCAGCAAAAAGCTACTTGAAGTCTAAAGGACTTCCAGAAGTCATCTAATGCAACCGAACAGATAAACCACATTAAAAAAAATAGTTCTATGAGAGCTGGACAATAGAACAGAGTTGAGTGGCTACATTTTTTATCTCCTTGTAATATTTAAAGATCAAGGGCAACAGAGTGTGCTATGATAAAGAAATAGCCACTTCTTTTCAGATGGAAGGAACAGGAGCTCATAGGTTAGAGTCACTTATGTCAGAGACGTTTTTTCACAAAGGCCAGGAAAGTGGCAGTTTTTTGAGAGTATCTCTGGGACCATTTTTGTAATTGGTTCTTCACTAATCCTGTATGTGTGAGCATTTAGAATGTTACACATCATTAAAAATAATAAGAGGATATGAGAAGTTTGATAAATATGAATAGTCTAATATGCCTGTTCTCTGATGATGGACTTAGGTTAAAATTGTTCATTTTAAATTTGTTTGAGAATTACATTGTCCAGATGAAGGAATGGAGTTTGACACATCACAGAACTTCTACAAATCTGCAACAAACATAATGTGGAACATAAATAAGAACTGTGAGTAGGACATTTGTTGTGAGTGATAGTCTTCCTGTCCAAGAAATGATCAAATCAGATTATCCTACTTCTCCAGAGCCCTCTCAAATGAGTTTATTACCTGAGGTTAATAAACCTTGATTAGTTTTTCTACAACATAAAATAGCTTCATCACCTCCAATTAACTCAATGATCAAGTAGTGTCTGTTCAGGATGCCCATTAAATCTATTTTATCTCCAATTTGAACCTTGTGGAAATCATCTCTGCAAGATGGTAAAAGTTAAATTTTCCTCTCAGTTTATTTCATATCACTGTAAGAGTCTGAGACATGACTGGAAATAGAACACTATTACATGCACTCTACAGTTTTAGACAGTCTGCCTGGATGCTTTGCTGATTTGAATGCTCACCTAATCAAGCTTCAGTGCTGATCAATGAGCCTTTGTACACTTTATAAGTATTCTGCAAATTTAAGGATTAAGCTGATCATTTTGTCTTATGGTTAAAAGAATATTAATATTAATTTCTATTAATTTTGTTCATTATTTTACTTCAGCTAGCCACAACTGGTAAGAATTTGAAGAGGGAAAAGCTCATAATTTAAATGAGGGAAACCTTAAATCTAAATTTTTAAATGTCTTGATTCAGCTATAGAGTTCTAATTTCAATATGTTTATTGGAAAAAAACCTGTTGGAATTGTATACTATTTTAGAAAGCTTGTTAAATCATTCCAGTTTAGTATCTTTGGATATGTAATCAGATTGGAAGATTTTCAGGAGTGGATCCCTCCAACTTTCTATTCTTAATTTCTTGAAGTCCCATGGCATGACCTGATCCTTCTCTTCTCATTACAAAATAAAACAGTTGAGGAACTGCAAGCTAAAGTCTTCTCTATGGACAAAAGAAAGCTCTGTAGTTATTTGTAGAGAAACATATTTTCTCAGTGTACCTCAACTCCTAAGAAGAGCTGGTTAAACTGAAGATATGTGAGATGTATCTTTCTGCAGTGGTGTGTCACAACTACTTGAATTACCTCCTGAGGTGAAAACGGGTTTTGTATTTCTACCCCATATAGAAACTTGATCTCTCAAGGATTTAATTTCAATTTTTAAAAGGAAAACAAGAGGCACAGTAAGGTCTCTCAAATTTGATATTTGACAAATAATCTGAGTAGGAATCCATTTGCATTGTAGACATACAAATGTAGATGTCTGCATGTATATTGATATGCCTAAGCTTTTATTAAAGGAGGTCTACTGAACAAAACTTACAGAGCAATTTAATTCACCTTCAAGTGAATATGCAGGAATTAGTTAGCTAAACAAGTTCAAGACTATACTGGCTGTATTATTTAGGATGTTGATTGTGTAGCCTAAACACAGGTTTCCAGTTATAGTTTCATCTCAGATGCCCTAGGGAGTGAGTTGTTTTGATGGGGCTGGCATCAGCAAGTCACAGGACCTAGAGGGGGATGTCCTTCAGGTGGTAGTTGGAACTGCAAGCTCCAGCACACCTCAGATGGTATTGAATGCCCATGCCTAGACAAGTGCATCAAGCCCTAGAAGTCTATTAATTTTAAGGGAAATTGGACACCAGTTCACATTGTAGACACCTAATTTTAAACTGGAACAGAATTCCCAGCCATGTCTTTCACATGAAGCATTTGCCTGCTACACTATGATCCAATGCAACTGAAAAACTTCTGACAATCTGTGGACAAGTGTGTAAAGCAATACTTTAAAAGCTGAAATGCTCACGCTAACCAGGAATTTTCTAGGACAGTATGTTATTTCCTTCTGAACATAAAGGAATATGTGAGGCAAGGGTGTGTGTGAGAAGCAGAAACTGTAAGAAAAAAGAAAGGAAATTTATTGCTCATAAACTACATCTATATCATTTTAAGCCTAGTTTTACTTCTTTCAAGCCTTACGTAAGATAGAAAGGAAGGGACAAGAGTCATGTAAGGCAATTAAAAGCAAAAATAACACTGAGGGTTTTGATTTTTTTACTTCAACAAAAATTTTCTGAAAAGATAATATAAAAAAGAAAAAGGAAAGTCAGATTAAATGATTTTCATATAACTTCTGAAATCATAATGTTATATTGTTTCATGACAGCATTCTCACTCTGAGGCTTAAAATCTACTTGTATCACTTGCCCATTTACTCTCTCTCCAGCACCTGTAAGTAGATGTAATGACCAAGATAAGCACATCAGTTTTGATTCTGATATAAATGGGAAATCATTCATTTCATGATGGACCTGGATCTTCAAGCCAATTGCCCACTTATGTTATTGGAGCAGTTAAACATAGAAGAGATTTTCTTGATACTATTTTCTTTATATTACCTCTGAAACCTGTGTATCTGGAAAGTCTCAAGAGTTTCCTATAATGATCCATTCTGGACTTAGAAGGGAATAAGTTTTCTCTTAGCATCTTTAACTTCTGAGTCCTGCTTACATTGCAAAACTGAGTTGATGAGAAAGGTTGAAAAATGTACAGCAAGAAATGTCTGGACAAGTCAAAATCTCAAGGAAATTTCCTTGGGAAACCAGCTCTAAATATGAATGAAGACTTGCGAAAGATCAATAAATAGTTTTACAGTTGTAGTTCACATACCTTTAAAAGTGATAGTTTTACGAAGACATAATGAGCCTCAGACAAATCTGGTTTTTGCCTTATAAGAAAGTCAAAATGAAGTCAGATTTGATTTGGAGAATGTCAAATGAAAACCACCATAACTGCACATGAATTTACATACTTCAATTTCAATCTAACTGATTTTGCTAAATTGCAAAAATTGCCTCACAAAACTCTGTGTAATTCTCCATTTGATTCTGAAATGGGATCTTTCAGTTAAATCCCAATCTTTGGATGTTTTTTAGAGGATTACTGTGGTGTATTTCTTCAAGTAATTGACAGCTCAATTAAGCAGAATGATTATAAATACTCAGGAGTGAAGCATGTCACTCAATCTGTCTATAAAGTATAAGTGAACCTGCAAAAAAATACAAAACCAGTGAGCAAATAATTCACATTAATTATTTGAACACATAATTTAATCAGTAATTACTCACATGCATAGCTTAGAGAAAGACATTTCATCGATTCCAATTTACAGAAATAATTTTCTATTTCTTTAATTCCATAGAAACCGTTTGGGAAAAAAATGAATAATAAGAAATATCTCTCAGATCACTATGACTGTGTTTTCAGTCCACTGTTGTAAGCTATACCAAGTAATACATAGAAAAATATAGCATTAAATGCATGCGCAGTGTAATTCACTTTTACTTAAGCAGTCTTCAAAAAACAGACACATGTGGTGCAGGCAGTAAGATAGTCTCCTTCAAGCCATTATTAATGGGGCTTGTATTTCATTTGATCAGAACACTTTCTGTATCCACTAAAACATTTTACCTCTCATTGTGTCAACTCCTTTATTAATCAGACATAAACATATTTTGTCACAGGCACAACGTATGCAACAGTTCCTTTTACGAAGAGATATGAATGCACAGGATTCTTTTTTCCCTTTACATTAGTTACCCTTCTGTTGAAAGTGATACGTTTCAGCTTGTCAGGAAATGTGCATTTTGATTTCTCGCTATTATGTAATAAACTCATCATTACAAGGAGCAGCCTGTGCAGCTGTGTTCAGGTGTCACTGCAGAGTGACCTGTACTTCCCTTGCCAATCAGAACAATGAGGATAGAAAATAGATAATAGGCAGAATGCTGCAGATAACTGAGGTAAAGAATTGCAGATGGATTGTTTTTGGCAATGGTAATCTTTTCCCCTGATTTAACAGCCAAAACATGGCTAAAATTTTCCACTACCTTGTCATACGTTCCATGGAAAGTGACGTCTGAGCTCTCAGTACAGAGCATAGTGTGAGCCTTTCCAGATTTCTCTGAAACTAACAGAGGGTGTTTCACTTACACTTATATTGCAGTCATCTCAATGAAACAATATTTATAGAATAAAATTAAACAGTTCAGAACTACTGTAGACAATCAAGGTAAATGTATTAACTTACTACTAAAAAAATAGCTGTAACTTCTTCAAAGCATTTTGTGAAGTGAAACCACTCTTACAATCAAATAGTTATATTTTCAAAAACACTCAAATCTTTCTCAGTGTCAGTATCTAACACATAAGATAATGATATATGATAGTAAATTTGAATAGGTAATACTTATAGTAGACATGGAAGATCTGTAGTGCTACTTACGATGAATTGACTCATACTTTGCAATATAAACTGGGTCCATAGGAAAAAAAAAAAAAGCACATATAAGTTTGAAGCCATACTTCAGAAAAGCAAGTATAATGTTACATTAATAGATGTCACCATAAGTTCAATATTGTAACAGATACTGCTTATTTGAAGAAACATTCATCATATGCAACAAGTTGTTTCCCTAAAATGTCTGAGAAAGGGCTAATCCTGTATTACTTCTCTGCTGGCTAAGGACTGGTGGACATACAAATTAGATCATAGACATAGAGGGGAAAAAATATGTGAAGAAGTGGTTTTCACTAGTGACTCTTCTTCATGAATGATGAGATCACACAAAATACTTATGCTCATGGGGAAAGCAAAGCAAAAAAGGACAAGATCAATTAAGGTAAATATGGGTTTCATTCAGCTACAAAATTTCAATTTGTAGAAATCAAACTGAGAAAAGCATAACTAGTTGAACCTCAACACATCAGTGCCCCTAAAAGAATGAATTAAGACCTGTATGATGTGCTTGTGTTTAGAAAAACTATTCTGTTGCTATGTGCTACAGGGACAACCCTGATTAGGCTTGATTAGCATCAATGTACAAATGTCAAGGTGGGGTTTAGTTCATTGCTTCTGGCATAAGATTTTCCATAATTATGGGAGTGAGAAAAACTTCTATAGAAGTAATGAGAGACAAAGAAAGCTACTATTTCACAACATTTTTTAAATAGAATTGTAAAGGAGAACTATTCTCCTCTAAACGAAATGTTTATTTACATTATTCATATTTTTCTTCAAATTTTATTCCATACAAGAAGACTGAGAAATCTGTAAGTATGTTTTCTGGCTGTGTATCAAGAAATAGCCTATATGAAGCTTTAGTAGTTTCAGCTTATATACTGTTACATATTTTTAGTTGAGCCCTAGGTAATACCTATGATATAATTGTAATGTGATGAATACAATCGTGTTTAGTTGACTTCCTGTACACAAGTAATTTCTAATTTATTAGCCAAAGATTCAAGAAATAGCAAGAAGGCATACAATGCAGGGGAAATGTACAATGTCTGGTCCTACATGTGAGAGTATGGAATGTCAGCACAGTAAAAAAATATTGAGAGATTTTACTAACATAGTTCGGCAAAGAAGATAATAAAATATATGGAGCTGTGCTAAATAATGGAGAGAAGAAAATTCTCATTTATTGTATGAAAACAATATTTCTCTTTAAAACTTGTGCTGGGATACTACTGTGATGTGTCCCCATGTGAAGTTTGAATTCTCATTTAATTCCCCTTAGGGATTCATTTGGGTTTTTTTCAAATTCAAGTGCCATCTCCAGGACAGATATTAAAGTTCATGTAGTTTTCTGAAAAGAACTTTTTATTTTCAGTCTATTTCTGGTTTTGTGTTGCTGAATCATATTCCACTTGAGAAGAGCTGTGACCTCTTCACTTCATCTTCCCCAGCCAAACATTACACATGGTTTATTCATGAAACACATTATATGTTTTCTGCCAAACAAAAAACACCTGGAAGATGGTTGGAAGATGACTGAGAAGATATAGAATCATAGAAAATACATCTGAAAGAGATCTCAAGAGCTTATTTGATTAATTCCCTGGCTCATTCCAGGATCAGCTATCATCTCTCATAAACATTTGTCTAACCTACTGTTACAGAAATCTCTCCTGATAATGATTTGAAACTTCCCTGCACTCTATTAAAAGTTTCTTTTTGGCAGTTACCCCAAATCTGCAACTTGAGGCTTGTGCCACAGATTTTACAGTTGAATCCATAGCTGATGCTGAGAACATTACATTAATTTATTTTGTGAAGCTGTCTTTTACACACTGTAAGATTTTTTTAATATAAAAATATATACTAGGGAGAGGTCACTCCATCTTATCCTGCCTCATATAGTCTTTCCTAAGCAGTTCTTATTGGCTGCTATTAGATACAGAATGGTAAGTTAGGTGGACCTTTGGTCCGAGTACAGATAATTTTAGCATTACCTCTTCCAGTCCTCTCTAGACTTTTTTTTGTCCTTTCCCTAGATGAGATGCTTTTCAAATTTCTCACTGTTGTTTTTTTTTTTTTTTGACATCTCATCATTCTCATTCTTCATTTTATTTACTATTTTAGAGGTTGAACACTGTTTCTGAATTATTCAAGTTTTGTTCTCTGATCTGCTTGAAACACCTTCTGTACTGGCTTTGAAAATCTGTTTGTCAAAATTTGTTAATAACAATAATGCTATTGGTCCAAGACAAATCTCTGTGGCCATTATCAGATAACTGATAACTAATAATAATAATAACTATTATTTTACTATGTATCAAAATATTCTTTTTCAGACCAGATTTCCATCCAGCTTAATATCTTATCTATAACATGTTTCTACCTTGTTTGTGAAATTATCATGTGAAAAAAAGCAAAAGTTTATGAATATATATATTATATATACCATTTTCACTTTTCATCAAGGATTGTTTTTCTGCCACAGAGGAAATGAAATTTTTTTGACCTGGTTTGTTGTTATCGTAACCCAAAAATTTGAGTTATTTCATTGCCCTTGGCCACTACAACTTAGATTCTGCATGCCTGTCTGAGGAGAGACTTTTATTCAGATCTCTACAAAGTTTCAGTAATTGTTCCAACCTAATTTTCATTATTTTTTTTGTTGTTGTTGTTTAAATACTTGAGTTTAACAGAGCAGTAGTTGCTTTTCAGATACTATTCATTTTGCTCTTGCTGCCTTAATGTGAGACCTTAGCAACCTACTGGTCCCCTCTGAGTCCCATTTCATGTGTATTACAGGCATGATTGTTTAACATAAAGATTCCACTTGACCTGAAGAAAATAACAGGCACAAAAACTTCTATTTATGATCATGCCTTTGTTCATTGGTTTAATGTCACAGAGAAAGACAAAAAGATCTCATTTTGAACAGGTACACTGCAAACGTCATTTCCACTGACAGAATAGACCGAACTTGGATATGCAGATTGTTTATTCTTCCTTCTATTCTACAAAACTAGAATTTCACATATTTGAGACAACAAAATGTATATGCGAATATTGTACCCAAAGACTGTGTCATCTTTACTGAAGGGGAGTGTTTTCACAGTAAAGCAGCTCACAAATTCTCTATCTTCTTTGTGTAGTCATGTGCTTAGTTATGTTAAGAGGTAAAACTAATCGCCTTGGTATGACAAAGATATGACCCTTTGAAAAATGAAATCTTGTAAGTTACCACTCAGAAAAAACGTTGTGTTTTCAAGCAGGAAAGCCAAAATATTGTACCTAATTTCTTACTAGCTCAATAATGGACTTGATTTGTTAAAAACATTCATAATAATTCCAAACATGTCAAAGTGTAATTGACTAGAACAAATACTTAAATATAAATTAATCCTTTCACAGTGTTTTCTTGGAATATCAGTAAATCTTATCAGGATAAGTGCCTCTGCTACATATGATTGACTGGAAGCAGATTTCTCCATGAAGACAAGAATATCAAGGATATTTTAAACAGTGAAAGTCAGAAGGGTTTATTTACTATAGACAGAGGAAATAATTTGATTATTTCACTAATTTTCCTCTATATGTACCTTTCCTACCTGCAATCTGTCTTTTTTTAGCTTCTCTTTTCTAAACACTGAGGGAATATAGATATGAGCCAGAGTCAGCCAAAAAGCTCTCATAAAAATACATACCAAAACCTTTATCTTGGTATATTTCAGATCAGGTGAAGTCCTTCAATCTTGAGTCCACTTCTAATAGAAATGTTCTACAATGTGCCATCTTTCTTTTCCATTTCTTATGTGATAATTCTGCATAGCGCATTAAAAAATGAATGGTTTTTTTATCAGTAAAGGGAAAGGATAGCAGTGAAGGAAACACATTAGACTGCACAAAAATATCCTTGCAGCTTAAAGACAGGTGAAACCAGTTCAGCTAAGTGTCAGCTCCCTGTAAAACTAATTCTGAGCAAAAGTTTGACTGAGATTCCAAAATATCTTTTTAGCTTCTATTATTTCCCAGAGGTTTTATTTTCCAAATTCATCCTGAAATCAGAAGTGTGGATGCTTTAATGATAGAAAATGTCTTCTAACCACATTTAACTGCTTGAACAAACTCTTGTAGGTAATTGCATGTCAAAATTACTTCCTGGTATTTTGAAAAATTAGGTGTACTGAAGGTCAAGATGTAAAAACATCTTAATCATATCTTTTTTAGCAAGTTCAACCTTAAGAAGTTCTACTTGACACCTAAGGACAAGGATTTGCCCTTTTGCAGGTTCCTCTTACATTTGTTGATTAGAAAAATTGTTCTATGTTCTGTGTCCTTTGTTGTTGAAGTAAATATTACCTCTTGCTAGGTAAAAGGTTTTTCTAATGGTTCTAATAATTTAGATGCGTTAGTTTTCATGTCTTAACCCAAGACATGTTTTTTGTTTGATAGTTGGGGGAAAAAAAAGAAAAATCAGTTTTCAACATCTCAGGTTGGATTTTAAAATCCATTACTCAGAGAAACTGAAGATCATGACTATGATTTTTATTAAATACTCTATTGCCTCAACTATTGCAGAAGTACTTGCTCTTGTAAAATTCATGGTCAAGTCTTGTGGATTAAAATACTTGAAGCTATCATGTAACTAATAACTTTGAGCTGCTTATAAGGAGTTTTCCATCATTATTTGCAGTTGTGTATTAATTGATTTAATTATAGCTGACAACATAGCTTCAAACAAAAATGCAACAAATGTGTGGCTGGAAGTGGGCATTGACTTGTTTTAACTATATTTCTCTGTGAACAAAACAGCTGTCTAAAATTATTTTTCTATTTATTAGAAAAATACTAAACACAGTGACTGAAATCTAATGCTCACATATGTGTTTCTTGTTTACAAGTTCAGGGGGTTTTGTGGTTGTTTTTTTGAGGGTTTTCTGGGAGGGGGTATGGTGTGTCAGATTTCAGTTTGAAGTACTCTGTATTCCCTTTAGCTGCCTTTTTATTTTACAGAAGCAAGATATAAACCCCAGTTTCCTCATCACCGTTCACTGATTCTTAGTGCTTAGTAATTCGTCATTCTTGTGCTTAGTAACACTGAAGTTTTGACTCAAGGTTTAGTCTCAATGTTCAATCTAAATGGAGTACAGTTTGAGCATAAATTGGTTTTAAATGTCTTTTTCTTAATCTGTTTTTGTTCTATTTTACAGTTCCCACTGTCTCCCTAAAGTTTAATTGCACACTATTAGGACTTTTATAATCCCTTATGCTATTCTAATATATTTAAACAGAAGATAAAAGGTATTACATCACTCCGTCACAGTTACTATTTCAACCATTTTTTATATTTGAGTCAGAAATGGATTATTCAGGTATCTTGTTTAAGTGTAAATGAACAAGTTCAAGATTGAATAATTTGTGTTAAACATCAGCTTTTCCTAAGATTTTTAATCTTCAGAAAATTTAGTATCAAAATATTCTAACTGGAATACTCTGTTTATACCAAGTGAAAATTTACTTTTACCGTTTAGGAAGAAAGATCTTTATTCCCTCTGTTGTTGACTTATTTGCCTATTGCTTATGGCCAATATGCACGTTGGTATAATTAGTGTTACATATATTTCTACATTATTCAGCACAGCAGTATCCTCATTTTTTTTCCCAGTTCTGGAAGTTGTACCTGTGTAGACAACACTTGTTTCATTGTTTCTTTTTCCTTTTTGTTTCTTTCCTTCACTTTAGCCCACTGATAACTGAGCTGATCATTCCCAAGGGAAACAAACAAATGATAAAAAAAACTGTCTCACAGTTCAACGTTCTTTGAAAAAACTCAGTTGCTCCTTATCTGTATTCTCTATTGGTTGTCTCTGAACTTCTTACGCAGTTACAGTGTAATTACACAAGACTGAGTTACTCAATTATAGACAGTTCCATCTGTATAAATACAGACAGTGAAAAATTTTATCTGCAAACTAGTTGTTATTGATTACAATAAAAATATAAGTTTGACAATCAATAATTCAGTGGTAGTGTTAGCTATCTAATGAATCTGACTTCACTCCTTCAATTTCCTGATACGTTTCAGGTTATGAAGTGCCTTGCTGTGAAATGGATTTGTATCCAGAGGTGTCTATATCTTTATGTCTCCAAGAAACTCCATAGTGTAGCTTTCATCAGCAGAAACCCACTTTGCACAGTGTAGGTTTGTTACTTTTGTTATAACTGACCAGCAGAAAGATGCCTGCTCCTGGTTAGGATGTTTTACCAAGCTTTTAAGCACTCTTGTGCATACATACTGGCTTCCACTTTGACACAGTTATGGTTTTAGCTAGTGATTTTGGGGTTTGTTTAAAGATTATGTTTTAACATAATGTATTAACATTGCCAAGTAATAAGAGTTTCTTCCTGAACATTTTGTGCAAATAAGCTCTTTACAGCCATGTTAATAGCACTAAATACACCTGCTGATATTTACATTGCTTTTAACCAGCCTGGAAATGATTGTTTTCTTAGCATTTTACACAGAACAATAATGTGCTGACTGCTGCAGTATAAACAAGGAGGGTGGGTGCTGTTTATTATCTCATCTTACTTTTAAAATGCCATTTTGCTATGTTCGTATTACTAAAGTGATGGGTTTACAATGATATGAATTTTAAAGGTTGCAATGTACTATTTAGTCATCAAATATATTAACTGATGATCCTGTGTGCACACCAGTGGTGTATAAAATAATGAGTGAGCCATAAACAAGGGAAAAATCCTTAGCTGGTTTGAAGAGTTCCTTATTCACTGGCTGGAGGTAATGCAGAAGACTTCTGCTTGCTACTACCAGCCAAAAAGGGACATTTCCAGGCAGCAATATGCAATGCAAGTTCTTCTCTAACTAAATTTCTAAAGATTGAACCAAACTTTTCAAAGTCCTTTGTTCTTTATTTCCCTTAACTTATACTGAGTCAAAACTTACAGTTTAATCACACAGGTTAGTTTAAAATTTGATGCCATTAATTCAGCAACTTTATGCTCATTTTCCCCAAACTAAAAACTCTTAAAAGGAAAAAGAACTGAACTGTTTAATAAACTCACATAAGGCTGATGAGAATAGAGGGAGTATCAGAACAGCAGTGAGAGAGCTAAATGTCCTCACATTCACCTTGTACAAGTTTTATACTCCACAGACTTTACTGCTTAAAAAAGAATGAACAGCAAACCAATATTTTGTAACTACTTTTTTGACATAAATGAGGTTCAGGGGTGAACAAATAAAGGTGAGCCATATTTCACATAGCTTGTCATTTGACACGAATTGGGACTGATAGAACAAAATGGAAAACAAACTGGGTATTCTAAGCCAATCTGATTAAACTAATTACATTTATGTACCTGTTTGAAGATGAGAGATAGCAATACAAATTATTGTCTTTATACATTTGCTGGGTTCACACCAAGAAGTGAAATTCATCACTCTTTATTTTAGCCACCTAAAACATAAGCATCAACCTACATAGTCACCCAAGTTTTCTCAATGGAGAGGAACAAGCATGATTCATGATGTGTAACTATTTAGATGTGAATCTTACAGTGGTGTGAATCACCTTCCAGAGGTATCAGTGGTCTTTGAGAGAGTCTAGAAGATAAAAAAGAGTATCTGCCTTTTAAGTGGTTGAAGATACAGGATGTGAATGCCATGTTTAATGTGGGTTTCCTTCTCTTCCAATTTAGCATAAGCAGTATCCACTTTATTGCAATCATTGATATATGTAGATAGTACAAAAATCAACAGCCTCCTTCTTACATTGTGAAGTTATAAAGCATCTGACTCAAAATGGCTTTGCCTTATAATTACAGATAAATAATTAATGCCATAGCTTAAGAACTATAGGACAGAAATGAAAGCCTGTGGTTAAAACAATATGTCATTAAATGGTATTAAAAAATATTAAAGTAATAAAGGTTTGAATGAATGAAGTTGTGAGGAGAAAAATGTCCAAATAAAACTTCAAGTGTTTTTTGCATCAATTTCCTTTCTTTTTGTCTTACTCTATCCTGCTCAGTGTACAGCTTGGGTCAGTTTTTGACTGCCAGTAACAAACCTCAGCTGTTGTAACTGCCAGGATATAGAAACCCCAGCCAATCCTCCATCCTTTTGAACAGACCTTGTAGCTGCAAAGAAAAGGAATAGTATACCTAATGACTCTACTAGGATATTCTTCTACATCTGATTAACTGTTCTTATAATACAGGGGATGTTTGGTGGAAGAGAGAGTATGTGCGGTTATTTACTTAGTACAATTATGTGAATAAATACATGCAAGTCCATTTAAATTTTTGTTATTTTGCATCTGAATAAAAAGCATACACTAATAACATGCAATGCCAATTGTCATCCTCTGGAGTTATCTCTGCACACAGATAAATGTTACTTCCTGACTGGAACTTAGTTTTCAGGCATAATAAATAGGAAATGTATAGGCATATGAATATTTATGAACCTATAGAAATCACATTCTGATGCCTGAGTGACATTCTTTTAGAGAACATTACAAGAATATGAGAGAAATCATGAGACAGGTAGATGATGTAAAAACTTTTGCAACAAACTTCTCTTCAATGTTGTAATATTTTCCATCAACACAAGCCAACTTCCCCTTATCCAACTTCCCCTTATCCCCAATTTGAGTCTGCATCTCACATTCAGATTGCAGGTTTGAGTCTTCATGCAGATTGTAAACCCACAGCCTTTTAAAGAGTGAATATGCAATAAGTCAAAGAGAAAATTGTAGTAAATTGACTTATCCACTTTTATATATGCCAGTAGAATCTTTAGCACGTGTATTAACAAAGTGGAATATTGCTAATTATTCTAACTGAAAATAAGTGGCTGTAATTCCATTCAATGAAGCTGTATAGTCATGTCCATAGAACAGTTGAATTAAAATTTCTTCAGGCAGTATACAAATATTTTATTTTTTTGCAGGTATAATTAACTTTTGTGATACTAACTTCCAGATGTATTTGGCAGAGTGTTTATAATGTGTCAGATGAGAAATCCCTCAGTGGCAGAAGACTTGAAGAGAAGGGATTCTTCTCAGCCTTTTGTAGCACATAAATTAATAATTTTTCTTTACCTAGGAGATTAAGCTCATTTTACAAAGACAGTAACTGTTGACATGTTCTTATCTCATCTGTTGCAATTAACAATTATATAGAGTTGTAGTGCTTTTAGAATCTAACCATATATATTTGCCTTTTGAGAAACAAGGAGAGGCATTTCTCTAACGTATAGAGTGTATTCGGATAAGTGACTAGATGATTTCTTGAAGAGTCAGAATGAAGGTCATGAAGCATATGTCGAGGAAGGATAGTCCTATGGAACCTTACTAGATAAGAAACAGAGATTACTAAATATTGGGTTCTTTGCTTTTCTGAATTATACTAACTTTTCAGAATCACATAGTAATGAAAGAATTTCTGTGTTTGAGTTTCTCATCTCACTGATCTTTGAGAGTTTCTCATACAAAATAAACACTTTTGATTCCAACTCTCACAGAGCTGAATATTTAAAGAGCTTATTTTAGTATATTTAAAATATTCATAATTGGAATTACCTTTAAATGCAGAGCTGTCATCTTGAAGTGCTATGCTAGTAGCATGATATACACATTTTTATTCTTGTAAAAAGGAAGCAATAAATTAAATGGATATAAATGTTTTTACATAACTATTGATTGATATTTGTATTGTGGTAATACTTACGTGATCACTTCAGGCATCTATATATATTGTACTTACACAAAACACAGTCACTGCCTCAAAAAAGTCTATAATTGAATGTAAGGGAAGGCAAGACGCACCAGATGAATGCAGACTGGCAGGGAAGTACAAGGAAGAAGTGACACAGTATTGGTCAGCATGATAAGCAATGGTCTCAGCAGCCTGATTTAAAAGTTTCATGTTGAAGAGATCAAACAAAAGTTGTACATGATTATTCAGCACCAGGTGGATCTTTGTACTAGAAAGTTCAATAGCCTGTGGTTTGAGAACATCAGTCTGTGACAAAGACCTTAAAAAAAAAAAAAGAAGACAAAAAGAAATGCACCTTAAAAAGGTAATGTTCTTTTATCTACGTTCAGATCCTTTTGATTTCTCAACTCTTCATTTTCCCTTCCCAGTGGACTTCAACTTGAATAAGGATGGGAAAAAAGTACATCTGAATGATCCCAAGGTAACTAATAATGTGACAAAAGAGTCAAAGGAGAGTTAGTAAGTTTTAAAATATTATACCATCAGTTGTAAGAATCACAAGTATTATTGGACTCAATGAGTGTAAAGAAAGAGTGCTATCTAGAGTGCACTACCTATATGATGCAGTTAATTTAATCAACATGTTGTTGATCCAGAACAATGCAGGAACCTGTGTGCTGAGAACAATACGCCATCTATTTGAGCTTTGTTCTAGGGACAGGAACCCAGATACTCAAAGGCACCTAAACATTGATTTAATCTAAGACTCTGCTTTGTCTGGTAACTTCAATTCTTGTGCAACAATAGCTTTAAACCTCTAATAAAATGATCCCTAAAAACAAATTAATGAAGACTTGATGACGCATTCAAACGGTTTCATTTTGATGCCTCACTTGTATATTTGTCACAAAGGAGAGCTTGACCTGTCATTTCCAAACATGTATGACCTCAAAATAAAGCACTTAGATATGTAGGTTTCAGGATAAAAGTGAAGCCAGTGGCAGTGGCAAGCACTCGGCACAACTGAGAACTACACCATATTTTTTCCAGAGGGAAGAGACATTCAAAAACTGTTAAGGAATTTAGGAACACACATTTTGATTTTTTTGTTTGTTTGCTTGTTTCTTCTTTGGTGCCTAACCAGAGGTAATAATAAAGGTCATCATGTCTATGTCCCCTGGATCATATGAACTAACATTCAAAGGTGTTCCAGCTAACTTGCAGTTGATTTAGAAAGTGAATTTTCATAAATGGGTTTTAAGGATTGAGTGGCCTAACCTACTATGAAGCTTATCTTTGGCTACTTCTTGGCATCCTAAAAACTCAAATATCTTCAGCTAAATCCTTTACATATTCAGTGGTGATGATCAGCACTCATTTTACCTAGTTTCAGACAATATCTCCTGAAATATTTCTATGTTATTGCATGTCACAAGTATTTCAGAAAATAATGATGTTAAGGTGAGTAAACTTGGGGTTAACTATCAGTAATGTTGTTCACACTACCAGGCAAATTTATTCTCAATGTCATGTGTCTGGTGCATTTTTCTTGTTTCTGTGAACATTTTCTACACTTAAATGCAATGGGTAAGTATTGCTGTTACCTAGATCAGAAGGGTCATAAGTGCAGAAACCTGGCTTATGAGTTTCTGATCTACTGATGAGCATTTCTATGTTTCTAAGATTTGTTTTCTAAAGAAAGATGTTTCTGCAGTTTACTGAAAGCAAGGAACCCTGCTGAGTTATGGTGATAGATTTTGTTTGTTTTATTTAAATATAGTAGGCATTCGAGGCATGCTCCAGTACAAGTTTTAGGTACTAAAATAAAATCAGTTTGGGCTGCTGAGGGAAAATTGTAATTGCAAAGTCCTGACTCACCTTCTGAGCTGGAGACACCTAATCTCTATAAACTCTTCAACATTTGATGTTAAATCTCTTCAGGTACCTATTAAGTCACTGCACGTGCCCAGAACTGTCCTATACTTGGCAGACTTAAGCAGCTCAGCACTTAGATCATGTCTGAGCTCAGTTTAGACTGAGAAACTAGGAGGAGTGAAGTCTGAATCACCCCAAAAACTCAATTCAGTAAACACTCCCAGAGGCCATAGAACATGGCAGGACCACTGTCTTCACACATTACAAATCTAAAATACTTTTAGACCGCAGGCAGAGAAGAGATGAGAAGCCTTTCCCTTGTTTCTCACGCAACATATTGCTTACTGGCATACCACTTAGTGTACCCACTAAGCAGGTTGGACTCCCAGATTCAGTCCTACCCTCTTCCTGAAAACTCTGATTTGCATCTTCCACCTTCAAAGCTCATGTCCTAGTCACTGGACAATAGTCTCCTGAAGTGTGGGAAGACAATCTGCATGACTCTTTTGAAGATTTGCTCAGGGAGATAAGAGTGCAAGATATACTGGACCAGAGTGGAAGCACGGGGTGAATTTGACTTTGTAGTCTGATGGGTAGACTACCTTGAAAGACCTTGAATCTGGTTTATGCTTCCAGGACTATTTTTATATTTAATATGAAATAATTTTACATTAAATCTTACCTTTTTTTTTTTTTTTTTTTTTAATGTTACCTAGCGTTTCTAATACTTCAAGATCACATGGCAGACTCCTTCCTTTTGTGCCTCTACTGCAGTCAGTGATGTTGTATCAGGAAATAATTTTGCAGTTGCTCATAACCCATGAAACATAAAACAGAACTTAGCTAACATTACAAATATCCTAGTCATCTGAACCAGCATCTTAACTGGTGGCAAAGGATGTCCATTTACTACATGTTCATTTTGGTCGACCGAAAATCTAACCCTTCACATAGACAACTCTAATTTGATTAAAATCCAGTTGAATTAAATATACAACAAAGAAGTTCTTCAGTTTCTCAGACTCTCTACGTAAATATCTACACATGAAAATATGGGTTCAACTGCACACAAAACTTAAATAAGCAGGTAAAAATATATAAATTAATACTCTTACCACTCTTAGCTATAAGCCAACTGATCTATAATTCACTGGAGCTTAAATACAGCATATGCTAATTATGTGCTTAGCTCTAAAGCCTTTAATAAAGAACAGCATTTCTTTATATTCTTTAAATATATCTAATTAGGTAAAGTATCTGTTCTGGTTTAGCAGCATTTGGCACCAAAATGAAAAAGACAGAGAAAAATAGCTTTCTCTTCATGTATCCCTGAACTAGGTAGCCCATTGTCCTCTTGAGTTTCCAATAAAAATGAAAGCAATATTATAACTAGATTAAATTTTACTCACAAGTTAAGGGCCTTGGAAACCTATATGCATGTAAATATGTATATATCTCACAATAGCCACAGAGCTTTGACTACCTCTTTGTATCCCCAGTCCTGACAACTGTTCTGAAGCCACAGAAATAAATTCCTTAAGACTGATTTTTTTTTTTTTCTTCTCAAGGAAAGAAAAGGTATTTACTCTTTTCAAAAAGTACAATCATCTGTCCTTCTGGAAAGGCTCTGTTGCTTTCAGTCATAAAGAGAAGTCTGAGGTGTCCTAGAAAAGGAAATGACCTATTAAATCAATTCAAACATATTCCTGTCAAAAACGTTTTGTTCCCCACTGCATACTAGTGTCTCTTTTAGATTATTTTTTTTTTTTTTAAGGTAAGACCATTGCAAACCTGGCTGTATATGTATTAGAGATTTCATGTTTTCACCTGTAAGCAACTCAGAATGAGAACTATCATCTTCATAAGGTGACTTATGTGATGGTCCTTTTGGATTTATTTGAACATCTTTGCTCATCTTTCATATCAAGAGGAGTCCTGCTTATTCTTCTATTGCATCAGGGGAAAATACTTCTTTAGTCAAAACAGTGACATTAACAGTCACAACTAACCAAGCTGTGAATGATGCATATTGAATTTCCTTTCCTTTCTTTGCCTTTATGGGTTTTCCACCTGGGTCTTCACAGTGAGTTTTGTTCCTTCACTATTTTCTCAGCTCAGATGCTAAAACAAGATCCATAACTGGATCTTGTTGATAACGTGTTTGACACCTTGAAGCATTTGTTTTCAAGTTATCAGAAGCACATGTAATTAACTCACTTCTAATTCCGAGAACAGGAAAGTATCTAACAACTATAAATGCTTTAGAGGGAAATTGTGAAAAGATGGGTGAAGTCACAGCAAGGTGGTATCCAGTATTGCTGTGATTTATTTCCTTTACCTCTATTGTTTGTATCCACCACTTTGCCTTATCTTTCAATCTGCCTAATAGAAAGCATCTGGAATAGTTGTACAGGAATACTTTTTTCCACTCCATTTCAACAGGACAGAGCAGAGAGGGAAGGGTATGCAGTATATTCACAAGTAAGGAATGACTTCCATCTAAGTAGAGATTGAATAGCTTAGGACTCCCAAAATATTTAATGGAGAACGTTATGGAAGAAGTCTATGAAATCATAAATTCTATGGAGATGATGACTTGAAAAGGATAATCTGTTTCAAAACAGCAAGCTGATCATTTAATCAGGTGTTCGTATAGCTTTATTACAAGTGGCCATCTGAAAGCAGTTATAAAACAAATAGACCCATGAGTATTGCCACAGGGTATAATAGACACACAAAAAATGTATGTATTCAAAATAGGTCTGGAGAAGTTAATGGAGCATAGGTGGATTTAACTTCTGACTTTGAAAGTGCCTGAATTGCTGATTACAAAGAGCTGGAAGTAAGAACCGCTCTGTACATGTTTATTTTTTTATATTTTCCCTAAGGGTTTACCACTGGTCACTGTTCAGGAAAAAACAGCGGTCAAGACAAGCTGGCAGTTTCTTACAGTATAGCTTCTCTTTGATGCAAGTTTGTTCTTGGTTTTTTAAAACTTTAAAACTTTGAAAAGTTGCTTCCATAATGGACAGCTTTAGATAATGAGCTTTTTAGGAGAGTCTTTCATTACTGTGCTCTCAGCAGAAGTACAGTACATAATTGTGTTCCCAGGCACAACTGATATGCACAAAAAAGTTAATCATAAAGTTTTTTGATAGACTACTTCTCCCAATGATGTTACAGGGAGTTTTTTTCTTTTTAATGAAGTCGGGGTTTTCTCTGTAGTATATTATTACCCAAATTTTAGCTCTAAATTAATCTAAATAAAATATATAGCATGACAGCTGTCTGATCACTGAGTCCAAAAAGGGAAACAAAGAAAATTCACAGTATTTTGAAAGCTATGTTCTATGGCTCTGTTACTTAGCAAATAACACCAGTAAGTGCAGCCTTATGACAAGTACCCCATTTGTTTTTCCCATGCCATATGTCAACACTAGAAGTAACTGAGAAAAATACCATCCTCTTGCTTGATTGACATGCATTTTAAACTCCTTGTCAAAACTGCATAATTATTTAAGTAGCATAAATGTGCCAGTCTCCAGATTTAAAAGTAATTGGGAGCCTAACAAGTTCTACTGTTTGTCTACTCGATGGTAAGAGAGTTTGTAAAAGAATCAGAAAACAGAATTAGGATAAGGGAAAAGCTTGATAACCTACCCATACTTTGCCTTTATATTACTGTAGGTGATACTGGGAAGGACATTAAAAGAATAAGTTGCTGAATATTTTCCATTTTAAGGTTCTATTTTATTTTTCTAAAGATTTTCTTTCAATTATCTGGCCCTGTATTTTCGCAAGAATTTTCAGCAGCAGCAGTTAGCTGCTTATCAGAAAAAACTGAGGAAAAAGAAAATGTTGTTATGATGATGTTAAAAAAATGGTCATGTACCTGAGAAGTGTTTCATGGTTTATGATTCTATATTTTTGTTGTCAACCTGGAAGCTGATTGACCTGTGCCATGAATGGGATATGGCCAAACCTTTGCACGAATATAAAAGTCCCTTAAAAAAACTCTGACATATTTTCAGCAGGCATATCTTAGTTTAATAACCAAAAGCTTGTTATTTGGAAAAACAGTACTAGACTGTTATCATTACAGTCTTTGGTGTACCATCAGTGAGCAAGGGAATATGAGTAAACTGCACAAATGACTTTAATGTCATCTTTTCTTAAAGACTGAGAATTTGACCATAAACCATTAACATTTTCTATTTTTATATGTAATTTTAAAGCTTTTAGTTTTCACAGAATCATCTAGGTTGGAAGACCTTGGAGATCATCTAGGCCAACCATTAACCTAACACTGACTGTTCTCTTTCCCTTTAGCTTTCAAGTAGTGATATTGCTTAGGATTAAAGGTTAGGATACCATGAAATCTTTTGGTTATAAAAAATATTAATAATGGTGCTCTCTAGGAGATAATTTGTGCAAAAATGTAGCATTTAAACAGCTACCCCACTGCATTTGCTTGGAGAATCTTACTGTACCCAAAAAGACCACAAAAGGGAAAAACTAAGTGTATACAAAATTGCAGAAGTGTCCCAGTTAAAATTGCTTTATAAAACATGTTGTTCTGAACAACAAGGCTCATGTCTATACAGTGTAGAAGAACTGAAATGTGTGTAGATAGTATGGGGATTAGTGGGTACACAGGTGAGGGGTGCTTCATAGCTATCAGAATCTAGGGTTGTAATCATTTAAACATTTTGTTCAGTGGCAAAACTGGTTTATATGCCTGCTTCTGGGTAGTCATTGTGAACTGCAGTGCAGCATGCATCTATGCAACTGTTCTATACGGTAATAGGACTACAAACTAGATCATTTAAATGAGGCAAATTAGCAAATATTTCTTAAAAATACTCTTTTAGCCTGAGATTAATTATTTCATTTGGTGAGTAGCATAAATGACTTCAGGGTGTCTAAATTCTGGACAGTTCAAGTTGTCACATAAGATGTAAATCTTAATGTAAATCTTTTCATTAAGTCACTAAATAAGACTGAAGAAAATGTAGATTTTTGCTTTATGATGTTTCTCAACTGCAGGGTAACTTCAGATGCGGTGATCTCTCTTGCCTGAAACAAACCTTCACATATTCTCTGTTCTGGTTATTTATGATTAGTAATTTCCATTTATCATTATTTCAGACTTAACAGATCTGAACAATTTTCTACATCATTCTTTCTACCAAATATTTCCTACACATGGATTGGAGAGCAATTTAAATTGCTAGTTTGAGGATTGTTTTGTACTTAGAGAGATAAGGAATCCAATAATGACATCTTCTAAGCCCTTTTTAATTCTATAGTTTCCAGTCTACATGTCAATGTATATCATTCTTGAAAGCTTTGAAGAAGCTCATGTAGAAATCTGCAGTCTATTACTTGTTTACTAGTAATTTTTTTTACCTTTTGTGACACAGTTGGTTGTAAGGAAAATAGAACCATCTTCTGCACTAATTATGCCTCTATATGAAATTTTGAAGAGCTAAGACAGAAAGGAAAATTATATGTTGATACACCATCCCCAAATCTGAAGAAAAAGCAACTTTAATTGTCTTTTGTGATGACAAAGCCACCTTGCAAGCATAAACGCTGTCCTATCCACTGGTAGGACTCAGTAAGACTAAGAGCTAGATAGAAAATCCTGAAACAGCCATTTGTAGCTTTTAGGTTGCAGCTCAAGTGTTCTTCCTTCAGACTCTGCTTTGCAAAAATGCGTTTAATGGAACAGGACACTTTCAGAGGCAAGCTGTGAACAGGCGATTAGTGCTGCACCCAGAAAGTACCCGGGTGGAAGACACTCAGCAAGGAGAAAGGTGCCTAACATTTCTTTCCTGTCATCCCAGTTTAAGGACTGTTCAAGTTTTCTTAATGAAGTTAATTTCAGAAAGAAGCCAATTCAGGGTCAAATGAATCCTGTATAGTGAATCCCCCTGTTCCCTTGGTGGGTCAGTAGTGTCACTTGGAATATGTATAGGCAAAAGCATTCCAGTTTCTTATCTTCAAAAGGATGACCTCCCCCCTCATTCCATGGTTAGGTCTGAAGTATTTGAACTGCTTTTGAAGCTGATAAGGGTTTAGACTTAGGTGTTTGCCATCAAATCACTGGAATTAAGCTATCTTATTTACTTTATTCTCTGATCTGGTTAAGCTATAGATCTGGACATTAACTAAGGTTCTACTTTGATTTCTGTGTTTCTTTAATATAAAGAAACTTGAATGTTTCCAGGGATCTGTATCAAGCTGCTGGATGATTGACTAATCACTTAGTAAAATATTAGAAAGCATGCAGAAGTCACTTACTAGTCGCTAGGGTGCTGCAAGGACATCTGGATGCTTTAGAGGTTTTTTTGCTTTTTAAATTGTTTCCCCATAATGAATAAATTTAATATTTAATATTTTGTTTTTATTTCCCTTCTGAAAGTGAATATAAATAAGAACAATTCCTCTGAAAAATTCCATTTACCTCAATGAGGAAATCAGCTATTTTTTGATTGGAGAATGGAAAAACAATATTACTCTTTTTATTTAATTTTTCTTTCTCTTTATTTTCCTTAAAAGAACATTCTAAGTGAATCTACTTTTCATCAACACTTTTTTCTGACACAAGATTTTTCTTTCTATGTTTCACTTTTCCATAGTCTGAAGGAATCTTACCTTCAGAGACAATTGGATTGGGTCATAATTTGATCTGTACTATTTAATATGTAGTTTTTCATAGCTGTCACTCAAAGATGTGCATTGACTCTCCCCACTGTAAAGCTGTCTCCTTTTTCAATGATAGGACACTAACTTTTTTGTCAGTGATTAAGGTATTCGAATTCCAAATATCTGATTTTCAAGTCCTAATCCAGACTTCTGAACTACAACAAAAAGTTTTGAGTAAGTTAAGCACTTCAGTATTTGGCATGTACAGACATTTGGCATGTCTGTCAATGTCTACCCAATATACTTATTTATTTATTGATTTGTAGACCTTTAGAATTGGATAACTATAAATGGACAGACAACCTTGCTTTGAGATAAATTATTTTTATATAAAGTCCAGAAATGGATTTTTCTTTTTTCTCATGATAAATAACTGACCGTAACAGGTAACAAACAACTTAAGTCTCCCTGAAATCAAATATAATGCAAAAAGTTAAGTGGTCAAATGTATGCCCTTTCAAAAAAGAGAGGTAGGTATTATATTTAAAGAGAGGTAAAAAGGTCAATTGCTTTTACTGACTATTTGAAGTATTCTCTTTCAACTGTTTACTTGATAGAAAGAATGGCTCAGTAGAACAGTTAAAAGCAATTTCTAGCAGACAGTGATAAAGAGAGAGCTTGTGAAGACCAAAGTCCAGAAAGACTCTTGAATGTAACTGTCTTTGGCTATTGACAGAAATGTTATGGTGGCCAAACATATAAACCTAGATCATCCATGATGTACAGCAAACAAGGAAAATATTAATAAGACAAAAAATGTGAAAAAATACAGAGTGCTTTATTTGAATGAATAATTTGTTGCATGTATACATGGTGTCATACAAAATAAGCCAGAATGCATGACAGCACTCAGGTATGACTTTATCACAGCAGGTATTCCAGCAGCTGTAGTAAGTCCCTCACTGGCACTATATATCTAAGTGTAAATAGCCTCAGCTGCAATTCTGCTCTTCTTCTCGAATTTGTTCTTATCCTTTGAGGTTCATAGAAAACAATACTGGTTTTTAGTGGCATCAGGAATATCTAGCTATTTCCCTAAAAGACAATTATGGCAAAGCCTCTGACAAGAGACAAAGCTTCCTGCTATGCCTTCCTTGTTAGAAGTAACTTCTCAAGGCAAATATTTTCTTCCCTTTTTATGTACTTCAGAATTTTTGCTTTGTACAATCTCAGAATGCTCTGAAAAATTGCTTACATTGATATCTTAAGTGTGCCTTCTAAAAATAAGTCTGAAGTGGCAGGACAATATAAACTGATGGATCAAGTATATTGTGCTATTGTCTGAAAATTCTTCTCCTATTGTCCAAGCCACTGTATGAAAGTCCAGCAAAATACTGCACATTTTATGGCGCAAGGATCATCTGTAGACATCACTGTGTATTGAAAATTCTTGCTCTATTATCTCCTAAACAAACACATTAGTACTAACATATCCAGGAAGAAGGGTGCAATTGATGCAATTAATGCTTTTGCTTAACCATCACAGAAAAATTTTCCGTACACTTCATTTCACCTCCAAAGAAATAAAGGTACTCTATTAATCAAAAAATTCACTGCTGTTTTTCCTCTGGAAATTTGTGAAGTCAAATTTAAAGTCAAATGTGGCAGGACCCTGAACAACACTAAAATAGATAATAGATCTGGAAACAAAAGGATCATAAACTGAATGTAGATCCATCTAGCATTTGTAAAACTGTTCACACAGACTGGAACTGAACTAAACTCAGCATTTTCAACCCACTTTAGTGAAACTTCAGGTTCCTAATGCCTATTTATGCAATGCTTATCATCAACTATAGTAGACATCCATATGGTATCCTTCAGACAAATTTCCTTAATTGTTTGTAACAGTAATTAAATAGTAACCTGAAAATTAAATTATATCTGCAGCTGGAGGAATACTTCAGTTACAATGATTAGCCTTTTCCTGTTTGTGAATGGTTTAAACACCATGGATTTCTACATGTGTGTCTAATTCAGGAACACTTGCCACATCGTTATGCAAACAAATTCCATCTTAGGTGTGGAAGAGTTAGTCACAGCTGTCATGTATGTTGTGCTAGCTTCCTAGTAATTATGGTCTGGGGGAGGAGATGGGTGGGCGGGGACAAAACCAGTAAATTTCTTTCTGGTGAGAATTCAGCAGATAATCATTTGTAGCAAAAATTATATAACTTTGTATTTACTAAAATTTTCACAGATAAATACACAAAAGTCACCATCTAAAACATATTTAGTTTGAAAAGTCTAAATATTGCTTATGTCTATGGAAAGAGAACATTAAGACATGACTAAAGTCATTGGTGTACAATGCAACATGTACAAGATGCATAGTTATTCATCTGGTTTTCCCTGTAGATGTAACAGCTGAGGCACTGTTTTCACTCAGCTGGGAAGAGAATAGTTTTCAAATCCTTCTGGGAATAAGAAACCTGTGCAAAGGGAGTCTGTTCTGTGTAAAACAATGAAGCCTATGTAACCTAAAAACTTTAGGATGATTCCACCAAATAGTAACTGTGGTTCTATCCCTTGCTACTCAACATTAACTATTCTAGAGACTCTGAAATTATGTATGTAGATTAATAGCATTGAGAATAAATATGACCAATTTAATGTTTTGCTTGGATTACTTATTTGACTTCAAACACTTTAGCCAGAATCTCTCAGGCACTGAAAAGTTCCATAATTTTCAAAACCTGTGTTGTGTAAACCTTGGAGACTCAACCTCTTAGAAATCTTTAAGTAGAAACTTTCATCCACATCAGTGAGTAATTTCTCCTTCAGACGATCTGGTATTTAAATTAATTACCAAAGCTGCTGGAAACAATTCTTGGTGCTGCGTAAGAACACCTGAACTCTCATTTATCAGAATATCAGTAAGGACAGAGAGGATTTCAGACTCTCGAGTTCAATCTATCCATTCTGTATATGCTATTTTTTTAGAACAGGTTCTAAAATTCAGTTCTTTCCCCATTCAGAACATCCCACCCACCCATTCCCATGCTTCTTTCCTTCCTTTTCCTTCTACCTTGTTACATGAAATGTGGAAAGTAACATATAATGGAATGACTTTACAAATAGTGATTAAATATAAAAATCTTTATACCCAATACCTGATAGTTAAGGCACTGTCCAGAAGGATGGAGATGTGGGACTAGGTTCTTTAACCAAGACAAAGGATATGAATCTATGGCCTCCTCACTTCTTTAGAGCTCTTTAGACACTGATTTTCTCACTTAGAGAAGACAGTCTCATTTACAACAGGAAATTTAGGCCACTGACTCCAGAAGGTCTTCAACTCATTATGGTTATGAATCCAAAGAGGAGTGAGGTACTCAGTTCTGAAGGCATTCATTATTCACTAGGGAAAGAAGTTCCCTCTTCAATAAGCTGGTTGGTGTGGAATCCACTATTGGACCTCAAACTTTTAACCATGGTATGGAGATCCTGTGTCCTCATGCGGAGTTCTGTACACTGCTAAGTACAGTGATGCCATCTGCATGCTACAGTGGGCAGCTCTGCAGTACCTACATTCTTGGTGTGAATGTAAATACTAGTCCTTCTAGCTTAGTCTTGTTCCACCTAAGCTGTGTCTTTTCCTCTGAAGAGATGCTTTTTCTCTCAGTTCTCTCCGCTGACTATAGAGTGAGCCAAAAGTGGCACAACTTTTAAATGAGCTGTGTCAGTTGGATACCAGAAGTCTGGTGGGATGAAACCTGGCCACTGTGGTTTGTTTTGTACAAGTGGATGCCACAGCACTTTATAGGGGGTGGCTATAAGGGCTTTAAATAGTAGACCTTGGACAGGGTTCATGTAAGTATGTGACAGAAAACTCTCCTCTTACATGCTTTGTGAAATGAATATAATCCATGCCAATAAGAGACTTAATTTATACTTTAAATCAAGCACAGATTCAGATTTGGCTTTGATAAGGTTTTATAAAGAGAAAACACAGTTAGTTGGAAATGTTAGTGGAAACAGATCATCTTTAGAGCTGGCAGAGAATAGCTCTGCTTTGCCAGGACACCATCACAAACCCAAAAAACCCTGGATTGCTCACCTGGACTATGAATTGGAACTTCTGTTGACCCAGGGCTTTCAAAATGTTTGCAGGAAAAGACAAAGGACAGCCTACAGGCAATCACATTTTAAAACACTGTAAGAAAAAAACATCTAAGTAGGCCAGTTTTGCCCCAGGAGGTGCTGGTCCATTATGATTCAAGTAAGAAAGGCACTTAGAATATTTAAAGTATTGTTTAAAAGTTTATTCATTAGAAATGACACTAGAAGAAGAGAATAGCATGGATATTTTTATGTCCCCTTAGAAACTGGGAGCCCTGAGTGGTGTTGCATCGAACAGGACTCTGACCCATGTGCAGTACACTGTGTAGACACTGTCCATAGCAGAGATTCTCCATTTTTGGTCTTTCAAGCTCTTATAGGATTTTCTTACAAGGAAACAACTCTATTCACCATTTCTACAGTCAAATATAAAAGATGTTCCCATCTCCCAGAACTTCTTGCTGCACTGTTAGATAAAGGCAAGGCCAAGCAGGAGCCATGGCCATCAGTGACAAGCAGGAGTTGCCTGCAGGCTCCTCCATTGCAGTGAGCTGGTTGAGTTTGTCCTGTGGCATAATGCAGCACACCATACATGCAGCCCAGCCCAGCCCAGCCCAGCCCAGCCTGCTCAGGTTAGCTCTGCTGTGGGTCACACTCCTCCAGGCATAGCAGCTGTTCAGGATCGCTACAGCCCCTACTCTGAGGATCACAAACGAGGAAATAAGGTGATCCCAGAGAGGCATTAAAATAGGAATTTGAAAATGAAGGCCTACTTGTGTGTTGCAACACTGATGTTGATTCAGTCCTGAAGTTTAATGAAGTTTAAACACAGAGTAATGGCAAGAAAGTACTTGATGAGTCCTTATAAAAATATGGACTGGCTACTAAAAATAACACATAACTGAACTCTGAGGAGTGCTTGTTTTCTCAGTGATAATACTTTTCCAGCGATAATGCTGAAATACATTTGTGGACAGTAGGTTTAAGATTCTGAGTAGGTAGTTGTATCTAGATTTTCTGCTACTATTTGTACAGGGGGTCTTCTGCAGAGTTTGTTAATACATAGCTCCCAAGTTAACATTTAGTCTATAAAAACATAATTTTCCTTGGATTTTTCACAGTTATATTTCAGTAAAGTAAAAAGAACTCATGGAAAATACATATTGTATTTGTCTTTTAAGTGGAATGAAGCTTATTTTGCTTATAACCTGTGCTGTGAGTTTACTTCACTGAGAGCTATGTCTATTTTTCTCTATTTTAACCCCAAGTTACTCAGAACGAAATGTGGAATAGATTTCTGATCTACAAAGAACAAAGTTAGCACCCTAATGTAGGTATCACCTGACTGTGTCCCTCATGACTTGTCTATATAGTAAATTTACCACGTGTTTTGCTGATTAAGGATACCAATTAAACTCGGACAGCAGAGTGACAAGAGTAAGCGTATTTTACTGGTGATAACTAAATAATGTAACAGAGTAATACAGAAAACATGCAGTAAGGAAAAAGCAGAATAATGCACCTAAAGCAACAAACAGGAAAATACAGGGCAATGCATCAAATCATTACTACATGAGAGAGAGAGAAGAGTGATTAAGAGAAATACATCACCACTTGCATATATTATCATCATCCAGATCCGCAGTCACTGGGGAGCCCCGGTTACAGCGAGGATTTGGAGAGCCTGTCCCGGCAAGTGGGAAATCCTACGCGGTGCATCCACCCGTAGGTGAGGCATCCAAAGTCGCTGCAAATGGGCGCAGCCTTATATACCAGAGATCGACAAGCCAGAATAGCTGGCACCTTTGTTTTGAGTGGAAAATTTCTGGTTTCATTCTCCTGTTGGATTCCACCCAAAGCCTGGCCAGGGCTTGGGGGGGGAACCAAGGGAGTTTCTAACAAGGCCAAATTCTCAGCCTTAAAAAGGCTGCGAAAGGAAAGTTGGATACATTCTCTCCTCACTACTGATTATATTTTGTCTTTCACTAGTGAGTTTACATATTTTATTAATGACTACATGCTAAGTTAGCAGCTTCAGCTTGGGGCCTGTTCAGGCTTCAGTATTTCAATGCTTTAGCACTTTTTACACCAGCATAAGTGGGTTGTTATAATTTAGTACAATACCTGCTAGCACAATGGTTATCAGTTATAAAATATACAGGATTCATCTATAGGTCAACTCTGGCTTGGGCCTGTTGTCCAAGCCTTAGCACTTCACCACGTCTTTATTTGAATATTACTTCTTTCCCAGGGCTTCCATGCAATTCTGTGAATTAACTTATATTTTCACTTCTTTGAATTTTTATGTTATAATATATTTTATTACCTTGATAACATGTAAATATATAAAATTATCTTTGATAAATAAAATGAGCAAACACAACACTTAAAATATAAGCCATAGATCTAAAAGGCTAGACTCCTACAGTAAATCCATGTGCCATGGATCATCAGAGATCATAAAGAGGCATAGAAAGAAATACTAACATGTTTGCCTATTTTCATTAATTAATGTTAAATTGTTCTCTTTTATCTAAACATTCTCTATATATTTTGAGCATAGGGTTTATGCTTATGCAATGTTCACATAATGAGGTAAAGCTGTTCATTAATTGGAAGGCAATTACAATGTAGACAAGTATAGCTATTTCTAGTTCTTTAGAAATGTAAGTGAAATAACAATTGATAAGGTATAAAGAGTATACTGGGACCAGTATGCTGATATTTGAAACAAAGTCTACTTTGACAGGCAGGTATTTTTATAGGTTTATTGAACAATGGAATGCTTTTCAGTCATTTTGTTTCTCTGAGCCGTTTTATCTGGGGGAATTAACACGTTCAAATACAATGCTTTCTTAACAGGAAGCACCAGTTCTTTCTAAGAAGCATTACAACTCCATCCACCACTTGTACGCAATATGTTTTGCCATTGATATTTTTCTCCTCAGGAACATTACAAAGTCAGCTGAAATGAGAAAACTTGTGTCTTGTAAAATACCTGAAAGAAAATAAGGTGTTATAAATATTTTGCCCATAACTAATCATTAAATAATCAGCAGTAAATAAAATTGAATTATGGTCTTTGAAAATACATTCACTACAGATGTATGCTAGTTAAGTGGTAGAACTATAACTAAGAGGGGACAGAAAGATCTAGATTTTGTAATGGTTTAGTTCTCATTGCATATATCTTAATGCAGAATGATAATTATTTATAAATGTCTGAATGTACATTTAGGGTAATAATTGAAATTGAATTTGTATGCTTCTCAGAAGCAAATATTCTAAAGGAATGACTATAAAATAACTATCTCTACTCAGACAGCAGTAACATAATGGAATTACACATTTTTCATCACTAACTCAGATTAGCAGGAAGAAGTAACATTCAACTTCTCTTAGTTTCATATGGTTTCTTTCAACCACTTCTATACTTGATCCTCGTGGTGGGTTAACCCTACTGGATGCCAGGTGCCCACCAAGTCACTCTATCACTCCCTCTCCTCAGCTGGACAGGGGAGAAAAATAAACGGAAAATCTTGTGGGTCACCATAAGGACCGGGAGATCACTTACCAATTGCATCACAGGCAAAACAGACCCAACTTGAGGAAATTAATTTAATTTATTCATAGAATCATAGAATCATAGAATGGTTTGGGTTGGAAGGGACCTTAAAGATCAAGTAGTTCCAACCCCCCTGCAATGGGCAGGGACTCTTTCTGCTAGACCAGGTTGCTTGAAGCCCCATCCAACCTGGCCTTAAATATTTCCAGGGTGGGGGCATCCACAACTTCTCTGTGCAATCTGTTCCAGTGCCTCATCAATCTCATAGTGAAGAATTTCTTCCTTATATCTAATCTAAATCTACCCTGGTTCAATTTTTTAAAGCCATTGCCCCTTGTCCTATCATTACATGGCCTTGTAAAACGTCCTTCTCTGGCTTTCTTGTCGGCCCCCTTTAGATATTGGAAGGCTGCAGTAAGGTATCCCTGGAGCTTTCTCCTCTCCAGGCTGAACAACCCTATGCTGGGTTTGTGTAACGGGGTTTTGGTAGGGGGAAGGGGTTTAGAGTGGTGGCCCCCTGTGAGAAGCTTCTTGAAAGCTCCCCTGGCTCCAAGTTGGACCCTCCTCTGGCCAAGGCCAAACCAATTAGCAATGGCAGTCGCACCTCTACAATAACATATTTAAGAAGGGGAACCTGAGAGCAAGTGGGGACTTGGAGGACAAGTTATGAGAAGGACACCTATGCAAACACTGAGATCAGTGGAAGGAAGGAAGGAGGAGGAAGGGGGGGAGGTGTGCCGAAGTAGGGAGGCCCCTATATCCCATGGTGAGACAGTAGGGCCACCCTTCATGCTATCCATGGAGGTCACCAGAGGAGCAGAGATGGCCCATTGAGGACCCCCAGGACTCTGTGGGAATAAGAAGCCCTTGCTGTTGTAGTTCGGTGCTGGGAAGGACTGCAACACATGGAGGTGACCCATACCGAAGCATCTCGAGAAGAATGCATCCCATAGGGAGGACTCACAATGGAGAAAGTTTGTGGAGGACTGTCTCCCATGAGAATGACACCATGTGGAGCAGGGGGAAGAATGCAGAAATGTGCTTCCCCCTCTCTTGGAGGAAGGATCGGCAGACTGACCGAAAACCCCCCATTTCCTGCCCCCGTACTGCTGGGGGGAGTAGGTAGAAATATCGGGAGAAAAACTGAGCCTGGGAAGAAGGAAGGGGTGAGGGAAGGTGTTTTTGAGATACATTAGTGTTTCTCACTGTCCTATTATCTCTGTTAAGAGCTGGGTTTGTTAGTGTTTGAATTAAATTGATGTTCTTTTTTCTTCCACTAAGGAGCATGACTTTTGTCTGTGACTGTTAATGGGTGAACAACCCCTCCCTGTCCTTATCTTGATTCCTGAGCCTTTTGATTCATTTTTTTCCTTTCTAGCTCTGGAGGGGAAGGCGTGAGTGAATGACTGTGTGGTGATCAGTTGCCCTCTGAGCTCAAACCACAACAAACCCCAACTCTCTCAGCCTTTTTTCATATGAGAGGTGCTCCAGCCCTCTGATCATCTTTGTGGTCCTCCTCTGGACTCATTCCAACAAGTCCATGTCCTTCTTATGTTGGGGGCCCCAGAGCTGAACACAGTACTTTGGATGGGGTCTCATGAAAGCAAAGTAAAGGGGGAGATTCAATTCCCTTGACCTGCTGGCCATGCTTTTTTTGATGCAGCCCAGGTTACAGTTGGCTTTCCAGGCTGCAAGCACATATACTGGGTCACGTTGAGCTTTTGTCAACTAACAGCCCCAAGTCCTTCTCCATGAGGCTGCTCTCAATTCATTCTCCACAAAATCTGTATTTGTGCTTGGGATTGCCCTGACTGATGTCCAGGACCTTGCACTTGGCCTTGTTGAACTTCATGAGGTTTGCATAGGCCCACCTCTCAAGCCTGTCAAGGTCCATCTGAATGACATCTCTTCCCTCCAGCATGTCGACCGCACCACACAGCTTGGTGTGGTCAGCAAATTTGCTGAGGGTGCACTCAATCCCACTGTCCATGTCGCCAACAAAGATGTTAAACAGCGTTGGTCCCAGTACCAACCCCTGAGGAACACTACTCGTCACTGCTCTCCACTTGGACATTGAGACATTGACTGCAACTCTTTGAGTGCGACCATCCAGCCAATTCCTTATCCACTGAGTGACCTATCCATCACATCCATGTCTCTCCAATTTAGAGACAAGGATGTTGTGTGGGACAGTGTCAAAAACTTTGCACAGGTCCAAGTACATGATATCAGTTGCTCTTCCCTTATCCACCAGTGCTGTAACCCTATTGTAGAAGGCCACCAAGTTTGTGAGTCATGATTTGCCCTTAGTGAAGCCATGTTATCTGTCACCAATCACCTCCTTATTTTTCATGTTCTTTAGCAAAGTTTCCAGAAGGATGCACTCCATGATCTTGCCATGTACAGAGGGGAGACTGACTGGCCTGTAGTTGCCCAGGTCTTCCTTTTTTCCCTTTTTAAAAATGGGGGTTATGTTATCCCTTTTCCAGTCTGTGAAAACTTCACCAGACTGCCATGACTTCTCAAATATGATGGATAGTGGCTCAGCCACTTCATCCTCCAGTTCCCCCAGGACCTATGGATGAATCTCATCAGGTCCCATGGACTTGTGCAACTTCAGGTTCCTTAGATGGTCTCGAACCTGATCTTCTCCTACAGTGGGCAGGTTCTTCATTCTCCCAGTCACTGCGTTTGCCTTCTGTGACTTGGACAGTGTGGCTGGAGCACTTGCCAGTGAAGACTGAGGCAAAAAATTCTGTGAGCACCTCAGCCTTCTCCATCTCCTGGGTAACCAGGTCTCCCATTTCCTTCTGAAGAGGGCCCACATTTTCCCTAATCTTCCTTTTATCACTGATGTACCTATATAAGCTTTTCTTGTTGCCCTTGATGTCTCTGGCCAGATTTAATTCTATCAGGGCTTTGATCTCCCTAACCTGATCCCTGGCTGCTTGAACAGTTTGTCTGTATTCCTCACAGGCTACCTGTTCCTGCTTCCACCCTCTATAGGCTTCCTTTTTGTGTTTGAATTTGTATGGAACTCCTTGTTCATCCATGCAGGCCTCCTGGCATTCTTACTTGTCTTCCTCTTTGTCAGGATGAACTCCTGAACTTGGAGGAGGTGGAGACTCCCCTTCCCTCCAGAGCTTTATTCCATGCTACTCTGCCATGCAAATCCCTGAAGAGACTGAAGTCTGCTCTCCTGAAGTCCAGGGTAGCGAGCTTGTTGTACACCCTCCTCGCTGCCCTGAGGTTCTTGAACTCCACCATTTCATGATCACTGCAGCCAAGGCTGCCCTAGAGCTCCATATTCCCCACCAGTCCCTCCTTGTTGGTGAGAACAAGGTCCAGCATAACACCTCTCCTTGTCGATTTCCCTATTACTTTGAGAAGGAGGTTATCATCAATGCATTCCAGGAACCTCCGAACCTCCTGGATTGCTTATGCACTGCTGTGTTGTTCCTCCAACAGATACTGGGGTGGTTGAAATGAGAATCAGGGTTTGTGAACGTGAGGCTGCTCCTATCTGTCTGTAGAGGGCCTTATCCACTTGATCTTTCTGGTCAGGTGGCTTGTTAGAAGACCCCCACTATAATGTTACCTGTCCCTCCCCTCCCTTTAATCCTGAACCTTAAGCTCTTGGTCAGCTCCTCATCCATCCCCAGGTGGAGCTCCATGGACTCCAGGTGGTCATTGACATAGAGGGTGACACACCCTCCTTATCTCCTCTGCCTGCCCTTCCTAAAGAACCTCTATCCTTCCATTTCAACACTCTAGTCAAAGGCGTCTTCCCGCCACGTCTCCATGATGCCAATAAGATCGTAGTCTTGCAGGCATGTGCACATCTCTAACTCCTCTTGTTTATTCCCCATGCTACATGCATTTGGATAGAGGCATTTAAATTGGGCCCCTGATGAAGCTGACTTACTGGCTGGAGTGGCTGGAATTCCTTTGTGCTGCTCTTCAGGTGCTCTCCTGCTGACCTGTGATCCCTCTCCAGGCTCTGGGCATCTATTGCTGGCACTGGCATCAAACTGGTAGGAGTGGGACTGATTGAGGTTCTCCTCTTCTTACCAATCCCTTATGCCTTTGAGCCTTCTTACCAATTATCTTCTTACCCTCTTATTATCAATCAAATCAGAGCAGGGTAATGAGAAATAAAACCAAATCTTAGAAAACCTTCCCCCCACCCCTCCTTTCCTCCCGGGCTCAAATTCACTCCCAATTTTCTCTACCTCCTCCCTGCCCTGAGCAGTGCAGGGGGACAGGGAATGGTGGATGTGGTCAGTTCATCACAGTTGTCTCTGTTGCTCCTTCCTCCTCACATTCTTCCTCTGCTCCAGTGTGGGATCCCTCCCACAGGAGACACTTCTCCAAAGTGAGTCCTTCCTACAGGCTATTGTTCTTTATGAACTGCTCCAGCGTGTGTCCATTTCATGGAGTGTAGTCACTCAGGAACAGACTGCTCCAGCATGGGTCCACCACAAGGTCACAAGTCCTGCCAGAAAACCTGCTCCAGCATGGGTTTTTCTCTCCATGGGGCCACAGGTCCTGCCAAGAGCCTGCTCCAGTGTGGGCTCTCCACAGGGTCACAACCTCCTTCGAGTGCATCCACCTGCTCTAGCATGGGCTCCTCCACGGGCTGCAGGTAGATCTCTGCTCCACTGTGGACCTCCATGGGCTGTGGGGGGTCAGCCTGCCTCACCAGGGTCTGCACCACAGGCTGCATTGGAAACTTTGCTCTGGCACCTGGGGCACCTCTTCCTTCTTCTTCTTCAGTGACCTTGGTGTCTGCAGGGTTGTTTCTCTCACATATTCTCACTCCTCTCCTCTTCTCACTCCTTTCACCTTCTTAAATATGTTATCCCAGAGGTGCTACCACCATCGCTGATGGGCTCAGCCTTGGCCAGTGTAGGGACCATCTTGAAGACAGCTGGCATTGGCTCTATTGGACATAAGGAAAGCTCCTAGCAGCTTCTCACAGAAAGCCACCCCTGTAACCCTCCTGCTACTAAAACCTTGCTGTGCAAACCCAGTATAATCCCAAACCTTGTCTGCTGCTCTGTTTCCTCCAGCAAAAAAGAAAAATTCACACAGCCTGAAGATTAGGAGGTGAGGTCAGTTTCAGGATTTTAAAGAGCTAGTTAATTTGGTTCAAAGGCACAGAATTCTATTTTCAAAGAATTCTTCTCTAATAAATTCAATATTTTGGCATTCACACACACACAAAAAAAAAAGTATTATGAATTAGTTTCCTTTTCTCTAGGACTTCCTTGTGCTTCCTTTGACAAGATGCTCTGGAGAAACGTGAGATGCAGAAAATCTGGGAAAAGGGATATTTGTCATAAAGCATGTGCCACTAACAGGTTAAAACACTCTTTTAATGCATAAACCACTATCTAATATTTTAATATGACCTCTGCTGTCTTATCCCAATGTTGTTTTTCTCAAAATGACAAAGTCTCATTGATTCTTATAGAGCTTGATTTACTCTAAAACATCAAACACCACCTAAATTTCACAAGCTTGCCCAGAATGACTGTCTTAATCAAGTGGAATCTCACTTCAGTAACTACCTTTGTAATAAAACTCTCTCCATGCAAAATTCTGACCTAACATTGCAAGCAAATTTATATCAAGAGACTTTTCACTGTCTGATATACTGGAAAAAAACATCTGCTACTTGGAAAGCAGAGTGTGTACTTGGTTCTTAAGAGTCAAAACCTTGCTTGTCTGGTAGGACTTACCCTTACTGCCACTGAAGTCACAAACTAATTCATATTGATGTTAACACACATACAATTGATTAATATTTGTAAAAGAAATTTAACTATTCATAAAGCAAAGCAAGCCAACAAATGAGGTCCGCTCACCCATTTGGTGAACAATGGAAATGAAAACAGCATGAAAGCTATTTTCATATTTTCAATGCATTTTCATATTTTCAGTGAAAGCTCATGGGAATGAAAATAACAACAGTATCAGTGGAATGATTGGAATCTATATTTCTAAACAAGCCAATGACAACTTGTTACTTATTCCAAGTATCTGGTTATTCATCGTAGATAATTTTCAAGCTCATACAGGTATTCTTCTGCAGTGCTGTTAAAGTTGAATTGCTTTGAGCCAAGCACTATGTTAAATGTCAGAATGGTTATATTTCCCAATGAGGAAAAGGTGAGGAGGGGTAACGGTGTCCCAAACTCACCCTCTTCATTGTTAGTTTTATTGTCCCCATAAAATGTCAATTAACTTTTATGCCTTTCCTCAATTTCCTAAAATATTCATCATCAGTGGAGAAACTACAGTGCTGAAGCATATTGATAAAAATCTAACTAGAATGTTCCACTTTGATGGCTGAAAACTCTCCTACATACTATAGCAAACATTTCCAAACTACAGACGCAATAAATACTCCCATATCTATTAGTATGGCCTATATGCAAACTGTGCACCTTATTTATGCAGGCTTCTACAACAGGAAAATAAAAGCTTCTATAGCAGTTTACTTTTATTTTCCTTTTCCCAAGATTTTCTTCCTTTTAGTTTATGTATCTTCATATTGTCTCAGATCTTTGCAAGAGCTCTTTAGAAAGTAAGAAGTAGTGGTGAGATAACTTTCATTACAGTGACAGAATCAATAGATGACTACTTCGCTGTTGTACAATTCAAAAGAAGCTCAGTATTGAACTCTTCACTCTTCAATACCTATTCTATAACTTGCCACAGTCATTATGATTATAGTATTTTGATATCATGTTTTTTGATGTCATCTTGTTTTCCTTAATCCATTGGATCCAGTTCTCCATTGTATCAAAACTAAAATTTGGGCAATGAAGCTGGAAATGCAAATTTTTCTTTTAATTGTTCTTACTCAAAAAGTGAATTTTAGCATTTGGCAGGGAACTAAATGGTGCTAATATTTCTTCATAATAGAATAATCATCACACCAAGATTATTACTGTATTTTTTTATTTGATTTAAATAATGAGAAAAAAAGAATGCCATGAAAATGTGATAAAGCACAGTGTTAGAATGAAGATGTGAGCCAGTTTGAGAAGCAAATAGGATCTGCAAATGTAATCCTTTTGTTGAAGAGAACAGGAGAAGATAAGAAGCTTCTTCCAGTTTAGCCAGAATGTTTCCCATGCTTATGATGGGGAATTCAAGGTCCACTTGGAGAATTCTGTGATTGTTTTCTTAGATTTTTCTTAGAACTGAGAAAACTCTGCCATGATTTTATGGATGTAGGGCTATGTTATTGTCAACATTTTTACTCCATATTTAGGTGTTGTTGATATACTAATAACTGTATCATTACCTATAAAATGTAGCAACCAGAGCAAGTAAATTTTGAGTGACTATTTTAAAGAAAATCTGATGACACATCTGATGTCATGGTGATGAATTAGATATTTTCATTATCAAAATTCAGAAATAAGAGATGGAGGAGTGATTTGTGTGTTGAAGAGTTATACAATGTTTTGTAAAGCTAGTGATCTGAAAGAATGGTCTATAATATTCACTAGGGTTTTTGGAATCATATTCAGTTTCAACTCAATTTATTTTCTTGCCAAGAATAAGCAAATTTGAGGCTTTTTTACTTTGTTTTTAATTGTGCTTTGAAGAATGACTGTTGTTGCAACTTTGTGTAATTTCTTAGAGTTTCCATAGAAACTAGGAGAGTAAATTTAAGAATCTCTGAAAAGTTTCAGGATAAGACAGGAACTGAACAGAGCCTTGACCCTGAGTACTAGAAGATGATCCAAAACCAAAAGAAAACAAAACCTGTACTAGTCAAAAAGTTCTTTAATTACCAAACAATAAGAAGGACCTATATATAACAGCAAATTTCTGTTGGATACAAATTGACTTTTCAGCCTTTGAATCACATTAATTTTAACTTCACTGTCTACAAGTTTCCATAACATTTACAATGGTGCAAAAATTATGGGGAAATATTACTGAAATAAAATATTGCCTATGTTTACTATGAAATGGGATACAGTGTTTGGCATACAGATTTTCATTGTACTGATATCTGGAAGCTTTCAGCTTTAAAGCAATCCTGAGCATGTGTGTTGCTAATCTCACAATATGTCGAGCAGCTGGAATATTTTGTTGCTATTTTTTCTTAAAGTTGTATACCTCATACCTGAAAAATTACAGTTGACTCTTTTTCTTCTTTACTGCTTTTTAAGCAAAAGGAAAAGCCATAAATAAAACAAGATATAAACCAGTATGTGAGACATCCTGTCTTGCAGCAATTACATGGGTGTACCAGCAATATTCACTGTTGTATCTACAGGCTGGTTTTTTGCTAAGTACTTAATTCTTGAATTCATTAGCTGTTTAAGAATGAGAGCAGCAGATCGTTGAGAAGGAAACATATTCACTGTTTAATTTGATTTGTTTATTCTGTTGGTAGTTAATTCTATGCATCAGGGCCTACTGGTTGCTCCCTTTTCCACTGTCTTCTGAATCATTGGAGACTGACTACTGCTAGAGAAGAGATACTGGATTAGGTGAGCTGGTGCTTTTGGTGGCACTGTGAAGCCTCTCAGCTGCCTGGCTAGTGTGTCTTCCTCATACACTGCAGTCACTAGATTTTGAGTTACGACATAATATTTTCTCTGTATCAGATTAGCAGGGACTTTGTCCAGTTTGGAGATGATTGTTCTGCTTTTACTGTCTTTGATGGTATATTCTAGTGTCTACTTCTTGGGTACTGTGAGCTCATGTGTACTCTGTCAGTACAAGGACTTCGATCTTTCCTCTTCTCTTTCTATAGCTTTGTGGTTTCTCTTATTCAGCAGTAATAGTCTTCAGTTTATAATACAGTGCTGATATCTTTTGAGGTGAGTCATGAAGTGACAGATAAAGAGCCTTCCCTTATATCCATTAAAATTGCTGTCAAAATTCTAATTATCTTCAGTGTTCTGAGATCTGAACAATCATTCAGAATGTCTGTGAAGAATTTGAGCTAATAATTGAATTCCTGAGATCTTAATAGTCAGAACTATCTTTTTTGAATGCATTCCACAGGTTTTCTGAAAGGTTTGAGTTCTTATTACTAATGGAAGTAAGGGAGTTCTTATTACTAATGGAGCTGGGGATGAGTGTCTTTAACCAAGTAATAAGCAATAGGACAAGAAGTAATGGCCTCAAGTTGTGCCAGGGAAGGTTTAGACTAGATATTAGGAAGCATTTCTTTACAGAACGGGTTGTTAGGCGTTGGAATGGGCTGCCCAGGGAGGTGGTGGAGTCCCCATCCCTGGAGGTGTTTAAGAGTAGGGTCAACATAGCACTTAGGGATATGATGTAGTTGGGAACTGTCAGTGTTAGGTCAATGGTTGGACTAGATGATCTTCAAGGTCTTTTCCAACCTAGATGATTCTGTGATTCTGTGAAATTCTAGCTCAAGCCTGAACTTTTTCTTACCTGTTTTTTTTTTTTTATTTTTATTTTTGTTAAAGAACCATCATAAAATACTTAATACATCAAATAAATGTCTGGTACAAACTGAATGGTTTTAAGAAACTACGACAGTGCTAAATTTGATCTACTAAACAGTACTAAGGTTAAATCAAATTATCTGTGCCTAAATATAACTGCATTAGTACAACTGGATCTGTTGAGCAAGATAAAAGTGAAGTACTCTTGAGAGACATTGCATCTCTTAGCACATTTAGTAAAAACTAAACTTGTTACAAAGTAGGTAAATGCTTTCTCAAAGCCACAACACCATGCTCTGATTCAAAATTTCCTAAAACCCAGAATTGTTAGGAATCAGGATTTCATTTAGGTCTACCTTAGAAAAATGTAGCGTATGGAAGCTTCACAGAAGAGTTTTTGAAATATTTTGGATGCAGTAGTTTCTACTCTTGACATAAAGCCTCATGTGAAGATACTGATGAAAAGACAATGTGTTCTAGTCAATTTGTGAAAGATTTATTGCTTTTTGATATCTTACCCTAAGGACTAGCTGAAAACTTTTTTACTTTGAGGTAAAGGAGTTTACAAAACATTTTTTTTTCTGAAGTCTGTATATTATCTAAAAGGAGAATTATTGTGTTTCTTTGTATATGAAGCTCATGTTTTATGGAGTAAAACAAATGCTGAAAAAATTCATGGTATCATGATGTCACATAGATAGGCCTGCAAGTGAACACATAAAACTATATTTTTCCCTACAATTCACTTAGACTCTTCTAGAAATTGTGCCTTTTTCATAGTGAACAATGATATAGCATGTAATGACAGAAAACTGAAGCCAGACAAATTCAAACATGAACTAAGGAATGAATTTTTAACACTGAGAATAATTTAGCTTTAAAACAATTTATTATGGTCTGTGATAGGTTCTCCAATGTTATAAATATTTTACTTGAAATGGTGTGTTCTTCAGAAGATGTGCTCCGATTCAGAAGAATTGATGAAAGAAGTCTATAACCTATGTTATGTAGATCGAACTGGATTCTTACAATGCTTCTATCTATACTTACAATCTGTGAACTTATCTCCAACACAAAATCTAATCAGTATTAAATTTGCATCAGTACTGACACCAGTATCTTAACAGCTAATGTTAAGGAATAACATTAGTTGAATTCCCTTTCTTCCATATGTGATTCTTAAATCATGTACACTAGCAAATACACTGCATGACAAGTAAGTATTGCCAGTATGATTGCTATATTATTGCTGTTACTGCTGCCTATATTACAGTTAACCACAGATCAAAATTGGGGTCCTATTGTACTATGTGCCTATCATATGGTTGATCAGCAGAAAATTATTGAGTATGAGCTTCTTGGACCATCTTACTTCATCCCAGTCCCTTCTCTCAAATTACAGTGCTTGCTTTCTTTAGTGTACGCAGTTTTTCTCTCACTCCTATTACTAACACAGTGAGAATAAGGTTAAATAGAAGATATGGTCATGAGTGACCTCAAATAAGAAATAATACTTGTCTGAAACAAGCTACTGAGAAATAAAATACAGGATAAAATTACAATATTGCAATAAAACCATCAATGTCAATAATAAGTCTATATATTGGACTTAGCAACCACAGAATGAGGCCTACATATTCAATTTAGGGGGAGTTTTTTCTCAGTCAAGGTATACATAAACCATTTCTGGTTTTGTTTCATTTTAAAAATTCTTATGGGGCATGACAGCCTCAATATTTGCCTATCATCTCCAATAAGCAGTAAAATTGAGCTAGGCTGATATTTGGAAAATAAGTTTAGACCGCTGTATAGCTGCAGATAACATCCTGCACGGGTCAAGTAGTTGTAGTGCTAGTGTAATTGACAAACACATTTATGTTGTCTCCACTTTATATTTCAGTTGCATTAAAAGACCTGAACTGTGACAAAGGTAACAGAAATAGTAAGAGGCAGCTCCTGATGAGGGAATCATGTCTACTAAACTTTAGTGATTATTTTGTTCTTTTAATAAAACCTGTTACAAGTCTCAGGTGCATCTGGAAAATAAATTTTAAGCCCTATAAACTTTACCCATACTTGTTTACTTAAATGAAACTTTCTTTATCATATTGCCATGAGATTCACTTATTTTCTTTTTGAAACTTTCTATTCAGCTTCTAGAGAAGATAGAGATAAAGTAGCATTTATGAAGTATGATATAAAAATATTACTGCTTTTGCTTTTCAAGAGTGATCTTTTTTTCAGATATCTGAATAGTAGTTACATATTTCACTAACACTATTAGAGCTAAACAAGGGAAGAGGGGAGAAAAAAACTTACAAAAATGTCAGAATTAATAAGGATGCAAATGATTACTTGTCTTGCAGGAGCTCAGGCTTGCACAAGTTATTTAAGGAAGGCATGATTACTTTCCTGATAATAGTCAAAGAATTAAATTATGTCAGATTTGCGGTTCTAATTGTGTTGCTTTCAAGTATTCAAGAATGGCAAAAACTTTGTTCCAGAAGAGGGCAAGTCTTTTCAAATAAAACTTTAATCCTGACAGTAAGAAAATAGAGACTTATTACTGTTACATCCCCCTACATCATTCTGTCTTCTCTGTATTTATTGCTAATTTAAGCAGCAGAAATATTTCATTTATTTCTCCTCTTCACTCGGGGAGCTGGTTACTGAATTGCCCTGGGCCTCTTTCACAAGCTCATTCTCAGTGCCAGCATGACCGCCACAAATTGTTTTGCATATCGTAGTCAAGACCAACAGACACCTCAGGCAGTATGATCATGACAGAATTTACATGCTACATTGGACTGGAATGATCACTATCTGCAAACAGAGTCAAAGAAAACAATCTCCTCTGCCCTATTTAGTCAACAGCAGAAAAATGCCACCTACTCAGGGCATTCACATAATTCTTCATGGGTATAAACTGTGCAGAGCAGAAGTCAGTGGAAACTGGGCTTACTGTGCTCTGAGAAGAAACTAGCTTTTATGTCTGAGCAGTAGGAGATCCATCCCACTTGTTTCCTTTCATGAATCTCCAAAATGAACTTGGAAGGACTCTTTAAACAATAGGTAAGGAAATGCCTCTATGGGATTTTGCAACAATATACAGCCTGTTCCCTCCATCTTCTCAACATGGACCTAACTCCATTGCTTTCAGGTAGAGAGAGAGATTAGTTTTTTCTAACTACATGCCGTTAAATGAATTAGAAAAAGATATCACCTGTGGTCACTCATTTTATTTCTGAGCAAGGTCTTCTAAATGCTGTGAGAATGACAATGAAGGAAGATTGCGTTCAAAACACATTGGTTGGTGCTATGAGGATGATAACAGAGGAACAACATGTTCAAAACACACTGGTTGGATGGTTGCATCCAAAAGGTAATGGACAACAGCTCAATGTCCAGATGGAGACCAGTGACAAGTGGTGTCCCTCAGGGGTCTGTATTGGAATTTTTATATGTTTAATAGCATCATCAATGACATAGACAGTGGGATCAAGTACACCCTCAGCAAATTTGCAGATGACACCAATCTGAGTGGTATGGTTGACATGCCTGAGGGATGGGATGACATCCAGAGGGACCTGGACAAGATCAAGAAGTGGACCCATGTGAACCTCATGAGGTTCACCAAGGCCAAGTGCAAGGTCCTGCACATCCATTGGGGCAAGCCCCATATCAATACAGACTGGGAGATGAAGGACTTGGGGATACTGGTGGATGAAAAATTGGACATGAACCATCAATGTGCACTCAAATACCCAGAAGGCCAACTGTATCCTGGGCTACATCAAAAGAAGCAGGTTGAGGAAGGTGGTTGTCCCCCTCTACTTTGCTCTTGTGAGACCCCACCCTGAGTACTGTGTTCAGCTCTGAGGCTCCTAACATAAGAAGGACATGTACCTGTTAGAGTGAGTCCAGAGGAGGGCCACAGAAATGATCAGAGGACTGGAACACCTCTCTTATGAAGAAAGGCTGAGAGAGTTGGGGTTGTTCAGTCTGGAGAAGAGAAGGCTCCGGGGAGACCTTATCACAGCCTTTCTGTACTTAAAGGTGGTTTATAAGAAAGATGGGGACAAATTTTTAGTAGGGCCTGTTGTGATAGAACAAGGGGTAATGGTTTTAAACTAAAAGAGGGTAAATTTAGACTAGATATAAGGAAGAAATTTTTTACAATGAGAGTGGTGAAACACTAGAACAGGTTGCCCAGAAAGGTGATAGATGTTCCATTCCTGGAAACATTCAATGTCAGGTTGGATGGGGCTCTGAGAAACGTAATCTAGTGAAAGACGTCCCTGCTGATTGCAAGAGGGTACGAGATGATCTTTAAAGGTCCCTTCCAAACTAAACTATTCTATGATTCTATGAGAAATAATTGTACTCAAAGTGATGACAGAGGTGAGCTTGCCAAACACTCTGGGTGTGTACGGCTTGCATATGATGTTAAAATTTGTTAGATTTTAAAAGGGTAAGGGGTGGGATCTGACTCAAAAGTAAGAATAAAAGATGCACTGATCACTTTGATTAGAAAGGAGTGCCTGGTGAAGGTCAAAAAGGCTTATGATACAAAGTCACAGTGGAATCACAGAAAGCAAATATAATTTTATGAATTGCCCACAAACATTTCACTTATACAATAATGAAGTATCATTTGGCACAAACCATAACAAACCTCTAACACTGAGGATAACTTACTAGCTGAATGAAAGAGCAGACTAGCCAATGTTGACCAGGAAAACATCAGAGAATTTGTTTTCTGAATTGAGTTTCCATGTCTCTGTAATTGAAGTAGGAGAATACTTCACAAGTATCGTTGGTTAACCTGATAAGTTATACAAACGTATCATTTTTGATCTTATTTATCTAATTAATAATTTTTGCTTTTCAACATGACAAGCAACGCATGGACTTCACTGAAGCAAGACTCTCATTATACTTTAAAAGTGGCTTCAAAATTAATGAACGTAATAAGAGTGACTGACAAAAACTTTGACATACTTGTTACATTATGCCATGCTTGTTTCTCATGCTAAACTGCAGTACAGGTCTGTCAGACATTTCTGAAAAGTGCTGTAATGTTAGTTTTACTGAATCTTCAATCTAGAAGAAAAAGAGGAGACTGGTTATTGCGATAGCTACTAATGGCTCAGGACATTGCTAAGAAGAAATATCTCTTTTAAGCCAGGGCTCTTAATGACCATTTCAACATTAAGAGTTAACCTATTTGTCATGTGGTTTGAACTGAAGCATATTTAGCTTTTTTTTATTTATTTCTGAGCTTTTAAAAAAAATGCTAAATGTTAAAATGAGGAGTTTTACACATCTAGTGTAAGGAATGGAAATCTGGATTTGATCTGTTACAAGCAGGAAACAGGTAAGAGCAGGATTCCAGAAGTGGCACTTTTGTAGGCACATGCAAAGCCACATAGACACACACAGAGTTCAACACAAGCACAGGGGCAGGCATAAACTGTAGTCTGTCCAAAGGCCAATGTTTCCAAAGAGACATATGTACTAACTTACACAGTGTTTGGGCTGTACCCAGAGCTCACTATAGAAGTAAAGTTTTAGCTTCAGGCAAGGATATACTTCATTTTCTTCTTTGCAATGCTTTAGGTTACACGTTGAAAATATTCATTAGTGAACACATTCTGTGACCTCCACGGAATCAATGACTATATTTTGTTCCGATTTCTATAGCATGCTAGTCACAGCTGTAAATTTGGGCTATAAACAGTGACACATGACATAGCAACAAACCTCTCATTTTTAAACTATCAAATGATAATACCTTTAAATTATAGATAATGGTAAATAACAGCTTTCAGAATACTCCTAATTACAACTCACATTTTTTCTGCTACACATTGTCTAGTACATTAGATAAAGTCAGTTAAACTGGAAAGAGTAGGAAGTTGAGCAGAAGACTGAATACCTGCCTCTTCATTTTTAAAAAGCAAAGAGTTACTGGAGAAAGTATACCCCCAAAAAAAGTATTTGTCCAAACATGAGTTTGGATTTTAACTAAGAGAAATGAGATCACTTCCTTCAGATTTGGAACAGTGGATGTTTCAAAGGTAAGGCTAATTGGAAAATTAGAGAAACATTTTCTTTAATGAAGTTATTTTATTAATGATGACCTTATTGCTCTAGTTCTGGTTTTATATCTTTATTGAAATGTTAGTTATAAGTCAGATACATTCAGGTATAGTTTGACTACAATGGAGAAAAAAAAATTGTTACCTGGCCCCCAAAATGAAAATCTGATTTTAGTCCCCTGGCTTAGATCTCATCTAGAATGAAATCTGAAGTGTCTAACAGTTTCTAGAGCTACCTAAAGATAAGTGCTAAACACAAAGTATTAGGTATTACAAAGTATAAAGTATTGAGTATTAAAGCCATAAAAAATAAGAAAGCCACATTGAGATAAATAGCCATCCTGCTAGACAAAATATTTTGTCTTCAACAGTGAATTAAGGGCATGTCTGAGGAAAAAGTATCAACACAGAGCATGGATTAGTCATAATTCTGTCAGTGATCTGTCATCATTATCACTTCAGAGCTCCTGGTCATCTGCAGCTTTCTATGTATTCAGCAGTTCTCAGTGAATTTTCCTTCCAGGAATTTATCCTGCCCCCCTTTGAAGGTATCAGGGTTTTTAGGTGTCTCCAACCTTTTGAAAGCCACAAAGTTCCTTTTTTCTCTTCAAAACATTAACCATGATTTACTTTTTCTTGTAAACGTTCCTTGATTAGTTCTGGCTGTGTCTGACTTTTTATGTAAAAGCTTGTGGTTATTACTGACAGCAAGCAGATATTGTGTTCAGCTTCATGTAAGCTGTCTTAAACACGTAATGACTTTCCAAGAGGAGCACAGTCACTCCAAATAATTGAATCAGCTAGAAAATGATGGGTTTAACTAAGTAATTTAACAAAGTATCTACACAAGTGGTCTGAATTCATATAAGTTTTTAAACTCCTCTACAAAAAGAATAAAATGCCATGAAATATGCAGCAATTGAACAATCAAATGAAATAACGGACATGAGATTTAAATTTTTTTTTCTCTATCCTTTTTCTCTTTTCCTTCCTTTCATAGTCAGGAGTTAATGCTTGCATGTAAGGAAAAAAAAGAAAGGCATATATGACTCTGCCTTGGTTATAATTTATTTATATTTACAAAATGTTGAATGTCTACGAGAAGTGAGATTATTATGATGTCTCACTTGATGATGCTGGGAAACAAACTAATTCCTAGGGTTACTTTATGAAACTTCTTGGACTTAAGTGTCCTAACCTAGAAGCCCTGCAGATTTCTTAGGTCTTCAGGAACAGTGGAGCATCTGATAACTGAACATATCTCAGAAGGATCCTTGCCCTTGTCAGATGCCATATCCCTGTCCGTGTGTGTTGTAGGTAAGTAAATTTCAGAAAAAGGTAGAATAGACAGTGAAACTGATTCAGTTTTAGCATTGCTATTTCATAATTTGTTTTCGGTAAGACAAAAATAAAGATAGCACATTATCTCAAATCTTAAGGGTCTATCTTTAAAAGAAGAAAATTATTTGTGAATTATGATATTAGGGAGTTCATCAAAACATTTATATAAAAGACTAGGTATCTCATCCCAGGAGCCAAACTATATTAACCTCATTGATCCTCTGTGATATTAAGGCTTTTTTGAACTCTGTCAACCATATCTGTTCGTTTCTTTCTTCCCCAGTAACTTCTGACTAAGCTGTACCAGCAGAGGATTCAGTTGACAAGGACTTCTTTAGCCCCAGCTGCCCTGAGGGTCCAGGCTGGGAAGCCCCACAGAAGGGTAAAAGAGCTACAGAGAGGTCATTCTAATTTCACTCTAACTCCATTCTGTTTTCTTACTTTTCATTAATTTCCAGAGTAGGACAGTCTGTGAGAGAAAGAAAATGTGATGATACAGAAAAGGATTCTGCTTTTATGCTATGAAGTTGCTACTGGCCACTAATAACATTTCTAGACTGCTGACCTGGAACAGATTTAGCTGTATAAAGGCTCTCTTTTGATCAGATCTGACCTCTAGTTGGACTACTCTGATCTATGCTGCATCTCTTCAATTTCCTTATGAAGTTATTTGAAAAAAGGTAGTGAGAAAAAAGAATATATATCACACCTACAGAAAGATCTAGAAAGCTGATAGACACCAACATTGACATTTAAGATATATAAGATATTAAGGAAAAAAAGGATGAAGAAAACTCCACAGAGGAAATTAACACCCTATAGAGACATTTCACCCTTTCCTTATAATCAGTTCTCAGAACTGCCTTTCCACCTAAATTTAAGATTTAGTAAATGCTAAGAAAATGTATTCTGAATTCTTTAAGCGAAGGCCCAAGTTCTATCACAAGCCAACCAGATTTCTCAACCTCGTGGGAAAGATCTTTTAAATCACACATCTTCAGAAGCTACCTTAGACAAACAGCAACCAGAATGACAAAACCAGTGTCTAGAATCACATCTGTTAAAATTCTTGGCCAGAAGTGATGCTGATCATCTTTGATGCAATAATTTACTGCCTAACTCTTTCCCAGGAGGTAAAAGAGAAACAGATCTTTATTTTGTCCTCTAAAATGACACATTTTCAGAAACATGATGAATGAGATAGTTCTGCAACTCATTTTGTGTCTTCTATAGACAAGTTAACATCAGTGTAGTACTTTAGGGAGGAAATAAATATAGAAAAATATAGATCTGTTATCTATTTATCAAACTATTTTAATGTACTACACATTTGTATAAAACATTTTTCTTTGTCATATTTTGCATGCTGTATTTCATTTGTAATTTTGGATTAGAATATGTTTAATTCAATTTAATTTTAAAAGCATACTTGATATATTGTCCAGTTGTCATCTGTTGTGTTCACTAACTTCAGTCTCTAGAAAGATATTGATGATGCAGAAGTCTGAATGAACAACTTTCAAACAGTAAGTTACTCTCACACCATTTACTTGGACTACTATGCTTTTGGTTTTTTTCCATACCACAAAATAATGAACGTGCATTACATTACAGTACATCTGTTCACTAACTGTACTGCAGTATGTTTTCTGATAGGTTAATGACAAAAACTGACAAAGTCATTTCCAGTACAAATGTTTATACATATAATTCCTATGCAGAAATGTGAAACTTCCAAGGAAAAGAATACATGAACAATGCCTAATTAATATTACTCTTCTACTGTTCTATAAATTCAATTAATACTTTTGCTCAAAGTAATTTTGTTTTATACATCTAGATAATAGAATATTTTCTCCCCTCCCCCTCTAAAAATAAAGGCAATAAAGATAAAAACCAATACTTTCAAAGTAATGTTTCATACACATTATCTAAATTTGTCTATGAAAGTATTCTAAGACAGTGATGAGGGCCTTTTGTTGTTGTCAGTTTTTTAAAGCAATGGTAAGTGTTTACTTACCTATTTCATGGTCCCCAAAGCAGGCTCATAAGCAGCTGGAAATAGATTTAGAACTAAGCACATACTTTTCTGTTACTGTACTTTACAAAATGAGTGACACCATTTTTGTCTAGATTTCATTCATACTGTAAGACTCAAATTCTATATTTTCCTTATTTAGAAAAGAAATGGTTGTAAGCCTCCTCCTGAAAAAGAAGAATAGTGCAACTTTTGATATTGAATGTTTGACCAGACCACCTCTTTGGCTATATATATATACAGTAAGCATCACTAAATCTGAATATTTCAGAAAAAAGTTGTTGTTTTTTGTTGTTTCATGATGGGTTTTTGGTTTGTTTTGGGGGGGGTGGTGGTGGTCTTTGGCTTTGTTGTTTTGTTGTTTGGGGTTTTTTTTATTTAAAGTTTAATTCCTCTATAAAATAAATTTCCATCTCTTTTGAATTCTGGAATTACCACTCATCAATTATATTTAAGGAAGATTAAAGCAGTGTAATCCACAAAACTATGTGGATGACCACACCAGTGGTCTTCCAGATGCAGAAAGCTAAGATAGGAAATGGACAAAGTATAGGACATATGCATTAACGTCATGTTATTCAAGGAGAACCCTGGAGCTGGGAACACCTGTGTTCACCATCAGCATTTCTCCAGCTGGCTGTTCTTCCTTCCATTCTGGCAGGCTTCCCACTCATTACTAGAAGCATCAGCAGTGCCCAGCATTTAGATGAGGTGAATGATCCACATGCTTCCTATAAGGCAGGAGGTTATAGGAAAAAATGTTTAGCTCCTCCCCCCAGAACTTAACAGTATAGAGACAATCATGAATTAAAAATGGAATCATAGAAAATCCTGGCGTGATTTCTGATATTGCTCATTTGTGCATTCAATATAAAATTAGAAAGAAAACACAAATCTCCAGTTTAAAGTTTCAAGCAGTTTTTCCAGAATAAGTGCATGGCATCACAGGCTATAGAAGAATCTACAGTTTCTGATTAGATACCAGCAAAAAATCAGTATATGTCAGGGAGATTGATAGAAACTACACATGTACTTTTAACCAGAACTCCAATATCAGCTTAACACACAGGGCACACTTGGTTCCCAACTGCCTGTCAGCCTAGTAGTGCAGGCAGACAACACCATAGGAGATAGACATTTCTTTCTTAGATCTAATAAAGGAGGAAATGTTAGAATTCCTCAAGAATTAATTCCCATTTAAATCTGAGAGCTTTCTCTTCAGTAAGGAACGGAAGGATGTTCAAGAACTCTATATTCTTTTTAGATGGATAAGATCCAGTCTAAGTTTTAAAGAGGACAGCAAACTCTTCCCAAGTATTTAAAAATATTATTATTCTCATTTTGTGGCTTCAGTGAATTATTGTCTAGTAGAGCAAAATTAACAACCTCTATTTAGAGTTGTGAAATAGAAGTGAGTACTTACAGCAGCAGGACTGTCTTCATCAGCACAGACTCCTATCTGAACTTCAACACTAACAAAATTAAAAGAATGAAACATCAGTCTCACCTAAGCAAATGCATAGATACTCTTACTATAATTTTTTACTTCCACTTCCTCAGGCTCCCTGAAATACCTCTACCTTGTTTATATCCCAAATAGTGGTAATTGTTCTCACCTGCCAGAATACAAGCCTTATGTATTAATATCCCCTTTTTGAATGAATGAACAGATAAATGCTGTTTTCTTTATCCAAGAGTTTTGTGCTTGTGACCCTTTCCCACTTACGTGAGGAAAAGTAATTTACTTCAACAAATGTTTGTGTTGTAGAAATTTGAGTTATTCATCAGCTAGTGCTTTGCAGAACAAGAGATTTTGGGGTTTATTATTTCCCCATAGACAATTTAAGATGGAGCCTGACTAAAACAAATAGACAAAAGAACACTTTTTTACCTTTATTACAAAATATTGTAGGTAGGCTTAATAGCTTTTGAGAAATTTCTCTCTTTATAAAATAGTTTCAATTTGTAAAAGATCGAGCAGGACAATTTTACATGTATGTTAAAATTCAATTAAATTGCTGTAATTATTGAAGATAATCTCTCTGCAAACCCATTTGGCATATCTACAAGGGACAGGAAATTAATAGTTTATGCACTTTGTATCCTTCCTTTATAAATTCTTTAAAGCACCTCCACAAAATATCTTTCTAACTTACTCCTTACATGTAATACATGCATGCTGTCAGCTAACTCTGAAAGGAGCTTAAGAGAGTATTTTGGAAAATGCAGAAACCATAGTGTTGACATTTTCATAGAAGTGGACTGGTTTAAACTTATGTTCTCTGTTTCCATTAACACTGTGTATTTTCCTGCTAGCTGCGTATATGGACTTACAGACTTCTAGTCTTTCTGCGCTAAAGTGAAAAACATAGGAAACCCCAAATTCCATGTATCTGGTCTGGTATTTTTAAATAACAGTCTCATATGATATTTTTTAAAAACTGTATCTGGTCTGGTATGTTTAAAAACTATTGTATCTATATAAAGAGCACAGAAACCATGAATTTCATAGTACATTCAATGGTGTTTCTGAACTAAGAAAGAATTAAAGACAGATCTCCTGATTGTACTTGAAAAAGATGAAAAAAGAAAGGGGTCTCTAGCTATTATAGATGGAGAGTGCAAAATAAAACACAAGTATAACCAAAAATGATCAGATTTTCACAAAGCCGACAGCAAATGTAGAATTCTGGGGGGTTGATAGTTGCTTGCTCAAAGTACTTTACATATGTCATCACTATCAACTTATTTCATTCATCAAAATGTATAAAAGAGAAAGTATAACATTTTTTAAATTGCCAATATGGTAAAGAAAAGTTAAAGAGATGACACAGTTGTTACTATTTCTGAGAACTGGAATAAGCTTTTTTTAAAGCCCTAGCACACACTGTCTTCCAGAAAGCAGATATCATATAAATAAATACCTCAATAAATCCACCCATGGACTGTCACACAAATCCACTGAAAGAGAGATAGAAATCTTTCTGCCGCATGTGACTCAGGATTTTATAAAGCTCTTGCAAGTTCCATGTAGGTCAAAGACCGGTTAAGGATTTGTTTGAATTTTATAACATATTCATAATAAATAAAAACCACAATACACTTTCTTGAAACAGGTACTTTCTAGTATCAAGATTCTTAAAGAAAGGACTAAAATTTAGAATGATATTACCTATTTCTCCAATCTTTTTCTACTGGTCAGAGTAATTACTCTGTGTAACCTTTGGGATGCATATGGATTCCTACTCTGCAGCGTCTAATGCATACAATATTTTAAATTTGTTGTTGTCCTGTCTTCCAAATATTTTAAATACTCAGATAATTACCCAGAAATGAAGATAAATTGCTTTCTCTTTTGCTAGTTGATTCCTCAATTAATAACTTGATAACTCAGACAGGTGAAGTTACAATTTTAACACCTTCCTTCATAGAACATATGTCAGACAAAAAGGTTCACAAAAATGTACATGTTTCTACAAACCTGTTGAACTAGTGCAGGTTTATATGTTACGTGGTCATGATAAATAGAGGAAGCAGACACATGGGCAAGCCTACTTGATGAAAAGCCCCTATTAGTATTTATAATTCAATTCAAAAACAAAAAACATATTTTCTTTGAGAAAAAAAATATGCAAATAATATATATGATTATGTAGCAGGATAATATCATTCTTTTCCATCTTTGGATGGTAGTTTTCATAGATAATGAACTGCACTGCAAGGAATAATTGATTGAGGTTTCATGTTGGTTTTCATCCACCATGCTACTTTACATTATTGTATATCTCAGAGGCTTTTAGCAAATTACTGAATTTTCTTTATTTCACCTACTTCAGTAAGAACTGGACTGTTGATCTATGTAAAGGGTATAAGGAAGAGTAGAAATAAGTTCCAGAAAAGAGATTAGATTCTAGAAGCACAAAAGTTGTTTTGCTCATTTTTCTTTCTAATTTCTTGTTGCCATTGTCATACAAATTTTCAGTAATACAATTGTAATAAAACCCAGAAAAGATCCTTTGGAAGAAAAGTGACTTAGTGTTCTCTATTTATGAAAGAATTTGGAAGTCCGATTGTGAAGATAAACCATTGCCATTCCAAAACTAGGGAACCGCACTGTTTGGATTTTTTGTTCACAGCCATCACTGTTTTTCTCTCCAGCAAGTAAGAGGGATATTGGTCACATTTGACTTAAGGCATCTGCAGTATGGTTGTTTACATACGAACAAGTCATTATAGGAGATTTATAGATACTAAAAAGAGAGAGATACTTTCAGGGACTCCACCTGACCAGTTTTAGATAAGTGCCAAATAGGATGAAATGTATATGTACAGTGGAAAGGATTTGCCTGAGCAACACTGGGAAATAAACTAAGACAGAAAAGACAAGGAAAAGGAAGAGAGCTACCCTTGGAGAACCATACCATTCTCTCATAGGACCTGAGTGGAAGGTCTAGGACAGAGTTAATCACAGTAGTGAATATTCAAAAAGAAGTGAAATACTTTCCAGCAAAAAATTTTACAGATATTTCCAACCACATTTAAATGGGTTTTGAACTGAAATTTAGGTTGTGTGCGACTCAAGGAAGGCATTTATGAGCATGTAAAGGTACCTAAATTTAGACCCCAAAAACTTTCAGGACAAATAATAGTAAAGAGATGGATACCCCTCTAGGTAGGCAACAAACTTCAGTGTTTAATTTAGGTACAACTTAGACTGCAACCTATTCTATCATGTCTACCTTTGAAAAGTAGAGAATGAATAGCTATAGAATTACGAAACTAAATTCAACTTCTGTAACAATATAGGAAGAAATAATAAACATGCTATGGCAAATATCTAGAATGTAATGATGTGATAAGGAATGGTCAAAATGGACTTTAAAGAGAAATCATTTCAAACCTATCTGATTTCCTTTTTTGACAAAGTAAGAGACCTTGAGGATTGCTGTAAATATCCATGCTCCTGTAGAGATTTAGAGTCTGTCTTATGTGACATATTCAGAAGCTGTCAGAAAAATATAGACTTACTATAAGGAGTCTGCAAAAATGGGAAATCTCTGGGAAATCTAGTTAAACAGTGTCCAAAACATAGTTACTAAGTTCTTCTGTTGAGGGCTGTGTCTCTGGTACATACGAGGTTACACAAGAACTGTTCTGAACTTGCATATATCATAATGTGGTGGAAAAAGCAAATGTTACAGTGAGTTGCTTAAACTGGATTGGTATCAGTATGACACATAACATAATCCTTTTCTTCTAATTAGCAGTAGAAAGGCCTTGTCTGGAGCAGTGCAGGAAGTTTTGGACACAGCACTTGAGGAAACTTACGGCTCAGTAAACATGGCTGTGTTCATTCAAGAGGCCAGGGAATAATAGAGTGATCAGAGAACAATTTGAAGTCAAGAAAACATGATGGCAAAAATTTGAAAGAACTGGCTTCTTGTAGTTATTCATTAGGCAGCTGAGGGGATGTGTCTTTACACATGTGAACAGATAGAAAGGACAGATACACTACATTCGATGTTTATACATAGATGTGGTACAGCAAAAGGGAAGGACCTGTTGTCCATAACCAGGGTGACAAATCAAAAAGTTATGTATTATACTGCTACAAGGAAGATAAGGCTAGACTTCCTAAATATTTCATACTGTCTACAAATTTTCCTTTCTGTGATTGTGGTGGTTTGACCTTGGCTAAATGCCAGGTACCCACCAAGTCGCTCTATCACTTCCCCCCCCTTTCCCCTTTTTTTCTCAATAGGGCAAAGAAGGGAAAGAAAATAAGATAGGAAAACAAAACAACCCTTGTGGGTAAAACAACAGCAGTTTTAATATAAGCAAAGCGAAGCAAAGGTCCGCGCGCGGAAGCAAAAAAAAGAAAACAGATTTATTCTCTACTTCCCATGAACAGGCGATGTCGGGCCTTCTCAGGAAGCAGGGCTCCAATACGCGTAGTGGTTGCCTCGGAGGACCAAGGGTGACCCCACCCCCTTCCTCCTTTCTCCCAGCTTTATACTTGAGCAGACGCCATATGGTATGGAATATCCCTTTGGTCAGTTCGGGTCAGCTGTCCTGATTGTGTCCCCTCCCAAGATCTTGCCCACCCCGTCCCACTGTGGGGGGGGGGATGTCAGAAAGAGCCTTGGTGCTGTGTAAGCACTACTCAGCAGTAGCCACAACACCAGTGTGCTATCAACACCCTGCCAGCTCCCAGCGTAAAACACAGCACCATGAGGGCTGCTACAGGGGAAAACCAATTCTGGCTCAGCCAGACTCGATACAGTGATAAAGATAAACACAGGTGACATCGACTGTTCTCACACTCAGGGCAGACATCTCTTGCATGACATCCATCTGCCTAGGAGAGCTTCCAAAATTTGGCACAGTCATCCCATCCTTTCTTCCCTTTTTCCAGTCTCCTGGACTTCACACGTTTTCTGTAAGTTCTTAGAAATAACTAATGACAGCTCTGAGATTTTCTTCAGCCATTCCCCTAACTAGCCTGAAATAAACTCATCTGGATCAGTATTTGAAAACACTCTAGTTACTGAAGTCTGTAACCTGCTCTTTTCCTGCTCTACCATGGATATACATAAATTTAAATATATAGTAAAAGACTGACCAACATCAAAATCACTGAGCAAAAATCACTTACTTCAATCATTTTAGTCAGCTTCAATCATCTATTTTCCTATTTGTAAAGATAGTTTTGTGTGTGGAAACTAAGCAATATCCTCAAACCTGGGATGAAAAGAGTTTTATAGTGGCATAGCTCTAAAAAAAAAAAAAAATTTCTTTTAACCCAATTTTTCATATACTGAAACAGTGGATATCTGAATTTCTCTAGGGGTTTGGTTCATTAATAGATCTAGAAAACCGCAGATATTCAGAAAGATAATTATAATGCAATTCTTGGAAAAAATGGGACATAATTATTTAGGACATACTTAGCGGATTAATTCTTTTTTATAAAGTAGATGATATCTCACACTAAAATATAAAAGCCACTGGAGAAAAGATTTTTGTTAAAAAAAAAACAACCCAAAGAATGTATGGATAATCTAGAAACAATTACAGTGACATTTTTAAAACGTGCATTTTAGGAACTGGATCAGGAAAGAAAAATGAAAATCCTGTTTCATTTAAATTGGTAAGAAAAGTACAAAACTAAAAGTTTCTGTGCACCACTGGGAATTCTTTCATACAGCTACAGCACACATTGTAAGAGACCTATAAGGAAATAAGTGGTATAATCACTGCAGGAGACGAAATTCATAAAAATGTGCAAAGGGAAAAAAAACCACCTATTTTAAAATAGTGCTAATTATTTTCATACTGTTTTCTCCTTTGCTACCTTCAATAGATGTTGCACCTCTCCCAGTTAAAATTAATATGAATTACATTACTTCACCTAGTGTTCATGGTTTGTATTCTACTTGCACACAGACATTACACATGTGTAAATCTGTATTGATTACACGAAAACTCCAGTAAATACTCAGAACAGACATTAACTCCAAGACTGATTTATGGTACTTGTAACAGAAGTTTTGGAAAGAAACATCCACTCATGTCATTTTTGAATTTGAACCAAAAAGATCTCACCAGTACTCAGATTTTTATCTGGTGTCAGTCACTGGGATAACTATGCTGATCTCTGCAACCAATTTAATCTCTGAGTATAAGTCTAATGGGACTAAATAAATGAGAATTTTGAGTGAATTGCTCTGTATTTTAATCATCACTTACTATTTAAACGGTTAATGAAAAGTCAGTTCCTCAAGGAGAAACTCAGTTTCATGCACGACTTCATTATACTTTCATTTTTTCTCACATACCAAAAATAAGACTGCTCTGCAAGTAGTCTGTTAATCACCTAAAACTAAACATTAATCCTGTTAACCTACTTCCAGTGTTTGAAGCTTGTTAATTTATGTTAATGTCATAGCAATAAAAAAACCCAGAAACCTTTTTGCACTCTCACAAATGTTTTATTCCTCAGAGAGCTATTCATTGCTCTCAGAAAATATAGTGTATTTGAAAAACAGAAGACTGCTTTCATTTGTGTGTTTCCAGTATAGCTAAGCTTTCCTTACCCCTCTTTCTCTTTTTCCTTTCAACTTTCAATAGGCTATCTGCCAAGAATCTGCTAACAAGTACTAACCAAAATCAAGATCATTTCTGAAACTGAAGCACATAGAACAGTCCCTAAAACCAATTTGTACTGTAACTTCAACTCTTTAGCAACCCAGACTGATGCAAATAAATGTAATCTGTTTATATATGCAGAACTGAGTCAGTATCATGCATCATGCTTTCAGTACAATTGTCAGGATGTGAACATTTTTTATGTTGTTTTAAGTTTACAAACTTGTTTAATAATTGCTATTCATGAATATTCAATCAGGACAGGCCATATGAGACACAGAACTTGGGTGATAGCTATTGTGAATTTTAAATTTGTTCTTCAGCTTTTTAAAATTCCCTCTCCCTGCACGTTATTCATGAACTTCAACATTTACTTAGAATTTGTTCCTATTTTTCCAAATAACTTTGTTAGCCATAATTCATTTGGAAGCAAGATGGAGAGCCTTTCTTTGTGTCTTATACTAGCATATGCCAGAGAATGCAATAGTGTATTCTAGAAATAACTTCATGATTTCCATAGCAATGAAGGTTTGGAGTGTTCAGAACATACTCCATCAAACTATGTGGAGTTTTTTCTTTCATAAATATTTTAGCATATTTTGTCTTACTCTGAAACATAGGAAATTAAAATCCTTAATCATTTGCTAGAACATTGCATTATGAATGGCATCACTGTAAATTTTATAATCCACTGCCTCGGTGCTTTTTCAAAAACTTAGAGCATATAAATAGTTGTTATATATTGATTAGGTAGGGCACTAATGTCTGCTGTGTTGGTATTATTATTATTACTATTATCGTTCACTTTCTTCTGTCTGTAGAAGTCAGAATGGCATAAGAGTGATATTGAAGACAAATTAAAGAATTTCTTCCTTATATCAAATCTACCTTCTGTCTGTTTAAAATCATTGACCCTTGTTCTGTCAGTACAGGCCCTGGTAAAAAGTCCCTCTCCATCTTTCTTATAAGCCCCCTTTATATTTTGAAAGGCTACAATAAAGTGTCCCCAGAGTCTTCTCTTCTCCAGGCTAAACAACCCCATCTCTCTCAGCCTTTCTTCATAGGAGACATATTCCAGCCTTCACCACTTTCATGGCCCTCCTCTGGACCTGCTCCAACAAGTCCATGTCTTTCTTGTACTGGGGACCGCAGAACTGGATGCAATACTCCAGGTGGGGTCTCATGAGAGCAAAGAGAAGAATCACCTCCCTCAACCTGCTGGCCACATTTCTTTTGATGCAGCCCAGGATATGATTACCTTTCTTGGCTGCAAGCATATATTGCTGGCTCATGTCCAATTTTTCATCCACCAGCAACCCCAAGTCCTTCTCAAGTACTTTATTTTACCTACCTGTAGTAACTATAAAGATGGGCAATGAAATACAGAGTCAGTTAGCAAAAGGTTTTCCAATGTAAAATGGATTAATGAGATGTGGCATTTGTGCCTATTTGAAAATAGCGAAGTATGGGGAAGATACACAGGAGACATAATTAGACACTTCAGAAAGGAAAAACCATTCTTCATGAAAATCAGGGCATTTCACTGCATGGTACACCTTAGGGTTTGACAGTCTAGCCACACACTGGTAACTCTCGAAATCTGGTTTTGACTAGAATGTAAAGAAATGACCTACAGATTTCCTTATCTTCTCTGCTGGTTTTGAAAAAGACCGTAGCACTCCTAGTGCTAGCCAAGAGTGGTCTTGCTATTCAGTGGATTCAAAAAGTGGTGATGTGGCACTGGAGAAAGACATCTGGCACAGTTTGTGGAAAGCCTTTTTTGGAAACTCAATAAAGAAAAAAAAAAAGGTTTGTGTAATCCATGGGAAAGCTAATCTAACTGTGTGTACTTAGTGTTTGTTTCTTAGCCAGCTTTCTTATTTCTGTTCTTATGCTTCTGACAAGATCTTTTAAAACTCAAGCATCCTATGGAAAATTTTACATGAGTCTCACTAAAAGTCATTCCTTCCAAGACTCCATAAATCCACAGAACTTGTTTTGAACCTTAATAGAAAGAATCCTTCTCAATTATTTTTAATTAACAAACTTTAGTAACCTCTTGCAAGAAAAGCTTCATTCACAAACACTCAGAGTTTTTGGTTCTCATTGGAACTAGCGTTAGATGATGTGTTTCCCGTCCTCTTGTCTTTTGAAAACCAATGCCTACAATTGTGTGTATGGAGAAGAAGTTAGATATTGAGTTGTTAAGGTTCAAGGAGTAGTGGCTGCAAGATAGGAGCACATTGCTGAATGGATCAAAATATGAACTACAATGAAAAATGTAGTTGCTTCACCCTTGTTCAATATTTCTTTCTGAAATATGTGTGAAGAGCAGCTGAATGATAGAAAAGTAACACTATGTAGTGCTACTGCATCATTTGTAACAAAGCACCTAGATGTTAACTAATTTTATTTTATTTAAAAGCTACCAAAGCTTCTTCAGACTTTAAGTTTTCAATAGTACTTTGATAAAAAATCATCATATATATATATTAATTTGAAATTATTCTGGACTCCTTTTCATAATAATTTAAATTATTATATTACTTGTTTGGTTTCTTCTCTTGATTTTTTTTTCCTTTTTATTATTTTCCCCTTTTTATTTTCTTTTTCTCTTACATGATAATTTGCAGTATGATACACCTGGATCATAGGTTGATTCATTTCAAAGAGTTAGCTCCATCTAGTGTCACAATTAGACACCATTTTAAATCTGCTTTTTTTCACAAAGTACTAAGCAATTCTCACAGATAAATAATTAATACTTAAAGTATTGTCTCCTGCTGGAAGAACAAAATGTGAACAAAGAGGTGAATGTGATATCTGAAATATTATGCAAAAGCAATTGTATAAAAATATATTTTTGCATATACATTCTTATTGAAGGAGCTGAATTTGCATCATAGTATCCTTTGTCTGCAATTAATTATAAGATTCTCTGACTCCAGATGTTCTTACTATGACCTGTTGCATGGAATAATCTGCTGGAGCAAAACATTTATCATCAGTTCTCTAAACCATCATATCCTATTTATTTTAGGAATGCTTTAGGACTCTGACTATGTGTGGTGCAAAGAAATTGCTCTGATGTTTTCAACAAGGACTCTGTTCAGTAGTAACACAGTCTGCAAAAGAAAACAGACTTAGGAAACCTGGGTGGTGGACTTCTAATATAACTAAGCAGTGGCAGTCCAAAGATTATTATTTTCAAGCAGTCATTGGTTTTCAGGTGCTTACTTATAAATTAACTAATGGTAGAATAATTTTACTTCCCTCACCTACTTATAAATTAACTAATGGTAGAATAAACTCTTTGCATCACCCTAGATTTTGCTAGGTCATTTGATAATGTGTCAAAAACTTTTAACATTATAATTAATCATATTTGCTTGGGTCTAAAAGCAGTTATATGAAAAGCAAACCGCAAAAAACCGCAAAAGAAAAACCGCAATAGATATACATTCTGGAGTATTAGACCTGAGATTTGCAATGAAGTATTCAAGGAAGCTGCAAGAAAACCCATTAATTTTCAGGGGGGAGAGATAAATAGCACTTTAATTAGGTTTGCAAACAATGTTAAACCAAAGAGAATGTGGAGCAGAACTGAGAACAGGAAAAAAATTCAAAGGGAACAAGGAAGAAATAGCAATATGAAAGCATAAAAAATGGGACTGAGCGTAATGAAATTAAATTAAAAATGTCAAGTAAATAATTTAAATGTGGGAATATGACCTTAAAATAACTAGCAAACAAAATTCTAGCAAAATAACAAATAACTAGCAAACAGTAGATTAGTTACAGACAGGTTTGCAAAGGTGAACAGAGAAGTCCTATGTTAGGTCTCAGCCATATACAAAGTACCAAGTCATGTATGAGAAATGGACTCATTTCCTTCCACAAAGCTGTGATGACCTTGGTTGTCACAGTCTATTCAGAGTATCTAAGCTCTGACCCTCTCCAGTAAGGGCAACATCAGACTTTCTATGATCTCCAAAGGTCATTGAATAAAACACGTAAACATGTCATCTTGAAAACTAACACAGTTGTCTCCAACTGATATCTTATATTTCAATCAGTAAGATTGAAACCTCTTTCCACACCTTTGGAAGAGTGCCATAAAAGAGAAATTTTAATTTTCTTTGAACTCAGACTTTATTTGTAAAACATTTGTTCCAGTAATGGTTTATTTTATGTTTATTAAAATGTTTGTAGGTAAGGCATTCTATAGTCCAAATTACAAGTTCTCATTAAACTTTGCCTAAAAATTTTCATGTAAAATCTACCAGTGGTATTTTATGCTAGAAAGGAGAAATATCCAGAAAATCTTTCAAGAATAGTAAAACAGTATAGAATTTACCAGTGTCAATATTTAGTTTCTTAATTGGATAAAGCTGTTGGTAGCTGAATAGAGTATACAATCCTGGTGGATTTTCACAAATGCCTGGGCAAATGCATCTATTGGAATCAATAAAAATCGGATTCTAGGTTATTTTCAAAATCTTTTCCATCAACTAACAGGTTTATGTACTGAAATACTAAATATGTGTTGTCAGATCACGACAGCATCTTCATTATATTACCTTTGTTCCCAGATTTACTGTTCTCTTTTTAATGTATAAATCATAAAATTGCATCTGCGTCAAATACCATGGCATATATTTTTCTCATTTTTAAAGACTTTCACACAGTAGAGTTTAAAAAATTATTAAAGAGCAGAAGCAACCTGGAACTGATTTTTGTGGCAAAACTCTCGTTTAAACATTTTTAAAAAAAAGTAGTCATCATATATATGAGTAGCTGATATGTGCACATATTATATATAGATATTTATATATACACATCGTCTTGTGTCTCTCTACAACTACCTGAAAGGAGGTTGTGGCGAGATGGGTGTCAGTCTCTTTTCCCAAGAAACAAGTAATAGGATGAGAGGAAATGGTCTCAAGTTGCACCAGGGAAGGTTAGACTGGATATTATGAAAAATTTCTTCACCAAAAGGGTTATCAAGCATTGAAACAGACTGCCCAGGGAGGTAATTTGATTCACCATCCCTGGAGGTATTAAAAAGACGTGTAGATGTGGTGTTTAGGGACATAGTTCAGTGGTGGACTTAGCACTGTTAGGTTTATGGTTGGATTCGATGATCTTAAGGGTCTTTTCCAACATAAATGATTCTGTGATTCTATGTTTTAGGTTTTAATTAGGTAAACAACTACATTTATATACTTGGATAGTTTACTGGCAGATAGACAAGAGTTACATGAACAAAAAATTGTGACAAGATTTTGTTCACATAGAGAAAGAAAACAATTATTTCAAAACCTGCAATTAAAGAGGTCTAAAGGAAAGACCAGACTAAAAGTCGTGAAAGTGTTCAGAAAACATACGCCAGCCAATCAGGAACTTTAAATCGTGTATGTTCATTGATACTTTTGTAACGGCAGAATTTCAGCCAAAGTCAACATGTAGTGTTTAACTTTCTTCCAGAGAATCACATGATTTTAAGCTGAAGATGCCAGGAAATATAGAATCAACCTCTTCCTTTCCTAGCATGTTCAGTGGTTACCACATTCATGATACATGTTCATACACACATGCATATATTTCTGTATTTAATTTCTCTACTCTTAGGTCCCAGACAATAATACTGTGATGTTTTTCTCATCTAGATTAACATAGATTTCATATTTTCTTCTCATGACCACATTAGCCAATGCAATCAGGTCACCTCTCTACTTTCTCTTTGATAAAATAAATATATTTAAATATATTGGCTGATCTAATCAGTCCCTCTCTCTAAGGTTTGGTTTTCTCTTTTGTTTTTGTCATAGTTTTGGTTTTACTTTACCATCAAATCACTGTAATGGATCTTAGCGCTGTTTTCTCATTTTCCAATGTTCTGTTAAAAGTGTAAGAAGCTTTTTGCTCATAGTTATGATAGCAAAAATGAATTGAAAATAAACAAAATATTAAAATAGTAGTGGAGTCAATGCCTGTTATGTGAATATAATGTGTGCTAACGTATTTGGGAAAGGAATCTTTCCTTTGCTTCAGACTCCTTGGGGATGGCTCTGAAAATATTTGTTGTTCCTTTCTCTCCTGGGGAAATTTACAGTAACTTGTAATATGGTCATGTAGTCTCTAAACCAAAATCTAATTCTTCTTGTTTAGGTCATGAGCTGGTCAAAAAGGTTTTAGTAAAATGTTCAGAAAAACAGCTTTCTGTCTGTCTACCTGAAAACTACTTGTAGATGTTATTGCCACAAGAAAATGAATTTTAATGGACTATAAAAGGGTTTTGGAAAAAACATTGAATTAGCTCATTACAGGAGTATGAAGGAAACTAGTTTTATGTTTTTAAAATTACTTCTGTGTAATAAGAAAAAAAGTGTAACTAAATAATTATGAAATGGTATGTTTTACATATAGCATTTGTTCTGGTAAATGTTCTCACTTTAATAACTAATCAATTCAAATTTACAAGATTTGTATACAGAAATTCTGCACTGATAAAGCAAACTATCTCTGAAGTACACTAAGACGACAAATGAAAAACTTCTAAAAATAAGTCTACAGACTATATCTTTAAAACTGTATAGGATATTCAAAAATAGCTAATTAAAGTGCTTGTGCACTATTCCAAAAGATATTTCCTATTTTTTTTTTTTCTTCCTTCCAGTTAGGTGCCTGAACAAAACTTTGTGATATTTCAGATAAAAATTGCCAAAACAATTGTACTTTATGAAAAAGAAAATATTCCATGTACTGGCAAAGTCTCTTTATAAGACTAAGTGAAGAAAGAAATGGCAAAAAAACCCCACAAACTAAAATCCTAAGAAGGTAATTTCAGACCTCACAGATTCAGTTGATTTTTATTTAAAATCAAAGTAGAAGATAAGATTTGTCGTTGGAATTTGTCAGTTAAAACTACAACTTTGTGAAATATTTAACCAAGGGCATAACTTCAGACATATTGACATTAGTTCATCCTAAATAAATGAGGATGTAAAATCAGGTTGTCAGTGCAGAGCAAAAATAGAAATGCAATGGATAGGTGATAAACACATATGGTATACAACTGAAAGAGGATACGTGAAATCTGGATTACAAGTCTTATTGAATAAAGGATTTACTGTAGAGGAAGTATTCAGATCTGAAATAAAAATGTTCTGACACAGGCTTCCAACATCTCAAACTATAGATGATACATTAAACATTGAAAAGTGTAAGTTTTCAGAAAACTATGACAAAGAAGAAAGACACCTATCTGGAGTCCAAGTCAGGTCAAGACCATTATTCATTGATATGGAATGACCACCTAGTCATTGCCCAAAACTTCAAAGGCACAGAAATATCAAAGATGTTTTGAGATCTCCATTCTTTTGAGTCTCACAGAGTCTGTGCTTTGAGGATGAAGAACTTGGGGAAGCTGTGCTGGTTTTACTTTTTCCCCTCTGATTTTCATAAACAAGCCAGTCAGTGTGGGAAAAAGATGCTGGTGTACAGTATGTATTATGTGTACAGTAACCACAACCGTATTTTAATTTCCCATTTTATGCAAGTAAAGTGATATGTAGAGAAAATCTCTCACTTACATATTCTTTCATTCATGGCTGAATGCTTTCAGACAATGTAATTTGGAAAATGTATAACTATTTATTTCTGTGTTTATGTAATGTTTAATAATATGGATTTTTGATCTTGATTTCATCATTTGAAAAACATCTAGCTGATTTTTCAGTTAAGTGATTTCTTCTTTTCAGCAGTTGACCCCGATTTTTCTGCTTAACATAAAAATGTCATTTAATCTGCAATGGCGTATAAGAGGAAAAGAGGGAAGGGAAGAAGAAAGAGAAGGAAAGAAAGAAGGCAAAACTGTTGAAGACACATTACTTGATGAAATTTTGAGCTATATCTTATAATGACAGTGATCTTTTTCGTAGATACTGACTAGGAAAATAATAATCCTGACTTGTCACAACAGTGGTTGCATTTTATTCAATATAAATAACTGTGGACAAAACTGGAAAGGACACTCATGTCTGATTGTTTTAAAGTAAACTGACCATTTATGAAGTTTAATGAAGCATACAGATTCCAGTCCTTAATCTGTATTTAAACTAAATGGGACATAGTTTACAGTAGAGGCCAGAACACTTTTTACTGTGGTGCCTAAGGAGTTTTCTCAAGGAAAGAAAGACGCAGATTTACTTCATGAACTGAATCTTGTTTCTAGGATACTGGGTGAATATTTTTACTATTAACATTAACAGAAGAAGGAAAAACTGCTGTGTTCTTGTACTATTTTTTCAGCCAAAACTCTTCAGTGAAGCTTAGTCAAATTGAGGGTTTTTTTATGAGGAGCATTTTTGAATGATGGGAATAATATCTTTAATAAAATGAATACCCCTGTAAAATTTTTACCTCAAGCTATTTCTTATCTCTTCCTTGTTCAGTTTTGGGGTCTGTAGTTTTAGAGTTTCTACAGTAAACAAAGTGAGTATTTTTCCTAACTCTTCATCACAAGCTCCTAAATCAGGAAAGTCTAGAGGGTATTATAAAGCTTCAGAGGAATTAGATTTTTGCCTATGATAACTGGTGGAAAATTTGAATTTTATTTGCTTTGTGGAAATAACAGTACATTTGAAACTCTGCAGAGCTGAGTAACCTACACAATTTCTGGGCCTGATCTGAAGCCAATAGAAATATCATCGTGCTGTGCCATGGGAGCTGTTGTAGTGTTCCTGACCACGGAGGAGTGAGAGATCCACAGCACAGCTAACCTCAGCAGGCGCAGGCTGTGCTGTGCTGCACCGTGCTACACATGCAGCATGGCCTTCAGACCCTTGTTGTGCTGCACAGGTCCCTTGGACACAGGTTAAACTCAGCCAGCTCCTTGTAACAGAGAAGACTGCAGGCAGCTCCCATTCAGTGCTGGCAATTACACCTCCCTACGCTGCCTCTATTTAAAAGTGAGAAGGCTGCTTCAGTTTCAGACTGTAGAAATGTTGCTTCCTTGTAAGAAGCTTGAAAGAGAGAAAGGGGACAATCTTTGCTATGGACACAGTCCACATTTGATTTGGAGTGGGCTCTGGCATCGATGTCTTTCCCTGATAGAAATGTTTTCATGGATTTGGATATAGATCTACAAACATGAATGATTTATACAGCTCTGTTCAGAACTGTGGTACCATATGAACACTGGAATTTTGACACAGTCAAACTTCACTATGCTTAGGAGAATATATTTCAAGAAAAAAGCACCATCAATTTGGTTTGTTGCCTAATAAATTCATTTGTTTATTTAGAACTAAAACCAATAAATAATGCAGATAACATTGAAAATCTTGACATTTCATAATATAATATTAATATGTAAATAATATGTTATATTGATAATTATTAGCAATCAATGTATTATTAATATATTGTAATGTATAACAATATATTGCCTAATATTTTATTGAATAAATATATAATATAGTGAAGTGCTAAGGCTTGGACAACAGGCCCAGGCCAGAGTTGACCTATAGATGAATCCTGTATATTTTATAACTGATAACCATTGTGCTAGCAGGTATTGTACTAAATTATAACAACCCACTTATGCTGATGTAAAAAGTGCTAAAGCATTGAAATACTGAAGCCTGAACAACAGGCCCCAAGCCGAAGCTGCTAACTTAGTATGTAGTCATTAATAAAATATGTAAACTCACTAGTGAAAGATGCAGCTTAGACAAAATATAGTCAGTAGTGAGGAGAGAATGTATCCAACTTTCCTTTCGCAGCCTTGTTCAAGGCTGAGAACCCAAGTATTTGGCCTTGTTAGAAACTCCCTTGGTTCCCCCGCCCCGTCCCGAGCCTTGGCCAAGCTTTGGGTGGAATCCAACAGGAGAATGAAACCAGAAATTTTCCGCTCAAAACAAAGGTGCCAGCTATTCTGGCTTGTCGATCTCTGGTATATAAGGCTGGGCCCGTTTGCAGCGACTTTGGAAGCCTCACCTACGGGTGGACGCACCGCGTAGGATTTCCCACTTGCCGGGACAGGCTCTCCAAATCCTCGCTGTAACCGGGGCTCCCCAGCGACTGCGGATCTGGATGATGATGATAATATATGCAAGTGGTGATGTATCTTTCTTAATCACTATTCTCTCTCTCAGGTAGTAATGATTTGATGCATTACCCTGTATTTTCCTATTTGTTGCTTTAGGTGCACTATTCTGCCTTTTCTTACTGCATGTTTTCTGTATTATTCTGTTACATTATTTGGTTATCACCAGTAAAATACGCCTACTCTTGTCACTCTGGTGTCCGAGTTTAATTGGTATCCTTAATCAGCAAAACATATCGAATATATTATATATAAAATTTAAAGAAAGAGCAAATGATAGAAAAATGTGGTAGAGAAGAAAGATAATGGAAACTGTCAAGGCTATATTTCTGTTATCCCATACATTCCACAAAAGGATCATTTTATGAACATTTTTTAAGGTTGAAAGAAATTTGACAAAAAAAAATTTCTATACCTAAATGGGCCACGAAGAATATTTATTATTGTTCATTACCTTCTTTCGTGTTAGAAATCCAGTAAGCCTCTAGGATTTTACTTGACTTCATACTAAACTGGTAATACACAAATGGAAAAAACTGCTTTTGACTTCCACAAGTTTTGGAATAACCTCAGATAAATGCATATTTCTCGCAAGTGCATACAAAAATGGATAAAAGGTCAGACGTGCAAATTACTTAAGAAAAGGAAACTCCTTAAATAAGGGAAGTGTTATTAGTAAGTGGGAAGGATAAGAACATACACACTTCTGGTCACAGTTTAAAGTTTCTTTTCAAGTGGCATTGCCAAGATTAAAGCTTTATAATTAAATTCCTATATGACAAAGATGTCAATTAGTTTACTTAGTGGTTTTATAATTTAACTGATGACTAAGACAACATCTTATTTAAAGCTTGAGTCGTTTTTATAGTAAGGTATATTTTAGGTTTCTAACTTTTCATCCCACTGGGACCACCCTGTTGTGAAAGGGCAATTCACTGTAAGACTTCTTTATGTTCAAACCTGCTCTCCCATCATATCATCTGTTTTATAACTCAGTCATGTGGTTACCACACAACACTTTTTAAAGTAGCTGGTTTCTTCTCTTTTTTTCTACCCTTTTTCTTTAATTTTGATCTCCCTGTAGTTTTGGTAAAGCTTTCACCACTGACCACTCCTTGAAACAAAATTTCCAAGCATATATTGGTGTCAGAAGAGAGCAATATTTTCCTGCCTCTGTGATTACTCCTTGAAAAGTGCCACTTCAATACAATGTACAGAAACACAGATAAATAAGAATTTAACAAGCAACCAACTCAAGATGCATTATAATTTTTCAGGCAGTCATGTGGTATGGTTGCTCTCTGTTTTTCTCTTTACATGGGTAAGAGATGTACCAAGGTGATGCTTATATGAACAGAACAACCTTTTAGAAAGAATTTTTATTCCACACAAAACCATAGCTGCATATTTAGTTTTCAATATTTACGAGACAGGTTTCACTCTGCATCTTCTGATGAGCCAGCAAAGAGTTTGTAGATGATGGTCACAGATAAGTCATATTTCAAGAGTATGGCCCATCTAGCTCAGCATCATCTGCAGCAGTGACACTTCAGGAAGAGTGTAAAATTCTCCTTCCACAAACTGCCACTTTGTAGCTATTATTGAAGTTCTCCAATCTAATGTCCATCTTTAGGAACAGCAGCTTTAGGAAATACCTTGAGTAATCCTATGAATTACGGCTGCATCTCTCCACTATTTTGAGGCTGACATCTCTGCTTTTCATTAAGCAGAATCTGGGAGGTAACTCAAAGGGAAAGAAATAGATTTCTTTTCCTTAGTTTAATGGCCATCACAACTAGTTCACCGCTCTGGCTTACTTCAGGGCAGCCTAAATAGTAGGAAGGAATGAGAAGATACTTATCCAGAGATTGTATGTATTTTGGTATTTATAAGATTTTTTGGGGAATATGTCATAACCTGAAGCTCCCTTGCAGGTATACTAAAGATTGGTTTAGATATTTCCAGAAATATAAATCCACTTCAAAAAGATTCATGCCTCATGTATTTCAGCTAGAAAGAGTGAATTCTCAGATTTCCTGATGCCAATTGCAAAAATATTCCATTTGTTTTCAAAGAACCAGGATTTTTTGTGAGAGGCTATTTTTTATTCTTTTTCCTATATACAAATTATCTGCAATATACTCTGAATTTTACTAATTGAATTAATATTCACACCATTGTAAACTTCTTATGAACATTACTTGGGATTATTTATATTTTCTTTGTCTATCTTCAACTGTTTTAAAAAAGGAAAAACTGGAAAATGGATATGGGTCATAAAACATTTTCCTATTGTTTAGTTCAGTCTCTCTGTGATTTTCTCTATAAAAATAAAAAACTTCCCTAACTACTCACTGTAACCTAGGCAGATTACCATGCTGAATATATGTATGGAAGGAATGCAGCAGAAATTCTTTTATTTTTTGTAGGCACCATATATTTTTCAAGATAATTCATCTTACATTTTGAACTGAAAGCTGTGTGGGAATGGACATGTCAGTGATGATGACATTTTCACATTTTCACTCCAGAATTCCATAGTTCTATTCATGAAGACTCCAGCGAAATTTTACAAAGCTGAAACTATGAATTAAAGACCATATGCTTAGTTATTTGATTTTTTTTCTTCATTTCTTTAAATTAAAGTCCATTTTCTTTAACTGAGTCCCTCAGCTAAACCTTGCAGACTTTCCAAGATTATTGGAGTGCTTTGGAATATAGAGCAAAAATCTTCTGAGTAAATCCACCCATATCAAAGAAGATCTCTGTTCTGTGCCTCTTGAAACGTTCTTTGATTACCGAGAGTTGGTGGTATGAAAAAGATACCAGGACTTTTTTGTTGGAAGCAACAGCATATAAAGTCTTCAACAGCAACCTTTTTGTTTCTCACTAAGCCTATTCCCATTCTCATGTGACAAGTAAAGAAATTACTACCTTACACATTTTTAATTTTCATATAAAACTTCTGTTCTGAAAATAAGTGCTACATTGTCTGTCTACGATATAACACCGCTACTAATAACTGCACCAGACACCAGAAATGCAAGCTGATTGCTGATAAACATGACTTAATGAAATACACTTTCCTGAATTGTTACAGCATTGCAGAAATGTGAAATAAAGTGGATCGTCTTTCTAAACAGTGTCTCTTATTTTTACATACATTTTCTGAGTTTTTCATAATCCCTAATAAATGAACATTAGAGATCCTCTTTGTGACCAGAGAGTTTCTTTCTTCTGTATAGATGATTTTTTAGAAAAGTTCACTACTCCAACTGCAGTAAAGCAGTAATCCTACAACAATCCTACAGCTCCAATATTTTGCTCTGTACAAGAATTTATGCAAGGTGTGAGAAAATTCTTATTACCTCTTCACACAAGTCCAGAACAAAAAGGGATGATGTAAGTTTGTTTTGGATAAAGCCCACAGGTAAAACAGAACAGAAGTAGGTTATGATTTCTCAAATGCGTATTCCTCAGGTAGTTACTGTAGATGAGCAATTGCTGTAGATAAAGAGCCAAACCTGAACCTTGGTCCAAATCTGGCCAAAGGTGCAAGTTTAAAACTGCCTTGTGTCTACCAGTTGCTCAAAATTATTTATCCAAAGAGGGGCCAAAAGATATGGAGAAATAAGTCCCAATGTGAGGACTGAGATAAACCAGTCACTTTTAACTTTACTTGACTCAAGAATTGGGAATTTTAGTTTAGGCATTCCAGTGTAAATGCTTAGGTATTTGAGATGAACTAGGTGTTTAAGATCTAATTATCATCAATTGACACCTACCAAGGGTGATGTTAATGTAAACAGGTGTCTGATTTTTGTTAATTTAACAGTTTAAAAAAAAATACAGAGAAATAAAGTATTGTTTATATGAAATGCAAAAAGTAACTCCCCTCAATTACATATCCAAGATCATTTCTCAATGGGAATTAAACCATATGTGCAGGCAAATTTAGCTTTGGACTTTGTGACTGAGAAATTTCTCATTTTATCAACTTTCATAGTATTTCATGGAACTATATTTTATGGACACAATATTTATTTATTTTAGAATCGTATCATAGATTTACTCAGAAATTGAATTATTGTGTGTTCCAAGTTCTAGTTAAAACAGTAATAAATTTCAAGATGTATAATTATGATTCTAGAAAATTAATATCAGACTTCGGAGTAAAGCAAGATCAAATTACTTCCTTATATACATTAATTCAAGTGGTACTTTTTATAAGCATAAATTCTTCTCAAAAAAAAAAGAGTTTAAAGTGATCATTTCTCTGCTGGTCGGTAAGGGTTTCATGTACCCTAATTATACAATAAACATTAGTCACTCACAGGATGTTACTTTCAGCAAAAAGCTTGGAGGTTTTTTTGTACTGTGTGCTTTGTAGACTTACTATCCAGACATAATTAGGACTTTGAAAGCATCTAGCAAATTTTATGCAATCTTGGAGGCTATTTCTCTCAATTTACTCTTTCTTTAAAAGCAAAATTACTCAGTTAGATTAATTTCATCTGTATTCTCAATGTATCCCTTGGAAATCCTCTATTTGGTGCATATTAAACAAACCAGTATTGCATACTAGCAGCATTGCATACTACAGAACAAAGCTTGTATTTGCTACTGCAAGAGGAAAAGAAAGTCATCTCAAAAATTATTATTTTTTTAATTATTTGTTACAGAAGGTGTATCTTATTGAATTCAGAGATAGTCTAAGTCTAGGACATAAAGATTAATTATCTTCTGTAGGAACTACAAACTCGCAGTGGACATATTTCAGTGTTTGTTGAGGTGTGATCTGTTTAGATATCAACAGCTTATTTAAACTCATCATACATTCCAAAAGTATCCATCTATAGTTCATATTCCCTAAAAAAATGTGACTGATCCTAAAGTAACCAGAAACTGCTTTTGAAAAGCTAGCTGTCCTCTGTTGTATCAGAACATCATAACAATAACATATTTTGTTTTCTGACAGTTTCCAGTTCTTTCAATTTATTGTACAGCAGGGATTGTTGTAAGATGAATTTGCCCACTTTTACATTTCCAGTTATGGAAGAAAAAGTACAAAGAAAGGTCAAAAACTAGAAAGGGAAAGACTTTCAGGTAACAGAAAAATGTTGCTATAATTATGACTTTTGAAGGGCTCTTACTATTTTCCCCAGCTTTTTTTCTCCATCCATGCTTTGCAGTGGGAAGGACCTCATTCCTGTATGGTGTGACACTTGAGCATGCAGGTTTGTGAGAGGATGTTTAATGTCTGTGGCTTCTGCTCTCCTCAAGTCACAGTGCTGCCTTCACTATTGCCCTTATGTTCACATATGAAACAGAAATCCCTCAAGTCCCTTTGTATCCTCCATCAATGAGGACAAACCACATTTTTTTTGTGAGTCTACACTAGGATAAATGTATAATTGAACTCTTGTAATGAAGTCATATATCATGGTTAGCTCTGATGTATTGTCCAATAATTTCCAAGACACTGTTTTGTTATCCACCCATGCTAACACAATAAATAGAATCTTTCTAAATCATTCCACAGTAAGTCCCTGTCAGGGTCCTGAGAGCACCGTAGGCTCAGCTCCCTGGACTGACCTCAGCACCCCATGTACTCTTTGGCCCAGGAGGTCTGTAAATGCTCTGGACTGGGCTTGCCTGAGCTGCATTGCAGGTGTAACTGGTGCCAGTCCTGTTGTCTGTTGATCCCAAATTTCCATTTGGTTTTCCTGAACTGACCTTGGACCTTTCTCTAAGGTTACCTTGCCTCGTCTGATGACACTGACTTCTTGATGGGACTTGTTGCCTCCACTGCCTTCCTCTTCTCCTCTGAGCCCTGGTCAGGGGGATTACTGCCCAGTTTTTCTTGGGGCACCCTTGGCTCTCAGCTCAGATTCCCTGTGGAGTAGCCTCACTCTTTCAGCTCCTGACAGTCCCCAGGTAAATGTGTCCGTATCTTGATGATATCTACTAGTACATGTTCATAATCACCAAAATAACCTTGAAATATACAGAAAAATATACCTATTTTATATGCAGAACTAAGGAAAGGTCTGGGTAAGTCAATTGGGAATACGTCTCCTTGCTTCACTTTCTAAAGGCACCAGATTCACTGTTTTCACACTTCTATACCAACAATACATTTTGAAACTTTCAGTTCAAGAATGCAAATAGTCATAGCTGTGATGGCAGGGTTTTGTGTCTGACATAGCTGTGATGGCAGGGTTTGTGTCTGACTTTTGAACAAGAAATGGTACAGAGAGTATTAACGGCCTTCAGACATGGTAGGCTGTTGTAAATTCATAAGCTGACGATGTTTTTACTAGTGCTCTTGCCTCCTGGATTCATATCACTGTCTTAGAGATTTTTCTTTTTTTTTTTTTTTTCTTTTTTTTTTCAAGAGATTGTATACCATTACTATGTCCCAGAACCAACTATTTTGCCACTTGGGGTTTCCTTCAGTTTTACTAATATAACTTATCTGACAGGTTTTCATGTGTCACCCAGCTTTCTGCCAAATGTGGTGTTTAGTATATCCTGCTTGTTGGTCACTTCATTTTTAGCAGAGTTTAAGTTATTTGCAAGGAATGGAAACAGCTGAGGCATTCCAGTCAGCCAGGAAGAGTGGATAGCGGAAACACTTATCTGTCTCCTCATTCTCCATTCTGGGTTTTGTGACATACAGTGCAGAAAAATGAAGTAACAATTAAGCTGCAGAAACACCAACAAAAAGTTCATTTACGATATTAATTACACATAATTACTACATTCTCATGGAATAGCCCATCTGACATAGCAGCAGGTAAATTATGTGATGGGAGTGGTAGAAGAAAGGACTCTATTTAAAATAAGGTTACCATTTTAAGATTGTTAGAGAGTGGAAACCCAACATCTCTGCCTTCAGATTTTATATACAGACCACATGATTCCACCTTTGCCTTTTCATTTTGTTTTTCTGTTTTTTGGGGGGTGGGGGTGGTTGTGGCTGGGACTTTCTGATGTGGAGGCTTCTGTTTCTCTTTGGCTTTTAGCTGTAGTCTTGTTGGAGCCTTAAATCCTTACCTATACACAGAGCTCCCTAGCTGACCCACACAGAAACAAAACTTAATTCAATTCAACTAGGCGATATCCCTGTATTAACTTTCAGCTACTTTTGTTGATCTTTTCCTCCTTGTTTATCTCTGTGGTTTTTAGCCCCCCATGCCATTCCACAATGATGCCTCTGTTAGAGCTCACAGGAAAGTAAGACAGACCTGATGGATGCATTGATGCCAAGGAAATGGTTTCCTTAGCAACAAAAACAAGGCGAAAGCTCCCAGAATTTTTTTGCTAATCAATGTAACTTTTATTCCCAGCTGTAGACAAAGAAAAGGTAAAGAAATGGATCCATGATCTACTCTGTTACTACATCCTCTCACATATCCCAAAAAGCTGTATATCAATGCTGCTAGTACATATTTCCATATTTTAGAAGTATTTTAAGTAAAAATTCTCATGACTGAAAATAACTTTTAAATTAATTTTCACCACTTTGCTACTGAAAAACTAACAAACCAATAACTCATTACAAGTATAGCCACAGAGCACTCCATTCACATTTTGTCCAAACTGCCATGAGAAAGAAGAGGTAGGCCCACAGATAAGGACTATTTTGTGCTCTATGACTAGGAGCTAATGCAGTTTCTAGTATCAAGCTGGTTTATAATTTTCAGCATTAATTATGATGAATAGTGTTTGTCTAAGGATAAAAAAAACCCCTACCAAAATCCAGACAAGTTATCTGTCCATTTGACAGATTTTGGAAGTTGCTGTTTTCTTAGAACTTTGGGGGAGGTATTCCCATCCCATTCCTTTACAAAGACCACTTATGACAGTTATGAGCTTTGAATATGTTTCCAAAAGGAGAAAAGTTAAAGCTAGTGAAAATTATTTTGTCAGAGAAACCATAAGAGCTATGCATAAAACTAATTGTAATTTTTCCTCCTAAAATTCTTACTTACCATATGTGCTTTATAACAGGAAAATGATCCCTAAAATTGACATCTTGTAAATTCACTTACACAAGATGCCATTAGTTTGTAGCTACTTACTCTGCTGCCAAAGCTGAATTTGAGAGCTGTTGAAGAACAATGCTCATTTTCTTCTTCCCTCAAGCTCTGTCAACATAATATTTCCTCAACTCATTGCTGGGGTGTACCACAGGGAGAGCAGCCTGTTTTCAAGGCAGCAGGTGGAACATTCTTTCTCAAACATTTTGCTGATTGCATAATAGATGTGAAACACTAAGATCATTTCTACATTTCCTATAAAGAATTTAATCCTCTGATAAAAAGGCTGGACGATATGGATGTGGTTTATGTGCTGTGATGTGGAATGTAGAGCTGACATGTAGATTTGAAGGAAAAATTACCAAAATACCTTTGAAAAGAGGAAAAAAAAGTAGCATTCAGATCTATTGGTATTCACACCCCTCAAAAAAAATGAAATCTGGGAACTGAACACTTAAAAAATGAATGTGTAAATCTTACTGAGGTCCAGCTTTTCTGCCTATTTAAAATTCTGCACAAATTTAAATAAATTCAACAATATTGACAATATTGTGGTGAAAATTAAGTAGAATCAGAATGTACTCTTGGAAGTATGAACCTTAGGTCCTGTTTACTGCACCTGGTTGAGATACAAGATTTTGTGAAGAGTTGCAATGGATGTATTTTAGTTAGAAACTAAGTTCTGTATTTTTGGAGACTATACAATGACAATATACTTAAAAAAAATTACCATTTCAGTAGTGCTTGCAGAATTCTTTCTTTGCTACAGAATTTTATTTCTTCCATAATTTGGATTACAATTCTGTTGCTGAGGTCCCACTCAAAAAAATCCATTTTGCAATGTTTTTTTCACCCTCTGCATAATCTAGCATGGAAGTCAAGAATCTTATACAAAGAATTTAGGCAAGTGCATAACAGAATGTTTATCAGTATTTGCCTTGACAAATAGTTATGAAATCAATGCACCCTCCTCATACACTTAGAATAGGAATTAACTAGAAAGTCTCAGGATATTTCTGAGGATATTAACATTCTAGTTGAGATCAGTGTGTTTCTAAAGTGAATCTCCTGGGTGTTGCTGCCTGTCTGTGCCTTGGGCTCACATCCTGAAGGGCTCTCAATGTGATCAGTGGATTCCTTCCATATTAAATTAAAGAAGATACTCTTCAGCACTACATCTAATGGGCTCCAATTATTAAGTTTACAGTCTACTAGTCTAGGGCTAGACTAGAGCTAATCTGAAATAAATACCTCCAAAATATACTACAGATCCACTCCTACTGTGCCGCTTTGCTTGCTAATGTATACACAACTTCAGTATAATGTCACATGAGAGGGCAAAGGTTGACTTTGCAATTTGTAAAATCCATATATCTCATCAAGAGGCAAAGTATAATATCATCTCATTTTATTGACACCATCAGACTGTACAGGAGATAATGAGGAAAAAGTGAATCCAGCTACACAAAAATTGTCCAGCACACTGTAATGATGGTTCATTGCAGTCTTTGGTTTTGTATGTAAACAGATTCTAGTCATCAGTATTCAGAATCTTATCTCAGACTCTAAAATCTAGGAAAAGTTAAAAATGTTCATTAACCTGCCTTTTCTCATCACTCTTACATTTATATCTAGATTTAATAGGAGGACATTATGCCATTATTGTGTTGCTATACTAACACCTAGAAGCCCTGAAAGCTTCAACAGAGATGAGACCTACTAAGTAGGTGCAAAATATGACCAGAAGATGTGAAAAAAAAAAAAAAAAAGAGGACAGTCACAAGCAAGAATTGTAGTAAGAGGAAAACAGGTATCAATGAATTAGTGAATCAATGCCTAGCCACATTAAAAGAATGTGTTAGGGAATGAGTCTAAATCTGGAGGAAGTACATTAGAAGTGCAACAGCACTTTTCCTTAGCTCACTCTGCGTGATTCTGTGAGTGTCAGAGCTGCTAAATTGAATCAAAGTACAGCCAAAGCATGCTTTGTTTGCCCAGAAGTTTGCCTGGTCTCACAGAGCAGTTCTCTGACTCCCTTTACTTATGACTATATGGTCTGGTATTATGAAGCCATTACTATTACAGAACTTTGATTACATTACATTTACTGACCCACATTCAAGGACACAAAAGAAATGGTAACAAAAATAAGCTACTCCTAATTATGTATCAACATTAGTTTTACTCTTTTTTTTTTTTTTAATTTGGTTAGTAACTCATAAGATCGATCATTCTTCTGTTTTACAAAAGGTTTTTGGTTTGGGGGCTTCCATTTTTGTGTCTAAAACACACCTGAAAAAAATACAGACCCATCAACCAAATAACATAGCTGGTGCAAACCTGATACATCCGGGAGTCTAACAATGTCTCCAGATGTTCAGAAATAACAGACAAATATACAAACTTCTTTACAGGTGAAAAAGAACATATTTACAGAAAATTCAGACATATAATAACCCTTTTTAATCCAAATACATATTGTATTCCATGATGAAGAACATACATGAATTTGTTGTTTGAAGGCAGATATGTCTAAATAGAAGCTAGAAATGTCTTTATATCAACATTATAGGCTTTGCAAAAAAACTATTATGTTCACTCCTAGCAAAAGGCTGTATTGTTTGTTGCATCTCACCTTCATCAGGATCATTTCTTTTCTATAAAGCTATAGAAGTGTTCTGGACTTTGCCGATAATAAGAACACGAATGTCAAGAACTGGGCTGCTGTCACAGTCCTGCATTGCCTCCTGTGCCTGTACACCCAGGCCCACTGAGGGTCTGTCAAGGTACAGTTAGACTCTTTAGAGGGGCGAAGTCTATTTTTGGTAGAAAGAGTACCTCCAAAAACCAGGTAATTCTGGGACTAGGTTTCAGTATAGATGCAATGATTCCTCAAGTTTGTTTATTTTAAATCAAAATCTCCTCTAACAAAATCTACTGTGTTTTATCTTTTGTACTAATAGAGGAACTTGTAAATTATCCTGCAAATTTTGATCCACATCCTGTTATGTAAATTAGAGAGCTGTGCATACCACATCTATGACAATCTAGCTATAAGTTTGTCAGGTACTCCTAGATTCACATCATGAAACATTGTCTCTAAACCCCATTCATTTGTAATGCTTCAAATGCTGTACCGCCAACAACGAGGCTCATCACAAAGGTGTGTTTTAAAAAGATTTGGGATTATCCTAAACAATTTCTCATGCAAACAATGAACAAAACAAAACAAAACAAACAAACAAACAAAAAGACAACAAAAAGAAAACAAAGAAAACCAAGTGTCTGAACCTGGGTCTACATTTTTCCCTGGTTGTTTTTTTTGGTTTGTTTTTTTGGTTTGTTTTTGGTGGGTTTTTTTGTTTGTTTGTTTAGAAGATTGCCTATTTTTGAAAGTATTATATGCTTTCCAAGAGATGATACTGAGTATACCACTAATTGTGGTTGGGCAGTCTGAGACTGACATTCTTTTGTTTCAAATAATTGATTCCTTGTTGAGAAAGTTCCTAAGGGGGTATTATTTAAAGAAGCTACTGAAGCCAAGAGAAAGTGCTTAGCCTGTATAGATTTTCAGAGAGGCAAAGGTGACATGGAAGAAAGCATTTATACAAGAATAAGAAAAAGATACAGAGGACTTACTAAGGGAAATGTCATAAGAGCAACAGAGATAACAGGAGAGGAAAAGTACAGAGATAGAATTAGATACCATCTTATAGATAGCTTCCAGTACAGCAAAGCACATTGCACAGGAGAATTTGAGCTTATGTTGCCATAGTGAGGGAGTTCAGTGATATAGCATATTAAACATACAGGCCATGATTTTAATCTCTCTTGTTACATTCATATAAATAAATCACTGGACCAGGTCAGGTACAACAATGGTGGCTTTTCTGACTCTTCTTGTCCTCTTCAAAAGGTAAAAATACTTTAAACTCTTCAGGAAGATATTATTACTCTTTGGATAAGTACTTTTGATTTTGATAGTGCATGACTAAATTAATAATAACAGTTTGCCAAACCTTTGTTGTAATTTAATTGAGTAAGTGCTGACTGATCATTACATGTAATAACTTCAAGATATTGGGAGCTTTGTACTGGGAGAAAAAATTAAGGCTAATCTTCCATAAACAAGCTTTCCATTTCTGCAGAAAAGGGAACTTTACTTAGATTTGTTTAAAATTTTTTTAATTTATATTTTTTTAGACTGTAGACTGTGTGAATGTTTTTTGTGGCTCACTAGATGGTGCTCTGTTCCAACACGCAGGAACACAGCTCAGCATCGATGTGACAAATCCCCTGTCACCCACGCAGGCATGGGCTGCTAGCTGGAGGTGGTCAGCATGCCCTGCTCTTATGAGGTCATCTAGGAGTCTGCATTTAGGTGCCTATTTTTTTCAAAAAAAAAAGTGGCCTGAATTTGGAGTTTGTATTTTACAGACAGTAATTTAGGGTTAAAAAATCAGGCCAGTTTTTCAAGCATGAGTAGCCCTTCTGTTTTGTCAGTGCAGCTCTGAGTTTTCCCTTAGCTGTAGAAGCTGTCTGAATTTTTAGCCCTTTGAGCTTATTGTATGCCACGTTCATACATAGTTATTATTTTCCTCTTGGTCTCATAATGACAGTGATTGTGAATGTATTGCTAAGTAATAATCTCCCTGAAAAACTGTGGAGCTGCCCTCAGTGCCAGAGTCCAGGTAATACGTGCAATTGCATTGTTTTGCAAGGAATTTATCTGTGAAGTATGTTGTCATTATCAGAAAGATAGGCTTCAGCTCAGCAAAACACCGACCCATGGACCTAAATGTCTTGCTAAATCAAAAACATTAGAGAAAAAGAGGAGTGACTGAACACCAGAACAAGGTGTTCTGTTACCCCTCATTGAGTGTGCTTTTATCTCTTTCCAGTCATGTGGCAAACAGCTAAGAAATTTATAGCAAAACAAAGTTTTCATTTTCTGACTGAAAACTCTTTTACCAGTCTGCTTTCAGTTTAACAGCATGGTACAAATATTTGGGATATGACCTCTCTTAGAGACTTTTATATTATGGTCAACTGTTTTCATTACATTTTATCTGAAAGTATTTTTGACATGGTTCACATGAAGCAAACTTGCTGGCAAGATATGCAACTTGGCAGGGCTATGAAGGCCACATCTATGCTATTCTGTTAAAAGGCCCCAAACACCTGATACTAATTTCCCTGGCTATCCACACCATCTAAATTTTGGCAGCTGTTACACTGAAGACAAAGCCTTGGGATTGCTTGACTCTAAAGCATTGCAGCCATCTTTCTTCAGAGATTATTGATCAGAATATTCACTATTTGTGCAACATGGTTAGCCCTGAAGATCAGTGAAAGATTACAGTGAAAAAGATAAAGGACATACATGCTTAGGACAAGGTGGAAACAATTGCTTTCATGAGACAGAGGAGGAAATTTCAAGGGTGAAAACAAAAATGCTGCAAGTGGTCCTTAGCAAAAAGTTACTGTATAACATGACTGTGGGTGATCACATGGAACCATTGCTTACAAGGAAGAGAAAGGTAATGAAAGGCAGCAGTGAGACAGCTGGCACAAGTGCTCACCTGTGGCTCATCATCCTCTTTTCACTGTTGCATGAGCAGTAAGCAGAAAACTTCTGTGACTGGGTCATACAACCCAGCTATGGCCTAGAAAAGATTGCTACCCGAAGTCAGAAAGCTAAGGTTACAACAGTTTTGCAACACTGAACTTCCATCTTCAGAGGGGATTCCCTTGGTCCCTTTCATTGTTTATTCGTCAGCCAGACCACCTAGCATTAGATGACCATAGGATGAGAAACCAAAAATCAGATGTAACCAGACTTACCTAGGGCAGTGGGATGTAAGTCCTTACCTGAAGTTTATAATTTCTCATGAACTAGATAAGTTCTAGATAAGATACTTTAGCCAAGTAATAAGCGATAGGACAGGAGGTAATAGCCTCAAGTTGCGCCAGGGAAGGTTTAGACTCGATATTAGGAAGCATTTCTTTACAGAACGGGTTGTTAGGCATTGGAATGGGCTGCCCAGGGAGGTGGTGGAGTCCCCATCCCTGGAGGTGTTTAAGAGTCAGGTTGACATAGCGCTGAGAGATATGGTGTAGTTGGGAACTGTCAGTGCTAGGTTAATGGTTGGACTAGATGATCTTCAAGGTCCTTTCCAACCTAGATGATTCTGTCATTCTGTGATAAGGAAGAAGGAATTAATTGCACCTCCTGCCTGTTCAGAAATGCATCCTTGAGAGGAACACAGCTGTTCCCTTTGTCCCAAGCAGAAAACACTATTCTAGCTTACTTAGGGTCCTGTGTTTTCTGCATAGAAAATGTCTGATCATTCTGTAAATTCTGTCGAGATCCTGCATTAGACAGTATACTGATATATGCCCCTTGTTTCTACCAAAAGGAACAAGTTACTCCAGTGTGTGATGCTGCCTTCTGGTAGTGGCATCATGGAAATTGCAGGAAATAATATGCCTCAAGCTTTATTGTCTGCTATGAAAGCTAAGAGGTTTCGGGTCTAGTAGCAAAGCTTTCTATCTTTGTTTTCAAATTCATTTATATATATCTATGTTATCTTAATTCTTCAGCAATCGACTGCTGAAGCTAGGGTTTTGTGTTATATCTAACTTGCTTTAGTCTCATTTGTTCTTATGAACTGGCAGAAGCTTTCAAGGCAGAACACTGAATAGTCTTACAAAAATAAGTTTTAAGCTAAAACTAAGAGATTACAGAAGCCCTATCATTTTGTGTTTTGAAAACAAAACTCATTCTATGACACTGAAAACAATTGAAAGAACTGTAATGTGCCCAGTCATCTCAAATAGTGTGTTCAGAAAGTGGCTTTGAAGGGCAGGCCATAGACCTGAACAGAGATCAAATAAAAACAAGTCAGTGTTCTCCGGACTGATGCCAAGCAGTTGGCACAGAGCACATGACAGCATTAGTGTCTATCTGAAGCTGAAGGTTGATGGAGACTTCTATCCCCTTGATCTGGAAAGCTTCACTGAGGTCTAACAAAAACTAAGACCTAACTTGCACCCTGTACTTTTCTTTCTTTTCAGTGGTGCTAATCAGAATATTTTCATAGAAGGGTAAAGCATCAGAAGATCTTAAAAAAGGAAATATGAAATGCTTGTTTTATTTTTCCAACAAGTATCCTGGTACCAGCAATATATTCCTTTGTTGCAGTCTAAATTTTCTCTACTTTTTCTGACTCTTAGCATAATTTACACAAAATTTATGCTCAGACTTCATGTTAACCTAACGAAAATTCCCATAATCCCATTTTAGTCCAGGGTTACTTGGAGCTTTGTGCTCCCGTTTCCTTGTCATTAGTATGGATTGCATGGTATTTTTGAGGTCACTGGATTTTTAAATAACTGAAACACCAGACCCAATACTTAAAAATTTCCAGCAATGATCTTTCTTCTAAGATGAAAGTCTTGTTGATAGTACTCCTGACAGTGCATTTATTCTAAAGTATCTGAATCTCAAATCCAGCCAAAATCAATTTGGGTTGATGTTTCCAGAGGAATTGTTCAAGTAAGATTTGTGCTGATTGTAAGGTTCCCTTGATCTTGCTCAACCCTGACTATAAAATGTCTCTTAGCAGAGTAATCCAATACCCTTCTACTATTTTAGTTCAAGAAGAGGGTTAGGATCCTTTTAAAGAAATTATAAGGGTCATCATCTCATTTTTTAAACTTGTTCTTCATCAGTACAGGGGGAAAAAGAACTAACTCATAATTTCAATTACAGTAATACAAATTATATTTATTCCTGCAAACAAAGTCTGGGCCCAAAGCTAAAGAGTTCACTGGGAAGGTGGAATTGTCTTTGCACCACATTACTGATGCTCAAGACCAGCAGTCCTGCTTGGCTATTCCCTAAAACATACACACAGAACAACTTCTGAAAGTTGCAGAATGTAGGCCCAGAGCATACATAAAACCCCAACAGAGCAGGCAGTGGGCTTCTTTCTGGTGGTTGGAGGGGAAGGGTACCAATTTCAGAACAGATATTCAGTCTCAGACATTTCAAACAGATGTCATGACCTACTGGATGTTATCGGCATTTCCAGTATAAGGCTTTTCTATTTTTTTTTCTTTTTGTGTTTTTCCTTCTTTTTTTCAAGTCTGGTTTGGTCGCATTGGGATGAAAATTCAACAGTTTTCATAAAATATCTTCTCCTATTTCCAGAAATAAAACCCACTACCTGGCCCCCATAGAAAAAAAGGATTGGTGGATTGAAGAAAATATGAGGTTACACAGAAAGTGTTATATTTCCATGTAAAGGTTGATAACTAGCAAATAAATATTGTCTACTGTACTGTCAGTCTACGTGAATGCATCTGGAGTGTTCAAATCCATTTTAGTTTTATAGCTTTAACATTTTACATTTTATTCACCTTCAGTATAAACACTGGAGAAAAACAAATGCTGTGATAATGCAGGGTGGATGGGCTAGCCTTCAAATTTATGTTTTCATGATTTTTTCCTATTTCTGAATTTCCTAATTTGACCAAAATTTTGCAGCAAGGAATCAAACCACAGAAGTCGGCTCTGCTTTTTGTAATTGCAGTCTGGCCAGAATTCAAACATAGAAAAAGAATCACAGAAACTCTCAATATATTTTTCAAAATGTACACTGGAGGAATTGTTGATAGGCATCCAGAATAACAAAAATTTTAACCAGTAGAACCAATTACTGTCTAGACCATTGATTGTGACTTAAACACTAGTGTGTGAAAAAAGAAGGAAGAGGAATAAAAACAAATTAAGTAAATACGGCAGGGAGGGGGGAAAAAGGTTGTTTGGAATGATCCCTTAAAGAATACAGTTTGTGGGGAAAAAAAAAAAAAAAAAATAAGATACATGGTTATTGACTGCCTTCCCTTCAATTATTTTTTTTTTTTTTTCCTCTGGGATGTAGCCATAAGCCATTTAGGTGGCAATCAAATCCAGCTGTAACTGTTGCAGGTGAAGGGAGTAAGGTTGTGATTTCTGCCTGTGAGTCACCTGGGTCTCCCCTAAAGTGTTGCTCCATGACAGATGACTGCTGTCTTGGAGGTAAGTGTTTTAATGGTAAAGGGGAAGGTTGAAATTATATAGATAGGTGAAACTATGATAAATTTTCTCTGAGGTCAAGTAAAATGTTCTTCCCTACAGACAACTGTTTGAGCAATGGTTGAACCCCACCCTCCATTCTCAAATTAAACACTTCAATGAAGCCTTCAGCTTTTAATGAAGATTCTTTCACTTAATTCTTTCATGAACACCAGTAAGAAGTCTTAAAATCCACTTACAGACTTTCATAGAAACAGTCTTTTTGTTTGTTTTGTGTAGGTTTTTTTGGTGAGCAGCTTCGTGCCTGCTCTGATATTTACTAGGGTGTAGGCATCTTTCTGTTGACCTCAGTGCTAGAAGGGGCTTCACAATGCCATTACCCCACTGCAGCCTTCTGGAGTAAATACAAAATCTCTGATCTAACGTTTTACTGAGATTTCCAAACCCAGAGTTATTGCCTTATGGTGACACCCAGTGGAGGAAAGAAACACTCCACCTTTAAAAGCCGTTATGCCTATATCTCGTTTTTTGAAATGCAAATTGCATTAAGGTTGTGTAAACTGCTTGATATAAAATGCAGATCTGCAAAAAACTTGTGTGAGTTGCGATTTCGGTTGAAAGCGAATGCATAGTCCTGTTTCATCCCAAGGTATTTTATGGTTAGCACTTTTATTAGTAGTAGTGTTGGAACACAGATCAAACTGAAAATTAACTGCTTCCTTCTCCAAGGACCATGGGAAGAAATAATAGTTTTGTCTAAAACTGTAGTAAACCTAGCAATTATATTTAGTTCCCACCTGAAAAGAAGCAAACTAACTTCCAGCATTCACAAAATCTGTCTGACGAAAACGTCTGCAGCAATCTAAATCTCCTGAATCCAAACCAGCTCAAAAAGTAGTGCTTTCTACCTTCACTAGTAATTTGGCCCAAAGATGTAATCCCTATGAAGCTGAATCCAGCCACAGAATTTGTCAAATCCTTTTTTGTGTTTTTAAAGCCTTCTACTTTCAAGCTGCTTTAGTAAGGATTCTATTGAAAAATTATATCTACTTTCATATTCATGTGATGAGAATTTTCCAGTTCCTTACAGGATATAATGATGTCTTGTATTTAACAAGAAGACAGATGATATTAGTGAAATCAATAAAATCATCTTCTGCTATTCAGAGGCAGTGAGGGAGAGGCACAATTGCATAAAGTGCTAGTAACTACTACAGCTGTGTTTTCTGTTTGTATTTTTCATTGATTATATTTTGCCTCTTTCTTAGGCTACCCTAAAGTTTAATTACACATCCATTTCCACCAAACAGGTCCAGTAACACCAGCAAAGAGTTTCCACTGCAGCTTCCTATGGTGGTTATATTGCCTCTACTCATTAATCCATGTTATGATGAGGCATATTTTACTTCGTTCAAGCCAGGAGTAATTTATTTTTCATTTTAGCAAGAAAGCCTCTTTTGGCACACAAAAGCACTATAATCTGTGCTTAAGATGCTTAAGATGTAAAAAGGAGAGGCGCTCATGAGGATCTCTAGTTAACAGCGATCCCTCAAACAAGTTATTTTGCCACTTCTCATGATTTCTTTGTCTTGGCAACATCTCTCCTGAATATTGATGTTAAAATTATTTTTAACTTAGCTACTACATTCCAAAAATTCTTTTGTGAGGAATAATGGTTGGTATGACTATGTAGTCACAAGGGACTTCAACTGCTAAGAGGTTATCTAAGACCTACAAGAACAATTACATTGTTTTTGTTGGCTGTGTATGAGCATGGCTTTTGAGTTAACAACAGCACATACCTCTCACAAGCTGTGTTCATACTGCTAAGGTAGGCAGGATTTGAGTATGTTAAATAATATGAGGCAGATCTGAGCATGAATGTGGCTGCCTGATATTATCCACTTGGAGGGGCTGCTTGCTCTGAGGGTGAGCTGACCTGCCTGATGTGGGTACTACTGATGTGTTTGGCTTGAGACCTGAACCAATATAACGTACGTAACAGGGGAGACTTCATTTCTTTTGTGCAGCTCTAACTTTCCTCACACACCCTCTGACTTCGTATTGCAAATAAACTTCCTGTCAGAGAAACAAAGTACTTGAGCTTGGGGGAAAATAGATTTCCATCATAAGAGGGAGAGAAATTTTTTTTTCCTAGAAAGACATGGAGGCAAAAAGGAATACGATCAGAGATCAGGGATGTAATTATACTCTCCACTGTCAGAAAGCAGAGCTCCTAGTCTCATTAGCCCTTCGGGACACACCACATGTCCAGAGTCTTCAAAAGCTCTTTTGTAGTGGTTTCCTCACAGGCTGAGGAGGGAAGGAATGATGCTATAGAAGCCATTCTTTCCAAGCCTGGCCTCATATCTGCATCTGGGATCATGATCCCTAGATCCTACAGCAATATGTTTATCTTTTTTTGCAGTGTTTTGAAGACAGGTGCTAAGTAAGGTCTGCTTTTCTGACTGTTGCATATTCTTAATTCAGTGAGACCCTGAGGGTTCAACATGTCTGTAAATCAGGCCATTCTGGTTTTAAATTGCAATTCTGTCTGAAAGCTTTTTACACACTCGTAATTCAAAAACTTCTTTCCCAAACCAAAATTATGCTGGGGAACAGGATGAGTCATGAGACTGGGAATTGAATATGAAGCCTTTCATCTCTAGATCACAAGTTCAAATATGCCCTGGGTCACTAAAGCTTTGCCATGTACTGGCTTTTCAGCACTGTAAGATACAATACATATGAGAATGGCAAAACACCATTCTTGAGAACTATGGCGAAATTGCACCAGGAGGGACAAAGCCCCACATTACAATAAAGTTCAATTGCTTTGCCTGAAAAAGCAGAGGGTGGGGTTTTTTTTATTTGCCTTTTTAAATTTTTTTTTCTTCTTTTTTTTTTTTTTCTTTTTTGTAGCAGAGATAAATGAATCTGTCTTGAGAATCTGGAATATTTATATATATTTGCCTATTTGAGTTAAAATAAAAGACACAACACGAAGTTTCCTCAACTTTGTAGAGAGTGGGGTGACTAAACATCAGGGAGAATCTGGCCAAAAGAGACCTGACAAAGAAGAACAGTTAAATTCAGTTACTGTTTTCTTATGTGGGGGGTTTTTTTGGTTGGTTGGAGTTTTTCTAATCTTGGAAGAAATCAGAATAAACAACAATGCTGATTAGGACTGTTATTATTGTCTATAATTTTAGATATATATTTTTTTATTTACACATTATCAAGCCTTGCAGACTATATTTTTGTGTAGGTAAATCATTATAGATACATTTCTTTCAGTTCCCCTTTTCTAAAACACTGAAAAAGGAAATTAAGATCTAAGATGGAGAACAAGAAGTCAGGACACAATATTTATGATCTCATTCAACCTCAAGACGTTATCAGTCTGGAAGAGAAATTTAATCTCGAACATAAATTGCATTTCCTAAAAAAACATAATCTTGCCTTAAGACACCAAATGCACTGATTACAGAGAATGTCTGTGTTTACACATTTGTACAGACCATGCTGACTGTATTAGTGTCCTAGGAAACAAACTATGTGCAGCATACAGACCTGCTCCAAGCACTAAGCAGAAAAAGAAAAAGAAATTTTGAAATCAGACCCTCTGATCTCTAAATCCTTTCAAATTCCTGAAGCACATTAGCTTTACTACTGCATGATGTGCGCGGTAGTATATCCCCTAATGAAATCTGACTAAAAGTTTAAATGAGTTTAATGCATGAAATGTATAAATAAAATGTGGCCTTGATTAAATTTAGACTTGATACATAACTTAAATGGGTAGCACAAGAGCAGCTTCGATATCATATGTCAAGGCTATTTTTGGCTACACTTTGTTAAAAAGGGAGTGAGTTTTAACATTCCACATACCTTGCAAAGAAAAGGCAATGCAGGGAAGCTGCAGACAAACAATAAGCTACAACTCAGTTAAAAAAACCAATTTTTTTTCTCTTATTTTAAAATGTTTTAGAAGGGATTGCTATGTCAAAATGTATGGTTTCTCCATTCACTTTAAAATAAAGTCTATCTAGGACTGTCTGTGACACACAGCTAAAAATATCCTCCAAGCATCCCTAGAAGTAGTATCAGCATAAGCTTTATCACATTACCTCACTAATGTGTTTGAACCCTGACCTGTAGGAGCCCATTCATGACTGAAGAAGGTAATTCACCTTCCGTATCCATTGTATCTTTGGCTTCTTTCCAGTATCAAAACTAGGTTACCAGTACAGCCTCTGAGAAGCTGAGAGTCAATTCAATTTTACAGTGACCACAGAGAAGGTGTTGCTTCATTACTATGCCTGCAATCACTGTGGTACCACCACTGCTTACTTACACTCAACTGAAATACTGTACCCAGATTTCCTCCAACAGACAACTTTGTGCAGTAAAAAAATCCATATGGCCAATTCTCTGTCCACAGTTCCCATTTCATTTATTAAATTTATATTTGGTTTATAATCAGATATAAATTTCCCTGAGGGAAATTATCCTAAGGGTAGCAGGATTTTCTGGGAAGGGCAGAAAGTTATCCAACACTAACATGTATATTTTCTGTTGCTGTCAAACAGTTATGTGGCATTGACAATCTTGTATTTGGGAGTTATTTGCTACACTTGTGAAAGCCCTTTACCAGGGCTTGTTTTTCTCAGCAAGTAAAGTTACCTTCTGGTCTCCATCAATTATAACCTCTGTGCGGACCCTAAACCCAGTCATTGCTCACTCCAGTTCTCTGTTTGTCCTGTGGACCCAACACTGATTTTCAGTAACAGACCCACTTTTGAAGTCAATAAAATTGAGCCTGCATTGAAAGACTTACAAAACAAATTTCACCCGCTGAAAACAGTATTACCAATTCTTACCTAATGAGCCATTGACAGTACACTTTCCTCTGATTAGAAGATTTGCTATAGGATTTACCCTACAGCCACTGGAAATGCAGATATTAATCCCCTAATGATGGTAGACTTGCAGGAAAGTGAACTCATACATACAGATTGGCCCAGATGGCAGAGGTTGTTCCCAGGCACATGTAATAAAGGCAGTAGATATGCTCTGAAACAACTTTTTTGTCCTGTTAATGATACTTTCAAAATAAAAGAGATGCAACTGTATCATGCACATGGATGTCAAGTCTGAATGATAGCCAAAACTGGTCAAGCAATGCCATGAGGAGGAAGAACAGACCATATTATACCAGCTTCCGCACATTTACATTTGGCATCAAAGTGATTATTCTACACTCTGCATTCAAATGGATTTTTTTTCCAGAAAATCTGAAATACTGTCTTCCTGTGCACTGATTTCAGTAGGGCTCATCAGAGGTATACACAAAAATTTGCACATACACACAAAGCTATTCTTCAAAATTTTTCTTATTTTGAATAAGAAAAAAAATCCTAAAATGAGAATTATCCCTAACACCTTCAGAAACATTCATCAGGTTACAGATTCATATTAAAGCTGTATCTTAAAAAAATGAGTGTGCAAACTGAGCAGCTTGAGCTTTTTTCTTTCTTTTTCTTTCTTTTTTTTCAAAGCTCACTTTGGATTCTGCCACTTCTGAAACGATGAACAGTGTAAAATTGGATTTGAAACCACAGCATTAAATGCTTACAATCTGATCCTTCTGTTGGGACCTGGGATAAATTAAACTGATGTACATTATTTTTAAAGAAAAGAAAAAATATGGGAAGTGGGTTTTGAAGCCTGAAGGCAGAGAACAAAACAAGTTATGCAGGTGATATAAACCATCTTATTTTCATTTTTTAAATGGTTTTCTGCTTCCATATGGTTACTCAGACTGGAAATAATTGTCTAGAAAACACATTTCAAGGTAATAACTAAAATGCTTTATATCTATATTCTATGAAATGACAACAATTATAGCTATTGACTAAAATACATTTTTTCCTCCTACATTTGTTTGACTTTTAGCACGCAGTGACTTTTAGTATATACATATCTTATGGAGATTGATTGAGTGCAAGTACAGATTGGTAAATAGTATTGGGTGAGATATTTTAAACTATTTCTCATGAAATTAATTTGTGCCCCTAGTCTGGTCCGAATTCCAGTCAACACTGTTAGTATTTTTAGCAGCTGTGTTTTCCTGCCCAGCACTTAACAGAACTGAATGAGATGAAGACGAACTTGGTAGAAAGTGGGAGGAGAGAAAGGAGGGAATGGCTAGGGACAATAACCTCCTATCACAGGTGGTTGGACAGGGCGGGACAGTCACCTCCTCTGGCTGAAGCTGTTGGTCTGACCTCAGCCTCAATACATGGTCTAGATTACACCCTGGGGCATACACCATTGGAAGTACCAGTATGTTTCTGGAAAGCACAAGTCATTCCTGAACACAGCAAAAGTTGAGAAAAATTGAATAACAAAGACCCACCATCTGCCATGGTCAGTGGCATATCTTTTAACTGGTTCACTACTGAAGTAACATATTTTATATTTGTTTGGAATGCCTGAGTTTGGGTTTTCTATTTTATTTTCCCCAGTTGGTAACTTTTAAAGCCTTTTCCAACCTTGAGGATCTCTCAGAGTGCCAAATGGAAAGTGCAAATTTGTCACTATAACTTTTCCAACTTCCCTCAGCTTTAGAAGTTACAAGGACTTCTCATTTTTCTTTTCAAAAATGGCTGGATGAGGGTAAAAATCAAACAGAAGAAAAAGGTCATTTACAGACTGAAACTGATTTTACCTGTAGTTAAAAATAGGGTAAAGGAAACAGAATTGTAAAATTCACATTTTCTTATATTTTTAACATATTTGAATTTCACACTGATATGACCATTTAAAAGCAATTGACATTTTTTAGTGTTCTTCAAGTTTTATATATGTTACATGACTACAGTGGTCTTATTATGTAACTTAATAATGATGATGCCTGTATTTCATAATACAACTACAGTGAAATCTCTTCTCCACAATAAAAGGAGCGTTGTACTTGACTTCTGTGGAGACAAGAGCCAAGACATCATCACTTCATGATGGTATTTGGTGTTTTACATAGGAAAATGTTAAACAAATAATAGTACTCAGCAATAACTTTAACAGAAAATGAATCCAAAATGAATGAAGAGAAGGACTGAGAAAGCACTTAAAACACACTTTGGCAATATATTATGCCTCTTCAAGGTCCATCTGTATCCTTGTGCTTTATTTTTCAAAGCTGTGGTTGTTGTTTTTTACAAAAAACATAATGAGGTTTTGAATAAGAAATTATTAATTCTCTGCAGCTTCAACAATAGTGATAGGAACCCTTCTCTAGTATTTATGTTTGAATTGTCACAATTTGTCTTCCAAAAAAATAAACTGAAACATATAGGGTATGTGATGTTATCTTGTTATCTTGCATGTCTATACATATCTTCTAAAGCGTTTATTAAATTGGAATTGATTTTTTTTCATTAAAAACTTCTCTTTCAACACTATGGCCATCAATGAAAATTCATATCTTTCTATTAAGTTTTATCTCTGTCATCACATGGTTTTGTAAAACTCAAGCCTACTTGGGTTTTATAACAGAAGTCAGAAAATAAAACTAGCAAAATGTTTTCATTTTTTTCTTTTAAAAATAAGGTTAAAAAAAACTTTCCTCAGATAATTGCCATTTTCCTCTAGCTTGTTTTATATGGCTACAACCATGCTGTATCTAAACTCCAGAATATAACTGAATTGTGGGGGTTTTTTTAACATTTTTTAACATTTTGTCCCAATAATTACTGAAATAATTTGCTGCCTGTGGCTATTTCTGGTAGTTCTATAATATATGGGAAGCCAGACAATTGCTAAAGGCCCTTTGAAATGTTTCTAACTTTCTATCAAGAAGTGCTGTGTATTTTCCTCTTTCTTATGGAAGAGAATTATCATTCCCTCCAGCCTCCTGCTTTTATTCAAAAGCCCTTAGTAGTGACAGCAATTTATAAAGAAATTAATAAAATCTACCAGCATCAGTAAATCAAAGCGAAGAAGCCCACGCTGTATCTGTGCTGGAAAAATGGAGGAGGTGTACAATTTCCTACTTTGACAATCTTATTTTTGGAGGTCGACTGCAGAGCAATAGAATAATTTTTTTGCTGTTGGCTTTGCACATGCCCAACAGCAAAATCTCATCTCATGGGCATTTGCCACAGTATCCTAGAGTTTCATGGGCCAAAAAGGCAAAATTAGGGTTTGATTTTTTTTTTAATATAATGTTCTAATTGTATTTGTGAAGTAACTGTGGCCAAATAAATGACCTAAGATGTATATCCATTCTGCACAGTGTCTCACTCTGCCTTGCTCCACCATTTTTCCCTAGTAGACTTCTTGCCATTCCTTAGGATCTTCCTTTTTCTCTTTGTAGGTAAGTGTGACTCAAAGCCAAGTTAATGGCCATGAACAAATGGCTAGTGAAAAGCTGCATAAGCCTCTTCTTATATAGTTTTTATATTCCAAAGGAAACTACCCAGACTGACTTGTCATGCTGCCATTTGTCACATCTTATTACCTTAGCTACACTATGGTAACTTACAGCAAGGATATGACTAACAGTAACCACATGTAATGCTACACAGTACCATCTTGTCTGTTAAGGAAATTTAACAAGGCATGGTTTCCAGAGATCAAGACCTTTTTTGTAATTGCAGACTTTAATGGCTAGAAGACAGAAGTGGGGAGCCTTTAACCCATTATCAGTCATATTGTGTGCTTCAAAAGCTTCAGTGCTACTAAGCCTTATGTCCATATATGCATTGATCGGTATGGCAAATTAACAGTTAAAAGTGGAGAGAAATTTGGAGCCTGATCTTGCTCTTGTTCTCATTGAAGTCAATCAACAAACCTGTGCAATTTCACTGAAAGAACAGGATTTCATCAGTCTTAAATCCATCAACTCTGTAAACCTGAAGTAACTGTTGCTTCAGATCTTGGACTCCTGGAGCCAATACGGTGTGAGTACACTATAGGCAATATCTGATTCCAAAGTGAGAAGGCCCAGGTCCTCAGGTTAATTAAAATTTACATTAGCAGTAAGGACTGTCTAGTCCTTAAATTAGATTTTGTTCCATAAATGTGTGGTAAAGCAAAATGATGCAATATTAAGCATATTCTGATTCCTAAATGTCTAAAGTAATCCTAACCTCTGTCTTCTAAGCTTGATATTTAATATGAAACTTGGTTGCCTGTCAGAAGCTAAATAAAATCAGGAGGCCTAAATATTTTTAAAAATTATTGTACCATTGGCCTTGCTTTATGTCAAACTACTGTTATTTGCAGTGCAGAGAGCATTGAAAAGACAGCTCCTGCAGCGTGGAAAGACATACACTGAAGATGACTGGCAGATTGAGAAGGAAATGGGATTAAAAGTGTTACTACTAACTGCTACTTTCACATGGTACTGAATTTTTCCCTTGAGCACAATTTCCCATTGTACATAGATCTTCTCTTGAATATAAGAATAGTTTTGTTATAAACCTCATGTTTTATGCAAAGCATGAAATAATGCGTTTCACTGCAAACCAGTTTAGTTTTACATGTACATGCAATGGAGAGTCTCTCACCAGTAATTGGTCCTGGTTTTAGTCTTTATAGTTGTTCAAATTCTTAGACTTGTGTAAACAACTATGTTGCAGATGTGACTTCAAACTTATATAGAGATACTTAGTACAGTTCTTACAAACTTTTATTTTAGGTATCACAGGGAACCTCAAAGAGTTAGAGCTTACAAAAGTAAAATGAAATTTTGAACCTGAATCTCCAAATCAGGGCAATGTGTTCTGAGTTTTCAGAAAAAAAAAAAAAAAATCAGTTACTATGTTCTAATGTTGCCACCATTCCAGCCCGATCAGCATTTCTAGAACAAGAGTGACTTGACTCATATTCTCTCATGGAAGTTTTACAGTGTTTTCTGATTTGTAAGGGAACATTTTATAGTTTTTCTTTCTTTCTGTTTAGTTAATCCACATAAACATTGAAAATACTAACAAGGTGGACACAATTCGCACTTTTGAAAATCTCTGCCCCACTCTGTTTTAGTCAGGTAGTTCAAAAAGATATCAACACTTTTGAGTACCTCTTATCCCTCAGCTGATCAATTTGCAGTCTATTTAGATAACTCACATAAAGAAAGAGAAAGTAAAATAGATCAAAGTTGTACTACATGAAGGGATACGTTGGTAGGTGAGTAAATGGTTTGACTGACTTAATGTGCCCAAAATTTCCTTCCTACATATTTAGAAAGTACATCACTTCTCTTTTGAAGTCACGCTCTATTAGCTTTTTCTTTCCAAGCTCCTATAATTTAATAGAGGACAGCAGAGAATATTTTAGCATTATGTTCCTTAATTTATGTTACATGAGGAGCACATTAATTTATGTTGCTGTCGCTATTTGGTACCCCATATCTGGTTCTGCCTGACATGGATTAAAGTTTAGTTTTGAAGCATTTTGGAGAACTGTTTACAGATTCTTGAAAGTTTTTCTGTTTTTTATTTTAACTTTGCAAGGTTCTTAGTTCTTTTGCCCAGAGGAGTATCTCCTGAGATGCCATTTTTTTACTGTACTCATTTTGTCTGGGATAGAGTTAATTCTCTTCATAACAGCTTGTATGGTACTATGGTTTGGATTTGTGACCAACACAGTTGATAACAGTAATGTATTGCTGAGTAGTGCTCACACAAAGTCAAGGTCTTTTCTGTTTCTCACAGCACCCCACTAGTGAATAGGCTGGGAGTACACAAGAAGTTGGCAGGGGACACAGCTGAGACAGCTGATCCCAACTGACCAAAGGATATTCCATACCATGTGATGTCAAGCTCAGCAATAAAAGCCGGGGAAATGATGAAGGGGGTGGATGGGTTATGGTATTTATCTTCCCAAGCTACTGTTACACATGACGGAGCCCTGCTTTCCTGGAGATGGGTGAACACCGGTCTGCCGATGGGAAGCAATGAAAAATTCCTTATTTTGTTTTGCTTGTGCATGTAGCTTTTGCTTTACCTATGAAACTGTCTTTATCTCAACCCATGAATTTTCTGCCTTCTGCCCTTCCAATTCTCTCCTCCATTCCACTGTGGGGCCAGTGAGCAGGCAGCTGCATGGGGCTTGGCTACCTACCAGTGTTAACCCACAACAGCTAATCACATTAGATGGTCATGCAAATAAAATGAAAATAAAATAGCTAATGAATGGTATAAGTGAATCTAGCTTAAACTGATACTTCTGAGGATATTGCAAGATTCCTTTCTTATCATTTATTGCTTTATTGTTAATACCATTTTTCAAAATTGAGTGAACTTGCAAGCTAAAGAAACACAACCAGTTACTGAGGGCACAATCTGTGGATCATGAAAGGTTCATGTAGGTCATGTACCAGGTATTATTCAAGTAGTTTGAACTGAGTCCTCTAAGATGTTCAGTGTGAGGCTTCAACATGTTTTAATAAAGGCATCCCATTGTTGCTTTTACACTGCAAAAGGAGGGGGAACATCTCACCACTACTTTGGGACACATGAAGTTCCAGATAAATGTCAGCTGATGGTCTAACTTATAAGAAAAATGTAACTGTGAATTCAGTAAGGTCTTTGGAAAACTAAGCCTAACCCCACTCTGTCTGCCTGCAATAGGTCAGCAGTAGTACTCTTTATTTATTTCATTCCGTCGCTATGTATCCCATTGCAGTATTTACAATACAAAGGGATTGCTTTTCAAATCATGTCACTCTGTATTACACACTAGATTCATACTTTAATTACATTCGGAGTCATGTGATTTCAGGATAAAATGATGCAATGAATAGAAATTGTGTTTTAGAGTTACCAGGTTGTTGGTTTGACAAGAAAGCACTTCACCTTTTTATAACTTCCAGATATTTTATTATTACTGGGTAAATATAATTTGAAGTATCAGTTTGTTTATAATTTATTGGTCCTACTTAGAATGTATGAAAGTAAATTTTCAGTAATTCATAGTAGAGGATATTATATCTGTCAGAATCCATACCTGTAATAATTAAGGTTTTTCTTAGTATTTTTAGGGTAGGATAACTGATGGAAATTGGAAAACTGACAAAACAACGAAGGAGAAAAGTCTGATAACATCAGTAAATTTCAGTAGCCTTGAAACTTATCCCTCTGTAAACTTTAGTAATATAAAGAATCAGTTGGATAAGAATTCCATGCATGAGTAAGTTTGGAGGATAATTGCTTATTTTGACAGAAGTAAAAGTTTAGTTCTATCTTAGACCTACACAATACCAAATATTATATTTTAACAATAACATAATAAATGTAAAATATGTCACAAGCTTTTGCCTAAATAAGGTTAGAAAGACATTTCATTAAGCTTACCTATGTTGAGGAATGGTTTAAGGATGAGATAGAAGTTCTCTCAGAGTCTATATTTCTTACTCTCTACTAAGGCTGAAATTCCAGGGTAACTAATTTAAGTTTGGGTTACTTCATGTTACTTGGCTTTTTTTCATCTAAAGTAAGGTGAACTAATTTCATTAGTAAAATGAACTAATTTATAAACCCTTCTACTCTGTATATCTCTCTAGCAAAAACTTCATTCCACACAGTATAAAATTGTTTTCATATACAACTTATTTCAACTGAGGTGGCCAACCTAAGCTTGGAAGAAAGGCAAAAATATTATTGGATGTTTTTATTTTTATGTTTCTGTGGCGTAAATTGTAATTAAAGTAGAAAGCTCCTCTTGGCAGGTAAAACTGGCCATAGTCTATTTGGTAAAGGCAAAAAGAGAGTTAATCCCCTCTTAAATGCTGTTAATTAGAAACAGAGACATTACAAGAAAGGACAAATTAAGAATTCAAATGGGTGAAAAATCCCAAACAATCCTATGCAGTTTTTGTTTACCCAACAATACTGTAAATAGGAAGCTGATACCATCAGTGTTACATTTCACCAGTTATCTGATAAACCAAAACAAGACACATATTGGCACACTGGGTAGTCCTGTCAGTCACCACTAACTAGTTCACAAATAGCTCCACAGGACACCCAGACTATTCAGATATATGGTTTAATCTCTATTGTGAGAAAGAAATATTTTTTTAATTAATATTTTAAATAAGTGTGCTTAAAGAAACATTTCAGTCCATTAAGCTAGGCCTCAAATTTAAGTCTGAATAGATCACTGAATTTTTCATAACCAAATGTTAATAATACACAAACAGACGCACAACTTTTGGTTTGGTTTAACTTTAATAAGTGGGTTTCCAGGAAAAAGAGGTCTGCAGAAAAAGTCCAGGAGATATAAACCCTTTTACCTGTACTTCTTCGGGAAAAAAAAAAAAAAAAAAGTGGGCTACTTAGTGACGTGAGTGGATCTCAAATCCTGCTACTGACTGCAATTGTAGGAAAAGGTGCTACATGTAAGATAAGAGCAAGCCTGTAGGGTCAGGAAAAGAATTCAGATTGTAAAATGTTTTTCAAAAAGAACCCTGAAATTTCGTAGTTCACTTTTTGCTCTATATTGTAAGCTGCCTTGGTTTATTGGGTGTTCTTACATTTATTCTTCTTCATGCCCTGAAACAATTTTTTTTGCTGTTTAATCCTAAGAAATTTTATTAATTATTTGGGGTTTTACCCCTCAGTGTTTCTGGATATTAGCAAAGATCTTTTAAAGGGATTACTGGAGGAGGACTGTATTTTTTCAAGGAAAGCTTGAAACTATTAGTAAGGAACTATTGCTTACTTTAAATTCAAAATCAAAATAAAACCTAATACTAACTGAATGGTATCCACAAATCAAAATGTTTAAGACACTATAAGTAAATGCTAGAAAAGAATATGTTTAGACTAACTTCAAAACTACACGCTTCATATACACTTGTGATATTTAGTCACTAAATTAAAAATAAGACATTTTCTATTGACATTAACATAAATTGCTCTTTTTTAAAATTATTGTTACTATTATTTTTATATCTTGACACAATCTTCTGTTCACTAAAATTTCCCATCAAGAAATAACCACTGATATAATTCAAGTCATAGAAAGACAAACACAGACTAGCGTATGATAGATTCTTTAAGCTTTTTTTGTTATATACATATATATATATGCTTTCGCAGAACAGGTCTACATGACACCAGTAGAGACTTGACATTATCACATTTAGCATTTTTAACATCTGTGCCTTCGTACTTCACCAGAGGGGGATTCTAACTATAACTAACAAAATGAAGAAAAGTGATGATCTGAAGTAAAAATCTTAAGAAATGTATCAGAAGGCTAAGAACATTTCTGTGAGTTTTGTTCTATCCTGCAAGTACCAATAAATAATACTCATTATATATAAAATTATGTCATTTATAAATAGTTGCAAGATTTAAAAAAACCCTACAAACCTTTAAGAAAGGAGAGTTTTAAAATACTTTCACAAAGGATAAGTACTTTCCATTGACCATGTCCATGCTTCTGGCAGAGTCCTGCTGGATAAAACGATTTTTAATTCTGTAGAAAGATCTGGGATTTTTTTTACCACAGTATAGAGAAAATTATGTCTATCAAGAGTATCTTCCACTTACTCAGGGCTGTTAGGCTGTATTTGAAGCTGAGTGACTACTTCGTTTTTGGCTCAGGATTCACTAAGTACTGAAAAGATTACTGTGTTTGGAAAATTGACATTTTTTGTGAGATTTAACTAGAGAGGAAAGGATATAAGATAATGTAGAATAATGAGATCCATTAAGAAATTTATGTAATAGGTTTATTTAATCCATAAAACCTTATTTAAAACAGAATTGCATAAAATTTTTCATAAGAACATAGTTTTGCTATGAGCTCTAAAGATCCAGCATCTTGCATAAATGAAGTTTTGCTAAAGCAGCTTTCCTTAGTTTGTTTCTGAGTGTAATAAAGCTCATGAGTGGAGTTGAAATATATAATATAAATGGTCATTCCTGAAGTATGTATATTTTATTAAATTTTATTTTCATTGAAACTTAGAAGACGATAAAGAATTTATTCTGTGTTTTTCCATATCTTGCCAGTAAAATTGTAGAAATAATAATGTAATTTTTGTGATTTATATGTCTGGAATATTAACATATATTTATACAATACTTCAGTTATTCATTTACACTAAGAGAAATACAAATTTTACCATTTCGTAATTACCAAAAACTTACTCAGATTTCTTTGTGATATAGGATATTGAGTTTACTGAGAATAATACAACCTTCCTTAAATTGTGTTTCCACAGGTTTCTTTCCCCAGGTAAATCTAAATTTATTTATTTATTTATTTATTTTTTTTATTGAACCAATACTGTGACTCTTTCTAGAGAAATAGTTAGATGATTAGAAGTAATTAAAGTCTCTATCTCTCCTCTGAACAGTATTTATTTTCTCATTAGACTGAACAATAATAAAAAATTAAAATTTAATAGCTAAAATAAAACTTAGTAAACTTTCCAGAGGGATTTCATTAGATTATAGTACTATAAGTCCTGTCATCCACTGCTTCATTCTCCTCCATAATGCTGTTAAGTAGGAATAATTATACTAAAGGTCTGCTTGTAAATTCCACGGGGCATTAGCCATAGCATATGGTTTTGAGTCTGGGTAGACTATTCCCTCATTTCAAACTAAAGTGTTATATGGTATACATTTAGAAGGAATATTACTTCCTACAGTATAAAACATATCGATTGTTTATAGCTAGAAATTGCATAAAGACCCTTTCCATAATATATTTTTTATTATTCCATAAGGGTGAGTAGTAATTTCACAGTCTAATAAAACAGCAATGGCATTCCACGCATATGTATTACCCAACAATGTTGAACATGTTCTTTTCCTGGCATCAGCTGAAACTAATTTGAATCTCTCATTAACAAGCATACTAACGTAAACCAAAAACGTAATGCTAGAAATTATTTTTCAAGCAAATAAATAGGATCTCTTGACCACTGGTGATTAATATTCCCAACTTTGTTTTCTGCATCTGAATGCCTTTAATAACTTACCACTGCTCTGGAACTTATTGATTATGTAGGTATTTTCACACCCAAATGATAAAAAAGAACAAATACTGTTTTTAATCAAAGCCACATTTTATCTACTTTTCTATTCTTCAAATTTCAGTAACACATACATTGGAAAAGGAATGTGGATGTTTATCGAAACAAGAAGTTTTGTTGCTTTATTGTTTTCACTATAAGTCATCTAAATTATTTGTGTATTAGCAGCTAAAGTAGGACATAGGACAACGTTTGGTTGCCCCAAGTGAAAAAGGGAAAAAAAAGACGTAAATCACTGTTTTTGCACTGTGATCCATGGACTGTGGGTGATCTCTGAGGTCACTGTTAGTGGTCCAGTGCTGGCCCATGAATCCATAGACACAGCGTTTGCGTTGTTTTCAGTGAGATCAGTCAAATGTTATACAAGCTGATATGTGAGGAAGTCTGAAGGTCAGCAGTGTTTTGGAAGTCAATGAACTAGATAATAGCTGTGAAAAAAACCTAGTTAAAATTTTACTAGGAAAGGCCTGGAGAACTATAGCACAACCAGAGACAGTAAATCCTTCAATCAATTTGGGTCAGGTTATAGCTACAGTAACAACTACACTTGACCTAGTCAGCAACCTGAGTTTGGTTGTGGCTTTGTATTAATGTTGGCTTGTCCTTAGTAATTTAAAAGAATTAGAATATAACATTTCCCTATTCTATATAATATATTAAAAAATTCAAACAGTTCTGCATCTTTACAGCTCTGTTACATCACAGTTTATCTTCTCAACCCAGTTCTTTTAAAGCTAACTTGTCTTCTGTTGGGTAATGTATCCTAACTTTGCTTGAGGGGATAAGGAAGGAAAGATCAGAAAAGTGTATTATGAGCTTTTGTATAGTTGAAGGGTAAGAGTGCTGACATTTTAAAAAAGATATCTTTTGTCCAGGGTCATTAGAAGTTGGATAGAAGTCAGCAGATAATGGACCTAATTGTTTTTTCACCCACTGAAGATCACTGATGACCCTACTCAAGTTAACTCATTGGGATAGTAGAAAACCATGGAGAATAAGGCTTGCAAAAGCATTTTTCTTCAAATTTTCCAGTGTTGCGCTATAATTTGGGCAGAGACATCAGTAACAACAACATGAAAAGAGCTGCTGACATATTATCTGCTTTCTCCTCAAAACTTATGTTAAGCCATATCTCTAGGAGTTCGATTTATCTGATCTAGATCTATTTCAAACATGCAGATCAGTGGAGACAGGCAGAAACACCTAGGCCAAATTCATTCCATCGTAAAGTAGGGATGAAGTCTAAAATAGGTCAGGCAAACCCTGTCTTAGAAATTCTGGTTTTAGTCTGTTAATTAGTGGGGAGCTTAATATTACTAACTCAGGTATAGAAGTACCTAAAGTTTGGCAGAACTTGCATTTAGCCATCAGCTAAGTGTCCACAGCCACAAACATACTCCCTTTTAGGAGGCCACAATACTTTTTGGTGATTTTTTTTGTATATGAAGCAAATAATCTTGCCTTCCTTTTCTTCTTTAGTCTGCAGTCTGTGCCTGAGGGAGGAGTAACAGAGACACCAAGGATAATACCTTTCCTCAAAGCTGATAATGGAATGGAAAAGCTATTCTTTTTTTCTGAATAGAGTTTCTAAGTAAATCATGTAGCCACATCAACTGACATCTTAAATCCCTACCATCTTTGCTGTAGTTTTGCTCTACAGGTAATTCTGTTCAAATGTTCATAGGAGAACATTTCTATCGTTCTTGGAAAGTGTCTTTGGGCTGAAATAGGTAGTCTCCTGTCATGCTCCTCCAAGAATAGCAAAGGACTTTTTAATTCATCAGCAACTCAACAGTGAATATTTTCTCCCCTGTTACTACCCACATGATTTATTTGACAGATCATCTGCCTCACTGAGGGCATAAAGGAAATGTGCTCTTTAATAACTTTGCTGCACTTATTTCTGATGTGTAAAATTTGCTTGTTACAAAAGAGAAGGAAAAATATGAACTGAGAATCAAGAAGTATCATTCTTAAAGTCACATGTTGTCTAATTCTGGAACCTACACATGCTAGTATGAGTAACTAGCTAACCTTAAAATGCCCTTACTGATGTGTAAATGTTTTAAAATCCTAAAGTAATGGTTGCTAAGGTACATATCTGAAACACTGTACAAACTTTAATTCAAAGTGCACATTATTTATAAGCTAGCTTTACTTTAGCCCTACAAAATAAAATCCCTGACTCAATTAACTTGATCAACCAAACTCAAGGCATGAAGTTCTTTTGGATAAATGTGATACTTAACTACATTCTGATTTACTATTTTAACTTGATATCGTGTACTTAAGAAAATAACAGTCTCAAGCTACTTTTTAATTAGAAGAAAAAATATGCAGACATGAAATTGGTTGTGTAGATCAGATCTGTTTAATTTAACTTCATGGCTTTGTCACATAATTTTCCTTCTTTGAAGCATTCTGGGTATGTGTAGTTTTCCATCTATAACAGGGGTGATTTGTAATAATAGAGTGAGGGAGATGGTTTTTGGACTGTTTCTTCCCTCAGTTCTGTCTGTCTTCACATCATCACATTTCCAGGAAGAAGAATTGGCTGAAAAAATGACTCTGAGTAAGCCCTGCTTAGTGCTTTTTCAGTGTAAAACTTAAAAGTGACATTATGGTATCAGGCAGCTGCTTTTTTTTTTTTTTTTTTTTGTCTCCCAGCCAGATGCAAGGGCAGTGATATGAAACTGAAAGAAACCACAGCTCAATCGTCTGCCTTCCACTTAATTTTTCATACAAATTTAAGGTCAGGTTGTGGCCTGGTAAGCAGTGAGGTGTATGTAACATTAGAACAGTAATTCTCTGAAACTGATTATGAAGAGAAACCAGGGAGAATGGACAGGAGCCTGCTCTTGGTTAAACTAAAACTAGATCAGCTCCATTATTCTGTGGAGTAATGGACTTCTTCAGTTTTATACTACTGTTAAGTAAGTGCAGAATTCGTCAGTGGATAACAATGACACAGTTCTGTTAGACTTTCAAGAAAATGATCTTCTACGTACATGTATATGCATTTTATATACTTTACATACTTATATATATATGTTTTTGTGTATAAAAGACATATCTACATGTACCAAAACATGCCAACATGACATACTCTGACACATAGTTCTGACTAGATAATAAAATCATTGTTTATAATGGAAAAATCCTTATTTACACAAGCAAAAGTATCAATAAAGCAATACTTTAAAATCTGCCATTGTTTTTACCTTTATTTGGTAAAATACAAGATCTCCCCGTGCTTGTTCTTTGTGTAGGTATTTACATCTCTCCTATTTTAGAAAAAATACATTTGTCAGGGCAAAATATTCTTGTGGATTTTTTCCAGACATTTCTGTACTGACAGAAAGGTGGTTTGAAAAATGTAACAGGACCTATCTAAATATACCTTCTATCTAGTCTTACTGCAACAGTGCAATAAAGCAGTGCTGAGTCTAAGTTTTGGGGATGTCCAGAGGCTGGTGGGGACCCCTCAGTAGAAATATTAAGATCCATGTTGAAGAAAATAATCCTAAACTTTGAATGCACCAAATTTTTTGTAAAGACTGTGAGAACAACGACAAAGGATATTTATACTGGAATTTAAAACATTTCTTCTTTGATAAATTCATGAGGGAACCCAAGGAAGACTCAAAACTGTCCTGATTCTCTGCTTTCTTACTTGTCTTCTCTGAAGCTGATCTCCTGAACTTCCAGCTGTGCAGGCTTCCTCAGATATATAAATACAGTCTCTATGTATAGCCATATATAATAGTTTCCTAAGTTCCTTAACTCTCAAAGCCTGAAGATACAGCTGACCTAGGGATTGCGAAGAACCAGGAATTTCATCTCAGGGATACTCTCTTGTCTCTGACCTGAGCTATGAAGGACCACAACAGTTCTGGATTTCCATGTACCCCAGCACTGCAATCCTGCACCTGAAGGCTGCAACAGAGACCTCGCCAGATCGTTTGTGTGATGCTTGTCAGATATTGCTCCATATGAAAACTCTTAACAACAAAAGATCTGACAAAAATACCTGGCTTCTAGTCAGTGGCAAGTAACTAGGAATCTGACATGTATTTTGCCAACACCAGGGAGTCAATGCCAGCCTAACAAGATCTGACAGGCCACCAGGTGCCGTCAGAGAATGCAAAGGACATAGAGGTAACTCACCATGAAAATAGCACATTCCAGTGTGAAGTGAAACACAGTGAAATTTACTTTTTTTATTTAAAGTGTATGACTTCTATCTTTGTATCAGACAGGCAAAAAATTCTGCAAATGTGACTATTTTCACTGAACCATAATCCCATTTTCTGAAAGTCCAGCTAGTAAAACCACCCTTGCAAATAGTAATCAATTCTTTGTTATTTGACTATAGAGAAACAAAAAGAGTCCTGCTATTCTGCAGTTTTGATACATTTTTAAAACTTAACTCTCAAGATTGTCTCATTTAAGCTTCACTGTTAGTATGAGCTGTTTAATAATAATTCCTCCCTGATTCTTGAGCCACCAATGGAGGGAGATATGAATCTCTTTATAAAAACATTATATGGGTAGAAAAAGAAAAAGTGGATCAGATTACAGGAGGCATTTTACATTTGTGTCAAATCAGATAGTTCAGGAAAGTCTGATTAAGGCAGAGAAGATCCAAAGAGAAGAGCCTCAGATGTGATATTAACTGACTCGTCCACCCCTTTATTGATGATATACTGAATAAAGTTTATTTTACAGTGTTTTCTGTTTACAATATCATTTAAGGTCAGTGGAACACTAAAAAGTCAGAAGAGAACTCAGAAAAAGGGACCTTGATAACACACAAGATGAATTTATTACTGTGTAATAAATCTCATATTTATTCTAACCAAATACAGACAAGGTTCATTGGACAGATCAATTTTTACAACTGAGTTAGTTAAAAACAGTGAAGAAAAGAACTGGCTGACAAAGTATCATGATTTTCTAGTGTCCTCTCCGAATGAGTGTTCTGAAGGCAGAAAACTGTCAGTGTTAGATAATACTCATTCCTATGTCAATGGGCAAAGCCATGGTGATTTTATTGCAAACATATTCCCAAACTCACTTAGCAAAACCTCAGCATTGCTGAAATAATTTTGAATTTTCCCATTAATTTCTGTGAGGCTTTCAGTTTCCCCTTTGGGCTTTTGGAACAATGGGAATGTTGTTGACATTCACGAAAGGTGAAGATATCAGTAAAAAAAACTAGCCCTTACATAGCAGAAATTCAATAAAATAATGCATCACAGATGAAGAGAATATCTCAAAAAGAGCAAATAATTTCCTGTTTAGGTATTAAATGAAGATCTAGCATTTCCAGCACTTTAAACGATACTGCATATAAACTCTATAAATGTATAGCATATTCAACTTGTGAAAGTAGTGTATTTTATGTGAAATTCAAAAAGTACTGATATTTAATAACTCACTAATATTTTCATATAAATTCTCATTGTTGCACATTTTGTTTCAGTTCTGCATAATGATAACTTTCTTATCAATCACTGAATGTCCAGGAATGCAAATAAGAAGTTGCATCTGTTACTTGTAATTTCCCCAGTCAAACTCTGAACTCCTTCCTTAATGTTTTCAACAATTCTAGTATGTGGTACTTGAGATAATCCTGAACCCAGTATGTTTTCCTGATGGTTAGATTTGCCTGTCACTAGTGTTTGCTTACCAGCATTATCATATGAATGAGGTGAATTTTCATTGGAAGAAGCATATTGAAAACGTGTGTGTATCCTGCTTTGTTACATCTGTGTAAAGTTTTCCCCCTCCCAATGCAATTGTTTTTACTTTCTTTTAATCTTGCAAAGAAATGTAAAAGTGGAATAACTGATCCCATGTTCAAAGTCGTTGTCAGAGACAATGAAGTCATAAGCTTCTGTTTTTAATAATGCCTTGCAAAACACAAAGCATCATTAATCATATTCAGAGGATAAGACACACAGATTTCCTAGTCTCAAACTTTTCTGAAGCCTTGAACATTTCAATGTTATAGATTCACATAGATAACATCCCACAACTCTGCACAGAGAGCTCAATCAGAAAAGGAAATGTGAAATAAAACCATTTTTATTCCAATATATAAAAACTGAGACTGTCTATTATGTAAAGCAAAATAGACTAGAATGGCTATTCTGTAATAGTCATTCAACACCAGATGATGTCTGTAAGCAGATTCTCTTATTCTCCCTTTGGGGATGGATTCAGTTAAACTACACCTAGGAACATAAATAAAGGTGTCCATGCAAGAAATAAAACTGATAACAATTACACTGTTGTAATATTCACATTCTTACTTCCTTCCCAAATACTTCCACTTACAGATAAGTCTTGTGTTTTACTGGTTTTAGATGAATGGCAGAAGCAAAATCAGACTACAAAATCCTCTAAATATTATTCTCCTATCTAACTGTCCAGATTTTCATATGGAGCCAAATTCTGCCAAATCTGATTACCTTCAATTTTGAATTAATTTTGTCTGGAAATAGTCTTAGTTAGTTCATTTGTGCATTATGACCTCAGGAAAATAATTTTGCTCTAAAATGAGGAAAATGTAAGAGTATAGTTGAAATTTGGCCCTCTTCAACCCAGTGCATGCCAAGTTGGATACAAAAGAAGAAATAACCATAATATTCTGTTTAAAGATGTTGGTCTCAGTTCAGCAAAGTGTTTGAGAATTGGCTTCACCCTGTCTTAAGTTTCAACACGTGTTTAACATACTATTATGAGTTAGGACTATGTTCTCAGTATGCATGTAAACTGGTAATAAAAAAGGAAATGTATAATGCACATATAATATATGCTACTCTTATATTTGTCTGATAAGCAAGAAGGAGAAGACTATAACTTGCCTACAGTTACAGCTCATGTGGTCCCAGCAAAAGGAGGACTAACTAGACTCAATGTAGTCTGCAGGGTGAAATTCAGCCCCTGTGAAGGCCATGTGAGACTTACCACTGATTTCAGAACAACCAAGATTTCACTTTCTGAGTGATACCGCTTTGCACTAGAATAGATACATCCAGTAAAAGATTTCTCACACTGCAGACAGTCTAGAGAACTTCAGTGTCATTTTTTGCAGTGTAATTGGGTGGTAGGGAGAGGAGGGGCATCGGGAATCATCAACAAGGGGGTGGAAAAATCAGTATTGTTTTTGAGAAAGATGTAGGGAAAAGCCTCAGAGGGATTCCACAAATTAAATTTTCCTGCCCCATCATCCAGAAGCTAAGACCTCAACACCCTCAGCCCAGCACCTTGCAGTTCCCACAGACACCAGCGCTCCACACACCCACTCGCTGTTTTCTGTCTATCCTCCAGTGACCTTCACAGAGAGTCTGATCCATCTTCAACACCTTTACAGCAGGAAAGTGGGTAGCAGAGACAGACCATTTAGTTTGCAGCATCTTACCCACATCTCTTCAGGGGGAGACAGACAATCCACTCCAACTTTCAAGCTGCCTGCTGACCACCTATGGTACTATCTTGAGCGAGCTCAAGAATACTTTTTTCCATCTTCATGACAAAAATAACTTATTCATTATTTATACGGTAGAATGATTTCCACATAGCTTTTATACTGCAGTGCATTGCAAAAGTTGTGACTCTAATGACTTGGATGAAATGTATGCATAAATTAATGTCATAGATATGTATCTTGATACATATGTAATTGTGTGACTTTTGTACAGTGTGCATATTCATATTTGTGAGAAAAAGAAAAAAAAAAATTTCCCTTCATTCTTCATAGCAGGAAAGCATCTACAATTTTATGCTACTATTTACTTACAATAAATATTTTCATTATTCAATTACTTCATTTTATTGTTAAATGGCCCTTCCTGCTAAATGACTCCTCTGTTGATATTTAGTAAGGTCATAAAGAATTAGCAGGGAATGGGAAAACTCCTATTCCCTTCAATCTGAAGGGCAACACTTATTCATTGAACTAAAGCTTACAGGCCGGAAGTACAGAAGTTAAGTGAGAAGATCCTACTTATTTCCTCCAAAGACTGAATGGAAAAGAAGTTTGATATATTTTGGTCTGGGTATGTGTAGTCATGGATTATTGTTTGGCTGAAAGTACTTCTCCACATTTACCGCAACTTTTCTAAACATTATAAACTTCTACAGCTGTCATCAGAGTTCGTAAACATCTAGATAGTGGTTTTATATATAGTTTGTGTTTATTCTAAGACATTAACTTTTTGAAAGGATAGCATTCACTGACTATTAAGGAATGATAATGGGAAGTGACTATTCTCACTGAAAATCCAGTTCTTGCTGTCGTATTTATGCATTAGTCAATGAACTGTATGATGTATCACTAAGTCAATTTGTTTAATGACATCCTCTCAAGGTACTGTAAATCATTTAACATAATAGATATGTTGCCAAGTTTGCAAGATATATAAAGCTATACTTGGAAGAAACAGCTAATAATCTGCTATCAATAAACTAGTTAAATTGTTCCTAACAAAAGCAGGATGAAATACAAAATAAAACCAGACCATTTTTCTATGTTATCTATGTAACAGTTTATTTTTAACTAAAATACATACATTTTTTGACTCAAACTCTTCCTTCCTACTGAATGAAGATAAAAAGCATAATGCAGTGTTACAACATCAAATTCACAATGATGAGATCTTTAGATGTGATCCAGATTCAACAGCAGACTTTTTCATTTTCAATGAAAAAAAAATCTGTTTCTAAAAGCTGAGATTCTGGGGAGCTCATGGATGTATTGAGAAACTGCTTAATTGGGGTGGCTAAAACAAGCATGGGAAATACTTGAAAGTGGTGAAATGTCACTTTGTTTCAAATGTTTATTTCTGGAATTCCACAATGTTCTTAAGTCATATTGTAATTTTTTTCTAATACAAAATATCATTTTTCATTTGAAAATTGACTGGGCATTTTTTCAGGGAGGCGGGGGTTTCAAGGTTTGGGGTGGTTTTATTTTGTTCTTTGTTAATTTTGTCAAAAAACAACGGAAAAATCTCTCTTTCTGTTTTAGCCAAAGTACCATTTTCCTTCTGCTTCATTTTTTGGTTAATTCAGCACTTGGGAGGCCGCTTCTTTACATCTCATATTTTTACCCATTATGCATGAGTGGGTTTTGTGATATTTTTGCCTTGGTACCAAAGTGCTCAACATTATTTTAAGGTCAAATATCAGTTCATAAGAAATCATGTGAGCTGCCACATCAAGACTGAGAATCATTCATCACTATTTACTTGTCATCACAATTACATCCCTGTGGGTTGAGTAACACACCACAGTATGTATGTAAACATGATGGTGTTTTGCATTTGTGTGTATAATTGTGTGTGAGGTGTTGCATAAACAATCCCAAAGACTGATATACATTCTCATTGGAAAAATTAATGTAAACCAGCTTTCTATATTGCTATCCAACTGTACTGCAAGAAACAATTTTGATTATTCATGGACTGTCCTTAATTGGTGTTTTCCTCTTTTGAAATTCTATTGGGATGTCTTTAAGTGTCTTAGACTTGATTACAAAAGGTTTGATAGATTACAAAAAGGTTTCCTGGGTCTCTTTATTAGATAATTTTTCCAGAATTCAACCCAACCTATGAATATTTATTCAGTATAATCAAAAATATAAATAAAGAAGTAAGCATGGCAGGATTTTTTTTTCTTGGTTATCTTTAAATTGTAACTTTTCTTCATTTCACTGTACACAAACTTTTCACTTATTTTGGGCTCAAATATTGTTTCTTACAGAACAAAATCTGAAAAATCGTATGCTGAAAATAATGAAGGGCAGCTTTTTAATGCAAAAAGCAGTATAGGGATCTATATAAGGATCTAATCACTTCATAATAATGATGACACATACAAAATATATTCAATTAAATAAAGACTTCAAAAGAATTATTCAAAAGGGAAAGACTTGAAATAGTGAAGGACAGTGAGATCAAATAAATTAGTTGTAGTAGAGATCAGAGCCAAGAGAATAAGAGCTTCAGAAACTTTTCTTATTTATTTCACGTGACTAGGAAATGGTATGACTTTCTTTACTGGGAAGCACTGACATATATTCCTTTTCTCATTAAGATTAAAGATGGACATTCTGAATTAATTTTTTGCACTTAATTAATATTAATAAAGCTTTCGGACACCTCTGACTAGCTCTCTTTAGTTCCCTTTTTAAACAGTCCTTACAACTAAAAGAAGTGGCCCACACAAGCTACCCCCATCCTCCTGCTCCCTGTCCCATCAAATAACAAAAACATTTATTTGTGGTCAGCTGAACTGGGAAACTGGTCTGTGTTGACACTACCTTTCTTCTTCTTACAAACTAGATCCATTCCCCAGTCTGATTTATTGCTCAGCTACATGAGGGCTTGTGACACTACAAGAAACCAAGGCAATAAGGGAAGCAAATGAGGGTGTGGATAGAAGATGGGAATGCTCCTTTCACTAGCAGTTGTGTTATGCCAGTTTAAAGTGTACACTGAACCATACTTTCAATCAAGGCTAAGGAAAGTCAAAATCAGAGATCTGCAACCACCTCTTTTGCTTTACTCTATTGTCAAATACTGCTTGTAAAAACCGGGGGAAAAATTATACAGAAGTGACTTAATTATTACTTGTGAAAAACTTTTCATAAAGTTACATTACAGAAGGTCCAAATAAGGATATCGTTATGTCATGAGTGTGAGCTCTTTTTCACCTGAATGAGTTTAGACAACAGCATCTGTACAATGAAAAACAAAACAAGCAAACAAAAACCAAAATACCCCCACACCTCACCTGGAAGGGTCTAATGCCTCTCTAGGCAAAGCACTGAAAATACGGGAGAGAGTTTGTGAGTGTGGAGCAACAGGGTTTTCATCTACAATATCATTAGCTTTTTTATTGAAGGCTTGTGGAAGAGACAGAGGGAATAGATTGCAGAATCTCATTACTACCCGAAGTTAAATGACTATTTTCATTTTTGCATTATCCATTTCCCAATCACTGAAAGTAACTGAGATTCAGTTTATTACCAGTGTATTTCAATATGACATAATCTTGCCTAGAATTAACACAAAAAGTCAATAGTCTGTTCATTAGGGATAATACCTGACTTAACTGAGAGAGAGGAAGCCAAGAAAATGTTTGTGAAGTTTCAGAGAAGTTTAACTTCTTTTCAGCTTACCTGCACTTTCCTTTTTCACATACAAAAAAACATGATTCTAAACAACTTCTGTGTAGGTTTACTGAATAAAAATGTGGCAGAGTTGGTCTTTTAGCATATGGCACAAAGGTCAGTCATAGTCCATTACCTTTTTTTCTATAGATGTTTGATTACTACTTGATGATTTCTTTAACCTTGAACCACATAAATCAGTAAATCCTTTCTGGGAGCTGAACCATTCAGTAATGCAATGTTGAACATCTGTCTTTGGAAAAAACTGTAAATTTATTTTATAAAGAAGCAATTCAGCATAGCTAATAAATATGATTTCATGCTTTTTACTTCCCAGCTGGTTCTAGGTTCTAGAGTATAATGGATTAGTAACTTCTGAAATCCGTTGCAAGGGAATAAACTACTAAATGCAAAAGAGAAGATTTCTGAATAATAGCCTTGTACTTTACAGAAGTATTAACATGTACATTTCTCATGGGGACCACAAATCTTTGAGGCTCTGAGTTGTGCTATACATCATCCTGACACCATTTCTTAGCTGGTGTAAACACAAATGGCCACAGTAACTACATTGAAGCATGTTTCCACAGATTAATATTTAGCTCTACAGCTGTGTTTTGAATATCAGTTCTCTCTATACCCTCATAGCATTATTTACGTACCAGATTTCATAAGGAAACCTGATAATAAATGAGAAATAAATAACAAGTGAGAGACCACAACTGAAAGAGTTGTCCAGACTTAGATAACCAATGGAGAGGAACAACCACATCCAAGGTGTGGAACATTTCGTCCTAGGGGAGGTACTTGAAATAATCTGATAAATCATGCTGTGAAAATCTTTTTCATTCTTCAGATGGTAAGAGACATGCATAACTAGTCCAGATCTACCCCAGAGCCTGAAATGTGGGCACCTACAGTTAGATAAGATGAATTTCTGTCTGTGTTGAGAATACACCCCCCTCAACTCAGTGTTGAAGAAGTATTACTCTTCAGTGGAGGCAGCTAGAGTAACAAGAACCATTTATCTTTGCCTCAATCCTCTGGCCTTAACAGTTAGCTCTTTACTCAGACTTCTCCCACAAAATGCATTTATTTTTATTTTACAAGTAAATACTCTTTGAACATGAGAAAAGTCATACCAAATGTTATTCTTATTTTATTCTCATACCATTTGGAGACTACTTCTGATGTATGATGGTATTCCTGAGGAATCTTGTAATTTCTCCTCATATTATTGTAGGTGTCAGTGTTTTGGGCTTGTCTGGGTTAATACACTTAGCCATGTCTCCCAGTCTTCAGGACCATTAACCTGAATTTTCTGTCTTTGTTTTCCCAGAGGTGAGCCATCAATTAGATGCATACTAACGAGAATAAGAGAAGGACTGGAGGCATTAGCATTTCCTTTCTAAAATGGGAGCACCTGCTGAGTGCTCAGTGGTAAATGTGAAATGGAAGAAAATGTCAAAATATTTGCTGGGTAGATACTTTGGGTAACTATCCATCCTGGGCTGCCCATTAGGCTTAACTGCAATTAGAGGGTGAGTAGCTATCACTGCCCTTAATTCACTAAGAAAACATGAATCCTAATTAGCTTCAGGCAAAGGTAGAAGTCTCCCCAGAGGGGTTCTAGGTCCACATGGAAGCTCCCAGTGGGATACAGCCTGAATATCCTCCAGCCTTGTAGCAGGCTGGAGATGGAGCTTTATTAGAAACATCTCCTTTACCCCACTGCTGTGCCTTCAGTATCACAAATAATAACACGTGGAGTCCATTTTTTATAAATCCTAGTTTCAGCTTGTAAAAAATCCAAAGGATATTTTGTGCTAATAGCAACATCGTGGGCTCTGTCTTCTCAAGCTTTACTGAGGCAAAATTCCCATAGACTTGAATAGGTGATTTGCATTTGAAAACTGGGCAAAGTAATTACTCAAATAACTAATTCAAATTTTCAGATTATCCATAAAAGCATTCTCACTGCTATATACAGAACTGTTTTAAGGGGTGGTTATGAACTACTGATGCTTTTTTAAGCTATTCACCCTTTATTTTTTGGTTTGAATCACACAAAAACCTTATCTGAAGTTGTGCGATTGGACACCCAATGCTAAGCATCACTGTTCTTTGTTGAGTGAGTCCCTACCCCACTTGCCTGTGCAAAATGCCTTAACAAATAATTCTGCACCTAACACTCAAGAAATGGCATAACACTCAGATTACTGAAACACTGTTCCTCAGAGTCCTTTAACACACAAGACTCTACTGATTCAACTTTCTAGAAACTTGAATTGCTCTCAATTTCCAAAGGGATTTGCATATTTTAATTCTGTGATCACAAACATTATGAAGTCTTTTTTGAGCTCCAGTTTTGAGTTTAAGTCTAGGTTTGTCTTTATCAAAAAATGCTGAAGTCTGCCATTGTCTGGGATTTTAGCTGTAGTGATTAGTCATTTAATTGTTCTTAAAATTTAATGATTCGACTACTGTAGTATTTAATCCTAGTTTTGGAAATAAACTGTTTCCCCTTCTTCAACAAGGTCCAAAACTCTTGTTTTAACTTTTTATCTTGAAGAATCAGAGCACTGGCCTCAGTGCTGGTAGATCTCATGGTGGACTCCATGTGTGTGTCAGACTACATGAGAGCACAAAAATGGCACAAGGCACTTGCACCCCCCATCCCAGGTCACTCCTTCCCTGCAAGGACAAACAGAAAGCATGTCAAAGAGGCTACCATGTCAGCAAGACACTGGAAGCAAAATAAAGAGTGAAGGAAAAGGTGGGAGAGACAAGGAGTTGGCAGGGGAATGCCTTCTGTAAAGGTTACTCTTTGTGTTATGACCACTCAATATTTAATTTATCATCTCCAAAACAAGTTTTTACACAAAACCTGCACTCTTCTAAAATGTCAGTCATTACAAGTTTAGCAAAGAATTGAAATCTTCAGCTACTCTTCTTAACAATCGTATTAAAATCTTCCTGTTCTTCAGTTTCTACCATAAGCTGCTGTCTTTTGTATTTCTCCCAGTTTCACAGACATGGGAGGATGTGATCATGGAGAAATGACCTGCTGGATTTTTACATTCCTCCCATTCTAGTTAGGTTCTTTATTTTGGCTCTTTTCAAAATTCAGACAGGATGATTCTATTAATGCATCTTTTAACATAATCCACATAATGATTAAAATCTTTTGCTCTTCATGTAGGACCTCAGCTGAAGTCTTTCTTACTCTCCAGAAGTTTTAGATCACAGAAATTTAGTCTGATAGTAGAAATTGGGACGTATTTATGAATCCTGTACCACTTCTACATCATTATGGAAGGAAGCGAACAAGGAAATAGAAGGCAAGGGAGGGCAGATTTTTTTCAACATAAAAAGTATCTGACAACAAACTGAACTTGCTGTTAAAAAGTAAATAAGGACAAGAAACTAAGGATCAACGATCTTCAGATTTCCAGGACTATTGTTGGTCTGTAGTTTTTTATCCTATTTCATGTAACATTTTTAGAAATCTTTAATCCATGAAGATTATGCTTTGCTGCTGCCCATCTCAAAACTGACCACCAACAAGTGTCAGTATTTTGCAGGGAAAGATGAATGTTGTACCAGCTGAGGGGGAGGGGCAATTGATAGTTTTCTTACTATTACTTCTTTTCTTTTTGCTTTGGACAGAGACTTTGACGCAGCTCTGTACTTGGAATGTTTAAGGTAGTCCAGGCAGAGATGGATGAATGAGGCAAGCAAAGATGGATGATAAATATAATTTATTTCTTGACCACATATGTGGTACATACTTCTTTAGGAACAGTCTGGCAGGGTCCCAGGTATATACTATTCATCAGTATATTGCACTGTTGCATGAATGTACTTTTGTTTTCATTCTCTTGTTGGTAAATTTAGAGACTGGGCAAATCTGTAAGCAGTCTTCCAGCCTCTTGTATAATTTAACAATTGTGCTATGGCAAAGAAAAGCTTTTGCAAAGCTGTTATTAACATATAGCCAAGTAATATTTTTAACTTGGTGAATAATATCACTTGTTTCAAAATTAATAAAAAAACACTCAAGTTTGTTCTGCTGTTGTGTAGAAAGCACTGATGAAATTGTCTTGGTCATAATTCAGAAAAAAGTGCATTATCTAACTCTAGGCCTGACCTTTTCTGTTCCAAGCCACTTACATTCCTTATTCAGGAAGCACACACTTCACAGCCTGCCCTTTGTGCAAGATACACTTACTATCAGGGATATAACTGGCTACAGAATTCCCATCTTGGTTCTTTGAGGAGCTGAAGAACCTGAGGTAAAATATGCACTAAGCTTTAAATTCTGTGGGAAAACACCAGGATTATGTGCATGAACAACACCAGAAATTAGTTTTTCATGGATGGAAAATACTTTCCCAGAGGCAATAGAAACCAAAAAAAATAAAACAATATACAGTAATTCTGGAATCAGAGGGCATAACCAAATCGTTTCCTTACATGTATTTTTTGTTCAAACTTTATTTCCGTTTTGAAGGACTGCCAAAATAGTCCAACATCTCTCTCCATAAAGTTATGTGTGATTCCCTCCAGAGTGGGTGTGGAAAGGGGAGTCAAATGAGGCATGTTATCAAGTAACATAAATAGTTTACAGTGGTTTGAAATCATGGTGCCTTTATCTGACTAGGGTAACTTTGCCAAGTATTGACATTAAAAGCAGGAGGAATTTAAATAAGATTGACTCCTAGCCTGCCAGAGGATGGTTCTTTATGATTTCACCCCAAACCTGCATCCCTAGTATTTTTCTTAAAAACATATTTTGGCTTCTCTCCATCTAAAACTTTTGCTGATCCACCGTACTTGGCACATTAATTTTCTGTGATGATTTTGGCAGCCATTAGATATTGCTTGTGCCTAGCATGGGAAAAAAAGAAAGGAAACATGGATATGCTTGACACAGGGTATTTTTTCCTTTCTATTGCATTACTGATAGCAAGTACCACTTCATTAAGAAAAATTAAAAGAGATTGTGATTTTTTTTTTAATTTAAATAAAACCTGACCATCTACATGCTACTGGATGCTAAGTAAGAGCTGCTGTTCCAATCTATAGTACTCACACTACTAGTAGTTTACTCAAACTGAATAAAAATGTTTTTTACCAATACAGATACAGCAAAACTTTTATAAGGCCTAAGTGACTTCATTATCTATCTAGGAAGTTCACTGTCCATACTAACAACTGAAGCACTCTTATCATTCAAAACAACATATCTAGAGTTGTGATAGAATCTTCTGCTTAGGTCCTGTCAGCTATCTGCTGGTCTTCCACACATTTTCATTTCTGTCTTATCTATTTCTTCCCTTTTGTTTTTGTAGTTGATGGATAAAACTATGATGTAAGGTCCAAAGACTAGAGAAAGAAACAGATGCATTTTACTCATTAAAAACTTGGTCACTATTGTAGAGCATGCCAGAAGACTATGCTGTTCACAAGTCTCACATTTTTCACATGCCAAAAACAAACACTGAAAATTTTAAATTAAAGGAAGGAGCAAATGAAAAGTGTCTCAAAGGAGACATGAAGTTTATTTCTGGTGTCTCAAAATGCAGTAAATCAAATTAATAGCTCTTTAACATAAGTTTCCATCAAAAGTGTGAAACCCTAACATGGGAGCACTGGGTCTGGGACCACAGCACATGCTCATCACACTCATCAGTTTGTGAAGAAACAAGGAAATTGATGTAACACACAGAAAAGAAAAGGAGAATTCGGAGATGCAATTGGAGTATATCTAAAGTTCAGCACTGGAATATAATCCCTATTTTCTGTGTTCAGATCTTTCTTAACTCTGAAACTACAAATCAGATTCTGATCACTGTTGCAATCTGCAATTGCAGACTTATTCTCAAGTATGTCTGAAGTTTCACTGGCATTGGAACATGAACATGAGCCTGATGAGCACTTGGGAAAAGTGAGTGTGTTTGGCTCTCAGTCTTCAGGTTTATCACACAGGAAGAGACCTCTTGTGGCAGGCACAGGAATCACCATGCAGTTTCAAACTTGCACCTAGAAAAAAGGATTTTACCCAAGTGAAATACATAAGGAAAGTAGTTCCAAGTAAAGAAAATAGTTCAAAAAAATCACAGTGTTTTTATAATATATCTTGTTTTGATAACAGAATGCAGTGTAATCAAAATAAACCATAATTAGGTGAAAATCTGTGGAAAAAAAGGAGAAAATTTGGTGAAAAATATCTAAGGTTTCAGTTGAACTCAAGAGAATCGATCAAGGTCCTACAGCAAGATTTAACAATTTTGTGTTGCTATCCAACTCCTAATTTCTTTCTCATTGCCAGTGGTTTGTGGCTACAGTACTACAGTCAGCAAATACTAAGAGAGTTTTTATGCCAGAGCTGCTCTGGTAATCTCTCCACAGCAGCCAGTCTGAATATGTATAGTATGTGGCATCTGTCATGTATCCTATTGGTGATATGGGATGCATAAAACAAGAGAAAATCAAGCAAGTAAAATCTACACTAAATTTAAACAAAACAATCTGTTACTTGTGGCCTGATTTTAAAGTGCTCTACTCAGACTGATTCAATTTAACAAACAAATCACCTTTTAAACATTATCAGTGGGGGAAACAATCAAATATATCCTGAAACATGGTGAAAATTAAAATACAGTATAGCATGCACAATTATTTTGAAACCCATCATTTTCAGCTATTAGAAGATAGAATATTGCATATATGTGTGTCTAAAATCAGTGTTGATAATACACATCTTATGTTATTCACTGAGAAAATAACTACCTTGGCCAATTTCTATTAAAACAAATTCCTCCATCTTTAAAGCAATACTCTTGCCAACAGAAGTTCTGAGTAACTAGGAATTGCACAGTTCAGCCAGCTAAGAGTTTTTCTTAGAGAAATGATAGCTTATAATATAATATAATATAATTATAATATAATCTCAGCAATGTTATTTGTAAATTTAGATGGAAGCCAGAGAACATGCATGAGATCTCAGAATAGCCAGTACTCCTAAAGGTTAGAGAAATTTTCCTGAAGAGCCAGGTTTGTACATTTTTTGAGTTTTAATATTCTAGAGAAAAACACAGGCTGAGTGATGACTTTGATGTGAAGCCTTTCCCTCTTCCCTAATATATTACTTCACCTGGGCTGAGCAAGTGAGTTTCTCAGTCTTTAAAGTATGCCCATTGAAACTATTTTGCTCTCATTAAATATTCATCAACAGTGGGTTTCTGGAAAACTCCATGCCACACAGCAGGCATTCAAGAACTTGCTTTGAACTACAGTGTTAGACCATGAACCTTAATGGATGTGCTACAGTTTATGTGGATGTTTACTGGCATTCTCCCCCCTTCTTTGTCTTGGAAATTCTTTTTTGAGATGTCTTCAGGTAGAACAAAAACAATGGTCAAAACCTCAGAATATTTCAGTCACTCTTTCCAGCCACCCACAGCAAATGCAAACCAGGTTCGTTCTATGAACATGGAAGCAGCACAGGGAAGAGGTGCAAAAAAAGTGTGCCATTCCATCCTGTTGCTGATTTTTCATAAACTTCTGTCATTCAAATTATCCTCAGATAAAGATAATAAGATAATGGCTGATTTATGCATAATAGTCAAGTTTCCTGCCTTTTGCGTATTTTCACTATTTCAGGAAGATGCAGGGGTATTTTACAGCTCTTAAAGGAGGGTGCACAAGGACGTTGCTTTCTCAGTCTTGGTTCTAGTCAGTCCAGATTTGATAGGAGTGCTCGTCTTATTTGATAAGAACTGTCTTCTAGGACAGGCCCACCAAGACGGTGGTAAGTGGTAGGTGGTAGAAAGTCCATATCATGACTCCTGGTGTACCTATGTGTGCATTATCACCTCAGTGTTGGCAAGGCTGGGGAAGTTCTGCAAACATCCAGCAGCAGAAATATAGGCAACCAATATCTACCAGGGCAACAAAACATCTGAGCTAGACTTCAGGTACCTGAAATTTGGACTTACGGACCTAAAATGTGAAATAGTTGAGTTTATTCTTTTATGACTGTAGCTGCTGCATTACTTACTCACTTTCAAAAATATTATCCTGAATCTCTCTGACCAGGTCGTCCAGACATTACTGGAATATAAACAAAATCCAATTATTTTGGCTTATAATAATTCTCAAACAAGGTAGCCAAATGCAGTCATTTTCATCACTGCTTTTACACTCTTGTGGTTTTTTAGCAGTTTGGGTCTTTTTCTCTCTCTCTTGTGGCTGACAAGCTTCATAAAGGCAGCAAATAGAAAAGTTATGTGACTGCGATAAGCACTTATATACTCTGACTGTGGACTCAGAAGTGGCTCTCACCAGACTTCCATAATAGCAAAGAACTAGCCTTTAAAAAAAGAGATTATAAGTGGTGTCTTGCTCTATGAAAATAAACACTAAACAAAGCTTTTGGAGATATTTTCCATAAATTTATTATGTATAATTATCAGCACCATAAAGAGAACCAAAATATAAAATCTTGGAAAGGTGCATATATTTCATGCTACCAAATGTACTTTGATAGTTTCAGTAGGAAATACAATTAACATAACTCAACTTTGATGTTTCAGTAGGAAATACAATTAACATAACTCAACTTATGAATCATCTTTCAAGATGTTTATACTTATTTCTTCCTACTCTTTTTTTTTTCCCCTTTAATTATTTACTCAATATTCCCACAGAGAAGTAGATGATGGGGTATTATTTATATAATGGAGACCACATACTGTATAACGAAACATTTCATAAGTAGCACACTCACTCTTGTCCTTCATAAGTGTTCACAAAGAATGGTTTTATCCTTCATATGTCAGGTTTATCCAAAGTAAACAATGTCCTCCTCAAGGAGTGTGTATTGACATGTTTGTGAAAAATGCACACAGTCTGCAAGAGAGACATTACTCTGGATTACAACTAAAAGCCAATAAAGATAGATATTTTGAAAGAGATGGGGAAAAGTGTTGCATTGAGGATATAATTCACAGTAGGCTTATTAAATGGAAATCTTTATATTTAGGGACAAATGCAACATGTTGCTATTAGTCTTCATTTAGAAGGAGATATTATAATAGCATTATGATAAGTAAACTGACTTCATTTTAGAACCAGTTGGGAATTTTTCAAATAAATATTTTTTCATCTTCCTGCTTCTCATTGAGAATTAAATAATGTATTTCTACACAGCACTGCACTGTGTTATGTATGTGAATCTACAATGTCTCTTCAGCTCATTTCTCTCTTAATAATCCTTTTTTCCATACTGACTCATTTACCCAACATTTGTGTTCAGTGTGTTTGGAAGCAAATTCTTATTTAGGAGGAAATTTTTGGTCAGGATAAAGATTACTCTGTAATTATAAATTGTAAGATCTTTGACAAAAATACTATAACTGAAAAGCTGTAAGTTAAGAATGGATTTTTAAAAATCTAGATCTTTTTACATTAAAAAATGCATCTTTGGGATGAAAACGCTTCACAGAATTGTGTTAATTTTGTAGAAAATGCATATCAAAATCAAGAAAGAAATATTTTTAAAGTTTTGTCAAAATATTTTACACTGTTATTTCAGAAATATTTTTTTTCTGTTTGAGTGATCTTCATGTTGAAATTTTCCATGACATGATGGAACATATAAGACAAATGCAAATAAAAATTTTTGACTGAATAAAAACAAAACTTACTCACTCCTAGCTATTTTGTTTGTGGAGTATATAGAAGTGCAGAGAGTTTGTTCTTAGTCAGAACAATCTCAAAATGTCATTTGTCAGATGGCTTTTTCATTCTCCTGCCAGCTTTTGGGAAGGTCCAAAAAAATATAATCAAATATTCACATTCAAATTCATATTCACTTTGTTCTATATGAATTTCTGTTATATATATATCTACTTATAACCATCTGATTATTTTTTTTAAAAAATGTAAATTTGTGGTAAATTATACAAAGAAACTAGATGAGTCTATATTTTATTTTTCTGTCATGACTTAAATACAAGTTTATTAAAATTGTGTTTTCATATTCAGTTCAGAAATGGAGGTAATCACATTAAAAAATCATATTAAGAAATTTTTGAGTTTTGGTCAATTTTTTGAAAATTCAGCCTTTTGCTTTCCATACACTTTACTGAAAGGGCTACCTTCTCACCACCTCCAAGATTATTTAGCTTTGATTAAATAGAAGAATGTGAGGGACTTTTTGATCAGAAACCTCATCAGAAATAAGACATTTAAACACCTCCAGAATACAATGGGACTTTACAAATCTATATTTTGTATCTAGTTTTCTGCAGTTACATTTAGACAGTGAAAAAGCATTTACAATTTATTGTGTATATATATAGACATATAATATAATATATTTTTTTATATATATATATATATATAATGCCCTCATTTACTCCTTATTTCCCCTGAAATTATCTTTCTGGACTTGCTGTCTAGAAAACAGAGTACTCCAAAATGTGAATGGTCTGGAATATCAGGCATCCTGGGATGAGATTTATATGCCACACTTTATATTAAATTGTTACCTAAAGTTCTGTTCAGACATCTCAATTCCTTAAAACTAGCATGCAAAAATTTTAGCAGCTTATTATGTCACCAGTTCTCTGTTCCTTAGAATTGATGTTTAGTCTATTATTTAAGTACTTTACCCATCTTTAAGAAAATCTAGAAGTTTGGAGAAGTCAAGCCTCCTGTTAGATACTATTTTGTTCATAGGGTGTTTTGTGTACTGTTTTTTTCCTGGAACAATGAATATTTAGAATGTTTATGATCAGAGATTTCGAGACATGTAAGAAATACACTTTATGAGATGAATTGGCATAGTTCAAATGAAGAGAAACAAATGTCCCAAGGAGCAACTTTTGGATGGGATCAGAAGCCAGCCACAGATCTTTTGGAAGCAAACTTTTAACTAAGATGTGATTTATGATCACAGTACAGATTATTATAATTAACCATCAGCAGATCTAGAGTCCAAATGAGCAAAACCCAGTAAATATATGTAACTCTAAAATTAGAAAATATGATGCTGAACACCCAAAAGGATGGATTGAAAGAGTTGGGGTTTTTTTAACCTGACCACTTCACTGCATACAGCATCAGATTTGTTCCCTGCTGCAGTTCACAATAGAAAAGGATTGCACAAAAAGACCTTCACAACCGTTTCTTCTTCTTTGTTTCATACAAAACAAAGCTAAGGTTTCCAAAAGGAATTAAAAGCATGAGAAGCCCATCTGTTAGGCAGAAATCCTTATGGTGCCTTCCACATGGGAATGAATTTTACTTAATACAAATATCCATAAAGCAATTGTAATTAGCAAAATATTTAGTCAGATAAAATAACAAATGAAAAAGTTAATTTATTAGATTATAACTTTACTAGCTGCAATTTGTAATATTTTTATGTGCCATGGCATAAGTCTATTTAATTTCAATAATGTCTCTGATTTTAATTCTTTACATTGAAAACTAACATCACCAGGTTTATGTCAAAAAGTAAAGACTCCAGTCACTCAATTTAAGATGAATTTGTGGAGTTTTTTTAAATACCTTCTTCAAACCATCCTTTGGAAATATATGATATAATGCTAACTATCCAATGGATGAGTGCTCAAGAAATGACCATGGAGTCTACCATGATGGATGTACCATCCCATGGACATCAGTTTTCATATTTTGATATGTCAGGATGTAAGGGCTTTTACAACCAACTCTTATCCAAGGTAAGTGTGTCCCCTTAACACCTTTGTGTAGTCACCTGGGAGAGAAAGACTCAAAATTAAGCTTTAGTTATTTTCTTTTTCTAACTGAAAGTCTAGCAAACCTTAAAAAAAAACCCAACCCAAAAAAGCAAAGTACTGTGTTATGAAGTGTTGTCATAATGGTTTTCATTTACAGCCAAATGCCCTTTCAAGGTTTGTTTATTACTTTTTAAATCTCCCAAATTGATTGTTTGCTTGTGTGCATACATAGGAATTTCTGTATATAGTTTGGAGGTGTTTTCTGCAGGGGAAGGTTAAATGTTTCCAACGTTTTCATGAACTACCATCAGATGTCTTCCAGATCACTACTGGTTCCCAGAGCACAGATTGAGGAACACTGCATTAAAGGAGACATTTCCTTTTTCCATTGACTGTGGAGGGATTCTAAGGGGATTTGGCACCCCAGGCTAAGGTTAACCTTTGTGAACACCATCTGTAGTTTAATTTTAGACACACATTTTGGGGGAGGGTGTTATGTGATCACAAATAGTTAATGTTCATGGGTAGGCAGTCCTCAAGCAGAGTTCTTACTAAGAAAGAAATGCAGCACAGTCAGCCAGTAAAAGCTGCTATACAATACTCACACCATTAAGACTTTATTGAGGTCTTTGTGAGACCACAGATAAAAGTGGCAGAGATGATTGACAAAGGCAAGGAAATTGCTGCAGTTTCTATATGGGCACAAGAAGCACCATTTGGTCTGCATTCTTTAATCTCTTATATTTAGCTTTTGGGGACTACCTGGGCAACGCCAGACCCCTGGAAGAGCCTATACCAGGGACCTTGGCTGTGATCAGGGCTACATATTAGCATATGAATTGTCATGCCTCTGATAAAGAAAGTGGCATCATAATTGCTATGTCACAGTAGCTTGTCTAGTATTTGCCACAGCTAGGGATATTGTAAGGCTGTAATTATGGCTTACAGTCATTTTCCAGAAAACATCCATCTGCTGTGCCAGTGATAACTTTCAAACCAGAAGGATAAGAAACTAAATAAAATACATCTGAATAAATAGAAGCCTCTACCCTAAAGCTTCACACTCTGTTCATAGGATGAGCTAAGGAAGCTATGAAAGTAAAATAGAAGAACTGGAATTGTATTCAGCTCAGTATGAGTGTCATAGGCCACCAGCAATTATATTTAAGTTCAATATCATTTGAAGAAGGAAGGATGAATCTAAAATTAAGTCTGGGACAAGATAAAATTTATTATTCATAGAGGACTTTTCTCCATGAAATAGAAGGTTATACTCCTTTTACACGTGGGGTGGTTTTATTGTCTAACCAAAAGGGAGAACCACTTAAAAACACAGCATGATATGAATGAGTGGTCAGTAGTTGGCATGTATACCACATTTAACTTTTCTTTCAACATCTGCCCCTTCCCTCTACCCCAGATTTTTATGCTAAACTCCGAAGTACTGAGACAGTTATTCTGCTGTTTCAAATTCCCACTTCATCTAGTCAATAGCCAGAAAGCATGATGGGAACTGCCAATATGGAAATTTTCAATAAAATGATGGGTTTGGATGGTGTTTCCACCTCTATTAGAGCACTAGAGGTTAAGTGTATTTTCATAAGTATTTGTGCAAGAGAAGCTTACATTTTCCTAGGCAGTGAGGTCTGCCATGTGCAAAGATCTATATATCATCTAGGTCACAAAATATTTTTAAAATTAATACTTCCTGTGTATGCATAGACAAATTATACTAATCCTTCTTAAGTGACTATATACATATGTGCATATGTGAGCATAGAGCCCACATACAGTATAATATAATGAATAACATAATATATAGTACAAAAATCGGACTATTTTCATATTAACAGGCTTGACATTTTCAAAGCTATTTACAAGGAAAAGGAAGGGAGGAAGCTTTTATTACTTTAGGAGAACTCATCCTAAAGATATATCAGGAGGATAGGTACAAAGTGTTGAAGCAGTGTAACTGTGCCAGAGCTGACCAGGGTTGAAGTACTGAGCTACAAAACTGGGAGAAGAAAGAGATATTTGGCTGACCAAATGGGATCCAAGAATCTTAACCACAACACTGCACTGATGAAGGGTAGAAAGACTGAGTCATCCTCTATAACTCACTAAGGAAATACTATGTTTGCTGTGATAATGGACATTAAAGCAGGTAAAAGAAGAAAAAGAAGATAATCTCTTGAACTTTTCAACAAAATACCTGATCGCTGCTGGACTGCTGTTGCTTCTCATAATGACTCCTGTTTTCAGAGACTGCCCTATCTCTCCCTTGTCCAGCTACCATGTCAGAGGCAAGGTAGATGGAGGTTATCAATGGCCAATACAGTCAAACTAGCACTATAACATACTCTTCGTAGCTACATCATCTGACAGTACATTTTTACGTTTCTCTGAAATCCGGACATGTGCTATACCATAGTTTCAAGACACATCATCTGGGAAAAGTCAATGAATAACCAGAAACCAAATTGCTATTATTTAAAATGTCCCAGACTATCTAGTTTCTTTAAAAAAAAAAAAAAAAAAAAAATCAGAGGCAAATTGTAAAATCTTAGCTAATGGAAATGTTTCTAATATAAATACCAATGGCACATCTGAAGGGCTTCTGGGCCATTAAAAGAATGGAAAGTTTTATTGTGAAATGATGACAAGAAAGAAAGTGCTATCATTCTGACTTGGGTTAGAGCTATTAGGGAGCCTGAAACCCTGAAACCAATGGAAAAAGGCAAGTCAGGCTCTAATATTACTTCCATAATTGCTTTTATATGTACCAAAGCCACATGCTGTTCCATTGACATAACATCATACACAAAGGTGTTTCATTAGAGTGTAAGAGCTTCCATCTATGAGGCACCATTCTCCTAGTCTTTAACACGTGTGTAATGTTTACTTGCATGAGTTGGCTTACTAGTCTTCTTGGTACAATTCATAAAGGCCAGGATGGGGTCCTGAGAGGGGATGTTTTCTCCTGTGATCCCCTTTTAAGTATATTTTATGCATACTGTAACAATTCCCATTTCCACAGCCTTTTCTTCCTGTATTTACAGCAAGGGTCCAAAGACGTGATTGCTTTTGTTAGCTTCAGCTAGGAGAAAAGATTTTATTTGAATTATGGGAAAAAAATCAGATTTCTGCCCAGCATTTCCTCAGGTAATGTCACTTTGGTTCATATGTATGCATTTAAACTCTATCAATAAATAGATGAAGAAAAGCAATGATTAAGTATTTGTGAAACATAAAGCAGACATTTAAAGGAAAGTCATTAAAGACAAAGACAATTAGTCAGACTAAAAAAACAAAACACTGAGATATGTATGTCTAGCCTAGATACACACAGTAGCTGCAGTCTGGAAGCATTTATCCTTGGATTACTTTTTATCTATTAATAACATTTGAAAAATGATTCTAACCCCAAGTTATTTTCATGAGGGAAGTATAATGTAAGAACTTGTACAGAGTCTCAAATGTAAATAAGAGCTATGGACAGTACTTGAAGAACTCTCAATATGTTGCAGTCTCTTGACAAAGGTCATTCCTAAAGGATTTTATTCATTAAAATTAAGAAAAAAATCACTCTTGTCCATTCTGAACAATAGAGAAACTGTGGATTCATTTTATTTGTTTTGACTAGATATATGTAAAGATGAAGGGCACTTAAAAAGAACAATTAGATGCACAAGGAATAACCTAAAATGATATATCCTAAAAAAGCATGGTATTCATAGCCTGATCCAAAGCCCATTAAAAACAACTAGAGTCCTCTCACTTGCTTGACTGCATTTTGAATCAGAACCCTAGTCATAAAAATGCACAAAATCATGCATAGTAGACTGCTAGTAGCTGATTTTCTTTTTCTTGAATCATATGAAATTGCATGATCAGATTGACAGTGAATGTAGTAATGTGAGTGGTGGGGGAGAAAATCCCAGACGAGTATATATCGTGGCAAGTCACATTCATTAAAAGATCAAAACCAAAGGAGAGTGCATAAATCACGAGGCAGCCTCAGTTTGAGCTCTGGCTGTTAATGCAGGTTTTATTGCAACTCTTTTCTGTGACTTTCAATAAAAAGAGCATCTGCTGAACTATCAGCAGTATTTGATACGTACACTGCCCCCAAGATACAGAACACCTTCTGAAAGAAATGTGATCACCCCTGAGCAATTTGAACTGTTGAATCTTTTACTGCATTTTAAAAGAAAAATATGTTCTATGTAATTTAATCATTTTCCCACTTCTTTTTCTCTTTTCTTTTTTTCTCCTTTTAACATTAGTTTAAAATGTTATTGGTTCCTAAATCAAAAGCATACATACTGTTCATAAGACAGGACACATAAGAGGAAGCCTGCAGATGCAAAACAGTAGCAATATGAAATACATAGCTTTTGCATTAATATTGAGATTATAGCTTCTTAACTATTGTCTCTGTAAACCTTTTCTCACTACAGTAATGGAAATGAAGTAGAGATGTGTGCCTTTCAACATCTTTGAAGAAGAGAAAGTATTCTGTTAACCCAAGTATGTTTCCAATCTACTTTTCTGTCAAAGTCTGCTCTGCTTCTGCATCTGTAGCCTTCATAGAAAGATACTTTCTTCCTCCTGTGTGAGCAACTTGAATGGAGCAGAATATCATTGCTATGGAAAATGTTTGGTGTTTCTTGATTAAACAGACAAGGGAAACAATTACTCATCATAAACAGAGTTAACCTCCCAGCACTACAGGAGACAGAAAAGCACTGTCAGTCCTCAAGCGGCCCTTCACCTTTTTGCTATGTGGTTAGATGTCAACTTTTCAACAGTGTGCTGGTTATGGAACAGGATCATAAGCAGCATGAATTTGGTGGCAAGCCCAGTGAACTGAAGGGTAAAAATTACTGTTATCTTCAGGCACCACAAGAGATATAACATTACTAAATCCTGAAGAAGCAAGTACTTGTGTGGACTATTTGTGAATAGGCCTGTTTACGTGAGTAAATCTCTCCAAATGCATTGTACTTTACATCTCTAGCTGTAACCAATAATCATCAGCAAAACACTTTTAAAAAGGTTGCTCTTCTGGCAATTTTGAGCTTTTTGTGTGTGGATTGGTTTGTAAAACTAAAGACAAGGCTAGGAGAGTAAAGACAGTAAACAGATTAAAGAGAGGGTTGAAGGCCAGCAAAGCTGTTTTGCTCATTTATTGAGAATCATAGCAGCTAACAACAGCCAGCAGGAAAATAAATGTACAAAACAATTCAATAGTGAGAGCTACCTCAGATGTAACTGTTTTTCTTCAATGAGCAGGATGGGTTTAATACAACTTTTATAAACCAGAAAGCTAGAGTTTACAGCTGTAGTAAATGACACTTCGAAATCATATGTACTGGTGAGACAAACATGAAGTTGTCCAGTAACGCTGCTCTCACTACTACAGCCCAAATTAAACTGTGTTATTGTTACAGGATTATTTAGTCTCCCTGAGCTGTTAAATTTCACTGTTTTTCATTTAGAGAAGTTGCTGGGAGAAAGACACAAGTGAAAGACTTCTCAAGAGAAGTGAACTGTGTCAGCCAAGTGTTTAGCAGAAGAGTCAGTGCACACACTGTTTATGAGCTGGGTTGTGAACTCAGGTAGAAAATCATAGCTATATGCTCTAAAATAACAACTGAGAAAAAATATTTCACATCTTAAACAACTGGCTTTTGGCTTGAAAAGGGACCTTAACAATCATCTTTTTGCAATAGGAGTGCTGGCTGAAAGAGATGTGGGTAGGGTGAACACCTGATTAGACAGCACCCATTTTGTTTAAGAAAGTTGACATATATTTTTCTTGTTAATAAACAGAAAAAAAAAAAAAAAGAAAAAAAAAAGATAATTCACTGTGTAATTCTCCTTTCTCCATAGGAATAAAACTTCAATTTATGTAATCTTTTAACTTAAAAGAAGTTAAAATAATATGTACATCACATGTTGTGAACAAATCTTCAAGACTTACTTGCTATAAAGTGATAATAGAACTACTAATACGTGTCTAAACCAGTGAGAACTCACATTTTATTCATAATGAGAGACATTAAATAAGGCATAGAATTACTGTTGTTATAACTGTGAAAATCTCAAAAGAAAGAATTGTGTGTCTGAATTGTCCAATGTTTTCCAGATTTATGAGTTAATGCAATAAAAGAAAATGCCTCGTCTCACATTTATGTTTCATACTGACACTAGAAGTAACTACACATAGAAAAAGTGAAAAGATTTTTCTGACATCAAAATAGTACCAGAAAAACACTTTTAGTCATGATATAAAAGCAAAGATTGTGACTCTACATCTATCCTTGAGTTGTTGTTTTCTCTAATGATTAAAATCACATGTTTAAAGCTTACCTGTATTCCAGAAAATGTCTGGAAATGCCAGAAAATCCTACATACAATCCCAGAATATTCATCATGCAGAAACATGATGGAAAAAATTTTAGGGACATTTCAGAAAACTTTGAAATCAATAGGAGAGTCTTTTGGCTTTGGTGACATCAAGATTTCATCTTCTAGATCTCCATCCAAAGAACACACAAAATGTTTTGCTTCATTTAAAATACAATTGTTGTACAACCAAAGTGACATTTCTTCTTTTAAGCTGTTTGGATGCCAGTGTGTAAGTTGACTTACTGCAATAAATGAGGCTCAATAATTGAATAACTGCAGTACAAATTCAGCAAACAAGTTAGCTTACATAATTACTTTGCAAAGCTCCTTTAGAATGTAATGATGACAAATAGCTAGAATTGCTGGTGTCAGTTTAAAATAAAAAAGCATTCAAAATACAGTCTTGTCCAAATGCAAATATCTAGGTTGAATTTCTAAAGCAAAAGCAGTTTGTTTGTGACTACAGTGAACTCATAAAAAACTTTTGTACAAAATGTAGTAGCTTACATTTGCTTAGGGATTCAGTTGTACCTAAGTTCCAGTTTCATTGTTGAATCAAAAACTGTTGTTTTATAAGGTGATTATTTTTTCAGCACAGAATAAAACCATTACCTAACAGTAAAATAAAGGACTAAGAAAAACAGCATTTGACTGAATATGTTAATTTTAGTCCAAATACTTGAGTAATGACAGTTGTTAATTTATGACTAGCCCCCTACCACAATAAAAAATGATGCTGCATGTGATTAAACTATTAATTATTTTATTTCCTCCCAATTTAGTTGCACACTCCTGCATCATGCTTGGATGCACAATGAACTAGACACTTGGTGCTTCGAGTATTTAAATGGGAAGCCTTCAGCTCTTTTTTTTTTATTGTGTCTAAAATAAAACCTGTTTAACATGATTAAAAATATATAGTTCTGTTACTTCTCATGACATTTGAATTGCTGGAGACATTCTGTTTTCCTCTTCTAATGAGGTGCATTAGTCAAGAGCTAAAGGACTTTTGACCTTAGGATCAAGTGCCTACCCTGCAGGGACAGAGCTCAATATATGGGATTATGAGTTGACAAGAGACAGCTGGAAGAAATACCTGAGAATTCACACTTAAAGTAATCCCTGAAAATTGCATGTGGGTATGTGGAAATAACAATTATGTTCTCTAGTGATGTTCTGTAGTGAAAAGCCTTATAAAAACTTAACTAGGGTTTTGGGACCCCATCAATGATTGTACTATTGAATGAAGCAGTCAAGCATGTTTAACACTATGCTCAACAGGGACTGAAGTTTTGTGAATGAGCTTAATCTCCAGTTGATTTTATTGCTGACTCCTTTCCTCTGCTAATGATATCCTGTGTTGTATACTAGTATAATACCACAGGATTTAGCCATTATCAAATAGTGAAAAACCGAATGGTTTATTTGTAAAGGTTTTTCAGAGGAAAGTGATGACAGATACTTATAAATGCTTGAGAAACATGGATTGATGGATATGTAGAAGTGGTAGAATAAGAACATTGCTCATGTTTTCTGTACAGGAGAGACCAATTAGTAAAAGCAAAATGATTGGTATATTTCAATGTAAAGTTTTAAAAATCTAGCTACCCTTTTTGAGTTGTTTCTCCCTTTTGTTCACCCATTTGTACTTTATGACAAAAAATGTACCTTTTAAAAACATTTTAAATCATGTCAGAATAGATTCCAGCAAGCATTTAGTTTCTTATTGACTGATAGAGTGAAAATACAGCAAAAAAATATTTTCAGCTCAACCTAAGAACTAATGACAAACAAATCTTTTGAAGAGGTTTGAACTTCCTAAGAGTTTAGTTAAAGTGGGTGTGCTTTCTTTATTAAACTGTACCGTTCTTGTTATCAAAATACTGAAATTTAGAATCTTCTTAAATTTACTTGAGATTTATTTGGCTTTTTTCCATTAAAATATTTGCTGAAATCAAATGACGTTTTTCAATTCTTCCTACCCTGTTCTTTTCTTAACAGGAAACTAAATACCTGAAAATATTTCTGAGTTTTAAGTAAAGAATTTCCTCTGGAGCTAGACACTATTAAGTTCTCTAGTCTTTACAAAAACTGAAAGAAGATGCTTCTGTCCGCATCTAGAAACTATACTAGAACCTTCCATATTCAATTTTTTTTCTTTTCTTGGACTTGGATGAACCACTGTCATGCATGATGCCTCAGTGTGTTTCCAATGAACTGATCTGAACTGATCTTTTGCTCCTGTTCTGTATTTGAAAATCCTTATACTGCTTTAGATTACATTCATTACTAAAGGTATTAGGAAGACAAAACTGTAGTTGGGCCTGACACAAGATAGGAACATTTCTTTGCTGTCACTCTATTAAACCAGAAGGACAGAGGTGAGCAGGTTGCAGCTGTCTTTCTCTCTCTTTTTCTTCCTGCACTAAGGGACTGTCCTGAACTGAGAGGATTTTCCAGTAGTACTGTAGGATCTGCTGATGCTGTAGGATGAAGCAACAATAAATTCCACTTGAGAAACTACTACCTAAAGAACTGACCACAAAATGAATGTAGTATACCAGTTCATTAAGTAGACTGTACAGCTATTTACATTAATCGTACATTTATATACAGTTAATTCAGATTTGAATCAGACTCTGAAAAATAAAAAAATAAATAAAAATAAAAATAAAATTATGTTGCTGCTATCCAAAAGCCAACAAAGGTCCTGGGGAGGTCCTTCAAGCGTTATATAGCCTTAATCTTATCTCCAATTTCTGGGGAAAGAGGTGGTGCAAAACCAATTTGGCAACCAGAAGTTCCAGGAGAAAATCTGTTTTCTTCTCAGCACGTTTTGGTCTTATGTATTCAATTACTGTATGGCTGATCTGGGCATGAGTTTATCTCAATAGCCTAATTAAGTGTTCAGACATGATCACCATGGAATAGTGCTGTTTCTCATGGAAGAGTACATCATTTTTCATATATTGTATATACTTTGGAGTTGCCATTTTTAAAATGCAATGTATCTTAAAAACACAATCAGGATTTTGTCTCAAATGATAAATTACAATCTAAAGCTAAGTGAACTTGTTTTGTGATAATCCTTTAAGATCAACAGCTGCCTGGCTGTCTGGCTTACATTGGCTAAAGAAACCTAAATACAAACATATATTGCCCATTATTGTAATTGAAGGGGAAGGAAGCAAATCTGTCCTTCTTTCTGGAAAAAAAAATAAATTTGTGGCAAGGAGCATATTTGTTTACAATTGCAGCAATCACAAGGATAGTAATAAATAAGTCCTGTAAACAGTGCAATTATTCTGTTTATTGTAAATTTGACATTGCATTTGCAATGAGCTCCTGGGAGACTTCTCTTCCCTTCCACAACTAGCAAGATTGATGTTTCTGCACATAAAATGAAAGCTTCTGTCTTTGTGTAGTATATGTATGTTTGGGTGTGGGTGGGTGTACCTAAATTCTTGATACAGAAACAAGTAGATTAAAACACAATGAGTTTAAATTAAGTAAACAAAATGTTCCACAGAAGAAACTCATTGAATAGCTGTATGTAGTCTGTAAAATAAGACAATTTCAGGCATTTTTTTACTAAAAAGAAACATCACAAATATGGCATATTTAGGGGATTGATTGTATCAGTATTGAGGCCACCCATTTTTTTTTAGGTGTACCTGTATAAATACTAGTATAAAAAATCACCCAAGTCAAAGTGATAAAAAGAGAAGAAGTGTGATCTTAATTATCTTTATTGTTCTCTCCATTTGTGAGGCATAGATGGATCAACTATGCACAAGAAACAATCAGAACTCATAAATATGAACATACTGAAAAAAACTCATGTTGCACCCGTCCTTCAATCATTCTCCTCAGAGATATCATACTTTTTTCCTATTTTTTTGGAGCTACGCATGGGATTATGATGATAATCAGTGGGAAGGGGACACAGCTGTTGTATTGTTTAATGGAAAATAACTGAGGAGTATTGTGGATTTCATTAGTCTAAAGCAGGCAGCCACAACTCAGAGGAAGCCAACACAAGTCAGTCCTGCTGTCACAAGCCCAGTTCAGCCCAGAAGCAGAAGGGTGTGAGATTTTCCACAGAATCTTACTATGTTCCAATCTTTACCAAGGGCCAAAACACTAAGAACACAGTGAGGCAAATTGTGTGGGGATTTCTGGGTTATTATTTTTCTGTTTGACTGGCCAGGTATCTTGGGCAATTAGAAATATATATTAAAAAAATGTGTTTCATCCCTGACACCAACTCAGAGACAAGGATCATTAGCGAAAATGTTTTGTATTTTGTCTGATAGCTTTGAAAGTTATGCTTCTGAATATTTAGAAATGCATACAACATTGCTAATAAATTAAACTTTGGAAATACCTCTTCTTTCATATCTTCTTTTAATAAGCAAGTGTGTGTATCTTAAAGTCAGGTATCACCTGTGCTGATTACCATGATTGCAAAAATACAGTCGACAGAAACTCATCTACTAGCTTGTCCTAAACCTGTAACCTCTATATGATTCTTTTAGGAGTGCATTCAGAATCTATCACATCCCTAAGTAAATTGTTCCAGTTGCTAACTGTCTTCTGTTAAAAACATTTTTATGTTCAGCTAGTGAAATAGAATGTGTGAATTAGTGATAGCTGCAATTACAAATGTGCTCAAAGCAATGATATTTTATGGGTGTCAGTTAAATAAACATGGTATTTGAGATTGTGATACTGTCATCAACAGTTGTATATCTTTGCTTGTGCATTAGAAGTTGCAAGATTGAACTCTTTGAGTGTAAAACCTTTAAAACAAGAACTCTCCTCTTCCACGTGGGGCCAAGAAGAAAACAATTCTGACCTCAACTTCACCATTCCATGAAAATCCAAATAAGAAATGAATTCACAACAGGAGTAAGGTCACAATGAGAAAGAGGCATTGAGATCCTTCAGAAATATTGCAGAAATGGAGGACTCCCAACTAAATTGTGCTTTACCTTAGTATTCTATATGTGCTTTAAAGTTAAGTGTTTCCTCTGTAAATATAAAAGGACTCATTTTTCTTTTTTCTTCAGTTTTTCATTTCTCCCCCCTTGGTTTGCTTTTTAGGACTCTGATGTAAGTGCAGCTGTGGTTTTTTAAGAGGTGTTTACGCCATTTCTTGCACACAGCTCATCCATCACTCGCTGCTCAGATACAGCAAGAATTCAAAATACAGCCTGAGTGGAACAGCCTTTTGCCTTTCATGAAGTGCCTTAGCTGGACCTGGAGCATCAGTGTGTCACCAGCAGCACGTTCCTGGAGTGAATGTGGTGGTTTCTTCCACATTCAAGATTATGTCAAAGCAAAAATACTAACTTTTACATATGTTGTAGTGAAACTGGAGACTCATGCTGGAAAAACACCACTTTGTACTCACCACAAGTCTTATAGGGGCTCTGTTTCAAGTGTCATCCTTGGTACAAGAAATTTTCCTTCACTCCAACTTATCATTCTTAACTATTCCTAATTAAACAGTTTCTGGCAATATATAACCTATTTTTCTTTTATATACAAGACCATCTCTCTGGTTAAATACTAGATTCAGATATTTCCTAATAAAAATATATTATCACTTTCAGACATGATTCACTCCCTTAGACAACTCAAGCTAGAGCTGCTGCTTGACAGGGTCAACCAAGGCTGTCCAGAGTGATGTTTATGATTGTTTTACTTTTATCAACTCCTGCTTTATACTGATCGAGAGCTACAGTTTTAATTTATATCTGAAATGGCAATTTTCAAAAGCATCCCTTCACCTTTGTGAAGTTTTAAGTGTGCGCGTATGGGTGGTACCAAATTTTTATTATCAGTGGGAGAAGATAGAGTGAAATTCTGTTCACTGAAGTTATTGGATATGAAAATGAGCCTGGTAGCAGCCCAAACTGAACACTGTATCTCATACGTGCACACCTCATACCAAGAATAAGGCAGAATTTTGCCTGTGTTTCCTCTTCTCCCTTTCTAACCTAAATTTGCATCAGTACTGAGAAAAAATTAAACAGTAACTAAACAGTCTGATCAGTTCTAAGAATATAGAATTGAAAAATATTATTTTTCAAGATTAATTTGATATAATTACCAATGATAACATAATTTTTAAAAAAATATATATAAATCAGTCTTAAGTCACTTTATTATCTAAGAACTAGAGGGAAGCTTAATGGGTGCACCAGACTCAAGTCAAGGAAGTGCAAGTTCCAGATTGTTTTTCTAGGGATGGGATTTCCAGTTTAGTTCAGGACTGGATGTGTTTTGTTGAATGATTTCATAAGCACTCCATTTAGAAGTTAGCTTGTCAATACATCTTGAAATTTTAAACTTATATATTGGGTCTCAAGTGTTTTCTCCAAAAAGGAAAATCATGGATCACCGTTTGAAATAGAAGATTATATTTTTTTTAAAAAAAAATCAGCACTCATAGCATATAAGTGTAAATTAGAGATGAACAAATGCTACAAGATTATCTAGTTTTGTGCATCTCTACCAAACGACTTGAGTCTGTTATAGCTCAAGCTAAGAAGCCTGGGCTTCTAAATCTAACTGTAAAGGCTCCAGCTTAATTCCAGGATACTAATAAATATGCCTCCTGTCACACAGGAAGTGTCTGAACAAAATCTTCTATCTAGATAAGACTAATTATAAAGAATGACAATATTTATTATACAGTCATATAAATAAGTTACAAAAAAAAATACAATGTGGCTTTAAGATGTGTCATTTATCCTGTTGTGATCTTACCTCAGAATAAATATGGGGTAGTGTTTTGAGAGGAAAAGCCTGCGTACATACAAACAAAGCTGCTAAGATTTACATTGGTGGTGTGAACCATACACTACAAAGTAACCTTAACAGGTACCTGTAAGGAAAAAATGTAGAAAAAAAAATAATTTACCAATTAAATTTAAAGAAATAAACTAAATTTATATCAGAGAAATATTTTACATTGTGTGACCATGGATCTTTTGATCCAATACCAAGAGTTCAAAATCTTGATTTATTATCTCATCAACTGTAGATCTTGAGAAGAGAACTGTGGAGAAGCAAGACTACCATGGCTCCACAAGAGCTGTTAGGTCTGAACTCCAGCGCTTCGAATAATGATAGTTAGTTGTTTCACTGCTGAGCAATAAATATGTGGTCATAGCTTGAAAAACTGTTTCAATGGACTATCATCTGGGCATGGTACATAGTTTGTGCATCATCGAAGTGGTGAAATGCAATCCATGTTCTGTAGATCTTAAGGAAAAGCTAGTGGGATTTAAAAAAAGGTTCCAACCAAAAAGGAAAGAAGTAGCACATATTTCATAATGTTCAAAGAAAGCCCACCCGTAAAAGAAGAGGCTACTACCAAGATGATTGAACTATAAATCTGCAACCAATAACACCACAATGAATTTCAGGGCTTGAGAGCAAATCATCCTAAGTAGAGGAGAAATGCAAGACCTTTTCCATTTGACCTGTGGAAAACAATGTAAGCATATTAAGATAGTAGAAGTGACCCAGAACAAGAATAAATATGTTAAGATTTGGGAGATCTTTTTCTCTGATTTCATCTAAGTCAAGATTTAACCTTCTCTGTTCTCTATGTGTATCTCCATTAAGGAACACTGAAACCTTCAAGGATACTCTATTCCATATTCTTGTATTTAAGACTTTTTTGAATTGTTTTTAGGGTGCAATAAAATAATAAATCTGTGGACTGCTTACTATCTGGCACTAGCTTATGTAAGTACTTAGAAAATTTCTTCTTTAAAAAAAAAAAGTAAGACCACACCAGAACATGCCTGCATTTTTGTGAAGTTTACTTACAAATATTAAGTTTTAATTGCTTTTTTCCCCACTTGCTTTATGCCAGTTTCTGTATAAAGTTTCAGAATATTTCTAAACTTTGGGGAAGTTCTGAACTAGATCCAAACCTTGGCTACTCTAGGATTTAAAATGTAACAGAAAAGTGTGTGTTTGTCCTTAGTATGGAAATGGTTCAACATCATGATTTAAGTATACATGACTCTTGAATTTATTACCCAGCAAAAAACTTCCTTTAACCTACCCATGATTGCCAGCTTTCAGCCAATTTACGAGCAGGGGGTTTTATTTATATTGTCAGTAAATCAATGTTTTCTGCTAACAGCTCTGCAACAAGCACTACTCTATTTTCTGTTGCATATATCTGGGAAACACAAATATGAAATTACATGAAGATAATCACTAGAGAATGAAGCACTGGATGTCTTTCCCAGCACTGCTAGCTGGGCATGTCACTTGCCATGGTAATGGGTCAGAGACAGAGTCACGGAATTATTTGGGGCTCAGCTAGATACAACCAATGTGAACTCTGAAAGTTGAGATCTCACCAGCATTTCCTTTGATTCCAGGCAACTTTGTAGACAGCTAGTCTTGGAGTGAACTGTCTTGGGCAATTTTGATTTACTCTCTGCCAAAGGTATTTTTGTTCATATGGATTTGATCCTAGGGAGTGTTGTTTTGGTTTGTGGGTTTTTTTGGTGCTCTTTCACATTTGAGGGTTTGTTCAGTGAGAAGATATTTTGCAAAGATGGAAAGAAGCAGAAGACTCTGGTTCCCTTCTCTCCTTTCTACTTACCTTTCTTTATTGAACTTTTTTCTCCTATTCAGGTTTCTTCCTTATTTCTTCTGACCCCACATAATAGTTATTAATTAGATTTTTGCTTTTAAATAAAATACTTATTTAAGAAAAAAGTAGCAAAAGAAATCTTTGGTCAATGATTTACTGTTCAAGCCACTATCATCCCCCTTATGTCTCTTCACATATACTGCTCATTTCACCCAACCAAATTACAAAAATTGTATTTGATTCCCTCTGTTCCAGCTGAGTTGTACTTAGCACATAAACTTAAGAAAAAATATTGTTTCCAAGTTATTACTGCCGCTTCTGATCATCTGAGCACAGCTTGGGTCCTGCCTGCCTATGACATAAATTAAAATAGTCTGAAGATCTGTGTGCAGCTGACAGTAGTAACCTTAAATAACTTCCTCCACTGTTGTTACAAAGGAGAGACAGCCTCCTTGATCAGCTTTGTGTTGACTAGAGAATCACCTTACTTCAAAGGCGAGCCACCAACTTTGAGATTCTAGTAAATCACTGGAGCGGTTGAAAGGAGGTGTGTGAAAAATCACGCTTGCAGTTTCTCTCAAGCTGTACTTTCTATGATTATTGTTATACATGTATGCTACTCAATATATACATCTGAATCACAGTTTCATGGAGGAAAACCTTACTAGTTTGCTAGTAAGGTCTAGACTGGTTGGTCTAGATTCATAGTTTATGGTATTCTCACAGCATATGTCATATACTATGCGACTGATATTCAACTACAACAACTAGAATGTTTTCTGGGTAGGCAGATTTATTTTCCTTGAAACAGACAGAGATCCTCTTTCTCCCACTTTTCGTGATTCAACTGAGATGTCTGGGCACAGAAATCAATAAAAAAAAAAATAGAATAACTAAGAGTATATACAGTTTTGGTATAAGGCAGCATTTCTTTCTGAGAAAAAGGAACTGTTCTTCCTGGCCCAATGCTAGAGCCTTATCCACTTGTGTGCTGTGTGTCTTCTAAACTTGGTTCTTTTAGAATCTTTTTTTAATGTTTAACTAGTTTCCTCTATCTGGGAAACTGAAGAAATATAAACAAAGACAGACTGGATAATCAAATGTATAGTTATAATGTATAATCCTAAATATTTAATCTACATATGTAAGGTTATATTTCCTTAGGCAAAGTGCTAGTTTTTATGAGACTCCCTCTTTTACTGCAAGACATTGACAAAAAAAAGTGTATATTACTGTTCATGGGAACTCTGAGAGGTAAGGAATCATAAAATGAATCTAGCAAAATAATAGTGTCATGTTCATTATTGCAAGAGTCAAAGCACAGGATCAAAGGCTCAGGAAAAAACAAAGTTTGTCAAAAAAAAATCAGTTGGGAGTAAGGGTCACAGCCAAACAGGAACAAAAGAATAAAGAGCAGAAGAAAACATCTGCAAGCCTTGCTTGTGGGGAGGGAGAAGGAAGTAGGAAGAGGGAGGAACCTTTCCACATACTTGCCCTCAGAGGTTTGCATACATTTGTGTACTCCACATTGTTTGAACCTGATTTATAAAATAGTTGCATTTCAGAGATAATGAACATCACAGATGACCTCTCCAGAGGGGTTTCCCTTCCCCTTTAGGATAGCAGAAAGACAACATTCTCACCACAGGAGAACATAAAGACTTTTAGGAGCTTTAACCACCTAACTCTCATAACTTTTGTGAGATATGTTATATATGTGCAGACCTGTGACTGTCATTTTTTAAAAATATAGTCTCCTTATTTCCTTCCTTGCTTCTCATCTCAATCTTCATGTGTGGCTCCACAAAATAGAAGGAGTAGCACTACAAAAGAAAGATCCAGAGGAAGCAGATTCGTGTGGAGTGAGCAGAACCAGACTTGCTCTGACTCCTGGCAGAGACTCAGAGAAATGAGTCCCAACCTGGGCAACGACCAGGACACTTAGACAGGGACAGCATAGAATTCACCTTATATTCTTCCTTACTGCCCATAATCATTTTGAGATGGGCTGCAGTAAGCCACTGCAAACCTAGGAAGGCTATAATTTACACCAGTAGTCATTCTTGCAATCACCTTTCATTCCCATGTCTTAAAACTAGAAAGGCATATGTACCTTCTGCCTAGTAAGCCAGAAGGAATGCTTTAACAAAACCATTACTTTCATGAGGTGTTCACAAAAACTAACTTCAGATAGGCAAGGCCAGCTTTCCTAGGCTTCCTCTACAGCCAATTAGGTGAAAAACATTGGTTAGGATTTTCCTTTAGTATCTGAGAAGACTATCAGTTTCTGTTAATATGGAAGCTTCCTGATAAAAATATTCTTTTATATCACTATAGAATATTGTCGCTTTCTTATCTTGTGACACTTGTTGCCTTCAGAAGAAGTTAGCAACAGTGGATTGGTACATCTTCATGGACTAGGCATCACAGGAGTTGGAAAGCACCACATTACTCACCTTCTACCCTTTGCACTTGGGAATTCATCAGGAAAATATCCTTTACATGTATTCCCACACACAAGCAGTTAGGATATACAGAAAATGTTTAGGAGGTAGAAATAGGGTACAAAATAGCATCCACGAAAGGAATAGTTCTTAGTACTCCCTCTTGCGTGATTGCTATGTTTTTACAGTGCATTTTTTGCTCCTTATATTTATTTGGATATTTTTTTATTCCACTGCTCCTGAGGTAATATTATACTTCTATTTATGGCTAATGGGATATTTAAAGTGGTACAGCCTACTCATCAAAGACCTGATTCTGCAGTATTCTTATATGCCTCGCCCCTGTAAATTTCTAAGGCAGTTTAATTTCTCACTGTATGAGTACTTTGCAATGTAAATGCTCATATCTGTTGTCAGTGATTTCCAGCATACTGCAAAGGTAAAAGAGATGATCTTTCCAAGATGTGGCATTAAATTCAAAATAAGAAAAACCTTTTCTACAGACTCTGACTCAGGTTTGTAAAACCTCTTTTCCATCCAATTCACCATAAATGGGTATTAGATGTGGTCATCAAATTGTCCATGGAAGAGTAAAGTCCCATATAAAATCGGTGCACATATTTGCAAACTAGGACTGGTGAACTTTTTGAGAAACAATGTAAAAATGTTTCACAATGGGAAGGACTGACAAGTGAAAGAAATTTGTCATGGTCAGTAGCAGATTTTTAATCACCTGAAATCTTCAGACTGATGACTGAACAACATGTCTTAGCCAGACCAAATCTGTTAGGACCCAGAACTAATTTGATGGTTGTGGTCGGTTAGCACTGACAAAGGGTCAAACTCCCACCCAGCTGCTCAGTCACCCCAGCAAGAGAAGGGGAGAAAATAGCTTACAGGTCAAGATAGAGACAGTGAGATTGCTTACCAATTACTGTGATAGGCAAAACTGCCTCAACTTGGGGATTATTTTTTTTTTTCCCAGTTAAAATAGATTAGGGTAGAGAGAAAGAAAGACAAACATCAAAACGACTTTCCTCATTCCTCTCTCAGGCTCAGCATTGCTCTTTCACTCCCAACTCTGCTAGCCACCCCAACATTGGCACAGGGGGAATGGGAATGTGATGGTCAGTACTTAATAGTTCCTCTCTGTCACTCCTTCCCTATCACACTTCTACCCTGCTCCAGCATGGACTCTTCCCCTGAGCTTTAGTTCCTTCAGGAAATAACTGCTCTGTCATGGGTCCTGCACAGACTGCTCTGGTGCCTGGAGCACCTCCAAACCCCCCCCCCCTCCTCCTCCTCCTTCTTTTCCTTGGATCTTGGTGTTCCCTCCACTATTCCTCACTCTTTTTGTTACCTCCTCCTCTTTCTATCCAGCAATTTCACATTTCCTTAAATGTTTTCTCAGAGGCACCACCAGCTTCTCTTGATGGGCTCAGCTGTGTCCTGAAATGGGTTCATGTCTGAAAACATCATGATGTCTACACACAACACAGTTGTCAACAAGGGAAGGGGGTGAAATCCCATAGCTGGTCCTAGAGTTTGAGAATCAGCACTATGACATTAAAATTTTGCCTATGTTAATAATACACACAAAGTGTTCTCATCTAAACAAGAGCCAACTACGGATCAGTCACTGCTTCCACCCAGCTCTTCTAATTACTTACACCATTTATCTGTAGCCTCTTCAAAATCTGAAAAATAAAAACCATATTTTTATGGAAGACAAACTCAGAGATGAAGATTAGTTTCTGAAATTGGATATAAATCCCACTTTAAGACTTGTAAATGTTGCAGATTTGTGTGGTTTTGACTGATCAAAACTTTACTGTAAATATCACTTATCTTGAAAAAACCACATTGTTTCAATTTCAGCATTTTAATATCTTTCACAAAATTTTCTGCAGAGAATTTGACATACTGTTTAAAATATACGTAGAGAAATTCAAACATAAACATTTTATGACAGTTAAAATACTTGCCTGTATATTTGGAATATATCAACAACATACTGCGTTATGCTGTCTTTGCATATTGAAATATAAAAATACAGCCTTGATATCCTTAATCATGGTAATACTGTTTTAAAAATATGGTAATAAATATTAAAACCTATGTAATATACATATGGAAGACATAGAATTTTTGAGACATGTAGGGTCATATCTGCTTTGTAAATCATGAACCTTAAAAGAGACATCACTTAAAAGAGACAAAAGAGAGAAGAATTTGGGAGCAGAGTCAAGGATTTATGATAGAACCTTATAGGAACTCTGGAAGATTTAGGCATTTATCTGCCATTTTCTGTGCATAAACCTAAAGGTTACAACTTTAACACACCATCTAAAATGAAGCCTAACCCAAGGGGTACCTGTGTCTTCAATTTTAAAATATTCCAGGTGTGGAGAACTCTGTTCTGGGCATGTCATTAAAGAACACCTTCTCCATAGGTTTCAGCAACACAAAGCATATCACACAGCTAAAACTTTCAGGATTTGCAAACTTCTTTGCAAAAGGTGGATTTGCATTTTCAGAGCATGTGAAAACCTCACACAGGTGGGATTATCACTGGGCTCCGCTTTTTACAAGATCAGTCTCTGCTCCTTTTTCTACTTGAAAAACTATAATAATTTTTGCCCAAACACTATCCTTGCAACAAGCCATCGAGTATTTAAGGGAGAGGTGTCCTTCTATTACCTTCTGTTGAAATCAGAAGCTTAAGAAATCACCATGCAAGGGAAAAAAGAGAACAAATACGAGTGAGAATTACTTTTATGATCTAATAGGTAGCCTCTTATCTGAAAAGGTTTCCATCCTGTTCCAGCAATATTTGCCAGATTCTTCCATTAAGTATTCATGGGAGCAAAAACTGGAATCCTATCTTGAAATACTTCATGTAGCAGAATTCCCTTTGATGGCCTTGAGCTGAATAATAGCTCTGTCATGTCTCCTAATGATGCTTTCAGCCTTAAAGAGAGGTTCCTCTGATTCAGATGTTAAAGTCTTTTGCCAGGAGATGGAAAGCCACTTCTCATCTCTTATGATCCAGGCAAAGTAAAACTCATGGGCAAATTCTTAGGAAAGAAGGAACAAAAATAGGTGAAGTATAAAGAGGATGGTTTCTAATTCTACCTTGAAAAACCTTATTTGTATTATTTATTTAGAAAGGTGGGAGGACAATACAGCTTTAGGTATCTGTAGGATAAGGCAGGACAATTGTGATGTTTGGGATCTCTACTTAAAATTCCCAAAAAAAGGAAAATGATATATCATGGCTATTAAAACTAACAGGAAATCTGTTGTGTTCTGTGACATATGCAAAATCAATGTGTTCTATATGAATAACACATTAAAAAAAAAAAAAAAAAAAGTCACCTGGCAGCATATAGTTCATATAGTTTTTCCGTTTCTACTAATCTCTCCATATTCAGTATATGAACTTTTTCATGTGTTGGTCAGTCAAAGAGAAAGATGCATATAAAAGATCTCTTCATGAGATGCTTCTGCAGTGATGAAGGAATCAAGTATTGTTTCCTCATGACCCCTGAACTTCGCAGGTCAGCTGATAAAGAACTAACCAGATTCAGGCAGATGCCTATTGCTTCTCACTCTTCCAGAATTCACAAGGAAAAATATACAGCTTGTGGTTAATTTGCTTCTACCATGATTTTCCCACTACCAATATATTTGCAACCAGATACGGTGCTAGTAAAAGCTAGAGGCTGACAGCAGTTCTGTAGTAAACATGGGATGGAAGTCTTTGAGTATGAATCACATATAAAACAGCACCAGCAAGAGCAAACAATGCACACACTTATGTGGAAAAATATGTTGGTCAGTACATGGAAAATATATTAAGGCTGCAAGCAGAAAAAGGTACTAAACTAATAAAGAGAAGGATGCAGCTGAGAACGAAAATGGAGTCTATATGATAAAGAAGGTACCTGAATAGATCAAAGATATTCACTGGGAAGCAAATATGGAAGCTTTGTTCATAATGAGGACTAAAAGTGAGGAAACTGAGAGGAAGTCATAAACCTGGTGACCTACAAGAATCATTTTACATAGTTGTTTGTACGAATCATTCTGCATAAAATTATGGACAGTTTCTGTTTGAGGTGTCACAAGCTGAACATTCAGGAAAATGAATGACACTGTATCATTTTACTACAAATCCATAACTTCCTACAAAAAGAAGGAAGACAATTTGAAAGCTCATTTTTGGGTCACCCAAACCATTGCATGGGAAGACTCTAATACTTTATCAGGGCTATATAAAAAGAGTGTATATGTTGCCATACAACAACTTTGCAAACATTGGTGAAGCAGAGACAATAGGTGACAGCCAGCTTGCATGTTAACAAAAGAAAAGCAGAGACGTGTGAAGAGTTACAACAAACTTGATTTTGCTTTGACAAACTAGAGAAATGTAACAGAACTATTTCATATGAAAACAAAGAGCTCTAAACTCAAACTGGAAAGTAGCAGCAACAGTTTATATATGCATATTGGATCTCAAAGAGGAATGGAGGTGCAGAAGTTAAAATAAATAAAATGTCTTCTGTAGCAAGCTATTGCAATTTATAGAATTCTTGCCTTTGACAACTTCGCAAGGTCCCTCAGCTGAATATTGACACAAAAAATAAATCAAAAATAGCACTTTTTATCCCAGGCTATGGTTTCCAGCAGAATCAATAAAGCTGAAGGACAACAAAAAAATAATTACCCCCACAGGACCAAGTTTAACACAGCAAAATATCATCTCTACAAACATCCTAATGAGTTTTCAGGCAGAGCAAAACTGTGAGGGTTGATTTCAGGATTAATTAGTGCCTTTACGGAAATTTTGAGACATAGCAGAATACTTTTCACTAAGTATCACCCATCTTGGATGCTTCCTGCCTGGTGTAAAAGTAGAGAGAGGGACAGATTTGTTTTTGTTTCATTTAAGGCAGATAATAAACCATGTTTTTTTCTTTAAAAAAAAGATAAATTTCTTCCCAGGGTAATAAAAATTCTCTGTGAACTTTGATCTTCTTCTTAAAGAGTGTAAACAGATGCATACTTATAAAAAATGTGACTCAAGATAAATAAGTTACACATTAGTACTCAATCACTTGTTCTTTGCTGCAATCTTTTCCTTTTTTCTGTAACTTGTATATTTTCATTGTAAGTATACTGGGTCCAGGGCCCAAGGTCCTGACTCTGTTATTCCTTATACCTCTGCAAATCACAGTGGAGATGTGATTATAAAACTAGGGAAATTAGCATTGGAAACAGGTCCTACATCTCCATATTTGACTCAGAAACACCTAGCACACACTGAGAGAGAGGTGAATGAATAATGAAAAATAGCTATAAGAAGCAGGCAAGTGGTCTTTCCTCTTTTCTCAGCCTAATAGCATAAGACCTTGAGAACTTGACCTACTGAAGAATAAGGCATAAATCTGTTAAGCAGCTATGAATATATGCAATATAATGCCTTCTAAGGACTTGGAAAATTCTTTTCATTGTTCTGACCTCAAGAGGGTCAGTATTGTTATCTCCTGGCAATGAAACATAGTTGAGACTGCTGTCTTATTTTTTGAACATTAAAGAGCTTCTATGATGAAGCAGGCAAGACTTGGACAGCATAGATTTCTCCTGAGCTAAAATATGTATCAAGCTCTTGGCTATTCACATAAGACTCGTAAATGATGGAGGCTCCATGCTTACAGAAAGCTTTGGGAATTTTAATGGCTCAAAGGACTCCACATATAGTCTATTAAAGCTTCTAAGTATTAGAAGAAAGATCTCCTTCTCACAATCATCAACCCTAATTATGATTTCTAAAGCAGTATCAACAAAAGGTGCAATAAAATATTATCACTATACACAGTCTTATTATTGTAGACTTTGAGGTAAGTAGTAACTTCACCTCTTTTGTTTGGATAGATGCCATAGGAAAATTGAGTCTAACAGAACAGTGAATATTTTGGTCAGTTCCCATCTACAAATGTTCCATGATTCCCTTTTTAGAGACAGAGAGGAGATTATAACACTATCAGCTCTGCTGGCACAACTAATGTTGATACAGATGGGGAGGTATGTCCTGGAAGTCACAGTAAAAGCTTTCTTATCGGTGATATGTAGCTTATACATCTAGTGAGTCTTTCCTCCAATTTACCATGCAGCCATCCCCTTGGGTTGGCACATAGTCTTCTCCTCCCACACAATAGGGTTGTCTTTGAGCCACTGAATATTCTTATTTTTCTGCCTTTCTTATGATTATTGGACAGGACAAAATGATACAGGCCATTGCGGTTTTATAACCATTAAAACACTGCTCCCACTTAAAAAGCATATGTGGCACAGGCTTGGGAGGAGGAGAGTTAAAGCTCCTACCTGCAATTTAAGTATCTTATTAAAGGAAGAAAAGTTATCAGTAGAAATGGGAGTATTGGCTGTTCTCCACAACTTTGTAGCAAACCATTGACTCTTCATATTCTTTTTCCAACACTGGGAATAAAATAGACACACACTGAACTGCTTTTGTTATCCTGCTAGTGTTCTGATAGGTAGATGCCATCAATTTAATATTGGACACTATCTTCCATATGGGTGTTGCTTACACAAACAACAAAATAATAATGGCAATTGAAGTATAAATATGTTCTTTGATACATAAGCTAAAAATCAAATTGAGTTTTAGTTTAGGTAGCGATCAGCAACTTTTGCCAAGAATGAGATAGCAAGGTAGGTGGACATGTTTCTATACAGCCTCTAGGGAGGGAAGTAACCCTATGCTATCCCAGTGTTTCTAGGTACATCTGCGATATCTCTCAGCACCCTATATTTCAGGAAGTCAGCCTGTTTGTGAAGTTATTGTAAGGTAGCAGCGGGCATAAGTAAAACACTGCTAATATAGTACTTGGCCAAAAGTAGCCTCCCCTGTAGGAGTTTGTTTATAAATTGCTTTGGTCCACTTGACAAGGTCAAATCCATTCTCTTAATGATGAATCTCATCTGTTCTGGTGCAGAAAGAAATGTTTTCTTTCACTTCTACGTGTGGTAAGAGCTCATTCATCTCTGTATGTTCTAAAGGGAAATCTAGCTACATCAGAGAGAGAAGGAGTATTCAGAGGGCAACTGATGGCCAGGAAGATATATTGAATTCACTTTCCTGGGACAGACATTCAAATGGTAACAAGTGATAGAAAACAGCTCTATATTTCAGCATGATGTGTGTTCTCTCTCTTATGATTAAACCCCCTGTGGGCCATCTGCATTTAATGGGTTAGAACTACTTTGTAGCTGCAGTTTTTTCCTTCCATGGCTCTTATTTATTTGAGAGGAGACCAAACTGCACTCTTAAAAGTGCAGCATGTAGGAAACACTGCCAAAAGAATGAGAAAGAAAAGGCAAATTTATGGGTCAGTGTTGTTTTAAGAATTTAGCAGTATAAATAGGAAGTGTAGATAAATGTGGACATATAATGACTCGTTGTTTATCTCAGTTACATTATTTGCCTAAATTCCAAAAGAGAATTAGCCCAATTAGTTTATATAAGGGTTAATGCTCTGCCTCTTCACTAGCAATTTAGTGTATGTGCAGAACTGTTTTCAAACTAAAACTAACACTCCTCCTTAGAACAGGTCTTCCTAAAAGTAAAAAGCATTACTCAGTTCATCCTAGTCTCTCTGATCCTTAAAAAAAAAAAAAAAAAACAGACACAAATATGGAAACTACTGTACTAAATTAGATGTAAAACACTGATTTAATAAAGTTCAGTGTTTTAAAAATAGCAGAATGAACTACCTAACAAAAACCATTCATATAAACTAAATAATGTTGTTCCAAGACATTTTGATTTAGAATACTAAATCTATTATGTATTTATTAGGGATCATATTCTGCTCCCAAGTGAAGTCACTAACTTCAATTAGGATTTGATCATAGGGAGATTTTTGAGTAGAGTTAAGGAAATTTCATCCCTCCACCAGCACCGAGTTTTCTGGCTCTAACTGTTCAATAAACACCCAGCCTATGGGTGTATTTTCCTCTTTTCTCATTGTATATATTGCTTAAGCATTTGCTAAATAATACTCACTAACTCAGATCTCTATTCCAAACCTTTTTTTAAAAAACTCCCAAAATCATTCAGTATTTTATTTACTCTATGTGTTCAAGTGACATCTGACAGATATTTCCATATGTAAATATGAATTTCATTATAAAATTATATATATAAACTTTATAAAATGTTTATAAAAACTAATGAGAAAATCATTCCTAGCACTCTAAAAGCTGAGTTGTTCCTTTAATATCATTGTGAATGAAAAATGCAACGAACATGTTTTGTATTGTCATTTTCAGAGTTAAAGATCTCAGCTGGTTTCCATTTTTAATGATTAAAACAAAATCATTTGAGTAAATACACCTGAGTAAATACAGTCTTATACAGATTCAGATACTTCTGTCCATCTTTGAGGACATTGTTTAAAAAAGCCTTTAACTGTATTCTTCTTTATCCACATACAAGCAGTTTGTTAATCATAATCAGACTGGATTTAACAAAAAACAAAAAAAAAGAGTATTGGTTTTTAACCAAAAAAGGGTTTTAACCTTCTTAGTCATCCCTCTCCGTATTAATAAATTGCTCATTCACAGAGCAATTTTGGGTGCAAATCTAATCTTTTGCAACTACTGGATTATAGCAGAAGACTTGGCCCAGCTGTAATGCTAGTGGGACTATACTAAACTGTGATTGGTATGCACATATGGATATTCTCACAGAAATACAAGGCAGGGAGGATCAGGCCTATTTCGATTATTTCTAATAATTAAAAGATGCAAAGACCATCACTGCCTCAGCTTCTGAGAGATGAAGTGGCCAGCTGTTAGGTTATGGAGGGTTGTTGTAGTTAGAACTGGAGCATGGAGAAGTACTCAGATAAACAGCATCTTGTGAGCAATCAAGTTCCACTGTAGAAGCCAGTCAGAAAATATTATTTTTGTCCTGATTGTATAACCTATAGTCTTCCAAATGATCTTTTTCATACTAACATTATTGATTTTGATTAATATTATTGCCTACACATTGATGGATTTATTAGTCTAGTCTACTGCTTATTCCTATGGGAATAATCGTTGTGAAGGTGGGCAGCATGAGCTAAGATGAAGTTTTGACCTGTTGAGTATGAGGCCTCTCAACAGCCCTTACTCTTTGAGAAGGTAATGGATTTTGAAGACTCATTTGTTTGTGAGGGTTTTTTTTTAATGTATTGAAAAATCAATGCCATCTCATGTGTGGACTGAATTTAAACAGATTTGATTAGGAACTATGTAATCTTTATATTATTTAAATAGAGCAAAAATGACTGACAGAAACAGGTCAATATCTCAAATATATCTTATGTGAGACTGTTTTGATATGTTCCTTTATTTGCATGCCACAGCTGTATCAGATTTAGGAAGTTTGTGGTGCAAAGAAGAATGTCCATGCTTCAAGAATTTGGTAGACTCACTGATTCAGCGGTCACTATGATTTAATGCTCTGCCCTCATGCTACTTAAAATGTAGGGAAAGAAAACCTGAAATTCATGATTAGAGAATGTAGAGACTGGATGCTTCTGCCCAAAATTACTCTTTAATTTCCCAATAGGTTTTTATTGTCAGTGACAGTCATATACCTACCAGCTCTGCCCTTCAAGACTCCTTAAACCCATACTGTTCTTGCAAATAGAAATAAGAGAGGTGGTTCTTATGTTCACAGGTCCTGGTGAGATTTAGGTGGGGGAATTTAGGCAAGAGAGGGAAGGAAGGGATGCCTTGGGTTTATGTTTCCTCCTTACTCCAGCGCTGCGCCCTGACTCTCCTCACAGAAGATTATTCTGCCATTCCCAGCCACCGTACCCTCATACTCACTGCACACTCCTTCTGTCATACCCACAACTCACATTCAGTGTTTGCCCAGCATGCTGCTTATTTTACACAATTTAAATCTAAAATATGTTCTTTCAACTACCACAAGTTTGCATTCTAGATGTTTACTTAATAAGTTTGCTTATACCACCAATATTTCATATGATGATTCACCAGTGTACCACAACTGCTTTATGTTGCACTGGCAATACAAAATTGTTCAATTAAATTTAACAATTGTTAAATTGTTAAATAGTTAAACTAGAGATATACTTCATCTTCTTCAGGCTACTCAAAGTGATATAAAATAAATGAGTACCTAAATTTGGGTAACTCACAATGTCTTACTATCATTCTGATGCCAGCCAAACCTGAAAAAGTCTAGAGATGAGTGGGTCACTTCTTAATTGGGTGTGAAAGTGCTGGGAGAAAAAATCAGTGCTTGACACAGACAGAACTTCGCATGGAAACATTTTGACTTTTAGCAGTATAAGTGTTTTAAATGAGTTCCAACTCTGATCAGCCTGATTATCTCTGATTAATAATTAATCTAATTTAATCAATAAAATATTAATTCATCATGTCATTTTGAAAACACTGTAATATTTTATTTTTTGCAAACAAAATAATTCTACTGTGCTAAAGTATCTCAGTATTAAATGCACAGTATTGGTCATATTTGTTGTGTACTTCAGGGCCTTACTATAATATTCATAGTCAAAATTAAATGCTTTTAACATATTGAACTGGATTTTTAACACTTGACAGTATAAAATATTATGACAGTAAAGAAGTGAAATGAGAAACGTAGTTCATTTCAGCTTATTCTCAGCAACAAAAGATGCCTTCATTGATATGTTCTTGTAGTACATAACACTGCTGGTTAAACTGTAGGTAGAAATCAGTTGTGTCAAACTTTTCTGACCATCTTTACATTAAGGAGACTGAGTCATTAGCTGCTAAATGCAATGTTGTCTATCACTCATGTGAGTCTATACAAATCTCTGGTCAAAAAATTGTTCAAATACAGGGGTAATATTTTCAAATTGTTGATGAATCAGTCATAGGAGAAAAAAACAGTGTTATGTCATCACAAATTCTTCACAGCAATAATTACAACAATATTTCACTTTCTCTTTTAGCAGCATAGGGATTCTTTGCCCAGAAGTTCTATAAATTTAGTTCTTAGCATTACATGATAATCACATATCTCAAACATTAGTTAAAGTCCTTGGCAGGAAGGTTATGTGAATCACCTCCTTTTGTTTTTAGTGCATTTGCCACATGTTGAAGAAGCAGCAAAAATATTAGTTGCTCATGCTAAGAATCATTAAGTGGATAAAATCAAAGCACAAGAACACAAGTCCTGTCAACTGTGGGAGTTTAGTCTAGTGGAAAATAAAATCATTTACCTTGAATAGAAACTTAGATTGTTTGTATGTACTGAAATGCCTCTTTTCTAGAATTTTCTTATAAAAAGAGAACCCTACAAATAGCCCTGTTGGCTCTAGTTGCACTATTTGTGGAATAAGGAGCTACTCATCTTGCTTAAAAAATCTGAGTTTGGCCTTAAGCCATCGTGGGCCAGATTCTGCAATCCTTACCAGAGCTGAATAGTACCTTAAGCTGGGCCTGATTATGAACCGATTACTCATGTTGTGCTGAGCAGCTCTTTGCATGAATGGGGCCATTGTGAATAAACATTTACAAGTGATTCACAATTTGGCATATGTGAGTAGTCTCACTCACATCAATGCATCTACTCATGGAGTAAAGCACTACTAAATAAAAGTGGCAGAATGTGACCCTGTTGTAGTACTTGACATCTAACACGAAGATACTTTTTCATTAGCTAAATGAAATGCTGCAACCAACAGACTATCATTCATTCTTTGAGACGAGGCTGATGCAAGAGCATGACAAGTTTAATGCAGGCCTGCAACTTATCACACCTCAGGTTTAATGAAGGGTTGAATACCTGTTTGTCTAATGCATAAAATTACGCTAGCAACATGTAAGAAATAATTTCCATTGCTAAAATTGAGGATGAACAACTAATTAGAATTATATCTCTTTCACTTTATTAAAATCAGCAGGAAAATGACATATTATTTTCCCCTTTGATTTTGTAGGCTTCAAGCATCTAAAAATGTTGTAATGTTTTGAAAAGGATGTTTATTCTCCTCAATTATTCTGTCACTGCAATAAATTCCTAGGAATTGTTTAATTTTACTTGACATAAAAAGCCTTGTAAAAATGAACTTTTTTTCTGGATTTCACAAGACAATAACAGCAAATTCTGCTATCAAAATAAATAAGTAAACTGAAAGAAAGGCAACAATAAAAATGGCTTGCAGTCTGCCAGCTAAACTTTTGCTTCTTTATCCACTAATGGTGCTCTAATAAAAATTATCTGGAAATAACTTTGACATGTTCTAAATGTTATACCTTAAAAAATGATTATGTGGAAACTGAAAAAAGAAAACAACAACAACAAAAAACATCCCACATTTTAGAGCTGGAAACAGTTTGACCTGCTAAAAATCCCTTGTATTTCCACCACTTTCATCCTTTTGCATGTGGCACAAGTGTCTATATAAAACTAGTATCTTTACCTGTACTAATAAAATCGGGGTTTTGCTTTAAATCATAAGGCTCCTTTTACTGCTGTTTAAACAAGGCATAAAAAAAGGAAAAGATAAATTCTAGCCAGAATACTCTCTTAATTCCTCAGGCCAAAGCTGAAGTTAATTTTTAAAAGGAGAATAAAATTAGTAAACTACAAATTGGAGTATACATATGTGTTAAACTTTATTACTAGTAGCAAATAGGACAACCTTGCTTTCAATCAGCTGTGTAATAAACTGCTGTAAAATTCCCATTTTCAACTGATCCTCATGATTTCAAAGTTAAGTTTGTTTATTCCACAGAAAGATTACAGAATGGACCTATCTCCTATTTTTGTTTCCAAGTTTAGCCTCCTGAGTGGGAGCAGAGACAATTTGGGGGTTTCTGTGAGATTGTTTTTGTGAGTACTGGTAGTTCAGCAGTTGCTGTGATGAAATGTGCTTCCCTGATCTTCCCTTCTTCCCCCATCCGCCCTCTGTTCCTAACTAATGGTCAGAGAGAAAAGCAAGAAGGAGCAGGGAGTGCCCAGAGAGTTGTATCCTGTTCTAATCACAGCCATGCAAGTCCTTCTTTATTTCAATTAATTTACTTTGCCTTTATGAACCTGAGAGACTGACTGTTGCTTTCAAAGAGGCTGACATTTCACTCATCTGAAGGAGCTTGGAATGTGACAGGGGAAAGGGAGGAGAAGTAAATCAAAGCAGATAGCAATTCTCCAGATGTAAAGTATTTTTCTTCTCTATTTTTTTTCCACCAGAAATGTCAGAAAGTCTGCTGACATTTTAATTCCTTTGTGATAGGCTGGGAGCTGAGAGCCAAATCCTGCTGCCACTGCAGTCGAAAAGATTTTTCCTATCAACTTTAAAGGGAGCAAACCAGTCAAAAAAAAACCCCAAAAAAACAAATAAGCAAAGTATCAACAAACTGTAACTAAAACTAAATTAAATGTACTGTTATAACATCTTGAGATCAGTTACAGACTGAAACTGGCAAGCCTTGTTGGACTTTTTTATTTTCAATTTGACCATAGCATAACAAAAAACAGTAAGACTGACTGGTTTGGAAGCAAGACTTTGCTGTTGTGTTTTTTTTTCTAAATCTGGATTCTGTTGAAAGTGTCACAGTACTATTCCATGCTCTCTTCTAGTTGCCTAAGTTTCAAGATACATCTGCAAACTTAAAGATTTCATTTAATCACTAGTTGACTTACATAATCTGTGAGTGTCTTTGAAAACTCTACTAAACACTCTGTTCCTGCTTTTAATGATATGTTTGGCAAAAAAACCTCATTATCTTTAATAGGAATACACTCAGGCCCATAAAATAAAGGAGTACCTTTTATTCTCATTACATTAGTTTTGCATTGATATAACTCCAACGAGCTCACATGCATTTAGCAAAACAGCAAAACTGGCTCAGAGCAGCAGCACAGTGCTGAGAGAGTTAGGTCTACAGATTCCACCTACCATATGAACGATCATATATTTCCTTCTCTGCATGGTGCGCTTAGAGATTTACTTCATGGTTTTAGTGTAATAAATTTATTTTCCTTTACAGAGTTGTTCCCTTATGAAGTATTCATTTGTAAAGCATTAATTTTGTATACAAGACTCCTAAAAACCAATGGAGTAGACATATTTGCTGAATAGTTTTATTCTTTTTTGCAGGTTCTATAATCGTATTTCATCAACTGGTACAACAAAAGATATTTCTATATAAAAACCAAAACAAAGAGGGCTTGTTGAGCTTGATGCATGGTAAATCTATTTGGTTTATTCTTGGTTTATTGTTAAATATTATATTGCATTTGTTTAAGCAGACATTGTGTATATTGTGATCTCTAGCATTCCACACACAGCAGCTTATTGTTGTGTCCTTTAAATATGGGAAATAAAAATGTTTTCAGTTTGCTATGAAAAAAACCAAACCAAAACAAAAGGAAATGAAGAAAGGGTACTGCTATATTACATGGCCCAGGAAATATTGGCAGCATGCTCTTTGGCTTTCATCCGTAGAACTGCAATGCTGGAGGACCTCCTTTCAAACTCCGGCTTGGTTTCAAAAGCATGTCCATTGGTTGCCCCAGAAAGTAAAGAGTCAGTGAAAAAATTATTGAGGGGCATGTGGCTGAACTGATTCTGGTGGTTTGAAAAGCCCGTGTAGCCAGAATCTGTCCGGGGTGAGTGGGAATAAGGTGTCATACAGGACGACGTATCTCGTGGCAGCATGCAGGAGGTAACCACAGAACCGCTAGCCGCATTCCCTGCCCACAGATTGTTCTGAATCTGGAACATATAAAATGAATAAGATTAAATTTAGATAGTTCATCTTTTGTTTTCTGCTATGTTTGGTTTGCTTTACTTAACGCATCCATTATTAATTCTCCTCTAAAACAAGCAACAAGTGCTTAAGTAGTTCTCTGCAATCATATTAGAAAATACCATGAAGACATTACATGGGTCAAAATACTGGATCATCCACTTATAAGCAAGGGCTGCTGAATCATATTCCTTGCTCTGTCATCCATTTGCTCTGTGGCTCTGTCCTGTTTACCACTGAACCTCAGGATGCTGTCAGTCCAGCCAGTCAAAGAAAAGGTGTCAGTGTCAATATCATAGCTGTTTTCACCATAAAAGCTTCTTCTCATCAGAATTCTTTCCTAGTGTAATAGTAGGGAACAGAATAAAAGGGTAAACAAAACAAACCAGGATTTCTCAAGTGACAAAGCCCAACAAATATTCACGAAATTAAATATTGAGAAGTCTTGCATAATTACTTCAAAATAAATGAATCCATAAAATACAGGCATGGATAATACATCCAAGAGTTTTTTCCTGAAGTTGTTTCAAAGATGGTTTTAAGATAAAAATTCTTTTCATGATGCTTTTATATGAAATTATACTTGAGGCCATTTCTATTTCAGCTCTCAGCCTTAACTGGATGCACTGTGCATCCCTGGAAAACGTTGCATGACAGACTAGGAGACAAACTTTGTGGTTACCAGCAATGTCTGCTGAAGATCTGGAGTAACCACGTATTCAAGCTTTGATGTGTAATGTCTCTATACTTGGCAGTCACTTAAAGCCTCATCCTGAGTCTCAGGCCTTCTCCTATCATCTATGTATAGATGCTATTTCTGGATAGGTATTTTTCACTTATTTGTTTCTAGATGAACAGACAGAAATATTTTCAAGGCCTAGCACAAGTCAGATCCTGTCATTATCTCAGACTGCATTCTTTCATTCCTTCTCTATTCACTTTGTTTTAATCAAACTTCACACTCAGCAGCTGTTCTGTCTTTTTAAACTCTCTATATCTCTATCAGTACTATATGGATATAATTTCTGACGAACTCTGACTTCCTTGGTCATTTCTCACTTGCACTCACCATTATACAATATACAGCTTTATATTTCTTCTCCACTTTTACTTATATCTCTTTCCTGAATGCTGATTTTTTTTTAAAAAAAAATATAAATATCATGATACAAGACACTTGTAGCCCTCCTTTTTTTTTTTTTTTTTTTTTATTAACTTTGCTAAACTTATCTTCATCCTAAAAATCTGTTGTCTATTCAGTATATCATTGCTCTGATGCACTGGGATTGAGCCCACATGTCTTTGTTCTCTGCTATACATTGGAGTAATTGCAGTTACTCTTTGGTTAGCACTCTAAAGTGAATTCCCACTTCAAACTTCATTTTGCCTTTGTGTTCCAAATCCATAGACAAAGGAATTTTGGCTTTAAGATATGTAGGTTATCTCTCTAGCTGAGTAATTTTTTTCTGCCAAAGTAGAGGTCAGGGGAAGTAATGAATTATGACAGACATACATACACACACAGAAAATGAAAACATGTTTCTAATGCTGAGTTGTTTTTATCCCATTGTCCTATTACTTTGCAACAACACATACCCACCAAACCACCAACAAGCTGAAGAGATAAATTATGGTTCACTGAACTCATCTAGCTGAGATCTAGTGCAGATAGCAGGGATGAGATAGACTCTTATTTTAAAAGTTAATATTTTGAAGAGTTGTATTAGCAGGGGTCATCAGGAGCTGACAAACTAATTTGGACTCCTTGTTAATTCCAGCAGCAAGAAAAAAACAGTAAATGCTCCATTTCGGTTTCCTGCAGAAGACGGGGAAAAGTCATGGTAGCAACATGTCTCCCCAAACTCTAGGTCTGACCAACTCCTTGTTTACACAGACATGCATACATACATACACTCACATGAATGCAGCTTGCCTTTCCACACACACACATACACACAGCTATTTGGGCACACCTCAGGCATCTGTTCCTGCATATCTTAGGTGGTCTGCTGAGAGGTAATGGAGTGAATAAGGTGCCTGGGGAAGGATATCGAGGATTTTTCCTCCTTGTTGTGGGTCTCCTGAGATATACAGGAGGAAAGAGACTCTAGTGAGAGTTTCAGAACTTTCCAGTTCCTATCCTTCCCTCCTTCCTTTAGCAGTTTTTAGAAGACTCTCAAACATCTTCCCATGGGAGACCCTCTGCAACTTGACATGATCCTCAGATGCCTTATTGCTCCTTAATTAAACCACCTGAGACAGTTTTGACTTATAATCAGAAAAACTTTTTCTGGATATTCAGAGAACAGGTGGTTTATCTGGGGATATCTTACCTGGACCAATGTAAACCCTTGTCTTGTTTAAGAAAGTTTGTTGCATTCAACCACACAGACCATTCCCAAAAAGAGGAGTACATCTCTTATGACTCAGGATTCAGGGATTACTGAGTGTCCTATTGCCTGGAAGGTTTCTCAAGTCCTAGTACAGATTTACAGAATATGACAAGAAGGAAACAAGGGACCCTGAAAGAGCTGGAAAGAGTGGTAGTTAAATGTATGGCAACTGGGAAGTCGTCCACTAAGACTTATAAGGCTCACTGCCTTCTCAGACTTAATGAGTTTGGAACTACATAGCATGTGATTACAGTAAAGGGAGTAGTAAAGAAGCGGAAAGACTATAAGATCTAGAAAATATCTCCACTTTAATTAAAAGCCCAAGCTGCACACATTCTGTCTTAATCGTGAACTGGGAAAATCAGGAACTGAGTCATCCATACAAAAGTTGTTGTCTTTTTGTTGTTGCTGCTCAGGAACACTAGAAACTTTTAATTGTACTCTATTGTATTTCATGGTTACATTTATGTTTCTTGCAGCAGCAGTGACAGACTAAACAACTGCTGGGGTTTTCTTTCCCTTTCTTCCTACAAAAGAAGTCACCCATTTCTATTTCCACACTGTTCCATTTCAGTTTGTTTTGCTGATACTACTCTTTACTGAATTGAAACAGAGAGCTGATACAGCTATAAAAGAATCCAGAAAAAAGATATGTATAAACACATGTACACAGAACCCCATTCTTTTTGATGGTATTTCCAGGCCAAATGGTTAGTCTCAGAACTTTCACAAGAGGATGAATTTGCCCAGGGAGAGACTAGTTCATCTATGCAGCATCTAATACAGGAGCTAATTCTGAAGGAACTCATCATCTCTAAAGCTAACTCACACACAACAAAGTCTCATTCATATGACTTACTAAGATTTCTTTCTAAGAAACACTATGCCAAACACTATGCCAAATACTGCAGTTGTCCAGGCTGCATGGATATAATTATGGGAAGAAGTTTCCCAAAAAATCTGTTTAAATAGGAACATGCATGAGTTTGCCTTTAATACACTCATGATGGGAAGACTTCAAAAGGTTCAGAGCTTCAGCCTGAAAGTGCCCAATAACCTATGTGGTCTGGAGGTATCACAAAATCACTTTTTCCTTCCATATTTCTGGCAGTTCGGTTTGCAGTAAACTAAGTTTAGTACCACCAATTTTCCTGATATTTTTATCCTAGACAAGTCTCTTTCAATTTAACTTCAGTGAGATTGCACAGGTGTAAATGAGAACAGAATTCATCTGCAAATCCTAAAACATACCAATGTCTTGTTAAAGAAATATGTTCACAAGCTAGTCATTCCTAAAACTTTCAAAGGGGTGCCCTAGGTTTCTTCCTTAGAGGAAGGAATCCAAATTAGTAAACTTAACTTCAGAAATGCCACAAAATGCTAGAAAAGTTTTACATCTTCTCTCATGAGACAGTTATGCTTTCAAAAGAATGTTTCAACCGTATCAATTTTCTATTAATTTTTGTTGGTTGAGCGACTTCACTTTTGATAACAGATTTTCATTTCTTAGCAAGGATTTACAACATGAATATCTTGTAGTGAAATTTAGGTGCAGAAGGTATTTCTGTATTAAAAATAAATACAGTAATGTTTTACAATAAGTCAGAATTATCAGACCTTATTCTGGTATGTTGGAAGGAAAAGGGACATTATGTACATGAATTTAAAGAAAATATTTTTCCTCTTAAACTCTTGTGTGATCCATGAACTATATAAAAGGCAATTCAGTGACTGTGAATGAGGCTATACATACAGCACATCTCTGGTTTCTGTTAACATCACAAACAACTTGAGCTTTGCTCTTGTGGTTACCATGAAATTACCAGAGCCCTTCAATATATTTACCTACTGTATATTTTATACACACACACGCACACAGCCTTCCTGATAGAAGAAAAAAGTAGGATTTCATAGCTGTGACAAGAACATAACTGGAGAGTTATGGTTGATAACATGGTTATGATATCATTTCCTAAGCCTATGACCTTCTGTTTAACACTGAGGAAGAAAATTAGCTGAGTTAATTGGTCATCCCACTTGGTGTCATTGCTTTATTTCTGTCAAAATTTCAAGCTCCTAAAGACTCAACCTTCTTACACAGCACCTGAAGAAATTACGTAAACTCAAATCTCCAAATTTTCTAAGAGTTCTGCTATCACTTACCCATCTTTAGTTCTCCCATCAACAAATGTCCTGACTCATGCTAGTTGAGTCACCTGCTTATCCAGACTGGAGTCTGTTTCCAACAGACACACATATAAGCGCACACAGCTTCTATTTGAGTGGACATGTTTTTTAGTGCTTCCCATGGGAAACAAAATATTAATCTCTTTTAAGATCTCTAAATATGAAGTAATATTATTGTTGCTGTTGTTATTGTATTACATAATATATGTTATATGTTATTATAATTACTCAAGTAATTAGAAACTGCACATTGACTCTGTTTTCAGGATGTTCTTGGGCTTTGCAAGGGAGACAACAGTGGCACTAACTGAACAGTTAAGAATTTACTTAATTATAGAAAACATGAGTGTCAAAGAGACCAATTTGCTAAATCTTTGTCACTCCTCTCTTTGTGTGAAGCAACAAGCCTTATGCTGCCAGAAAACATGAAACCTGTGCTTGCATAGGGAGTTACTTTAGACAGATGAAATGATAGTTTACAACTCATGATCTGTCGGCTGTTCCTAGTCCATCAGCACAAATAATTTGGTCTGTCACTTGCCACAGTATGTTGTTTTTTTTTCTGGGGGCCTCTTAAGAACATGCAAAGTATGGGCAGAGATTTGCCTGTACTTCTCGAGTTTGCAGATTCATAGATACTCAGAATAATTTAAACTGAAAAGGACCTCTGGGATTATTGTTTCAAACCCTTGCTCACATCTAACTTTGAATTTATATCAGGTTACTCAAGCCCTATCCAGCCACGTTTTAAGTAGCTCCAGGTACAGAGATTCAATAGCTTCTATGAGGAACTTGTTCCAAGACTTTACCACTCTCATTGTATTTTTTTCTTTATCTCTAGACAGAATACTTCTTGATGTAATTTGTGATCATTTTATAGGAGCTGTTGGACCTAATGAACATGTGAAGATCTTCTGTACTGTATTGAGTTCACTTACATATGAGAGAGGCTGCAGCACACCATTTTCAGATATGTCCATAAAATGCAAGTTGGCCTTGGTAGTGAGAGACTTAATGCTGCAGCTCTAAAACATGTGATAGACTCATTCAGTCCACATTTAGGCCTTACATTTGGTGACCAAAATAAAAATCTGTTCCTTTGATTCTATGTTTAACAAGTTTGCTAAGGTGTAAATTAATGCAGGATTTGAAAAGTCATCAAGCTTTCATTCTTGTACAGGATGTTCTGTAGATAAACTGTAACTACTTCCTACTGCAATCTCAGGGCCAGTTACAATAAGAATTAATTGTATTTCACATCTATGATACAGTTAAAGACAAAATTTCATACTTTGAAAATACTACTAAATGGAGGTTCCATCTCAGAAAAAATGGATTTGCCTTATAATTAAGCCCCAGCTAAAGTTACTCACACACTTAAAGAAATACGTTTCACAAAAAAAAAAAAAAAAATAAGAAAGCAACAAACCAAATGTTGAGACTGTGAGGATGACCACATACAGTGATGATTTAGAACCAGGAAAAAATAAAAGCACAGTGCACAAACTATTTGTGAACAGGCACCACCCAAAATATTAAAAGTGTTACTCTTGTTGGAAGATCAGCCACAGCAGTACAAGTCAGCACATATGCAGCAACTAACATACCATCCAGGTGGTGGCCTAGCCTGAGCTCCATGCCGTCACAGCTAGACAGCTTGAATATATGATAAAACTTCTTTGAAGCTAGCTCAGATATGTCTACCACATCTACTCCTACTTAATCAGTGTACCCATAGCCTTAATGAACTATTGTGATTAACTGTCATTTATATGTCTACTACAGTTAAAAGAATTTTGAAGTCATATAACATGTGGTGTCTAATATATGCCATATGAAAGATTTAATTGGAGCATGTAACTTAGATTATTGCTAATGAGAATTATCCATATGTACTAAGGCTAGAGCAGAAGTGTAATGATGATCCAAGGACTTAGTACATAACACATGTATACAGATACCACTTCTACACTCTTTGATTGCCAAAACAAATCATGTGATGCCATACTGTTCAACATATTTAATTTGATTTATCAGTCTGGTGGATGTAATGTAAACTTCAGCCTCTTCCTTCTATTTTTGAGATTTCAACATTCTTCCTTCTTTATACACCTTCTGTATCACTCCAGTTCCCACACCTTTAACATGCTTTTGTCTCCGTGGGATTCCCACCTTCATTAGGCTGGGCTTTTTCCAAAAAAAAAAAAAAATTAAATTCAATCCTATCCAACTCTTGCCTGCATTTTCAAGTAAATAAGAGAAGCAAACAATACATTTCACATGCGATAGTAAGAGGGAAACTATAACGGTGTAACAGGATAAATCCTTTCAGAAGAACTTAGAACAATGACAACAAATGAACTAGACCCAAAGAACAAGCAAGAAGAAAAGATGCAAAGTATGGAAAGAGTTTACGTAGGGAAAAAATGTTGCCTCTTATATCTACTTTTCAAGGATACAGTTTAATGTTTATTTATATACTGATGCACTGATAACATCTTTATAAATTTAACTCATACAGAGAAATCTGGAGGTTTGTATGATACTTGTGTAGGCTTTTGATCAAATTTCACTCTTGTGTGTAAATAAGGAGGAGATAAAAATGAAATTTTGTCCCAGGCTTTTTGGTCCTTTGCTACTTCTCACACTTAAACATTAAATCTGACAAGGTCAAGTACCCTTTGTAGCATTAGCATTCTCACTCGGCATAGGACAGCAAAAGTAGTCTAGGAAAGACCAATAAGGTAAGAGAAGACCAAGGCTAAGCAACCTTTTCATTTTTCCTCTCCCAACACATAATATATATATCCATCTAAGATAACTATACATGTCTGCAGCTGAACCAGGCAGCAGGGAAAAAAATACATTTCTAGAGATCATCTTACCTATTTTATACTTTATATTTTAGGAAAACTTATTTGAACAGATTTTTTGGGGGAACCCATCTCTGTCATAAAAGTCCTTTTGGTTAAGTTTCCTAAACACAAATGTCTAATATTTATCTGACCACCAGCTGTCTCCCCTGAAGGGTGCATCCTTCTTGTAAGTCCTGTTCATCAGCACTGTAACCATGTCTCAGATATCTCAAGACATCTTTAACAATGCTAGACACTGTATTTTGGTGACCAAATCAAGTACGACTTGTTTACTAACATTTACTCCGATGAATTGAAGTAAACATCTCCATAAAGTGAATCTGCACTCATTTCCCCACTGATGTTATGCTACCTCTTAGCTTTTGTACCATCAGCAGAATACAGCTAGTTAATGAGGCTCAAAGTATCTGGGATAAGAGTTTTAACCAGTGAATTGTTTTCTGAGTGCACGTAAGATGACTTAGACCACAATGTGTTGCATCTGTAAGAGAAACTTGAAGCTTAAATAGTGAAACTAGTGAACCTGCAACCTTTTACTAAAATGAATTAAAAACTTGAAGCTTAAATAGTGAAACTAGTGAAACTGCAACCTTTTACTAAAATGAATTAAAAACACTGTATATAATATTTTCCTAGAAAAATCTGATTTTCAGCATAATTTTCTCAAAAGTTAAATATTTCATCTGAGGGAAAACAACAACACTGTGGTATTTTTAATGTTAAAGGCTAGAAAAAACATGTGAATAACAGATGATTGTCCTGGAATATTGTACTATCTGTCCTCTGCGATCCAGATCTTGCCAGTACAATTAAAGAAAGATGTATGTGTGCAGAATTTGGACAGTTTAGGAGATACTGAACTTCTTGGCAGCCAGCTGAGTAATTATTTTGTACAACAAGGAACACCTGAAGCCAACATACTGGAAAAATAATTAAGGTTAGACTGAATTAGAAAAGCGAAGAATTATGATCTAAGAAAAAAGCAAAACAAACCAAAATTGTTTATTATTATTTTGAAAATAAAGATGCGTAATTTAATAACAAAATTAGACTGTATTATAGAAATGCGGGTTGGACCAGACCACCTCCAGAGATCTCTTCCAACCTCAACCATTCTCTGATTCAGAGCCAACCTTCTATGTGAAATAAGTAGAAAAGATCATTTCCTCCCAGGAAAACCTTCCAGGTTTATATAGTCACACAATGCATAGCAACATCATGTTCTTAATTTGTACTTGATGAAGATAATTGGTGAAGAGACTAAGCAGAGGTCTCCACACCCTCTGTTGACTGCAAAAGAGACTGAAGTTTCTGCTGGAATGTAAGTGGGATGTCTGTTTTGTGAACATATCCATGGTGGGGTTCAAAACAGAAATCTTCAGACTGCAAATTCATATAATTCACACCAGAAATTCACATTTCTTCCTGTTCCTTCTGCCACACAGCAGTACATATCTCAGTTTGATTTCATCATTTTTCAACATTCATCTTATGTTTTTTGCCAGCATCAGAGAGTCTGTTTTCCTCCATGTTAATAAAGGCTTCATAAATAAGCTCTAGTGATCTGTGTTCCACAGTCCCCAAGAAAAACTAGTTACCCAATAGTATGGCAAAGCTTGTCTAATATTTACTGATGTCAGTGTCACAGTAAGAGTGCTTGTACACATGGAAAAAAAAAAAAAAAAAAAAAAAAGGAGGGTAAAAAAGGAAAAGGAAAAAAAAAGGATACTTGATTTATTTTCTTGCATTAACTACACTGAAAATCTATAACACTAAAACCAAACATGCAGATAACAATTTTAAATATCTCGTTCTGCCTGAACTGTGGGATAAATTAATGAGTTTATAGCAAGTCATGTACTTTATTTTCCATAAGTGGGGCATTTATAAATGGACACCTAGTTCAAAAGATTTGAATGTAGTGATGTTAGTAGTCATTGTTTTTTAATATAGATTTTCAGTGTCTCAAGCATTCTTACTGGAAATGTTATGTATATGATATAGACATGGTTTTACTGAAGGTAAGGATTTAAGACCTTGAAACTATGAAGAATTACCACCAGCTTAGCAAGAACGTGAACGTACATTGACTGTTCTGTGATAATTGCCTGGATACCTATACATATTCCAGCATACAGCAAAGTACTCACTTTCTTCACTGTGGAGTAAGATACCTTGTTTTTATTATGTAGCCAAACTATGCATGCAAACACACAACTGAAATAGCCAATATAAAGTGGACTCACACCTTCATTTAGCTCTTTGTTCCTATTCATGGAGTACAGTACACTACAACGCAATTTTCTCATGGAGGTGACCAGACTCAATTACATGTTTGTGCCTGTCTGTTTACCTGCACTGTGTTAGTCTGTGGTTGTAGGTGAGTACTACATATTTATGTTTATGAATGAGTATACATTTTATATTTCTACACATTTTAGAGTTGCTTTATTTAAGATTATGGTACTGACATTTCCATTTCAATCTCTTGTTTTTAAGAACTTATAAATTAATCATAGAAAGTTTTGCCAGACTGAAACTTAGTTTTATCATCAGCCTTAGAAAGATGTTTTTTAACAAATTCATAAAGAGAAATGGAGTGAATTCACTCATGTTTTTAACAACCTGAAAGTATAGAATAGATATTTCACTGTGTTTAGATTGTTATGGATGTTATTCTCATATAATTCAAGTGTTTCTTTTTTAAGAACTTTAATTTTAGGACAACAATCTTAAGTGCCTATCAATGACTTGCATTATTCCATTCTCTTTGACTAATGGAAGTTCTGTCAGTTGGGAAAATTTGTAGATGCAGTCCTACTAAAAATAAAATACGAGCTTGGGGACACAAAATTTAATCTAGAGAACTTAGTCAGATATAGAAAGCCCAAAGCTTAAGTATTATTCCTTGTATCATCTGTTGTGATGCTATAGATGTCAGAAAGGCCTTCAGAAGATACTTGAACACCTTAAGTGAGATCTGTGAGTGACCATGCATCTATGTCTTTGTGACTCTGCCTAGGAGCCTTTACGGTCTTTTTGCATACTTCCACCCAGCTTGATCTCAAACAAGTATTGTGTCCTCCTACTTAAACACAGAGTGTATCATGCAGTGTTTTCTGATGTAATTTGGGCTAGTGCACTATTACATTATAAAATTAAAATAGGCAGACTTATAAGTGCCACCAGATCTGAAATGGTTGTGTCCATGTTCTGAGTTGCCAGAACACAAAGCAGCTCTGGCCCAAGCACCAAATCTAGTAACATGCAACCTCCTCAGAGGTAAAGCACTTCAAGCTGGGTAGATGACACATGAGCCCAAGGCGTCTGGTTCAAAGCTAGTCACATTCAGTCTGTGTAGAGTGTGACCAAAGCAAGCCCACATAGAATATGAGTATATTCTTAAGGCTCCCAGAGATACACTCGCCTAATGAACTAGAAGAGCACCAGGACACCAACGGTGGAAGGACTCTACCACAGAGACCCATACAATATTTTTGCTTTGTATGGTGCTTTTTTTTTTTTTTAAATTATGTGGTAAAAGCAATGGGAAGCTAGAGACATGAAAAACAATGGCTTCAGAATAAAACTATTCAATGTACTAAAACAAGCAAGCAGAAAAACAATAGCAGAGAGTGAGGCAAGGCAGTAAACCAAAGGACTGGAGAACAGAGACAGAAGATTATGATCTTATTACACAGTATACCTTACTATATACTAACAGAGCACTGAAAAAGAAAAAAATAAATTAAACTAACTAATACGGTCTGAGAGCACTTTCTTGTCTCTCTGCCTCCCTCTCCCAGTCATATACATTCAATTCTGATTTTACATGACCATAATATGGTTTCATGCTAGTAGAAGACTTGATGTATTCAATGGTCTATTGAGGTCCATAAAGAAATGGTGCATGTTTAATACATCAGAAGGAAGCTGTCTAAGAGATCACATAGTTTATGCCTCATCTTACCAAAGCATACAAGAGCAGAGTTGTTAAGATAGTTGTGCCTGTAAATATAAGTATCCCAGAAGAGAAATCCTGACTTTACTGCAGTCAGAATTACATCATTCTTGTCAATCTCAATGGGTCTAGACTTCATCCAGAATTTGTGTATGGACCTAAAAGTGATGCAAATCACCACATAATTTTATGTGCAGAAAAGACTTAGCTGCACAACCATGTTGCCAGGCATTCTCAGTATATAACTTATGCAAAACTCTGCAGCTCCTAAGATTGTTGTTTAAGAAATACTTGTATTTTAAGAGTTAATTATTCATATTAGATGTCGGAACTGTTGTTCACAGTGGCAGGTCCTGTTGACATGTCTAAAGAACACAAAAAGCTAAACACAAGAAAGTCGTCATGCATCTTCTGTGCACATGTGTGGCTAAGGATGGAAGAGAAGGTAAATGCAGAATCAAAGTACTACTTGGTCTTTACCATACCTGAGGGTAGCTGTCAGTCCTTGGAAGAACAGATATATCATAGGTGGCTGCAAAATGGCTCTTAGCTTGCTGGATCTGGCCATAGCGTTCTCTTTTCCTCCATTTTGCTCTTCGATTCTGGAACCAAACCTATAGTGTATGAGGAAACAATCATCAAGGTAAACTCAATTACATACTGTGCAGAGTTTTAGGAAAAGCCAAGAGATTTTGGACAGTAGCTTTGAAAATTTCTGTTTATCTAAGAAAGGGAAGTTCTCTGCCTGAGGATGAATTTCTTGCAGTTTCAGTCTTCTCAGTGTCAAACCCACTTATTATTTCTGGCTGTTTTAAAAGTATGCATTATTTCCTTTCTAGTGTCTCAAAAAAAAAAAAAAAAAAAAAAAAAAAAAGGCAGAGGAAACATCAGTCTGTAGGCAGTGCTAATTTTGACACATTTCTGTTCCGTAGAGGAAAATCACCAAGTAGCAGCAAATCAAATTGTAAAGAAACTTTCTCTTAATTTCACATACCCACAGGATCTGCCTCCTAGAGGTACACATAACCTTTATCAAGTGTAGTAATGAAAAGGCAGGAAAAGCTGGCACCAGGACAGTAGTCTGCACTGCAGAAAAAGTTTCTATAAGGAAGGCTAACAGGGCAAGAAGATGATAAAAAATCATGAGATCACAGAGTGTTTTAAAATATTATGACTTTTTTTCACATTTGTGTTAGGTGATATCTGTTTCTGATAATGGAAAACTAAAGAATGGTGCTTTACATTTAGACTATGAAACAATTTAGACCTGAAAAAATGCCTTTTTGTCAACTAAAAGCTATTTTCTTTATGCTTAAATAACCTTTGGACTGTTCTGTAATATTCTGAGTGTCAACTGTTATCTCAAAACATATTATATGCACATTTCTTGCTGACTGATATCTGTTATTGTCCTGTAGTCTTCAAAAAGTTTTTTTTCTTTCAAACAGCTAAGATTTACCCAGATGAATTAAAGGGATTGCTAAGAAAAGTAACTGTTCCTTTACAAAAGTAATACTATCCAACCAAGTCTTTATTGTTCAGTTATGAGCAAACTCATTCTGACTCTTTTTAAAGAAGTCATGTTACTAACAGAACCATTACTTTTTAATGGGAACAATGTCATTAGTTAGTCTTCCTGCCAAATAGATCGTGAATCCATTTGGATAGATACATACATTAACAGATTTTTTTTTTTTTTTTTGTATAGACACTGCCTGTGAATCCCATTTTGAGGGAGATTTTCTGATCTCTGATGGTGGGATATTTAAAATAACACTGCTTGTTTCATAATTAAGTTTTTGCCTTGATCTTTGGAGAACTCAGCTGTCTTTTGATGCTGCTTAAGCAACCAGGGCATAATTTTACTCATTTTAATTCCCAAGGATTTGTTGCAAATTTTGTATGTGCAATCTTTTAAAATGTACTTAGCAATCAAAGCAAGGCCTGTGCACGTAACTGCTGAGTATATATTGTTTGAGGAAAAAAAATTGTCCTGTCTCCACAGGAGGCATCAAGAACACGCTAAGGGAATTTAGTATGAAGCCCTTTCATTGAAAAAAGACCTTGACAATCTCCTTAAAATGGGTGCCAATTACTTCACTGACTTGCAGCAGGAAAGAGAACAACTTAGATAAATTAGGTTCAGGTTGGCTCTCTCTGCATGTATGCAGGACAAATATTAAATTGGATGTTGATGAAATGGCGGTGAAGGGAAATGGGTAAGGTATCCAGCTGATCACTCTGCTAAACTAAATCAAACAATTTGCTTGAATATATAGTAACTAAATGAGAAAAAAAGTACACATTTTTTTCCTTTGACAATCCCCCAAAATGTTTCTGTTTACATCACTTTACTAGAAACTGACTCTTGGCAGAGATAAAGTAACCATTTGCCTCCACAAAGCAATGTAAAAATCTGCTGCTTGTTATCCTTGAATTGCCAGATGCTTGCCTCTAATGATGTAAGGCCTTTTAAATTGCTTAATCTTGTGATGGAATACTGTTGCTACTCTGGATAAAAATGATCACCATTTCCTTTCATATTTAACATATGCAAAATGCAAAGATCAGTTATCTTTTAAGAAAGGGGACAATGTGTCTAAATAAAATAACGATATATATTCTGTGAAAGTCTGGTGCAGACATATGTATTTTTACATTTACGCTCTTATTTTTAATACTCTTGCCATACGAAGCTTCTAAAACAGAAAATAATGTGATAAAAATTTGGTTGACACATTTTAGCCCAATTGTCCCCTCCCTGTTCTGACTATTAATTTATTCTTGAAATAGTTATGATTATTCCAGAATTATGCAATTGTAAGAACAGTGTTTTAACATTATGCAATCTTCTTTTTAAGTCAAGACTAAATCCTAATGAATGGAAGTCATATTTGGAAAACTGTACCAAATTCAGGCGGAGAGGGATTGCACAGAGCCTGAAGAGTTAAAAGCCACTGAACTAAATTCCATCAGCATCACTGATATCATGTCCATGTAACTGACACACGAGTTTGGACTCTATTTTCCAATGACAGCAGTGAATATGCTGTCGGGTTGAATAGACATGAGGAGAACACTTCTTTATAAAATTAATTAGCTGAGTTCATTTCTGAAAGTGATCCTGGTTTAATTTCAGTCGTATGCATGTGCACTGACGTCTATTTCTTTATATGCATGTGTGAGTATGTGTTTAATTACAAGTTGTGAAGTTGTTATCATATTCAAGTCACTAAATTAATAAAATTAATCCCAGTCTGCAAGAATCAACAGGACTGTTATTCCCTAAATTGAAATTATGAGTATCACCAGAGTGGAGAAGATCTCTAAAAACAGGATAAACTCACAAAATGCAGCTCACAGTCTTTTCTAAGGGAAGATCTCTAAGTGGGGGAAGGGCTGCATTTCCTGGATATTTAGCTTCTTTTCTCACCGTTACACATCTAAAGCCATAAATACTGTTAAGATTACTATATGAGTATATACTGAATGAATCAGTTATGCAAGTTTAAAAACCAACAAATCTACTTCCTAATTTTGTGATTTTTAAACTCATTCCATACAACAAAGGTTAAAGGATTGCATCCTTGCTCTACACAGACACACACACACACACATATATATTTATACGCATTCATGTATATGCAGTTTCACTGTATACTCTTTGGATGGAAACAAGGAATTTGATTACTTTTTAGATTGTACTTTTCATGCTGTAACTCACAAAATCCTCTGCACCCGAGTTCTGCATTGTCATCACTCTGAACTACATGCAACACATCTTTTTAATGGGATCTTTACATGTAACACTTTCTGTATTTGCTGCCTGGAGTTCTGAGAGTAAAACAGGACTACCAGAGATCAAGACTACTTTACTATTGATGCTGTTTTCTCATCTTTTAAACAAGTTTCTAGAATAACAACACAAGCTATTTAAAAAAATAACAAGTTACTTTAGTACTGCAGCATAACAGCTCATATCCATAAAGAAATAAAGCAAAACGAGCTATTTACTTTAGCTTTATGGGCTTTTGTACAATCCCCAAGAGCGTCATTTACCAGTTCCTACAATGCACAACTTGTCATGGAAACGCAGAAGTTTGGTTCCTACCTGGACTCTGGCCTCAGTGAGCTCTGTTCTCAGAGCTAGCTGTTCCCTTACATAGACATCAGGGTAGTGAGTTTTCTGAAATACTTTCTCCAATTCCTCCAGCTGCAAACTGGTGAAAGTTGTTCTGTGCCTCCTCTTCTTACTGCTGGAGACATTACTGTCACACTTATCACCGAGTTCATCCAGTTCCCCCTTCTCCTGCATCCCTTTCACTGGAGACATCCTGAGATTGTTGCAATTGTCCATGGGCCTGCTCAGCTCTGCGTGAAGAGGCTGTCCTTCCACTTTAGTAATCCCATAGTTCACTGTACACAAGGTGGGGGAGGGAAATAACGGGTTAAAGGAGGGGGCTTTCGATTCAAGAGTTCACACAAAACAGTTTCACAAGGAACCAGATTCTATGTGGCTGCATATTTCTATACAAGATCGTGGAATCTGTAATATTCATCACAGACAGTAAAAGTACTAAATCACTTTGAATTTTGACTGAGAATTATATCTGAAAATATCGTCTAAAATCTTTCAGTGTAAGGAGACTGTATGAGAGTACTTGAGTATTTTTACTCTGCTACTACAGTAGCTAATAATCCATGAAATCAGCTTCGACTAGAGTTGCACAGATAAGGAATCTTAGACCAAAACAGATTTTCGTATAAGATAAGTGGCATAAAGCTATTGACAAATGTGCCTTTAAACTTGGAAGCAGATGTAAAAAATCTATTTCTATGAAAATACGAAATAACTGTGAAGTAAACTAAATAGCTGTAAACTGACAAATCAAGAAGCAAATGAAACCGAAAATTAAATTCAGTTTACAAACTCAATAGATTCCATATACCTTCTCTTGGATTTGAAAAGTGGAATTGTTTCTAATTAAGTTTGTTATGGTTACAAAATACAGAGAGTTTCTGCAAAATGTAACTTATTAAAAGAGATCGTTTCATACACTTTGTATAAGGATTGCAGAAACTATTTGTCTTTAGGTAAAATCTGAGTGGTAGAGATAAGAAATATTTCTCTGTAGCTTGTTAATAAGAAATGAAAATATCTCGTATTTTTCCTATTTTTATATATCTCACATCACTGAAAAAGTCATGCAATATGTTACAGTATTCGAAAAGGCTTCCCCCCACCCCCACCCCCCCTCAGAAACAGGCGAAAAAGGTTTAAAATTCTATTGAAGTTAAAATCTACAAAGATGGCATGTAACATAAGAACCTTATTTGGGGATTTTCTCACATTCTCAGTAATTTCTTTTCTTTCAGTCCGAGTTGATTTTAACCAAACACAATTTTTAGATACTTACCGTCAACACATACATAGATAGGAAATGCCCCAAAGCCCCCAAGGCACACATTAAATGAGCTAATTAAGAAAAACTGCGATGTATAAATCAATTTTGTGGAGGGTTTTTGGTTTTTTTTTTTTTTTTTTTTTTTAAGTTGCCCTGGCAGAAATCTGTCATTATTTCTTACAAACTGTTTCACAACGAAAAAGATGTTCTCGGAAAAATACTTCAATGCCTACACGAATTCAGAAAATGTAAGATAGTGTTAGTCTCATTACTGCAGCTGATCTTAACCAGATTTCCCGATTCTGCTAGGAAAATACTTTTAAAATTATTTTTTCTATACGTGATTTACATCATGTTGGAATAATGGGGAAAACTTTTAACGTTTCAAAGATAAAACATTCCGCATTCTCCTTGCGGATCAGCTAGGAAAAAACATAATATCTAACACTGATGCTTGAATTATTTGGGTCGTTTTCGGTCCGCATGAAGAATCACTGTTACGCATTCTTCAGTAACGCAGCAAAACCACCCACCGCTGTCCTCGCAGAGCGTTGTCTGAAAGCACCGAGCGTGACCAAGCGCCCTCCCGTTCCCACCCTGCGCGGCACCTCGCCGGCCGAGAGCCGGCCGTGCCCGCCGCGCCGCGGGCCCCGGCCCCGGCTCCGGCGCTGTCTCTCCCGGGCGGTTCGCCGCCCGGAATCGCAGCTGCCCGCCGCGGACGGGGGGACGCCGCACGCCGGCCCCAGGCCTCGGCGCCACGGGGGGCGGCCGGCGACGGGGCCGGGGGGAGGCCGAGCCCTCCCGCACCCGCCGGGCCCCGCCGGCCGCCGCCGCTCCGCCGCGGCCGCCCCGCCGCGGCCCTTCCCCGCCCGTTTCCCCCCCCCCCCCCCCCCCCCCGCCGGCCTGCTGGTCCCCGGGTCGGGCGGGCCGTGCCTGCGTGCTCGGTGCTGCGCTCCCCGCGCCCCGGCGCTCCCGTGGCGGCGGCGGCGGCGGGGGCGAGGCGGGGGAGCCGGCCCGGGGTCGGCGGGGAGGGCGGCAGCCGGAGGGGCAGCGCTAGAAGGGTAAGGGCGCTTCGAAGTAAGCGCTCATCTTTTCCCGGTATTATCGTTGTTGTGGTGGTTGTTGCTGTTGTTACTCTATTATTATTATCATTATCATTATAACTACCTGACAACCCCTCTCATGCCACCACCCAAAGGATGCTCAGCTGCCTTCGGTGTCCCCGGACAGAAGCAGCCCTGGCTCCCCTCTACCTTTCCAGGGAGGGCGAAGCACAGGAGCGAGAATAGCCCTGGGATGGCGACTCACCGTTGTTGTCCTGGCAGGGTGATGTCCTCTCCAACCTCACATGATGCTCAGCCCTTTGCAGAGGGTTGAAGGCCTGCACGCATTTGCTGCCTGACGTTTTGCTATAAAAGGACTCATTGTCCAAAGTTTCCATAACGTGCTCCAAAGTGCCTCCTGCTCCCATGTAAAAGTCACTGTTCTTGCTCGGCTGGCTCTTCAGGGCAAACTTCTCGCTCAGAAAATCCATAATCATCTAAGGTTGCTTGAGAGCCTCTTCCCTAGACAGATGCTGGACTGTGAGCAGTGGAGGGAGGGAGAGTGGGTGAGTGGATGGGAGGGAAGCAAGGAGGGGGGGAAAGACGTTCAGAGCTCAGGGAGCTGTTTTGCCTCTGAGCCTTTGATTTGTCTTGTCTTGAAAGGGGGAACCCGAAGTTGCTCTTATATCTTGAAGCTCAGCAGGGCTCCTTATGCAACCTCCCATTTCTAATGAATATGAAAATAGGCAAGCAGTGTAACTCCACCCCAGGTCCCCCAAGACCTAATCCCAACACAGGAGGGAGTTCCAGGCCCATTTTCAACAGAGAGATGCGTTTCAGACAGACACACATAGGCGTGTGAGGAGGGTGAGGGGAGACAGGGGGAGAGGGAGGACACATGAAAAGGACATTTGCCCTCTGCAACCTATTCGCATTTCTCAAGGGATCCTGGAAAGAGAATAAACCCTGACTTCCCTCCCTCTCCCCCCAGCTCCCCGAGGGGTTTAGAGCAAGGTAATTTCAGGGGCACATACCCTCAAGTAAAGGATCTTCTTTAATAAATCTGACTGATACCTCAGTAGCTGCAGTCCTGTTCTCTGAAGCTGTAAAATTAAGAACTGGTGTTCCTTCTTTATTAAACACTCAGAAGTTTGGTCCTAAAGTTAAAGAGAGAAAGAAATATTATAGGCAGGGTTTTTTGGTTTTTTTTTTTGTGTAGAGGAAATGGAAAATAGAGGAACTTCTAAAACTAGAAATCTCTCACATCAGAAACTGGCCTGAAAGAGAATTTGACTGCTATCAAAGAGATCCAGTCTGCCTCTGTGCGTGTGTGTGTGTGTGTGTGTGCGCAAAGCTCTTGAAACGGGTGCTTTATTTTAAATCTCCTGAAATATTATCACTACCGACTTGAAAAAAAATACAGTTTCTAAATGAAAGTATTAAAACAGAGTCTTGGGTAATAAAAAGAAAAAGAGCCATATATGTACACATTCCTATGGATATTGAAAAAGCGGGTGGTTTTCACCCAAAGTGTGAGCTTTGAAGTGTTGAATTCCTTGGTCCTTTTGCGCATAGACAGGATTTAAAACACAGGCAAAAGAGAGAGAGGGAACTATTTAGAAAAGGCCCAAATTATGGAAAAGAGCTGCTTCCTGCTTCTCGGTAAAAGGAGTACTCGTTGGAGTAAAGTAAGACCAAGTCTGCCACCACTTCAGATCAGTATTTCAGCATCGTGGGCCCGAGCTTGTCTGTTCTATTAAGGCTATCAGTGGGCCCTTCCCCCATGCTGGGGGAGAATAAGGGGAGCTTTAATGAGCGGTTGAAGTAGAGGTGCAGTAAGGGCCAGCCGGGACTGCTAAGTGTCTTAGAGACCTTTCCTGTGAACCCAGCCAAAGGTGAGAAGGCCAGTTCAGGTCCAGTCTTTCCCGGCGAGCAGCTCCCCTCCTTCTTCAGCTGGTCTCTAGTTTGACATTTTCCGGGAGAAAGGGGTGGCTGAGTGAGGGATGTTTCAACTACAGTCGGGCACGCACACGCACAACCTGCCCTTCCTTCCCTGCTGTCCCGCAGGGCCGGGCTGCCACCTCGCATCTCTGTCCCGTTTCCCAGCCCGTTTACCTGCCTTTGCCACCGGCCTGCGGCTGCGGGAGGCGCGGAGCCCGGGCAGGCTGCCCCTGTCGCCCCGCCGCACCCCCCGGGGCTGCTCGGCCCCGCCGCGGGGCAGTGCAGAGGCGGCGCTGCGGAGCTTGGGGTGTTTCGTGGGACGGGGGAGCTGCTTTGCCCGCCCGTGGGGAGGGAGAGGTAGAAGCGGTTCCTGTAAACTCCCAGGAGGAAAGAAGGGAAGGGGAAGGGGAAGGGGAAGGGGAAGGGGAAGGGGAAGGGGAAGGGGAAGGGGAAGGGGAAGGGGAAGGGGAAGGGGAAGGGGAAGGGGCGCGGAGGGCGAGCGGTGCCCCCGGTGCGTGGCCAGGTGTGGCGGGGGTCAGGCCGCTGCCTCGCAGGGGCGAGGCGCAGGACCCGGCCCCGGGAGCCGCTCCAAGGACAGTTCCCGTCCCTGGATTTTTCTTGAAGAAGCGGCACGTTTCCTCCTTTGCACCTTTTGGCGCAACGCTTGCTCCAGACTCGGGGAAATAGATCCTGCCCCTGCCCCCCCACCCCCGCCGCCCGCATCTCCGTGTGCCGGCGTTTCGGCAGCTTGTTTAGAACTGCGCCTTAAAAGCACTAAATGCCTTGGGGGAGGGAAAAAAAGAGGAGAAGAAAAAAAAAGGACCTCTCGGTGTCTTTTAAATGAAAGACACATGCAACGTTGTTGCAGCGTGCAATCCACTTTTATCCCAATAAATGTCCCTCTTTAAAAGCAGATATTAAACTCCGGGGGAGCCGAGGACAAGGAGCATCTCATAAGCCCATTAAAAAAAAATTAAAAAAATAAAATAAATAAATAAAAAAACCAAACCAAACAACAGAAAACCCCAAACAAAACACGAGCTCCCAGCAGCATCAGGGCTTTTTCTAGGGAGGCTGTCTGAAGTGCGGGTGCCCGCCCGCGGGGACACGCGTGTCCCGCTGGCGGCGAAGATCCGCCTGGGCGGTGGCGGGGCTCGCTCCGCGCCGGGCGGCCTCGGGAGGCCGCGCACTCCGGCAGCACCGGGCTCCCCCCCTGCTTCCCTCCCCTCCCTCCCGGACGGACCCGGCCACCCCGGCGGCTGCGGGTAACCCGCGGGGCGGTGGAAGAGCCGGCCTCGGCTGGGGACCGGGCTGGGGACAGGCGGCCGCGTCCTCTGTGCTCTTCCCTCCCGCTCCGCTGAGGAAAGAAAGGACCCCCTCCCGCAGCACCGTCACCCCGGGGGTGACTCCACTCGCTTCTCGCCCCTTCGTAAATCGCTCCCCGACGCCGTGATTTATATGTGCGCGTACCGTATCTGAGTGCTAAAGATAGAGAGCGACACGCATTATAACTGGATCTTAAAATCTGTCTCTCCTCCCCCGGAAAATAAATAAATAAATACATAAAAATCAGAGTGGTTCCACATCACTGTTAGCTCTAGGGGCCAAATTCTGCTCTCATTTACCTCTGTGCAACCCAGCTGACTTCAAAGGGAAGGAGATATGGAACCTAGGGGAGAATTGGCGCCACGTATGGCATTCGTTCTCCTTAAAAGCTTGAAAAGAGAAAGCTGACTTCAGCGGGCTAAAACCATTTAAAAGGGGTTGGACAGATCCCGGGGGAGAAGGCGGCAAGGAGAAAAAAAAATAAAAATCCTGTGCTGAGGTGAGACAGCTTTGAAAAGCATCTTTCTTCAGGGACTGATTCCCTCCGCCAGGCAGCCCCGGTTATTAAGAGCTGCGTGCAGATGTGCCGCTGTGTTTCCAGAGATGGAGTATCTCCTAAACCTTCTGTGAAAGGGTGTTATGTGTGATGGAGAGACGTTTCGTGGCCAGAGGTGGTGTGAAGGAGCTCGCCCCGGCAGTGCATCGCAGCTCCTCGGGGGAAACCTGTCCCCTGAGGGAAGCCGGGCGCTCACACCGCGGGAGGCTGCCCCGCTTCGGGATCCGCGGGGCAACCCGGGGGGGGGCAACCCGGGGGGGGGCAACCCGGGGGGCAGGCGGGTTGCCTTTCCCCCCGCCGCCCTCGCATTCCTCCCCTTCCTGTGATCAGAAGTTACAGATCCAAGCGTAGGAACGAGGATCCCACGTAAACTACAAGCGACTCGCTGCCGAAAAGTGAACGGAGCGGGGAGGCGTGTGCGCGCCCGGCGCCGGCCCCGCAGGGTGCGGGACAGCCCGCTCTGGGCAGGGTGGCCGCTCCTGGGTCCCCAGCTGCTGCCGCCGCTGCTGCGCTGGATGGCAGTTTCCAGCCGAAACTGCTACTGCATGTTCGAGGGATCTCCTCAACGGCTCTCCTCACATTCTTGAGTTTGTTTAAACCGAGTGAGAACGGCACCAACACGGGCGAGGATGTCCCTTCCAAATGCCCAGGAATCGCGTCCCTCCCCCCCATTTCTAATATCGGTTTTTAACTATGGATGCCAGGACACTGAGAAGATATTTTTATTTTTAAATCTGTCTTAAACCAACACTTCTCTTCCCTCCAGAAAAGTTACAACACGAAATTTATTTAGGGACTGAATGGGAAGATATCAGCGCTACCTGGGACTGGGCTAAACGAATTTTGGGGGTCTTATTCGCTTCCTTCCGCATACACACACTCCAGTTATCCGGGAAAATGGAAGGGGAAGCTATGAAGATGAGAGCTGAGTGTTCCCGCGGGGGAGCAGCCCCCGCGCTGAGGGGCGGCTGAGGGCTGGCAGTAGTGGAAGAAGGGGAGCGATGCATTTCTTCCTTGAATGGGATCCAGTACCCCAACAGCCACGAGGGGAAAGAAGGGTCCGTGAAATACGAAGAGAATTGGCTGTCTCGAAAAACAGGTGCTCCAATGGCTCAGTATTTCCACAAGCCTTCTGTTTTCTTTACTGAGGCTTTACCTAGCTGTTCATTTCACGTTCAGACCCAGATATTTTATTGCATTAGGTCGGCTCAGGAGTGAGGCTACGGAGAGACCCTCCGAGAGGCGAACGCCTCTGTCTCTGCCGCCCGGTCCTGGGAAACGACCGACCTGACCCGCGGAGGCGAAAGAAGGTGTAAAAAGAGACTCCGCCACTCGCTCCACATCTCCCTCCCAGCGGAATGTGGCGAATTGAAAATTACAGATTCAAAATCTAGCTTGGCTGAGTTATAATTTTCCAGACATCCTGTTTGTGAGAAGAATCATGTGAAGTATTCTTACTGCCAGCAAAAAAATGTGCAATGCATCTCAATGAACACTGAAAGAAGTTGAGTTTTGGGGGCTGTTACTTTTTTTTTTTTTTTTTTTTTTTTTTTTTTTTATCTATGTTAAGCATCACTAGCCTAATGCCTAAAAGTAACGATTGTTCTTCGAATCTCCGCACTCAGGCTGCAAAAAGGTCCCGATCCAAACCCCGTTTAACGAACTTTCTTCCTAAAGAGCAGGTTTTGTTCATCTAAGAAAGCAAACAAAAATCAGTTCTGATGTAGGTGGGTAGTCTTCAGATTTTCCGCTCGGAGGGGAAGTGTTTCATTGACATTGTTTGGAGTGACTTTTTAACAAAAACCTGGGATCTGTATTTTCACAGATAAGTGAAAGTGTAGAAGCAAGTCGACTACACTTCCACTCGGTAATTTAATGCTAATTCTGCGTGGGCAGAGGACGAGACCGTTGAGCCCCGCTCATCTCGCACAGGGAAAGTGATGTGTCGTTTCTCATTACGCTGGGCCCGAGCCTGGAGCCTTTCCCAGCCAGACTCGAGGTTCAGACGCTCCCAGATTTTGTCCACAAACCAGCCAAAACGTAACGACAGCAATCATTTCACGGTTCCTACAGTTTGGCGCTTTGACAGTACCTCAGCTGTTTGGGAGGTTTCCTGTATGACACCTGCACAGATAAAATGGAGATTTCATGTGCCTCAAAGGCATTTTCAGGGGGAAGACAAGAAAGTGGTGAATGGGAGGGTTGCCCCGTCCCTCTCCGCCCGTTAGGAAAGCGGGATTGCTGTCAGAGCTGGTCGAACCTCAACAATTTTCCTCTTGCAACACGTAATGACTCTTCTTAAACCGTCTAACGTTTCTTTCAACACAAAATGGAATGAGATAATATTTAGTGTGTGGATTTAATCTTAGCCCCATAGGAAATCGCAGCAGAGATGCTCTATAAAAGCATTAATGTCTTATCTTGATCTAGTTCAAATTATAATGAATCCTACTTACATATGTGCTATAAAAACAAATCCTACAAGAATTATAATCTATGCTTTATCGGGCTGCTATTGTAGCCCTTTATCAAGTTTCGAAAGGATTTGAAAGTTGGGCCGTGGGACTCAGAGCCCTGTGCAGTTTGACACTATCAGGAAGAAGAGATCTGCTCTGAAAGATGCTTCTCGGATGCGATTTTTTTTTCGCTCCTCACTTCGAATAAGAGACGGATCCGGCTTTCCACTCGGGATCATAGGAAAGACGGGCACAGCCTTCCCCTGCCTTCAACCGGAGATGGCGCGGCTCCCGGGGGAGGCGTCTGTCCCGCCCGCCTTTGCGGGGGGACAAACCTGCCGGCCGAATTAGCCGAGCTGGGCTAGTGCTCCAGCAGCTGGATCTGCTCTTTGAAATACAGATCCTCCCCCCGCCCGCTCCGCCGCCCTTCCCAGTAAATTAGAGAGATACACGCAAGGCAAAATACAAACACCATTCTTCATATCAAAGAAACAGGCGTCTTAGGAGAAAAATCCAAACGTGAAAAAACTCTCTAGTAGGTTTTGCAGTATATTACAGGTGAACATTTGCCTCTTCCCCCCTCCCCGGGAATTTATGTCCAAGGAGTGGGCGCTCCCGCAAAGCAGCTGATTAAGAGTTTTAAGTGTAGAAAGCCTAACTAAATAAAGCTGTTTGAGCTGCGGGTTTTTGTGTGGGTTTTTTTTGTTGTTGTTGTTTTGGGGTTTTTTTTTGTTTGGTTGGGTTTTTTGAACCAACGATCCCTTCTCGCTCTCTGATCGCGAGCCGACTGAGAGCTGACTGCAGAGCCCTGAGCATTAGAACACCTCTGCAAACGAGCAAACCGAAAGAAAAGCCCTCCTCTGCAAGCCACGCGGTCTTCCCTGATGGCAGTTTGATTAATTTTGGGACAATTCCGAAAATATACGGGCTGTGTTACCGGAGCGACCCCGAGGCTCTGAATGTATCGAGGGGCCTGGAGAGTGCGGGGGGGACTCACTTGTCATCTCAGATGAATTGATTTCTTCTAAGGCATGAAATATGGGTCCACATCCTGGTTTCTAAGCACGAAGCTAAAGGAAGGTGTGAGACAGAAGGGACAGGGGCTAAGAAATAGATCCCTGTTCAAGTTGGAGGCGCTAACAAACGGATGCATTGAGCTGCTTTGACAGGGACTGCTGGTTTTCAGGGCTAGCTCCTTTGAAAGAACCGTTGCCCTTTTTTTTTTTTTTTTTTCTTTTTTCTTTTTTCTTTTTTTTTTTTTTTTTTTAATACCATGTATGCTGGATCCGATTAAAAACGTGCAATTCAGCGATGCTGAAAGCCAAGAGCAATTTTGTTCCGGTCTTTCAGCACCCGGCTCTGCACAGTCTCAGCCTTATTTTGTCCTTTGCTGAGAGCTGCCTCTATCTTTTCAAACGCTAGGTGCATTAAGGAGCATCTATCCCTGAGTCTTTACTCTCTGCCCTTCTTACCAGAAACGGCTAGATGAATACAAAAAAGGACTTAGTGGTTAACCGATATGTTGCTAATATTTCATCCACGGGCCTCCTCCTTCTCCCCTTTTAAAACTTCAGCTCTTGGAAAAACAACATATTTTAAGCTTTCCACACAAATATTGATATTGGCAAATAAAGTCAGCCCCCAGCCTATGGTTAGAGACAGTCTTCTTTTTGTTTCTACCCCCGGCAATCAAAATTAATCCACTGTATTACAAATCGCCTCAGAATATTTAACTTTTCCTGACAAAACCAGTACCTGGCATATGTCACCGCGAAAGCGCTTTTCCCTGGCCCGTTTGTGTGGTGCCTGTTTCTAGAGGGCATCAGACAGCGCTGGGCGGTGGGGAGGGGACACGACCCAGCAGAAAAGTCTCTTATTTGTGTTTGCATTTGTGCTGGGGCAGGGGAGGGGGGGATGTTATTAAGTGATCAGGTAAAGCGGAGGTGCTGTAAGTGTGAAGCCTTACCTCGCCGCCTGCTCGCAGGGCAGGAGGTACCCGCGAAGAGAAGGCAGGTCGCCCCCTGGACCACTTGACACCGCAGCCAGCGCATCCCTCCAGACCCGGGACGAGCCCTTCCCGCACCGCCCCGGTCTAGGCTCTGAGCTCAACCCTTCACACGGCCATACATTACATGAGCGCAACAACCTCCCGAGACACCACCTGCAATTAAAAGCGAATGAAAACGGCACCAGCGTGAAGGGGCCGCATAAATCGCAGCTCTTTGCTACCGGCTTTTTTTTTTTTTTTTTTTTCCCCAGACAAAAGTCGCACAGAAATCAATGGGGCTGAACCCTCAATGAAGAACGAAGCCGTTGCTCGTAACATGGGAAACGAATGTATGGGAGGCTATCACCAGCACAGGTTGCCCTGGCGCAGCGCGGCCACCCCCCGGGCCGCCCCGACGGCAGCGGCCGAAGCGCCCTCGCCCTCCCCGCCGTAGTTTTCACAGAAGCCGCAAATTACGAATAAACTGAGACGAAAGAGAAAAAGGCACGAGAAACTACCACTTATGGAGACTGCGTGGTCGATGTATTCTCCTCTTCTTCTCCCGTCGCTCGCCCCGCCGTGCTTTTCACCCCGCGGCACGCCTTCTGCTCTCACGTTAGGGAAGTTGTCGTTTAAATGAAAATTGCTGGAGAACTGTATAAATCGCGCGAATGGCAACGTATTAGGCAAATTAGAGTCAAGTTTACGGCTGCCTTGTGTTCTCGCAATGAATAACCTCTCGCACCTCCTACACATGGTGATGGTGGCAGAAAACATGCAATTCTGAAGGGACACCTCTCATCTAATGACCGGAACGTAGCATGAAAATAGAGCCTATTTTATTTTTTTTCTTTTACGTTCTCCTTTTCAGAGCATGGCTCACAAGCACAGAAAATTAAGGTGACTTGAGAGAGAGGCATTTATCCTTTATTAGGATTTTAACTAATTAGCTATAGCGATCTCTCCTAAAAAGCTGTCTTGTACCTCAGGGTATCTGTCGCGCACGGTGGAGGAAGCTCAGCTAATTGGTGGCGCTTATTTGCGTTCAGGCTTGAAGTAATGCCTCGTGAAAAAAAAAATGCTAACCTCTGGTTTCTTTGTCTAAGAGTAATTCAACAAATGAATGCGCTAGGAATAAAGAAAACCCGACCCTCAGCTATTAACAAATATTTTCTTATCACATCTTAACTTTGTGAAATCAGCATTGCTTGTTACCAATATAAAATCCTCTTATCTGCTTATTGGTAAAGATATCTTAACTGCATTTCAGCCAGAAGTAATTTTACATCTACCTGGGCATTTGGGTTTCTTTAGTGCTTGATGCAAAAAAACCCCCAAACTAGAAACCAAAAAAAAAAAAAAACCCCACAAAAAACCCGCTATATAAATATGATCGGCTGAAGGGTAGGGAGGCTCTGCAGAGAGATCTGGACAGGCTGGAGCGATGGGCTCAGGCCAACTGTAGGAGTTTCAATAAGGCCAAATGCCAGGTTCTGCACTTCGACCACAACAAGCCCCAGCAGCGCTACAGGCTTGGGGAGGAGTGGCTGGAGAGCTGCCAGTCAGAGAGGGACCTGGGCGTGTTGATTGACAGCCGGCTGAACAGGAGCCAGCAGTGTGCCCAGGTGGCCAAGAAGGCCAATGCTATCCTGGCTTGCATCAGAAATAGCGTGGCCAGCAGGGACAGGGAAGTGATCTTACCCCTGTACTTGGCACTGGTAAGGCCGCACCTCGATGACTGTGTTCAGTTTTGGGCCCCTCACTACAAAAAGGACATTGAATTACTCGAGCGTGTCCAGAGAAGGGCAACGAAGCTGGTGAAGGGTCTGGAGCACATGTCGTACGAGGAATGGCTGAGGGAACTGGGGTTGTTTAGTCTGGAGAAGAGGAGGCTGAGGGGAGACCTCATCGCCCTCTACAACTACCTCAAAGGAGGTTGCAGAGAGCTGGGGATGAGTCTCTTTAACTAAGTCACAAGTGATAGGACAAGAGGGAATGGCCTCAAGTTGCACCAGGGAAGGTTTAGACTAGATATTACGAAGTATTTCTTTCCAGAATGGGTTGTTAGGAGTTGGAATGGGCTGCCCAGGGAAGTGGTGGAATCCCCATCCCTGGAGGTGTTTAAGAGTCGGGTTGACATAGCGCTTAGGGATATGGTGTAGTTGGGAACTGTCAATGTTGGGTTGATGGTTGGACTAGATGATCTTCAAGGTCTTTTCCAATCCAGATGATTCTGTGATTCTGTGAAATAGCAATCAATCAACTAAGAAACTAAGAAAAGTTTGCTAACTCCAAACAAATCTATTAATCATTCAAGTGAAGACCAGAAGAGGAACAAATGTAGTCCTTGGCAGCTAAGTATGTGCTAACCTGTTGTGTCAGCATCTATGCCACCAAAATGATGGAGGAAGTCCATCTGTGCTCATGAAGAACAATCCATTTGTCCAACTGCTCTGCAAATAACAGTGTAGTTCATAATGTCATTCATTTAAACTTCCAGTCCTCGTAAGGATGGCCAGTCTGGGGCATTTACACAATATTTCTACTAAAAATCTCTTTGAAAACCTAGTCCCTGTCCATTTGCCATCATGGAACTTCATGAACATCTCACCAGTAGGAATTTTAATGTTAACAAACCCTCAGCACAACCTGGCACCCAGAAAGTGCCTTGAGGATGGATCCAGGGACATGTGGTCAGCACGTTTCTGTCCACCACCTACTCTGAAAACCAGGGAATCAGTTCTTCACAAGACCCAACAGTTGCTTTAGACTGATCTATATTGTTAATTGCAGGCCATACCTAATGTCGCTTTCCGTACTCTAGGCACATTTTCTGCCTCTGTATGAGAAGAAAGGGATGTCCCATTCATACTTAACCCCAGATACACCCATGACCAGTTGGCATCCCACTTTTATATATGTGTATATATATATCACACAGGCTCTAACAAGTGCTGCAGCAGTTCACTGTGGGCCAAGACTTCTATGTTCTAAGACCTTACACAATCAGAAATGACTGTGATTTGTCTGCTTTCCACAGGCTACTAGTCAAAGCTCCTATGCTTTTCGCAACTCCTATAACAATAAAATTAGTTAATTTGTTTTTCACTTATGACTGTAAAAAGAAATAAACAAAGCAACAGTTTCCTGCCTTTTTTTTTTTTTTTTTTTTTTTTTTTCCCCAGCTAGTACAGCTAAGTACAAACAGCTTGGATCTCAGATGTAATATCAGGCTACTCGATCTTTTATAATATCGTTGAGTTCCATTCCTGCCTTTTGGGGGCCATGCAGTAATAGCTACTTCTCACATGTGTTTTTCTCATTAAAGAAAACCATATTAAGATAGCGCAGTGTCCCAGAATATTACCCTGGCTTCCATTAATGCTAATAGGAGTAATTTCAGTGTGTATCAAGGAAAGACTGTACCTCCATAAATATGCATTGCCATTATCATGATGATATGACACTAAAATCAAAAGGATATTAATCCAATATATTCTTTAGAGTGCATGCAACAGTTGTAGTGGGAGACCAAGTGGCAGTTTTGCACCCCTCTGTCTGAGGCCAGATTGAACGCCACTTATGGCATGGTTTTGAAAAATGTAAACACTACATACAGTGTTTAATGAATGCATGTTTGAACAACACAATTATTAATAATTAAGTATAATAATTTACTAAGTTAAAATGTGACACCAACTCAGCCTGCACCAAAACAATGTCTATGCTATAGATACATTGGCTTCCTGATATTTACAGATCTGTTAGAACAAGAAATCTATCTGAGCAACAATCTTTTGAGTCAGAGTGGTTACTGTTTAAAAGCATCTTAACATGTAAGTAGGAAAATCTGCCCATAATTCAGTGAGAAACATTTCCTCACAGTGTTTTGTTATTCAGGTGTGGGTTACCTGAGTACCATTAACACCTTGTTCTCATTCAGCATATGCATTTTGGGGAGCATTTTTTCTGTTGCAGCAGGTAATGGTGTTCCTAATGCCACCATTCAAACGATGGAGGGTTTGAAAAGAACTACTGTGCAGACCTTCGGGTGAGCTGCACAGGAAAAGACACTCCAAGGATCCTTTCGGAAGAGCTCATTTACAATTAGATTTGGTGAATGATGCCCATCAAAGGATCAATGCATAAATGCACCTTGGATGTTTCATTCTTAATTTCAAATTAATGCTTTTCTACGGTACCGAGACTTGAACTTCATATGTCCAAGGAAGATTTTTTAAAGAGCTTATTCACATGAAATCCTTCCTCCTTCATGTTAAAGGATCTACAGGAAACAGCAAAAAGTGCCGAGGAGATGATGTTAGTGAGCCGTGAAGAGGTCTGGAGCACCACAAAGGCAGTAGCGCATCTAGAAACATGAAGTTTCAGGGGTTTGTGGTGCAGGTTTTGCTGGGCTGTCACTGTGACTCACAGCCACTCTGACACCACAACAGATTGCCAGAGATACTTATTTTTAAGAATATGTTCTTGTCCTAAATGAGAATTGCTGTATCGGGGAGTAGGGGTGGAGGGAAGAAAGAAAAGAAGGAAAAATAAAAATAATTAAAAAAAGAAAATGAAAAAGAAAAAAGAGAGAAGGAAAAGAAAGCTCAAGGAAGACACAAGGAAAGCATGAAACATTTTTCTGTTGTGCAGAATAGGGCTTGAAAAATTCGTCAACATAAATATGTCACCATATGCAGCATTTGTGTTACCTTACATACTGTTACTTTATATACTGTAAGATATGACTATGAACAGCAGGCATTTGCCCAGATTTAGGGTTGCTTCACTTTATTCCTGAAAGCAATAAAGACCATTCTGCTTGCTTGAACAGAAGTCGCACCTTGCATGTTTATCCATATTTGACCAGACACACTGTACATTCAACACTGCATTTCTTAAAAAAATGCACTCAATACAATAATAAGACATCATCCTATTACACATCGCTATGTTATGTAATGAAAACAGCAAAATATTTTGGCACATTTTATAACTTAATTTCTGTTGGGTACACAACTTATGCATGACAACATCAACTTATAGAATAGAAGACTAAGCCTATTATGAACCTGAAAAGGCATGTCAGTGAATATTGTCAAAGTTGTAATTTAGTAAATTGTATGTTAAAAAGCTATGATTTTCTTTCTGCAAAATAAAATGCCTTTAAAAATGTTTCCAAAACATTTTATTTAGGCTTGGGGGTATTTCTTATTCAGAAACACTTGGAAAGCAAAAGAGATCAGGTATGACGACTTTTCTACAGCAGATCTTTTTTAGATCTACAGGTAGATAGACATAGATAATATAGATATAGAAAGATTTAAGAAATCTGAAATACAAAGATCTCTTATTTACAGCTGTGGTGATGTGCAGGATATTATGGATACCAGACAAATAGAGGGAATAATCTGCAAGAAGCGTTAAACTGCATTTTGATCTCCAGTTAACACCCGCAACAGCGGTGTATCTATTTACTGACCACACTGCCACATATAGCGGCAGACATTTTGAACTAACAAAGTTTTTCCTACAAAACTTATATCCTTGATGATACAATTGAAATCACAGAAGCTCCAGTCTTTGGGAGTGACATTTGAAAGTCTTTATATAGCAGATCTCAAGATTTAGTTTAACACTTACTACATACATTGGGAAACTAACCTCTCAAGCATCTAATGATATTCTATTGCCTGCTGACAACCACAGCATTTCTACAGTCAGGCCAAACAACCTTCACTGATCATCATTCCTCAGAAAGGTAAAGAAATCTTTTTTGAAGCAGGCTGCCCTGACTTTTGAAATGTAAGACTGTAATAAAAACAACACACTGATTCAAATGAGCAAGGTTATTTACTGGAGGCTTTCCATGAGATCAGCCATCGTTTAATCTGAAAATGAATGCAAGTACTCACAAAAATGGAGATAACCGCTTTCAATCCATAGCCATATGTGTATGTTAGCATAAAAAGTGCCACAAAAAATAATGTCATATGTAATTTAAGTATATTTTAAAAACAGCCACAACATAAGAATTTATGTTCCTTACTGACTGAAGTTTAAGGGTCCATTAGCCTCCCCACCCCCCTCTCTGTAGGGGGTTGAGGCTTCACAATATTAGACAAAAACAGATGAGGAAATACCAAAGACAGACTTCTCTAGATCCAGTTAGCAACTTCTACCCTCAAAGTGGAAAACATAAAAATAGTGTTACACTTTGAAATCAAGGAACTTTTTCTGTGCTGTATGTTCAGATTCACTAGAAGCATTCACTAGAAGTAATGAGTTAGATAACCATAAATAGTAGAAATAGTATTTTTTCTCTTTCTCTAGATCTCTTTGCACCACAAAACTTTTACACATGGGTCTGAAGGAATCTGGCTACATGAACAAATGAAGTTGGGTTAACAGTGTTGTGTAGATGTAATGTTACATTACTTCAGAACAAACTGAGAACTTAATAAATTTATTTTTTTCTTTAACCCTCTAGGAAAACGTTCGAAGTCTTTGAAAGTATAAAATTGTAACAGGTTGCTTTATCACATTATGACCATAATTTAGGATGAAAGCTGTAGAGGACTTCTCATATGACTAAGAAAAGACAAGTGCATCCCCACCATTTGTAGGTTGCTGCAAATTTTTGCTGCTTCAGTAAAATATTTTAAACAGGCTTCTCTAAGAATGGCATTGCTGGCTGCTATAGCTCACAGCAGTTTGCAAGCACGTATTTTATTTGTTAGAAAATGAGAATTCAGTGTTTTGATATGTGACATACATCATACGAGTGTGAACCATTATTACATTTGCACATCTCAACCAGTTCTTATAAGCAAGCCTAAACTTGTTCACCGTATAACAATCTTTGTAGAGTTAATCAGTTCTGCATTCTACACCACATGAACATATAAGCAATTGAAAACACAAACTATGATAACATACTGACAGGTATAAAATACTTTGACAAAAAAAACCCCAAACCACTGTAACCATGTATAATAAAATAAGTCAAATGTAGTTAACTGAAACTGTTTATATTGGTAATAAACAAGAATCCAAGAACTGATATTCACAGGTTTAAAAAGAAACAGCTCTCCATATGCTCTCCATATTTGATTAAATCAACTAGTTAAATTTTCTCCAATATTCAGCTAATATTTTTAAGCTTTTGCCTTTTTTTGCCTGCTCCCCATCCTCCGCTGAGCTGCACTGGATGGTCTCGAAACGATATCCGTTCTTTAACAGACGGACCCAAACATGACTTTTCTGGAGCAGATATATTCTTTTCTAAACAATAAACAGACAACATGAAATTAAAAATCAAACCTACAAAAATCCCTAAATTTCACTGCATCATATTTTTTTAAGGTAATAATATACATTAATATGTCTAATTTGATAGCACACAACTTTTACAATTATGTATTTCTCACCATTTAAAAAGTAATACAGTATTTTCACAAAGGCAATACTTCTTTAAAACCAAACTCCTATTTTTAAAACCAGTCTCTATTTTGATAATAGACAGTAAAATTACTACACAAAATTATCATATTTTTAAAAGTGCCACTATCTATTTTGAACATATTTTAAACAAATATAGAGATATGCAATGCTTTTGATACAGAAACTAGTAATGTCATTCTTCCTTAAAGTGGATGCAGAACTAGTTCAGAAGATATTATCTAATTAACAAGTTATTGTTTTACTATATTAGACCAAATGAAAGAGATTTATTTTTTTCAAAGCCCATGAATACTTAAACTTTGATGCTGAATGGTGCCATAGCAAGTTTAAGCACACATAGAAATACGTAAAATAGTCACTTTCATTGTCATGCATACAGACACTTGAGTAATTTAGACAACAGTTTCTACAAAATACTTAAGACAATTATTTAAATAAAATAACCAGTAGACCTGACTAGAGGTATGATATTTATTTTGCACAAGCCAACACTTTACAGATGGAAATATCTTTTGTAGACATCTGTAAGGAAGAAGGCATCTGTGGAAGACAATTCAAACTTTGCAAGAGAATGATATGATGTTCACTGTACAGCAGGTTTTATATATATAAATATATAAAATTAGCATGCTATTTTAGCTTATCAAATAAAAATTTTACAAACATCTTTGTGCCACCTATCAAAGGAAAAGATTACTAACTACATATTTTTAATAAGTATTTTGATATTTTAACTTTTTAGTACTTTTTAATAGCAATGTTAAATTTATCTCAATAAATAGTGCCAAAAAATTAAAACAAAGCTTAAATCATATGACTGAATATAAGTATTTACTAATATATACAGCATAGCTATAAATTTCAAACATTAAGAATATCTTTGTTTTCTTATGGGTGTTTTTCTGTAGTCTGCTAGATCTAAATATCGGGAGCTTTTCACAGCCTACAGTTCCCTTTGTTATGAAGTTTTAATTTATTGCAAATGTAATTTACTAGATAATTCTCTCTTTTTGCAATCAAGAGCTTTCAAGTATTTTTAGTATGATCTCCATTCATTTTCGTATGGCTCTACAGATGTAGTCAACTGAGGTTTTTTTCTTAAAATATATAACTTACTCTAGGTCAACCTGATAAAGGTTTAAAATACTAATGTCTTGCTTTTACAGGATTCCCAGTTTCCTTGACTTTGGATCCTTTTATTTAACACCTCAAATGGTAGCAGATATCTCTACTGAAGAAAGGCTTTCGTTAAAGAGCAAAAATAAAGTTATTTAATCAAGCAGTAAACTTTCCGTTAATTCTTTTGACTGCGAATCATAACGTATTCATTGAAGGCTGAAACCCTCAAATTAGCGAATTAAGTGGTTAATTAGTGAAATTTCAAAATAAATCTAACATAATAATATTTTTAAAATTGCATCCGTTCTTTAATTTAAAGAGATGTTTTCTGAAGTTTCAAACATTTTTAAACAAGAAAAAGCATTAAGACTGGAATATGTTCTTTTTTAAAAAAGAAAAAAGGGAAATAGCTATTGCATGTTTAGACTGGAAAAGAAGTTTGAGGTCAATTTATGCTTGAGACTGACTTTCCTATGCACTCATCTTCAAGGCTGTATCAATGGGAAAGGTAAAGTAGACATACCAGTTATTTATTTTTATATTTTGACTAAATAAGTATTTTTTCCTTATGTTATTTTTAAACCAGAATAAATACAAATGCCAGAACAAAACCATCAATAATAAATTTGAAAATTAGTTTAAAAGTGATAGAGTCAATGTAGCAAAAAAGGAAGTCAACCACATCCTAATTTCATAATCTGGATTATTTCTGGACTAACAACCTCATGTGTTTATGAACCTCTCTGTACTGCTAAATATTATTTTCATGATGTACTTTGAAATCTGTAAATGTAGGTTTTCTGGCTTTCCACTTATAACTATATGTAATTCATTAGAAGGGATAAATTGCCCTTCCATTACTAGGAAATGTATATTATTATTCCATAAAAAAAAAATCCCCAAAGACGGGCTGTAATTTGCTACAAGAAACTTGTGAAAGGTCTTCATAAATTACTAATATATACTTTTATTTTGGCAGAATAACAGCTGTATGTGTCATAGTATGAACTGTGCTTGTCTAAACTTCAGAGTCAAAAGTTCGCAATTATTTTTTTTTTTTAATTTTTAACTGTACCTGATTTATGTATTGTTTAGATGGTAGCATAGTCAAATATTTTATGAGTAAAATGTAATAACTTATTAAACTTGAGTGCATATAAGATGTTTGACAAAATGTTTTAGATGTGTGTGAGAATCATAGCTCAGGATTTGTAGACCCTCAGTAATAGAGCAGGACAACTTCCTCAGCCTGAAGGTATTTTCATAAAATCCCAAATACTCTAAAGGTGTATACTCTCTGCTCCCTTGAATGTAGGTTTAACAAATCAGAGGCTATTCCAAAGTCTGACAGTCATGGCTCTGTTTTTCTTTATCTAGCCTGAAATGTTGGTAAGATTTCCTAGGCTCTGCATTAAACTTTACTGTACAGTAGTGACCTAGACAAACAATTAAAGCATAGACTAATCTGTATTCTTTCTTTCCATCCTTTACACAGTTCTCAGCACTTTCAGCCAAATAAAATAAAATCACTGTAGGGAATGATCAACAAATATAGAATGAAATGTCTACAAGACAGGTTTGTTGTAAATCACTGTAAATCACTCCCTTTGTATGTCCCATCTTCCTGTCTTTGAAATGGGCATAATTATGCTTGGTCTTCTGATAAAGCTCTTTTGATATCTACCAAATATTACTAAGAGATGGGTATTATTATCAACATTGCTGTTCCACTTATCGGTCTAACTGGAGTGATGAAAGACAGAACTGGCACGGAGATCCAACAGTTTATTCCCTGAAGAATTCTCAGACACAGGTATGAGTCCAGCAGTGCTAGAGGCTTGGGGAGGAGTGGCTGGAGAGCTGCCAGTCAGAGAGGGACCTGGGCGTGTTAACTGACAGCCGGCTGAACATGAGCCAGCAGTGTGCCCAGGTGGCCAAGAAGGCCAATGGCATCCTGGCTTGCATCAGAAATAGCGTGGCCAGCAGGGACAGGGAAGTGATCTTACCCCTGTACTCGGCACTGGTGAGGCCACACCTCGATGACTGTGTTCAGTTTTGGGCCCCTCACTACAAAAAGACATTGAATTACTCGAGTGTGTCCAGAGAAGGGCAATGAAGCTGGTGAAGGGTCTGGAGCACATGTCGTACGAGGAATGGCTGAGGGAACTGGGGTTGTTTAGTCTGGAGAAGAGGAGGCTGAGGGGAGACCTCATCGCCCTCTACAACTACCTGAAAGGAGGTTACAGAGAACTGGGGATGAGTCTCTTTAACTAAGTCACAAGCGATAGGACAAGAGGTAATGGCCTCAAGATGCACCAGGGAAGGTTTAGACTAGATATTAGGAAGCATTTCTTTCCAGAACGGGTTGTTAGGCATTGGAATGGGCTGCCCGGGGCAGTGGTGGAGTCCCCATCCCTGGAGGTGTTTAAGAGTTGGGTCGACACAGCGCTTAGGGATATGGTGTAGTTGGGAACTGTTAATGTTGGGTTGATGGTTGGACTGGATGATCTTCAAGGTCTTTTCCAACCTAGACAATTCTGTGATTCTGTGAGTCAGACCAACATATAAGTATAGTGAAGTTTGCTTACTCCTATTCATATTATACCTAATTCTCAGACATTATACTTACAGACTGCTAGTGGCTTAAATGTTAATTATGATTGAAAAATTGTGTCATCAAGCAAAGAAACACTTCATTTACAATGAAGGTATTAGTCAAATATGAGAAAGGTTTTTATTGCAGTTCTTTCTCCTAGAGTTTAATGCAAGAACAAACAGAAAGAAAAATGAAAATATAGGAATGGAATATGATGTAAATATAGAACTTGATTTATCATACATGTGTCCACAAATTACTATGCATAAATTTCTGTCTTTTGTTATTTCAGTGAAAATCTAGGTATGAACACTCTCTTGGTGAAGTAAGACCAGCCTTCTACTTAAATATAAAGTAAGCATCTAGGAAGAGTTTTTCAAGAAGTAAAAATGTTACACATAAATTAAAACTAAAACTCAATTATTTTGTTGTCAATACCTGTGTTTACAACAGGTTTTCTGATTCTACATTATTCAAACAGGCATTTTTTTCCTTCGGAAATATTCAATAAAGACAGCTGCATTAGCAAATGGTTAGAATTTTGTCTAGATTGAGGGGATGAGGGAAGATGGGAGAGTCTGGTAAGGGACGACAATGCCACTTTGAATTAAGAGACTGAACCTAGAAATGTTCCTTAAAAATATAGTCTTATTTTTCTAAAAAAAACCCAAAAAACAAACCAACAAAAAACCCAAAACCCAAACAAAACTTATTAAAATGAATAGGTAACTGAAACCTTATTGTATTTTTTTCACTTATATTTGTTGCCTTTACTTATATTTATTGGGCTTTACTTCTTTTCCTTGGACATAAATACATTTATACCTGCTTAGGGGAAGTTGTGCAATTTTACTGATTTATGAGATTTTTTTATTTTAAGAAAAGAGGAGAAAATAATAAAAAGTGGGGAGAATACTTAGTTCAATGTACAGAAAAATAAAACAAAGATTTACTAAAACCCAATGTTTGATAGCAAATGAAAATATTTTGCATTTTTTAAAAAGTTCTACCAAGCATACACCTGAAGTGCTTCAAGGTCAGATATTCAGGTATTATTAAAACATTAAAAATCTCCATATGATCCTTTAACTGTTCATCAGGGTGTAATTTATTTGAAAGTCTTACTTTACACCTCAGTATTTTTTTGAGCGAGAGCTTATATTTTTCTCTTACAGAGTTACTAATGATGTGAACAGTTTTTACGGCAAGCTTGCATTTGCAATACCTCCATTTTTCCCTAAACTGCAACGTGTCTTGCAAATGAATGGTTCATGTATTAGCATATATGAGTGAATAAAATTACTATTATCAGAAATTTTTGACTGGTAAAATAAAAGGTGACATTAAATGTCATATTTTGCTATAAATATAAAGAGATCTGTAAGTCATATATTTCATTAATATGCATACATACCCACATAGGTATGCACATATGTATTTGTGATTTATGAATAATGATCATAATACTTTCTTTTCATGTTATGTTCCACGAGTGTATTTGTAGAGGGCCTTATACAAAGGCAACAACAGAAAGATTCAGTGTTTCAAGATATATTTACTAAATATAAATTAGAAGTATTACATTGCCTTTACTCTAGAAAATACTGATATTTTAAATGATAATAATAACAACAATGATGATTATGATGATGACAAATTAGTATTATTACCATTACTGGTACTAGAATTAAATAGAACCTGGCCAGTATATTAAGTATAATTTAACATGATATACAGTTATTCTAATACCTACTCATATGGGGAGAAAATCTTAGCCAAGGAAAGCAATTTAATTTCTCCTATCCCAAAGTAATATTTGACTATATGAAGCTCCAGTCCAGTATAGTCTGAGAGATTTTCAGGTGCCTGTATATACCAAATAACCATTTTTTTTTTATTATGTGCTGAAAGCTTGTCTTGGGTTGAGTTCACATGCTTCTATTTCTAAGCAGCCACTTTTCTGTTGTTTAATCTGTTTTCTGCTATTGATTTGTTCTGGTCTTTTTTGGTTAAAGCCTGGGTCTTTTAACAAATGTCAAGGTTTACATATCCTCTGTTTTGATAAGTAATGCAATATGTAAAATGCTTTGAATGAAATTCTTGGTGTCCAAGAAGAAAAGCTTTGTTAAACAGGTTATGATAGAATTTTTATGATGTATAGTAGACGTCATAGGGCATTTATCGATCCACCTAACGTTGTGTGTCTGGAGATATAATTTATTTCAAAGTCCTTACCATATTGTATTACTTAAGAGCAAATACAGCATAAGAAGGCATGGAGAAAAAACTTCAACATTTTAATGAAAGTGACCAGAACAAATCCTTAGCAGCGAAGCGTTTACATCAATTTAAACTCTGAAAAGAAGGTAGGTTCAGCAGGTCTGTGAAAAAAGTAAATGCTACATCTCAGAAAAGCTACTTTTCGATAATGGTTATACTGAAGTTGGATCAAAATTTTTTTTTAGTTGCATTGTTTACAACAAACGAAAAATATATTTATTGTATTGCAATTTTACATTAAATTTTTGTGTCACACATATTTGAACAGCACTGAGAAGCCTCAGGAGCATCTTATACAAAATTCTACATAATATGTAAAGATATACCTCCTTTCCACATGGAGATCTGAAGATGAAACTTTTTTTTTTTTTTTTTTTTTTGGTATGCAAATGATTAATTTTGTCTCTAAATCTCCTTGACTTCAACTTGGTAGGACTGGAGACTAACCTTAACATTTTATAGAAACAATGAACTTTAATGTCTTAATTTATCAAACACTAATGCTTTTCTAACCAGATCATGCTGACAACTACATACTTGAATCTGAACTCTAAAATGTGACTCAGACACATGAAAGAATTCAGATGAGCATTTACAAGAATAAGTTATAAACGTTTATTAATTGCCATTCTACACACTTAAAATAAACAACACAATAAATATAATGCTCCAAATATGTTCCTGTAAAATATAACATTCTCCTAACTAGAAACAGGACTTTTAGCACCATTGGTTATTAAAGTCCAATATTTATTTTGTTTTTCAGCTCCTTATCTATTTCCCTGATTTTGACCATTTAGGATGAAATTTTACATACTGAGTATCTGCCTTTGGCCAAAGTTTTCTGAAAGGTCGGTCACTTCTAAGAAAATATGTGAAATATTTATGTTGCCTTTCGCAGAGGGGACTTGAAGTCCGCCAAGTAACAGAGCCTTGCTTTTAGGATCTGTCCAAATTTGGACCAAGTATATACAAACTGAAGTTTTTACATGATCAGAGATGTTGTTCTTGATTTTTTGGGCTATATTCCCTAAAATATCAGTCATCATGGAAACGCACTTTACCACAATGTTACATGGAACTAAGCAAGACTATTCCTAAAAATAGTGTTGAAGATCATGCTAGGTCAGGGAACTTAAGAGCCTGCTTGTTTCATGCTCTCTGTGGCAGATCGAGCCTGGCTACAAGAACCATGGAGAGGATAAGAACCAAAGCTCCTATAAGGAGACTGGGAGAAGAGGCAGAGGGCTAGAATTAAAACCTGAGACAGAAATGAGACTGACTTGGAGTTAAGGTGACAGAAACTAAGGCTAACTTGGCAAACAATACCCTGATATAGCTGGCAAAAGATGCTAGAATGACTTCAGAAATAGACTGACACTGAAAGCAGAGAGAAAATGTGGGGAAGAAGAAAGTTGTGTATTCACAAAGGGTAAATGAGTAAGAATAAAAAAGATTAAGGGGCACTAGATAGGCCCTAACTCTCAGAACTGAATTAAAAGAAGCGAAAATATAGGTGGTGATAAGAAAGGATACAGACAATAAGTACATTAAGAGTCTGGACTCAAGATCTGCCTAAATAGTAGACTAAACCAGGACACATTTGAAGGAGATTTAAACTAGGAGATGATGAATCTGAGGAATACTGGCAAGGAATATCTGGATACAAAAGGGAATAGAGAGAGGAAAAAGGTAATCAGACAAGGATCTGTAGAAAAAAACACAAGACTTGATGGCGACTGTGGAAAAGAAGCCTAAGACTGAATGGGAGAGGAAGCTTATGCTGAAATAAGTTGGAGGTGCAGAAGAAAGAATTGCTCATAGTAAAAGAAAGGATTATGGAACACAAATGTGGAAAAGTCAGCAATGAAGAAGAAACAAATTAGAAGGAAAAAACAAGGAAAGATTGTCTTGGAGAAAATGTTTACAGACAAATCTTGGCCATGCAGTGCAACAGCTCTGTAGTAGCCCAACAACTCTGTAGTAGCCCAACATTCATTACTGGATCTTTCTGTGCAATGACCTGATAAACATTTTTGAAGCTACCTGACAAATATCCCACAGCAAAGGAAAACTAGAATTGTCATTATTTACTCATATCATACAACAGAAATCCTTGTGGTGTTTCTAATGGTTCCAAGGTTTTAAGTGGGTATCTAAATTGCATGTAAGTCAATATCTCAGAATGGATTTTCTTTCTTTTAACCTAGTTTCTCTTTAAAAAAACGAACACACCCCACACTCCCCTGAACCCGCAAAACCTGTTAAAAACATATCAGGCTGTAAAATTAAGCACTTAAAATTTAGGAGATGCCTCTGTATATGTTATACATAGTTGAATTATTTTCATAATTCAAAACACAGATGATAAAATTACATGAGATAATGTATCATTTTTCTCCCTAGCCTGCTAAATTTTATGAAAGCAAGTTCTAAGTGCCTTTTAAAATCTGCATTTAGGTAATTTTTTAAATATGTAACTTCAGTGAATTAAGCAGTATCTTGTAAATTATCATTCTGTAGTCTGTTCAAAAAGATTAGATATGTACTTTTTGATGGTTAACTAATACATAGGAAAAATATATATATATCTCCATAATAATTTCAAATGGTTAGGAAAGCAGTATCTTTCAGCTGTGTTTAATAAATAGAAAAAAGTTTTGATCCTGCAGAATATGTCAAATTTGCATGCATGAGTATTCTCACTATGAAAAATTATACATAAATACTTTCCTGGTCCAGATTTTCTTGTTCTTAATCACGATCACCACTAGTCAAATTTTTAAAACACTTGGGCATGGAAGTCAGTGGAATTACACTCATAAGCCAAGCCTACATGTGTGTTTCCTTACACTTAAAAAAAAAAAAAAAAAAGAAGTTATTAAGATTGCATACTGAAAGAACAGGGAAATACTTAGATGTTATATCTATGAATAGAAAAAAAACAGTAAAAAATTGAAGATTTTTGCATTGTGTATTAGATGCATGTATCATACTGGAATCTGTCTTGCTGGCTTGATTAAGCCAGTATTTCATCTCAGAAATTCACTTTTACCTTCATGATTTTATGTTAATTTTTGAGAGAAGCCTCCTTTTCAAGCAGATAATATTACGATAAATAGCTCTCTGTACACATAAATGGTGACACCTATGCTGATTTACTTCACTTCTAAACACAGGATTTATATCTATAGTGGAAAGGAATTCATGGTACATACCTGATTTTTCCTAGTTTCATCATTATAAATGGATTGTTGAATTTTTAATAATGTTTCTTGGACTACTGCACTTCTATTGTTACTTAATATAAAATCTCTCCAGTTAAGAAAAAAAAGTTAGTGAATTTAAGAAACTCCAGAAGAATGAGAGTTAGACCTACATTGTCACCAATTATCTATATTTTGTGAATTAGTCATTCCACCATTTGACATATCCCTTGATTTTGTCACCATACTGTGACTAGTTTGTCATTTGCAAGGCTGTACCTGTGTATATCCAACTGTAACATTACTCCTTTGTTGACATGGCAGATGCCAAAGAGTTTATCCAGTTCAAAAATGAGGAGGAGACCTCTTTTCTTTTCTTAACAGTTAAATACAATGATGCTATCATCCCTTCTTCAGCAGATACATAAACATTATACAAGGATGGTATATATCATGGCTATTATTTCTGCAGATAGGAAAACTGATGTATATAAATTCAAAATTACATTCCTAATATCAACAGGCTAGTGACAGAACTGGAAAAAGCCAAAACTCTTGAATCTAGAGTTTAATACTTTCTCTCATGTACATAAAATATATACTACTAGTACCATATGCAGAAAAGTAGGTTTTAGTATCTAAGTCTGCACATGAACAAGTTCCATTGTGCTGTGTATTTTCATATATAGGACATCAAGTAAAGTTCAGCATACCGAGGAACGTTTAAAATATAATGAAGAGTGTTGTACTGATTTATTGATTTCTAATACAGTTCTTTTTCGCACTGATTATTTAAAAGAAAGCATCAATGTCAGATGAAAACTTTGGAGGTGACACTATTAAGATTATGAACTTTATCTACCTGCCCCATAAGTTCGCAGGATATGAACAAGTTCTTGTTTGGAAGTCATTAAAGGTTTTCAAATTCATATAGAGTTGTGCCACTGCTAAATTACCCCATCTTTCTGCATGGCTTTTTACCATTCTATTCTAACATGTCTCAGGGTTTCCAGACCGAGGCTATTTTGCACTCTTTCAGCCTATAACAGGTTTAATTAGTTTCTAACTGTTTTCCTCTGACCATGTAAATATATTCTATGTATTAACGTATGGTGTATTGACAGCTCTTTTTCTGAGGCATATTTTGTATTCTGGTAAGATTTACAGAGGTATCTGTGTAGAAAAAAATATTATGTTGAAAGGATGTTCAAAACAATATTTCTGCTTTTCTACTACGTATCAAAGCCTGATAAATTTTAATTACTTCAGAAGTATAGAACTCTTTTTCATCCATTATATGCCTTTATTTTCTGAGCACAAAAATATTATAGTATGGAATCATTTCACTATCTTTTACTGGACAAAATGCTTGTCCAATAACATTCATGGGGTCATATAACCAGATGTGGTTATATGAAAAGATAGCTTTATTCTTAAAATTGTGACAGCAGTTGTGATTTCTAAGGTAAATTGGGTTCAGAATTTTGCTGATGATAAGTAATTTGTACTGTAAATATCCTATATAAATTTACAGAATTTCTAGATAATTCTAAGGAAAAATTATAAATTTTACCATTATCTTCTAGGAAGTCTGCTAAGCAGGTAAATGCTGAGAAATTGAAAGGACTAGTATTTAAGTACCTAAGTACCTCCATATTTGATCCCATGCATCTAAGATGTTTCTTACTCAGTTTCTATAAACTTCTAATTCAGTTTCTATAAACTTCTAATTCAGACTGCCTCAGAAAAACAAAACAAAACAAAAAAACCCAAGAAAAAAAGAAAGAAGCAAAGAAAAAAAGACCACCAGAAACCCCTCAGTAAACTATGAGTAAAGGCATGAAGAAAGAGCTTAAAAATTAGATGTTTACTGCACACAGGGAGTTTACAAATCCTAAATGAAAGACAGCAGTTATGGAACTAGAATATATAGACAATACTAATACTAAGGAGAAAGGAGCAGGAAAGAATAAAATTTTTAAAGAACTGAAGCTGCACCATACAATGCTTAAAACAAAGTTGAAGACTTTCTAAGGACTCTCATTACCAAAGAAAGGAAGGCAGAAAAAAAGGTGGGAGTTCTGTCAAGAGGAAAAAATACAATTGAGAGAAAGATGTAAAAAGGAAACTGAAATAAAAGTTACTGTGTTTGGTTTTTTTTTTTTTTCTTTGAGTTTGAAGTCTTTCCACTGTAAGAAAGGCATTATTAAACTTCATTAATTTAATTTCACTGCTAACATAATGGAAAAGTTTGAATTTATCTGATAAATGAAATTGATAAATGTTTTGTAGTGGAGATAGTATTTATGGGCTGTTTTTTGAGCTAGGGGTGATTAAGATTCAGGGTCCAATTTTTAAAATTCTTTTCCTGGAAAGTAGTGTTTTACTACTTTTTCAGAGGCTCCCTGAAAGACTAGAATTCAGGGAAGAGAAGAATTAAGAATTCTGGGCAGTCTTTTAAATAATGATTGGAGGCATAGCTCCCATTGTATTCTACTTTCAAATTCTGGTACTTCTGGAAATCCCTTTCAAAAGATTGCAGTTCACAAGACAAGATTTACAATGAAAATAAAGTTTAATATTTGCCGAGAAAAGAAAACCACAAAATTGTGATGACAGGTAAACAACGTAAATACGTAGGATACTCATCTAAAGGTCCAACATTGACTGGCCAGAACCAGATTAGGATGATAGAATAGAGTTGATGATTGTCACAGCCCACTCACAAACTGGACATTAGCATAAAAAAAATCATCTGGTCTAGCTAGGTATAAAAAAAATAATTACTTCTAATTCTTGCAGAATATGCCCATCTTGCAACTTAGTGCTGACTACACTATCGTTGTTCAGAAAAGTATTAAAACAAAGCATATAACCAGCCACTCGCACCAATATTTATGGAGTTAATACAAATACCAGTAAGTGTAGGACCAATACTTGAATCTTGCATAACTCTGACTGTAAGCCACTAACCATCATGGCTCATGTATGTGTATTGCAGAGAAATTATACACCAGGGAAAAAGAACTTTTTTTTCTGTCCTTTTTTTTTACAAAAGCGAGGTAAGTTTATGTTAAACTGAAAGGTAGAAAATACTGTCAGCAAAAGGTCATTCTAACTCACCTACTTTTGCAATTTATTTGCAGTACGTATCACAGAGATTAAGATCTCAGCAGTGGTTAGAAAAGAATGACAAAAAAACCCACCCACCAAAAAAAAATGACCTCAAGAAATAGAAAAGAAAATTAGTTACCAGGGAGCATAAAGAAATAACTATGATTTCTGGAAGGAATATAAAGTAGTATGTTTGAGAACATAATGTACTGACAATCAATAGAGACAAGGTCTTAAATTAGATAGGTAACTAATTATTCTAACTGAACAACTGCTACTCTTTCTTTAGGTTATACATTTATTTTTTTTTTTTTTTTAAATACTGGGTGAATTTAATGCAGTCAATTTTCCCTTTGCACATATAACATGGAACCACATCAAATACTTTAAGTACAAAAATGGTTTCCTTAAACTGAGATATGACTACAGCGTTTCTTTCATTCCTTAATTCATATTGTTTTGTCAAGGAACAGAATGAAGTTAATTTAGGATTAATCTACCCCATAAAACTTTTTCAGAAAAAACCAGTAATTTTGGGTGATAAAAACCTTAAAATTCTTTAACCAGGAATTCTGAGAACCTATCTTTGGAAAATAAGGTCTACAAAAAGTACATCAAAGTTGGGCAGTTCCCCATAATATTTCTGAAATTCTTGACTTACTCTTTTTAAAAACCCCTCTGAACTAAAGGATAATAACTTTGAAGCATTGTATGTTTTGTCTTTAAAAAACCATGATCATTAATTTACAGTCATCTCCCTGTAGTATATAAAAAACATTTTATTCCAGTATCATTTATATTTGAGGTTTTTGAGTAAATATACCTAAAATTCTTTTATCCTGAATTTTTAGACATCACTTCTCAGCTCATAGGATCTCAACAATTTATTGATATAATTACTGAATCACAAATTATATGTAAAAACATATGATATCCCCAACTAATATCTCTGATATATACTAACACCTCTCTCAGTTTTATGGCAGTTTATGATGACTTCCTACCTATAATTAAAAAGAATTCTGAGGAACAACCAGGATTATGGAGGTTGCAAAGTGAACTTAGTAACATTTTACTAATTAAAGCTGTCAAACCATTGAGGTTGAATTCTCCTGAAAAAAAAAAAATGGTATAAGAACTCAATTTAACAATTTATTCAAATGGCAGCACCTCTAAGGTCACAGCGTCTTTTCTAAGCTCTTCTGTAATACAAGTGCAGGCTAACTCAAAAGGAATACACCTACTAAATAACTAAAATAGTTTCCAGGCTTCTTCATTAAATATTTCAGAAAGCAAAACCCAGAGAGACAATATAACAGGAAAGTACTTTATAATGAATACATTATAAATAAAGGCAAATTTCTAATGTTTTCAGATTAAGGATACCACAGGGTTAATAATTTATTTTTGATTATTGAAAAGCAACAGTCTTTGGCAACCAGAACTAATATAATAAATGTGTTTAGATACTGCATATAAATTGTACAAAGATAATAGTAATGTCTGGTTTTATACATAATATGTATTACAATTTAACGTATCATCATTGTTTAATTTCTCAAATACATGATGAAAAATTTTATATAGATGCACATGCAGAAATGTATATAGAAAGACATAAGACATGAGCCTTTTTTTCCTTAGTTCCTGGACTACTGAAAGCAGAATGAATATATAATTGTGTTGCAGTTAGATGTGTGTTTTATAAAAATACATATATATTACCAGATGCTGTAAACTGTCTTCTGTCTCTCACACACATGACTCTGCCAGTTGATCTTTTCTGCTCCTTTCCTAGTCTCTTCTTTTTGAAGGTGTAATGCAATGACACTTTTTTTGATTACTGTTCCCAAGCTCCTAACATAGACAAGTTCTACATACCTATCTTCATCAAAAGAACTTATTTATTTTTCTGGATGGAGGTATAGCGTAGGTTACAATCTCAATCTAGACAGCAGTTATACAGTAATATGAATGTAGTGTGCACTCTTTACCTCAATTATTCAAGATATGGATACCTTCTATTCTGAATATATGAACATAATGATAATGTTGCTATTGATATCAGTAGCTTAGTCTTGTCTCATCTAAATTCAGGATCTTAACAGTTAGGAATCTCATCTAATTTAAATGGTGGGGCTTCATCACTAGCCAATGGAGAGAAACAGGACACAATTCATTCTTTTCTAAGATGGCAGACAGAGAGAAAGAATCATCTTCTTTCTCCATGGATGCAATTAACTTAGACTAGAATGATAAGTTTTATCTAATCTAATTTTAGGAATGTAAATTAAGTGAATAAGCATGGATAAATTGTACTCACTGTTATTTTTTGCCTGGGGTGGACTAATATAATGTAAATAAATCTTTATTCCAAAGCCTTTACAAAATATATCAGAAAAATAGAGATATCAAGTATTTTTACATGTTTTCCTTGATTTTTGTTTTTCATTCAAAGTGAAAAGTCAGCATATATGAAAACATAATCAAAAAGCAAATCCAGCAACTACATATAATTTATGAAATAACCTGATTTCTATTTTGACATAAGACATTTCAAGAAACTTCACTACTTAAACAGTTTTAGGAATTTCAATAATTTTGCCAATGTTATTTATTACTGCTTATATTTTCTGTAATGTACATTTTTGGGGTTTGGAGTTTTATTTGTTTGGAAAAGACACTCTACACAGATGACAAAATATAGTATGTCATATTATTAGAAATATATTAACATTTTCCTCAGTTACATTACACAAAATAAAATGTGAAACATAAAGTGCTACCATTTTATGACCTTCAAGTTTTATTTTTTCATTTTTCTATATATAGATTCTTTTTTTAATTTGTATTAACATGGTACAAATACAAGGCTTTAAAAGCATCCTCTGCCACTGAGCTATAGTAAGTTCAGAAGACCTAGCACACGTCACAGGGAACTTCCCGTTAAAATCACGAGAGGAAAGTCTATTGATATTAATGATGCAGTTTTTAAACAGAACTGTAGAAAACATGAAAAGGTTTTAGGTAAGAAAGAAACAGAAGGATAAGTAACATGTGTTATTAGGGATTCCAAGCATGCTCAGTTCCACCTAGCATTTTAAAGTCATCTTTAAAACTGATATTGAAAGTAACCATAACTTACTTGAAGATCTTGCTGAATGTCTGTGTTGCTGCTTATTTTTTTCTCTGTTCTCAGTCAAAGCACTTCCACTGGCCATGGAAACAAGGTCTAAATCCGTGTCTTCTCTGCTTACAGGGCTTGCCTGGAAGCAGTGGGAGAGAATGTACACAATCATGAAACAAAATATAACATTTTCTGAATGCAGCTCACATTACCCCAAATAAACAAACACGGTCTGTCAAACAACCTTCTTCAAAATGATACCACAATCCTTTATTGTTGCCTAGGCTGTACAAATGCTCTATGTCAAAGCATTTTTGTAAATAAGAGCCGATCTTAAAATTGCGGTTTGTGATCTAAGTCAGTGCAACAACAAAAGAAAACATTTTAGTACAGTAATTTTGAAGAAAATCAATCTTGCAGATGGCTGATGAAACCTTAAACAGCTTAAGATCATTTACTGACCAGTCTATAATTTAAGTTATAGTTGAATGTCAGAGATGTCATATTGGATTATTTTCTGCAATATTTATGTTTTATCCAGGACATGTATCAGTTCAATCAGTCAAGGGCCTAGTAAGTAATTTAATCTTTTATTTTTTTGTTAATTAACCATAACCATCAGACAGCATTTTAATTATACTTTACATAAGAGTATTCTATTAATTATAAACTTTAACATCCAGTGGTAGTACATTTTGGCATGAGGCATGTTACCTGCACATAAATATGGCAAAATAGCAATGAAAATAATATTTCATTTTAGCAATGGGTCCTTGTTTTGGGAACATGTAGGGCAAAGGTTAAAAATACTGACCTGAAAGATACCACATGCTGTAAATGGCAGATTGTTAGTTTTGCAGAAATGACTTCACATTTACTCAACAACAACTGTTTTCCCTTGAAATGAAAAGCAACACCAAAAGCAGACATGTAATAACACTGTTGACTACATACTGGGGGCCAGTAACAATGACAGGGAAGAATCAGACACTGCGGAAGAGCGATCTACAAAATCCCCAGTGTAGAGTCAGTCAGCTGGAATGAACATAAGGACACTTCTAGTCTCCGGAATCATAAGCGGAGTCCAGAAGGCAGATTAAGTCCTTCCTCTATCTGGGCTGAAAAAGACCGAATCCTTTCAGAAGCAAGGTAGAGTCCATTTTTTATAAAAATAAACAAAAAACAAAAAAGGAAAGACTGTGCTAGTGGTAATGTCACCAAACGTTTGCATAATATTGTAGTAGCTAGACTGCTCAGTCAGGAACTGAGAGACTGGGTTTCAACTCCTTCCTCGGGGGGTTGAAGCCTGCAGCTCCTTTTTTCTCAGGAAAATGCCATTACTATAAAGTTGTAGGCTATTCTGGAGGAGACAATCTCCAGACTTCCTGTTTCAACCAGCTCACTGTACCAAGAGCAGCATTGCACCAGTGCAGACAGGCTTTGTAGTCCAGTCTAACTTAGTGAACTCCGATGAAATGGAGACCTGTTTCATTTCTTTGTCTTTACCCAGTCGCTGTTTAATGTAAAATTCATTAAAAAGTTCATGCATTTTCAAACCAACAACTCCAAAGATATAGAGATTTTACACTCTTCCTTAGTGACTGCGTACTCTTTGTGTCAGCACAGAAAGTTTATCCCTTGTTTTCCGATGCTTGCCTTTTATATGTTTAATAAGCATGATTTTAAATTTTGGTTTGCACAGGTAGCAGGCTGTGTTATTGTTGTTAACATCAATATTTTATTTTCTCTTCCATAGCTGGGTCAAGAAACTTTGAGAAGAGTAACAGTTTTATCCTGCCAACTCTTTATATTTTTGACCTTAGTATTTACAGCTGCTTTAAGCTTGTGAGAGCTCCGTATGTTCAAAATCTTTAAATAGAAGCTTTGAGTCTTTCCTTAGTAGAAATAATGCAACCCTTGTGATGCTCAGAGGGATTCAAACTAATGAAATTGATCATTCTTATTTTCAACTAACTTGTTTCAACACACAGCAGAAGATTTCTAATGTCCCAATTCTCAAAGACCCAGGAGGCCACAGTATTTTAAACTAACCTTTCCATGAAATTATTATCCAATCCCTGTCATCATAGAATCTGAGGCTTCATCATCTTGTAGACAACAATATTCAGTGTTATATTGTAGACTTGAATAGGGCTCTCTGGCTCTCTGATGTAAAATATTTTTTATTTTCTTTCAAATAAAGATAAGTGTTTTCACCCAATCACAGTCAGAGTAATATTTAAGGTTATATTAATCACTGGAGCAAACTTAATTTCAGGTTTGTAAAGAACCTGATTGAAAGTCCTCTGAAGCTAATTAAAACTTTCCCTTTTACATTTATACCTTAGATCCAAAAATTTGGAAGAAATTTAAGATACTGGTATACTTTTTCAGTGTAGTATTGGACATCCATCTGTAGTGATCACCATATTTAACTCTTCAGACTTTTTGCTGTTAGTTTTATTACTATGAACCTTTATTTTTCCAATTAATTGGAAATTAATTTCAATCAGGAGTCTTTGACTTGAATACAGCTCTGCATCTGAATATTTGTGCATTCCTATGCTAAATTATCAAGATATTCTGTAACCTTCTGAGGTAAAAAGTCGTTTAAATTGAAGTTATATTGTAATCATTTGGAGATACTGATTAATAATGAAGTGGTTAACCATGCAGGTAACCTAAACTACATACAAAGATGAATCAGGAAGCCTATCCTACCTGTCATTCAGCAAAATCATATTAATTTCAAGTGCCCAGTTTAAAATAAGTCAGCATGCCTTTCTAGGCACTTATGTAGTAGTTAGTAAAATCATCAAAATGATCAAGATTAACACAATAAGGTCTTAGATTTACTGCAAGTTACTACATAGGGTTTATTCCCCAATGGGAAGGGCTAAGACTTCATTGTTAATATGGAACCATTGAAATACCATTTTATATTAATCTAGTGCTTTCAGAATGCAGGTTTATGGAACACCGACAAATTATGGATCCTTATCACACAGCAGGAAACTTTATGATTGAGCATATGACATATGAATAAGCTACTGGAAATGTCCAGGAATGCTTTCCTTTTCTAATTATCTCTTTTTTTTTTTTTTTGGTTAATGTATATTTTCTTGTTTACCATAACTTTTCCTACCTATTGATAATGATTGCAGCTAAGTGTTAATTTTTGTAAAGATTTCATAGCTTTTAACTGAGATACTGTGCAAAAGCATTAGGAGTACGTTCACATTTCAACCTTTAAGAGAACCCATACAAATTTTAAATCCATAATTCTCCAGCCATCTATGTGTACAAACCACATCATTACTTCATTGTGTATATTTATTTTTCTATTTTTTGACCTTTTATTGCATTTTTCTCTGTATTTCATTCATGTAGAACAGCTATGTAATTATGTGGCACAGACTGTGACAATCCCATAACATTGCCAGTTATGTGGGCACACCACATAATACTGTTGTGGGATTGCAGCAGTATTTTGTGGACAGAACCGCTCACTGTAAATAAGATATGATCTACCTATGTATACATATGTTTACCTATAATTACATAATGTGTAATTTAGATAACATTATTAGATTATGATTTGCTCAAATTAGAGCAATTACTGTTTTAGACTTTACCTAACAAATAAGTATTAGTGCTGCTGCAAGCAAAACTCATCACAATGGGTTCATTATTTCAGTCAGTAAACTTCAACAGGAACCTAAGAATTGGACACACCCCACACCAGAGAAAAATCTTTGACAAAATCTGACTTAAAGAAAATAGTAATAGTAACATCTAAGTCTTAAAAGCATTTTTTCAACAGTGAATTTTAAAGGAGTTTATGGAAGTGTTTCCAAAACATGCATATTCCATAGGTGGAGAAGCTAAGGAAGACAGAGGTTAGAAAAGGCCGAGATTGCTTAGAGTACAGAATGAGGCATATGACACATCATCTAACTGGGAAATACTTTTCATGCAACATTTTATATTATGTGTATGAATATATAAAACACTAATTCTGTATAGTTTGTAAGTTTTTGCTCCATTTTTTTAAACCCCACATAATTATATGAACAAGAATATTGATAATTTGGCAATAAAATGTAAAGTGTATGTGTGTATACATATATACACAGACATATATATACACAATATAAATTGGCCTGTAGGCATCATAACACTGCTCACTATCAGAAGAACTTTTGGGTACCTCTGACACTGAGTCTTTTAATTCTGTAAATCTTCAGACTGTTAAACTGCTTGCATTCCCCCTCCTGCCAACCTACAGAACCACCCATTTCAGAAAATAACATTTTTCTTTGAAATGCATCAAAGAAAAGAATGAATCATGAAAAGAGTAGAGGGCATTTTATGATGTAAAAAATATAGAAAATAAATTGTAGGAATAAGTCTGATTTTATACACTGTTTTTAATAATGTCACCATGTTAATATACAAGTCCAATTTACTGTCTTTTAATAAATGACACTGTGGGCAATTTAGAATTATTTAGGTATGTGACTTAGAGAATTCAAGAACACTTAAACTTGTCTGATTGACAAGAATACATATTTTCAGTCAATAATGTAATTGGTGCTGAACCATATTTAATTTTTTTAAAACACTTTTTTAAAGGTTGATTTAGAAGCTTTAAAGAACACACAGTAGCATTCTATGTCTTAAAAACAAAACGAGTATCAGATTATGAAACCAGAACCCTATGTACACACATGGTTTCTTGTGCTCAAACATTTCCTTCTGATCTCCATCAATGGGCAACTTGATTGCCAAATAGAGAAAACATTAAAGAATTATATTCAATCAAAAAAATCTCCTGGTTGCTTTTACACCAAGTATGCATTTGGAAACACCATCAAGGCGTAGCTGAATTCTGCAAAATCCCACAAGGAAACAAATTCTTACCACAAGTTGTACTCGTCTACTGTCACGTATCGCAGGATCTAACTCAGGCAAAAAATGACAGCTGGGAAAAATATAGAATAGAAATTTCAATAAATCCCACTGTACTGAGACTAAAATACCTGCATAGAATATTTTCCTGGAAACACTCCTGCTTAAGTAGAAAAGATACTATTTAAAATAATTCAGTGGTTAAGATGTATCAGAGTAATTAATATTAATTGATAATGTTAAAGTATCAGAGTAAATAATATTAATTTTTGTACTTATTACTAAAATAAATATCAATGGTTTATTCCAATAATATTAATTTTAAAATATAAATGTTAATAAATGCAATCACGCATGAATTTTTGCTTATACTGACATAAATTATAGCCAAATCGGTTGTCACATTATTTATGTAGGAATAAAATTGTTTTCAGTTACATAAATATATCAGCTGTTCTAAACAGTCTACCAGTGATATTCCAATGGAGAACAGTGGGACTTTTGCCACATTCAAAAATAGTATCATAATCTTTAAAAATGTCAGTACAAATACTAGTGCATAGCACACACCTGAAGAGGTAACATAATAACATTTTAAAAAATTCTTTTATAAATTTCCATGTCTTACTTTCAAACATCATTACATGTTCTGTTCCAGTGTTTTCATTCAAATTAAGTCATGGCAGATATCTTAAAAAAACACTTGGAGTGTTTCACTATTATGGAACGTGACTGACATAAATATGTTCCAAGGAATATGTGCTGCATATACTTCCTACAGTCATTTATGCAATTTAGAACTGTTGGATATTTTTCCATACAAAATATAACAATATGCAGTCAATTTCATTACAAATTAAATACATTTTTCATAAAAATAAATTTAAAATGCTTACACTAAATCCATTGCTAGCCTACTGACACCTTGTTTGGTTTTATTAGAGGTGCTTGGCATTGTGTCTAATAATGACTTCACTAAGATATCAATGGTTTATATAGAATTCATGACCAAAATATACTTATTATGTCTTCATGTTAGCTTAGGGAATGAGATTAACCTTTTCTTTAATTGTACTGATATTTTACCTGTTTAATAACCAAAAGTAAATATAGAAGGAGGACTTCTACAACACTTTGCTAAAGTATACTATGAAAGTGTAAAAGTTGTGTTTATGCTTTGAAGACAAAATAAAAATACATACTATCTAGTTAAAAAGTCGGGTTTTTACTTCCTTAATCAAATCTAACAATATAGGTAATGTTACAGTTGATTTAATTACATAAAACCAAAATATATATCAAAAAAGTTATAAAATATATTACTTTAAAGCACTTTTTTCTACACTCTTTAGAATATAAAAAACACTGCATTGCTAGTATAAAGCTATGTCGATACAATTTCATTATCACTGTGGAAGAAGTATCTATCTGTACAATGACTACTAAACCAATTCTTAGGAGTACCATGTTTGGGACCCGGAAATACGGTGTACTGTCTGCTAGCTACAAAGTCATGTTTGTTTTAGAATTATTAACCTAAGTTTCACTTTACAAGATAAATGTAAAATAGAAAAAAAAAATCTAATTTAAAGGCAATGACCTCACCACTTCATATTTTTGGAACTGGCTGCTTCATAATCCAAAAGCTGTGTATGAAGCCATTGGTATGTAAAGTCTTTTCTCCTTTGTAATTTCTCATCTAAAGCAGTATCCAGCTGAGAAAATTCTTCTTTTTTACCTGGGGAGGAAAAAAGATACTCCTGTCTTTCATTATTATTTTAAAATATATATTTTTTTTAAGATTCCTCAGATAAACTTTGAGCTTATTGCCTTTTACAAAAGAAAAAAGGCAATTACTTTACTTTTTTGCAGAGTCAAACTAAGTGAATTTCTTCAGATATATTTAAGAAATACTTTTAAAATAATTTTGAATTTTCTGGTTTATTTTCTCTTTTAGGATTAAAACTTCTGAAAAAATTTATTTTTATTGGGAAATAAGATTCTCCTTTCTTCTGAAAAATATATAGAAATATACATAAATTGCTTGTCACAGCATCTGTGAATGTTGCTTATTGCGCTATCTCTGTCATTAAAAATACACATTCATTTATATTTACAGTTCTATTTACCTATCTGTAAGGTTAAAAACAACCTGCTATATGCAAGAATGGACACATGGCAATCTTATTCCTCTGATCTGTCTTTTACTGATATGATTTTTTAAGACATTTTAATGGCAATTTCTGATACTGGATTTCAAAGTAATTGCATACATGATATTATTTTTCATCAATTACTACCTATTTTTGGATCACAGAAGACACCTAAAGATAGAGAACAGAATAGCAACATTATGGAAAAAAGCTGTACAATTCTGGAGATCCTTTAGTTTATCAGATCATTCTGCTGAATACCAAATATGTTTTGAAACACATGGAAGAGGATGCCAGAATTGGAAGTGCCTGCAGAGGAAACATCATTGTTGCATGGGGACATTCATGGATTAGAATAACTTTCTATTTTCTGCTCTTATACATCAACTTTACAGGTTATGTCTTTTTGGCACCTTCGGCTCAGGTCTTTTATGAGACATCAGAAAACATTTTTTTTATAAAAGTTTTTGTTTTTCTCTTTAATGTCATTTCAGATGGCACTGAGTTATCCTCCCACTTGCTGATTATTCCTTTTTTTTCTTTCTCTTGGTGATAGCTGAATTCAGCAGCTACTAGAAGTTGCTTAGTAAACTATAGGAGCATACCTGTCTTTTGCACTTGAACTAGCAAAGAACATAGGTCACCTCACTTTGTATCAAGTCCATTTGCCCACTATGAATGATAAAACTATCAATAACTGTAAAGGGAGGCAGGGGGAGATGTCAGAACTGCCTTTGAGGTGAATGGTTTCCTCATACTCCTTATTTTAAGCCTTAGTTTTCATTCATGTTTTGACAACATAAACTGAAGTTACAGGCTATTCACCAACTCACCTTTTAAGAGCTAGTATTTTTTAAACATAACCTTCTGTAAAAATTATAATTTACTTTGCATAAGCTGAAAAATGTAGTTCCTCACTTGCATTTTACCTGGTTTGCAGTGAGCTCATTGCTTTCATTTTTAAGCTCTAAGGGAATATTGTTAAAGTACCACAGCTTTTTATTTCATAGTCTGAAATACAAATGTCTTTTGGTTGTGCTCTCCATTTATCTTGGTATAGAGAATCTCTATTCAAACCAAATTGATTCCTTAGGCTGAACGTGTTGCATTGTCAAACCCATAATTGGAATATTAAAATTAGGCAAGGTCCTGGTCCAGAATGCCATATATGTCTTGCTATTGACTCACAAACTAGAAATTAGACAGAAGTTATCCTCAGTTGATTTAAAGAACTCTCATTTACCTCCTTAGGGAAACAGAATGTGAAAAACTTGGATGGACAGTCACTGTATCTACCCAAAGGAGGTTGTGAGGGCTGATTAAAAAAGGTCAAGCAGTGAACTGCTCAATCAGTGCCAAATATTAAAATATAAAGAGTCCTAATTACAGAGTTCATCACCTTCCTTGATTAAAGTGGGAGCCTTTTCTTCTTTTTCAAGGTTATGATATTCCCCTTCCTTTTCTGGTTCAGGAATACAGTTTTCTGACCTTTACCTTTTGAAAATTTATAGGTTCCAAGTCTGCAACTACACTGATACCCTTATAGCTCTTCAGATGAAGATGCTGATTTACAACAAGAGTAAGAAACATTCTGCATGACTCTGTAAGAGCAGTCCTAAAGACTGAGCCTTCTGCATATGTTCTCCAATGAGGAATAATTCCCCAAGAAGTTATCTTTAGTTTTTTTATCTCTGTTTGCAGAAAAGTTTGTCCAGTATTACCATCTATCTCAGGAGAATTACTTCTTCCTATTAAAAGGATCAGTATTATTTATGTATTTACTAAAATGTTTGTTACCTTTTCCTCCATTAAAGGGTAAAACAATGTAGGGATTTAAAATCAATAATAGAAGTTCATGTCTAAGTCTGTGTGTCAGTGATGGTCAAAAAAAGATGCACATACAATAAGCTATGGTAAAACTTACAGAAAAATGAATACTTTTAACTCGGCAAGTTACTTTTCCAAAATGGTTGTTAATAATTTGCCTTAGTTGCAGTTTGAAGGTTTGACTAAATTATGTTTGAAACACAACTGGTTTAATAAATAAAATTTTATTTTATAATTATTATTTTTGCATGTTAATTATTGAAACATTATTGAAACAAGAAAGTGACCAAAAGTTCACACAACAGGGTTTTTTTTCTTAAAATTATATATATTATTAAACAGAGTATTCTTGTTCCATATTAGTATTAATAGAGGCTTATTTTCTCAATAATGTCTGCCCATAATGGGCAGACACTGTTCAATAATTTGTTTAATAATGCTGCAGAAAACTGTATTCCATTTTCTTATTTGGAACATACCCATATTCTTACTTTTTAACAGTAACATCCCTCTTTTTAATTCTTATGAAAAATACTATGTTACGAATTAAAACACAGCATTATCACTTTTCTATTCCACTTATGAACATCATGTGTTTGAGGATCTGGTGTACCAGTATCATTAACATGCATTTGCTTGATAGGTTTCTTAAATTAGGGCTCTGGGTTTTTTAGAAACCTGGACCTGATTTTGTAGAAGTACTAACACTCACAAATTCCATAGAAGTTCCAAAGAGCTGTAAGCATTCTGCATCTTTGAAATAGATCAGACCTATAATCTTTAATTGTTAAACTCAGACTACTCTTAGAATATCAAAGAAAAAAGGAATACATCAAAGAAGGCACAACTCCATCAAAAACCAAATTAATCTCAGAGGTATTTGAAGTATCGTACCCTCATTAGATTATCACTTCTAAGCTTTCAATCTTTTTGACCTTTTTTTTACATGACACACACGTTAATAATTTAAGATTGGCATAGTCTTACATTTGGCATTAATACAGTAATGATTTTTAGGTGTTGCCAGTTAATCATCCACACATATACTGTGTACTTAGGCCAGATACACTGCAGCTTTCAGGGGCACCTACTGTCATTTTCCTACAGTATTTGGGCATCTAAGTAGAGAGAACTTATTCAGAAGAGCCTGGGCACCTGAAATGTCCTTGGAACTGAGCATTACAAGAAAACAACAAATACTTTTCTAGGTCTCCAAATCAACATGCAAACCCATAAGAATCTGAACTTTGGGATCCACAAAAATGTCATCCTCCGTCTGTCAAATTTGTTTGCTGGGCATGCACTGAGACAACACTACCCTTGTTCAGTTGAGAATATGGATGCTACTTATGTACTTTAAATTAGCCTATTTCTGGATAATACATTAAGTGCGTTAAAGGAGAAGGGATAAGAATCTGTGAACTACTTTGCCGTAAATTCTAGATAGAGTCAGTTTTCTTCTCATATGTTTTTCTTCAAAACTGATGCAACTTGTGCCCTCAGCTGTAGCAGTCAGCTTTAAAAAGAGGATTGAAACATACCCAAAGTGAATAGCTTGGCATGTGGAAGCTGGAGATTCAAATCTCACCGGGCTAAGGAGTACCTGAAACCTGTTTCCCACTGCCTAAGGAGTACCTCATACCTCTGTTTCCCAGTCCTAGGGCAAATGTTCTTAACAGCAAGCCAGTACACAAAAAGAAGGAAGATGGTTACACACCATCTACACTCAGGGTGGTCTTTCAGATTCTGCATTTTGGTTTTCAGATTCTATGCCCAAGAAACACTGATCCTGATTGTTGTAAATCCCAGTTAGCTACTCAACTCTTTGTCAATTTATATGCAAGACGATCATGAGAACCTGATTCAACACAGTGATTTATTTTTTAAATCTATTTGTTGATGATGGGAAGATAAAAGGTCTAACTTGAATATGTCATATGTTTCTTGAAACAGAGAAATGTGTGGAGAAGTCTGCACTGTATCCAACTTTTTATAGTTAAATTTTGTGTTTAGAGGGTGATTTAATTTACTTCAAAACTTGCTGCATACAGAGAACAATACAAATAAAGAGACTAAGAAAACTAAGACCTACAATGTGAAAGAAGGGCTTGGAATTTCTTCAGCATTCTAAGTTTTCCTCCCTTAACATAAAAAATCTGTGACCAGAGTTAATTTTCTCAATATGTATTCTGGAAATGGTATTCTTAATATTGGAATTAAGTAGCTGAGCTTGGGTATAAAATTACTGTCTATGCTATTAATACATTGAATTTTTTCTTATCTGTTAGTATTCTGGTATACATTACTGGTCAGCAATATATATTATGAGGCTGTGTACGTGTGAGTCTGTGGATGAGTGTACAAACTCTATAAAAATATTATTCTGAATGAAAATTAAAATAATATATACTCTGCAAGGACTTTTATAATTTCTCCTATGTCTTCTATAAAGTTATAATACACATTAATAAGTAATCTTGAAATCCCAACCCTAAAATCCAACTTTTTATCCATTTTCTTCATACATTATTAGTCAACAAACAAAATGGTATTATTTCCTTCACAATCTGTATAATACATGCAGAACAGAAAGCAAGAACATGAGTAATAACAATAGCATTGCTATCAAGACAAGAAACCAAAGAATTTGGAAACAGACAGGAAAATAACAATAAAAAAACCAGTCCCCCACACACATCCACCCCCACAACCACCCAGAAACTTATAGGAGAATGTAAGAGAAATGAGAGGAATTTCTTCTCTTCCACAAAAAGCTTGACACGTTTGTCAGAAGTCTACTTTGTCAGAAGTCCCTAAATACACCTAAGCATTACATAAAAATCACTACATGTCCAAAATACTGGTTTTGGAAGAAGAATGGTATTTAGAGTGGTCTTCAGCATGCTTACAGGTATTCAGTGAATGCATTTCTATTAGCAATATATATAACACTTCCAAACAGTTGGTAGTATCATATGGCAGTAACTGATACAGAGTTCTTTTCACCTAAAATTATAGTATCTCCAGATAATGTTTGTTTAGCTACAACTCAAGTCTGGAATTTTCAGACAGTGAAACACATACATTTCTGCCTTAAAAACACAGAAACTTATTTGTGACATAGCTATGCTGTATGGATTAGCTAATTTTAGATGTTACTTTTTCACCTAAGTAACTTTTGACTAAATCAACTTCCATCTCTAGGACCAGAATGAATGAAATAAAAATATTTATAGCAATGGCTGAGTTCACTGCTGAACAAAATATGAAATAGAATTTTTTCACAAGAACACCACATCAGGTTATGACCTACAAAATTGCTAAAAAATGCTTTATCAGTTACATCATGAGTTTTGAACATGGGAGTCCTAATCAACCCACAAAAGCCCATCTTTCAAAAATTATAAAAGCAAATAGGGAAAGGAAAAAAAAAATTCAGAGTTTTTTTCTAAAACTTGTGCCTTTTTTCTCTTTTTAACAGGTATTTCAGATTTTCTTCAGGTTATAAATAAGGCCTACTATATTACTATTGCATCTGCAAACTTCCTTCTCTTTTCTAATCTCTTCATCTGCTATTGTAATCTTCTTCTTACTGCATGGCTGTTCTTGACCTCACCCTCACACCATTCATCCTTCACCAAATCCAGGTATTCACCACACTCTCAGTTAAGTCTATAGCCTTTATTTTGGCTGTCTTTTTTCTCCCTGCTTTCATTTCTGTTTTTTTGCTGTCTTTTAAATTGTGCTCTATTTCTGTGTGATTAACACCAGTAATAAAGCTTCACCTACTTAGTTCATTCTGCTTCAGTGGTTACCACATTTCAGACTGTGCTTTCTGTGTTATCTCTTTGATGTTTTATTAGATTATGCAAAAGCTGAACCCTTTCATTGAGATTCCTAAACCACTGAACTGTACAAATTTCAGTTTCTGAATTCAAGGAAAACAGGATTTCGTTCTTGGGCCTTCCCACACATTATTTTCTATTTTGCTACTTGTTCCTGCCTCTGCAGAATATACCACGACTACTATTTATCAGTAGTAATTAGTATTTATCCCTAGCTTATTGTTTATGCTCAATTTGTTCCTTTCCCCACCTTGAGACAAATCCAAGTCTTACTTAATCTTTTAAGACACTTCATTTATTTCTCTCCATTCATAATAACGTTGATGAAGTTCTCCCAGCATCTCCTGATTATTTAATCTCTTTCACTGCAAAGCTCTGACCACACAAATATATTGCAAGCTACCACTCCATACTAAATTGCTTATGTCTTTTTCTCTTCCTATGAACATGGTACATTTCCTTTTCAATTGCTTCATAAGCTTCACTTTCCTGGCACTGACTTCAAGACAGCATTAAACACTGTTCCAATTTATCCAACTTTCACAACTTTATGGGCTGTCACCACTTTCTGTACTCATTCATTTATGTCAAACACAATTTTTCATATACCTTCTATAACTTCCTTCATAACAATGTCAGTTTCATATAATGATATTTCCTAAGACATGTAATACCTTTCTGAGTTGATTTATAAACCTAAAGAAGTATTTCACCTGAGGTGTGTACAGGAAGCTGCTACACAGGCAACTGATGTTTGGGGTTTTTTTGCTAAAATTTATGACTGTTCTGATATGATTCAGGCAGTGAACCTTGGGATAAGAACTTGAAGATCTATTTGGGGAAAGATATATGGATTGATAGTGGAGGGCTAATAACAATAATAATGTAAGAATAGGTTGGTTGGGTCAATTAAAAATAAGTCATAAAGATGGGAAGTAAAAATAGTAAAAACAAAGGAACAGTAGCACTCTGCTTTAACACCTGTTCACACCCTCTAATAAATTGTATGAGATTCCCTTGTCTGCCAAATAAAGAATTTTTTCTTTTAAAAAACAAGCCAGAACACAAAACAACATTCTGCCATTTGATTAAACTGGTTAATTTTGTACCATTTCAACCATTACATTCAGAGTTATGTAGACTACTATTCAAACACATTCATATCAAGGAAATATTCAGCAAAATAGGCATATTTCTTCAGAATGCTACAGCAGTCATTTGACACTGGAATTAAACATATAGTTATGGTTATTTATTTTAACCTCAGTGAATGACAAAGCCCATGTGAATTTTTCACGATAGAAAAGCAGAAGAAAAAGCAGGAGAATAAACTGCACAAACATTTGGAAATCTTAAGATTCTAATTTATCTGAAACCTTCCAAATTTGGAAATGCAAATATCAAGTTCCAGTGACTGAGTCTATGATTTTGCATTTATTACATTTTTGATTAAATACTATACAGTCACTGACTCAGTTGAAATGTATCAGCTGCTCTGGATATTTTTGTTTGTACTAAGGCAACTATTGAAGGCATCCGAGCATCAAACTCTTCAGCCCCAGTATGCTGGACTCTTATATTGTGGTAATAGTATAATAAACAGCATTACTATAGGATTGGGAGAAATTTTTGTATTGGATTAAAGCTGTGGTGAAAGTGAAAATTGTATTTTACTCAGGAAAAAATGTAAAACAAGTGACAACAGACAGGATAAATAGTATATATAAAGAAAATATGAGTATCTCAGCATTTACCTACACACACACAGACACAGACACACATAGCTTCCTCAGGTTCCCCAAACTTAAATAGATAGAAGTTGCATTACAACTAAAAAGAACAGACTAACATTTCTCAGTCTAGCCACCTAAGTGCAGACTTGTTTTATGTATAGGTTGGGAAATAACATGAAATAGCTTCATGTTTGAAAAACTGAGTTGGTTCTTTCTTAAAAACAAAATAAAATGCCAAAACCAAACCTCAACTCTACAAAAATGGAGAAACTACAGGGATTATATTCTACACACATGCACACAAAGAGATGAGTTCATGATGTAAACTACTCCTCCCTGCAATCAGCACACTTCAAGATCCATTCAGGCTTTTAGAAGTTCAAAAAAGGACATAAAAAACCTTACAGCACTATGCTGGACTTTCACATTATTCTTTTGTGTAGTCTTCTACGAACAGGGTGTTCTGTAGTCTACATACTACCTGCTTGAGCCACTCAGCGCAGGCAAATTTCATCAACAATGCTGCTAAGAAGTAAATTTGAAGTATAGCCAAGAGTTACCCAGAGATCTTTGGATAGTCAAGGCCCTTGAAGAACCAAAGAAATCAAGGAAGAATAAAAAAATATTTTGAAATGGTATGTTCAGTGTTTCCATACATAGCTATCCATTAGTAAATGTAAGGAATAAAAAAGATGGAAGTAGATTGAGCCTATTTTGTTTATCCTTACCATCTATACTCTCACATCATTTCTGTATCATCCCCTAAATCTGCCTAGTACAGACTCTACCTCTAGTTTTTCTCATAATCTTTGGCAATTAATAAACCCCCTAATGATGGATGTTCCCTACTGAAAAGAGGAATGGATTTTATATTACTCAGGAGAAAATTAAGAGATGCATAACATCAAAAATTTTTTTACAGAATCTTCTGATAGATTTTATTTCTATACATCCCCAGTTCTTAAGATTAACTGACAGAAACAACCAAGAACTTGAACAGAAGTGTTTAGTTGCTCGGTAATGAAACAGTACTCCCAAGCAAGAAAAAATTATCACTTTCTATGGAGTCCAAGTCAGAGGAATACCTTTCTTTAAATTCAATAAACCAAGTAAAATTATTTAAGACATCAGATCTTCCAAAGGAATTCTCAAGAAAATAAATACAAAGGAACATTTTGTAAGAGCACAGGAGGTCTAACTACTATGTTGTCCCCTATCAAGAGGGCAAAAAATACAAAACACAGTAAATTTTATTGAGTGTGACAACAATTAAGATACTTTTCTTTTGTACTGAAGGACTTAAAAGCACAAGAAAGGGACAAAAAATCCAAACCCAACAGAAGATTTGTTCAAAATAAAAATTTGAGGCTTCTATGTGACAAGACAATATATAATGCCAAGTATTAAAAAAAAAAAAGAAAAGAAAAAGGCATTACTCAGGAGCAGCATGAAGTTAGTCAGTAAAGCTGACTTACACCACATTAATAAAATCTCATAATTTTTATGAACAAGTAATTTAAAATATGCAATTTTATATCACAGCTTGGGAATGTACATTAAAAAAAGTCTTTATTATGTTTATTCCTGAGAATAAACATTCTTTCTAGATAGTTATCTGAATAATATATGAACTTTTTAAGAACACGTTCATCAACATATGTGATGTACATGAGTAACATATGTGATTGGTACTCACCAATGAAGAGGAACACTGAAAGTGAAATAATGAAATTATTGTATTAATGTCAATATTTAGTTTAGTTATGAATACCTATGAATTGGCTATCTATTCTACCTATTATGTAGACATATAATTTTCAAAGTGTTTTGTTTTGTGTGGGTGAAACTATTTCTGGCTTACTTTCTGATGTTGACTTGAAATACCTGTTGGTATTTGACAAAGGTACTGTGACAAGAATTCACAGCTTTGTCAGTGCAGTAATGCATAACAGCAGAACTACTCTACATTGTCAAATATACACATAAAGTCTACACAGACTAAGTGCAAGGCTGCTGTTTAATTTACTTTATAGTAAAACCCAGAGGTTGCACTGAAGATCAGGCCTGTCATTATGCCAAACATTGTATAAACAAGGCTTGATTTAATGCTCATTGAATTAAATGGAAAAAAATCTCAGATAGACATGGTTCTTTTTCTTAAGACTCTACATCTAAAGTGAGTTAATCCCCAAGCGTGTACAATTCTTACATATTTATATCCAGCTTAAAAATAACCATAAATACTAAACTTAGGACTATAAATAAATATAGACATAAAAGTACTAATTCTTCTCATTAAGTTATACTTAATTGGTTGATACACCATGCAGGAAAATAAACAATATGAAATTCCAGTCTCTTATGGATGCATTAAAAAAAAGGGGAATTCCATTTGTAAAGAAGGACAGGTGAAAAAGCAAAACAAAACCACAATTTGCCTACAAGTTCCCCTGGGTTAATTTTTAATTCATATGGCTCAAAGAGCTTAGTATTTTTCTAGATTTCTTGATTAACTGGACTGAAATTTTCAGCTTCTAAACACAAGAAAAATGCAATATCTGAAACACAGTATATAATTTTAGAGAAACCAACACATATTCAAGAGTATTCAGCCCCAGGGGAATTGAACTGACTTAATTATATTGATTTTGGATCAGTTATAGTTATAATGACACAGTTTTTTTCTATCCATGCAGCGAAGTTTTGAATGATTTACCTCACTGAATGAAGAAATCAGAGTTGAAAAAGGAATAAATTAGCCCTGACTACTATTTTACAGAATTTTGTTTAGACCTTTATTTATTTTTTTAATGAGAAAATGAATAAAACAAAAAACCCAGTTCTATTACTGAACAGAATCTTCTTTAAGCTTGATTGTAAATATTTTCTTACAGCAGGTGTGTTTACATCAGTTTATTTTTTACTAAAATTTTAAGCTAAACTTGATACGAAACTCTCCAACTCATTGACATATATATTTCGATGTACATATATATAAAATTCATTTGAAAAAGAGGGAATAAGGTAACTACCATGATGATTCTGAATAGATGAATTTGTTTTGTGCATTCTGTTTATGTTTGCAATTGCTTTCAAGACAGCCATAACTAATTAACTTAAATGTATGATTTGTTTTACCTGTTGCCTAACAACAGGTAAAACAGTTGTCCATTCCTAACTTTGCTTGTTTGCAGCCAATTATCTAAGCTCCTGAAAATAGCAGAGGAACTTACAGAGCATTAAGGTTTGATCCAAAAAGGAGTGAAACCCCATAGATTCTAATTAGGTAAGCAAACTTCCACTTGAGATTAAGGAACTTCAGTAGTCAATGTTATGCTGTTTACTCCAGAAGAAGGGAACAGACGATTATATTATTATACTATATAACCTTATAGAATAGATTAGGCTACTAAAATTATATTAACTTACATGGGAATTTGTATATGTATTAAATATGTACATGATTAATTATGATTTTTTTTTAATGTGAGTTAAATATGATTTAACTGGCCAACCCAGGATTTTACTTCCACTGTAACAGTCACTGTCATGAAGAATGAACAGCATTTCATTGCCACGTTTGAATGTAACAAGAAAATACCCACTTTTTGCCTTATATCGGAGAACTTGTTTTATAAGAAAGTTTCTAATATAATTTCCTTTTCATACAAGATATAACAATTTTAACACAAAGTAATATGAGTGAAAAGGCATACAGGATTCTTTAAAACAGCTGAAATAGAGAAATATTAAATGGTAATATTTACATAAATCTTTTAAATTTAACTACAAAACTGAGCACAAAGCATTATTTTGTTCAGCAAGATTTTTCTGTTTTTCTGAAATGTTAATCACATTGATTAGAAGCAGTATGTTAGAGGTACTGATCAGAGGCTATAAAAAAGGTGTATGTATCTGCAATGAGAATACAAAAATATGTATGTAAGTAAATACAGAAACTTGTCTGTAATTTGTACCACGGTGCTTGAAACTCTCAAATCTTTGAACTTCTCCATATTCTGGTTCAGTGAATGCATCAGGGGATACTAAAACTGGACAAATGTCATCCTCAAGGCAGACAGGTCTCTGAACAGACTCTCCTTCAGAATTCTGGCTAGAAGAGGAGGAAAACAGGAGAAAAAAAATGCAATGATGTAGCAAAATAGTCACTAAGACCAAGATACCTAATTTTCGATGATATTTTAAAAGTCTTAATTCTACTCACCTTCTCCTGGATTCCAAACAGATTCTTCAGGTTTCACCTGACTAGTTGTGAATAACTACATCTCACAGCGCTCTGGGTGCTCATCAGTACTGTCTTCTTGTGCAACTGTATTAATTATGCAATGAAAAAAGGGGATTTGCCCCTACTATTTCTACAATGAACAAACATATCGTTGATGGGAAGTCATAGAAATATATAACACTCTCATAGGGGAAATAAATTTCAAAGTAAGGAATTAGTACGATGCATGGATAACCCACATGCTTAGTAACATAGTGAAATAATAATAACTGTTTGTACAAAGGTATAAAAACCAAACATCCTGGGCAGCCATAACTGTGGAAGAAGCAACTTTTAAAATTTATTCCAATTAAGCTTTTATAAATATTTCCATTTGCAATAAATGAGAGATGTGTGAAAGAGAATTTTGAATACAATGCACACAACTCACATGGTATGATGACAGCCTATGCAGTGTTTTAGCATATGTAGACCAGACTACAAGGAGAGTCTGACAAAACCTAAGAAGGCAGACCTGGCTAAGAGTCAGGAGTCACGCTTATTAAATTGAACTCTCAGGGGTATCATGCAATCAGAGGTCACAATCGAGGCAACAGAAGCAATGTCACGATATCAGAGAAAGGGCCAATTCAGACCTGCTCCCTGACAGGCAGTGAGGTCACGGCTTGCGGCAAATAACTGTATTAAAAGGGAATATTCTCTGCACACTTTTAGAACTGTCATCTGAACAAACAAAGTCAGGTCATTGGTAGGTTAAATCAGAACTTTCTGCCTTAGTAGTGTATGTAAAAAGAAAGGAAGCTATGTGCTACTAATTTCTCAATTACAAAACACACATCAGCTACTAAAGCAAATTCCCAGTAAATTTAACTTTGAAATACACAGTAGTGTTTAAATCCCTTCTTTTTATAAGTTAAATTCTATCTTTGACAAAAGATATCTCTGGTCTCTCATAAACTGAGAATTACTAAGCTTGCTTAGAAAACAGTAAGCATGCAAGAGCTTTAGGGAAATGACTTTCCACAGTCAATTTCCTAGTAATCCTGATGCTCAATCTGCATTTAGAAACATTAAAACATTAAAAAATAAAGTTATTAATAATCTGCTTGTTTAACAATGATTGTTAAAGTGAAATAAAGTTGTTCTTTGGTCTGGCTACTTGTATTTCTTTATCTTGTTACCTGGACTGGGTTACCTACAAGATGCTACAGATGTAGCAATTTATGAAATTATAACCACGTTGGATTAGTTAACCTGACAATAAACCTGCATAGGAAGAACTATTCTATACTGTCATGTAAATAAAATTCTATTCAAAATATTATCTCTGCATGCAGCCTTTCTTAAGAATATGAGAAAAAACAGATATATAGAAATAACTGGAAAGTTCAGTATTCCTACTTTTTTTATACACATAAGACAGATAAAATATCTGCAGTGCATACATCAAAACAGCACAAACCTATGAATTTCAAACAACTGCTAAAATGTTTCTGTATTGGACATGGTAAGAATTGAACTGTAAAGTTATGAAGTTGGAAGATGTACATTACAGGAATAACACAGCACAGAAGTTACACAGATATCACTAAATGATTGTACATTCTTATTAAAATATTTGAGTTACTTGAAATGCCTTGTAAAATTGTCTAGGTCTACCATACACACTGTTTTACAGATTACATGAAACTTGTAAAGGTATAGGTAGGACTTTGGTATAAGAGTTAGTATTGAATAGCAGAAATTTTTTAATAACTAGATTTCAATTTTAAGAGTCTTGTGTCAATGTTTTGCTTGAAAAGTATTGCACATTACCAAAATATATTATGCATCTGATCCACAACTTTATTACTTATAAAAAAGACAGACACTTAAATATGTGTCCAATGCTAAACACATGAAAATGGCCTTTTTGGAAAGCTGTAGATCTCTGACCTCATTAATAGTATTAATTCTCCATAACACCATGGCTCCCATTACAGAATAGGAAAAAAAGAATTATTTTATAAGAAACTTTAATCAATTACATTTTCAAATCAATGAAAAGCTTTGGGGTGAAGTCCATCCTTTAATTCACCTCTAAAGGTACTTAAAATATGCAGAGGCATTGCTATTAAAATATACAGCTACAGGAAACATTAATTGTGATTTAAAATGTATCATGTTGCCCAACTGAAACAAGATTTCCACCTATATTTCTAACAATACATTATATTCCTTGTTCATAGCTCCATAACAAATGGAAATTCTTTTGCAAGATGAACATTTGTGCAATGCAATATTCATGATACTTTTATGGACATAGATCAGACATATTCTGTGGCCTATGTTAAAATACCATTTGCATACCAATATGATTTTAATTCTTGAAATAGTCACTTTGGAAAATGCTTGGAATATATCTGAAAATACATTTTTAATGACCTCTTCAACTGTTTTTTTGAAACGTAAAAATAGTATTGGGCATTGTTCAATCAAAGCAAACCAAATAAACAAACCACCCCAATATTGACTACATTCTCCAGGCAACAAATTCAACAGTTACTTAAAAGTAGAAGTACTAAATCCAAGTGCTGTAACACTTTATTTTAGAGGAATTTAGCCAAACCTATTCTCCCTTACCCCCTCCAACCAAATCCATTTGGATTTAACTTGTTGCTAAAATTATCTGTCTTTTGCACTCTAAGACCTGGGTCACAACCTTACTTAGGGACAGGAAATAGTTATCAGGTCATTGAATGGTCAAATGAAAAAGGATTTGAAATGCTTTGGTACTCAGGGGTCTATTCATCTAAAATGATTGCCTTATGTAGTATCAAAAGCTGTGAACGTGAAGTCAGCTTGTGTATGTATACATTGACTGAGATGCAGATGCTACACTACCTAGCTTTTGGACATAAAATGTCAAGAAAAGGAGAAAAAAGAGAGGTAGAATCTCAGAAGATGCAAATAAAACTATCTTAACTTTTGTGCTACCTTATTCATCAATGAGAAAAACTGGTTTTCAACCTCTGATGACATTTTGGGTGAAATCTCCTTCCCATTGAAGTCATCATTGTGTAGTTATTAGCAAAAAGCAGTAAGACTTTTTTTTTTTTCCTTATGTGCACTTCCTTTTAGGCTAAACAGTGGTAAACCAATATGTTATGAAAGCACAGGTGATAGCCTACACATTTAATAAAATCCAAGTTTTGGAAGTTTATTGGAACAAACAAACACTCTCTCTAGCTCAGAGACCACAGTTAAGTCTGGTGCACCAATAAAGTCCTTATACCACCACAGATCTACAAAAAACAGCCTGCAAAACAGTGGAGATATGAACAAAGAGATAATACACAGGCAGGTGAAATATGAAGTCAGAAACCTTTAACATGTGAATACAGGAACCCTAAAAACTGGAACCACAGTGAGGATTCATAATATTAAATTGGTATGTACCTACGTCAAATACTTCCTGTTTGGGAACTTCAGGCAAATAGAAAATCCTTTTTAAAAAAAAAATTAATTGAAGGTGGAAAGTAAGATTATTACTAAAATGTCATATGTCTAGATAATTTATAAATATTCAGACACTAAAGTGCGCTGCATAAATGCACATAAATTATGTTTCACATACTTATTTTTAAATATATACTATAATATTAGGATTGTTTCATCCCATGAATACTGAAAAAATCCTACAGTATCATTGATGGACAGGAGGCTAGAAAATTAGGCACAGATTTTATTTTTTAGTTTTACTTTATAATAAGAAACTGGGCCACTAGAACTATGTAACTGAAGCTTGAGTGCGTGCACTGTAAGGCCCCTGCAGTCTTTTACAACTTTTCAGCGTACCGCTGTTGTGAACTGGGTTTGCACTCTGCCAGCAGAGCAGCTCTGACCCATGGAGAGCACTCCTTCAGATCAACACTGCCTCAGGCTTTACTGCTTTCTCCAAGAAGTCTTACATTTCAGGCATCAAGTTGAATTTCTTCTGGAGATGATTAACCCAAACCCATGACAGATTTTTTCCAAGATATCCAACTCCTTATGTTTATTTTATCCTGGCTCTTTTTGGATGTACTGGACACAAGTAACCTACTCATTTTACATGTTAAAGGACTGGTGGAGAGCCATTAATTCCTTAAAATGAGAAAATATTTCAATGCAAGTGTTCTGTTGTGTGAGCTCAAACTAAATAATAAGAAACAAAGCCATAGAGTTCTGATTTTAAAAGATAGATGTCCTTCCACATTACAAGTTTCTGTAATGCATTTTCATCACATCTTGGGACAGAACTTACATTCTCTGGAAATGCGTTATTCTGTCATTTTTGTCAGTGCTATATGGTTTAGAAACTGCATCCCTAATGTGGCATGTAAATTTAAAGCCTGGGAGATATGTAATAATTGCATTTTACTGTAAACATGGCAATTCAGCTAGTCGAATTGCAGCAAGGCCAGATTTAGAATGTGGTTATTAATCTTTTTCAGACCACAACTCAATAAAAGATGACTTAATTCAGAAATGGATGTTTACAAACAATGTGCTTCCTGGAAATTGATGTCTAGTATATTTTTCCACTGAAAATAGCTAATTTCTAAAAGACAAAAGCAGCTAACACAGATAATTAGCGACAGTTCAATGCCTTTTTAAATGTCTTTAAATAGCAAACAATAAAATATTTAAAGTACAGAAAAAGATGAATATTAGCATTCCACTCTCAGTACCTCCTCTTCACTCTCATGCAGATATTTAAAAGCATTAGTGATTTGAATCAATATAAATTCTATTTAGTTACCCCATACACTTTTTCTTCAATGTATTAATATTTTGTAATACAGAAAATCTAAGAAACTATGTTGATCATTATGTAACAACATTTTAATGACCTCACATAATTAATTCAAAGGTAACCTTAAATTACCACTTCCCGAAGTCTCAAGTTTTTTAATTAGCACTAGTAATAATAATCTATGTGTTGCAACATTTTTCACTTGAGACTACAAGGAGTTTCATAATTGTGAACTATCAGAAAGCTGGAAAACAGACGACTTTAAACGGATCCTTGATATTTATCTTCCAATCATATGACATAATCACAAGATCATTTTACCTCATTCTTGTTCCCATATGAAAAATAAATGTTATTTCTACTGACAATTTAAAGAAAAATGAATAAATATTTCCATAATTAAAAGCCACCTGAGAAAGCATAATCTATTCATTATCAAATTTGTATTGTTGAAATCTGTCTTAACATTATACCTATTATGTTTTCTTTAGTCACCAACAAGCATAAAATGACAGGAAATACAGTACTGCCAATTAGAACTACAGGTTCTCAAACCACACTAAACATATCTTGACAACATAGTCCAATGCATTTTTAATATAGTTAAACTTCCTGGCATCGGTCGTCGTGTACATTCCTGACTGAAGTCAAGTTGTATTGTTTCCACTTCTTTGAAGTGTATGGTATAGATGTGTCACTGATGGATATGGATATGACTAAAAATAAATGTATGTGCCAATAAATCACCTAAGCTATATAATTAATTACAGCATAGTCTATGAAATTCTGAGAAACTAAGTGAATCACACCCAAATAATACTTGGATAGTTTGATTGGCCTCTCATCTGATCTACTGCAGTCTTCCAACTTGCTCTACAGACTGGAATCCAGATTCCCATTTCACTGAACAGAAATTATTTGGATAACACACCAAAATTGTTGAGGTAGATAGATTAAAGAGGATCCCAAAAGATATAAATTGTTCCTAAAGCTTGTAGCAAAACAATGTGTTAGGCCTCACGGCTCCTTTAGTTTTGAGCTGCTGTACCAGAACAAAGCACTCACACTGTTGGTTGGAAAAGTAGGTATCCTTCCTCTTTGTAAATTAAGTTACAGACCCTGTAATTACAGATCCACAGCTGGCAGAGATACTCTGTTACACATTCAGCCAGGACTAATTGGAACTTTCCAAGAAAAAAGGAGTCAAGGATAGATTCTTCCTTCAATTCCTGATCTACTTTATCTAAAATAGTCAAGAATATTTTATGTTAAATCAGTAACTGAAATAGCCTCCAGACAACAAGAGGAGAAGCAGTCATAAAGCTTTCTAAAAATACGCTTTGCTGCAAAATATGAAATGATGAAAATGATTGGTGTTCCTTATGTTTCCAAAATTTTGAGATGTTTGAAATGTCACCATCTACAAAACATACAAAAATCTCCAAGAATGTTCATTAAAAGAGTAAACATGCATATTTTATTTGTCAACTAACTAGCACTAACTGAAACTCAATAACTGTGCTGGAAGTGTAACTCTATCACACCAAAAAACGCAGTGTAATATACACTGTGTAATCCCAGGAAACGTCCAGGATATCATCAGAAGTGAAGCTACATCAAGTCAGGCTTTCACCTGTCTTCAAGTTTTTTATCAGGCTATAAGAGAAGCAGTAAACGCATATTTACACTTGCATATTCTGTGGCTTACTTTACAACCTACTAACGTTAATGTCACAATACATAATTATGATTCAAAAATATTATTTTTTATATTATAAATATTATATTATTATTATGCTTATTGCATTCACATACCAACTTATACTCACGGTATATGCATATATATTTGTGTGTGAACACACATGCATTGTATGCATATGTATTGTTACATACACACATACACACTATCACACATTTAATTACATTCCCATGGTTCGTGCCTTCACATGTTGCTTCTGTTTTTAAATGGTAAGTTCTTGTCTGTCGGAATAATATCTCCTCATGCTGTTGATGAGGCGTGTAATACAAAGAGGTTTGTCTCTGACTAATTTCCATGTGCTGTTGTGATACAAATGTGAAATAAAGGTCCCCTGTGGGGATTTTTATAGCATCAGTGAGTAAAGCATGATGACTGTTCTTAAATTTAATAAAAACTTATGATGTCACTCAAATTTTGAAAATGTATCTTCCTACAATGTGTATGTGAAGTTAGACATATGTGAATTGTCCCATGGGATTAAAGTTATGCACAAGTTTTCAAACTGGATATCAACATTTTGCATATTAGCTCATCACAACTTTTGTAATGGGAAAATAGTTGAATATTGCATCAACACTATGTTGTCACTTATGTCTAGATATTCCTTTACAGATGCTGCATGATACAACACTGTCAGTACGATGCAGTAGCTTAGATGAGAAGGCAAATTATGACAGAATATAACCTTTTTCTCAGAAACACATAAGCATCAGATGTTAAGCTCATTTCCTTTCACTGTTTTTATTCCTTTTTGACTTATTTGTATTTTTAAACACAAACTAAAAGACACAATGAAGACGAAAGACATTAATTGCACATTTTAACTAGATTAATTCTTAAATATTTACTACCATGATGTGTTCCAGTTTGAAAATCGAAAACTGTTCTAATTGTTTCACTTCCGAGGGCATCCGCTTTCCAAAGTAGTGATTCTGTTATTTAACACATAACACATGTGTACTTGCTGTTGATGCTATGTTTTTTCCACCCATTTCCCAGTTTAAAGAAATAAAGCAGGAATATTTACAATGTGGTTTTTTTTTTTTTTTTTTTCCCCCCAGATTTAGTGGTTTATGAAGGAGATGGATTAGAGTTCAAATTTTCTACCAGAGCACTGACTACCAGTCTGTAAAAGGGCTTGAATAGAAGAAGTTTTTTTCTACCATGCAATGGACGGGTCTGTGTTCTCTCTTGACCTAAAATATGTGTCCACAAGATTTATGGATACAGAGTGAAAACATTCCACCTTCTTGTTACAGAAAGAACTCCCACCGCAGAGCAGACCCAAAGAAATCTATTCCAGGCAAAAGAGGGAGAAATGGTCAAAAGGTGAGAGAAGGGAAATGGGAAACACGCTTTTCTGTGAGTGAAGAAGAAATGTCTGATAACAACTCTGTGAAATTATCATACAGGTGCTTTGCTTGCAGTAGATAACATGACAAGTGTTACCAAATTCTAAATTTAGAAACTCTTAGTTCTGTCTAATGGTATCTCACATATACATAAATAAATGCTCTGTGCTGCACTCTGGGTTCTAATTCACAAACTAGTGCTTTCTGGCCGTACCATCTGAAGTAGCCATGCCTCAGGTAGAGGACAGTTTTATATTCTGTTCAAGCAGAAGAGTATTGCTTGTTTTGAAGGCTCAGCAGATTGCATGTAAGCACCCAGTAAAAGATTGCTGAAAAAAAATCTGTTTATTAGTTGGCCAAAGGAGTACAGTGGTCCTTGATATGAACGATAAACAAGAGTGCCATTACAGTGCTTGCCTTTTGATAACTAACCTGTTACACTGCCTTCACTCCATGTATTCAAAAAGTAATTTCAGCAATATTTAGAAAGCATACATTTGCTTTCCAAAATGAAGGAAATGTCCCCTAGTCAGGAGCAGATAAACTGGTGTCAGGAAAGCTAGGCTAAACCTAAACTGACTTCAGGGTACTGAGCCTGGGATCAACATTATCTCTTTGACGTGGTTTTGAACATTCACACTAGTGCATGTAGGCTTTGGGCATCCGGTGTTTTGCAGGCAGTCTGCATGTCCTATTTCTTCAGCATACGATGCATTCTGGCATATAAGTATATGCCACAGGAACAGATACAAGACACTGGGAATACTGAATCAGGCACAGTATATACAGACTCTCTATATTCTAGTTAAATTCATTCTTGGATCCAAGCCAAATAATAGTGCAAACATTTTTCCTCTTTAGAATTCACAAAGAATTGTTTCCAATCAAATTTGAGCATGGGCTCATGAATGTGAGGCAAATCTGGACTTTCATATAGCTAGGTTAATTGACTGAATTGCAGTTCAGGAATACTCAGATTGATTGCACACCTGTCTCAGGTTTTAATTTCTATCCTCATTCAGAGACTGTTAATGTAGTATTATTACTTTAAATTTTACTTTGTGGGATTGGGAATAAATCAGATAGCATATGGATATGTCTTTGAAAAAGAGAAAAAGACAGAGGTGACAACTTTATGAACGCACTATTGAGTTGCAAAAGGAATCAAAACAGTCTAAAAACAATGCTTCTGGAAATGCTCAGCTTTTTACAACAAGGGTATTTTAAATAGACTTGGCCTTATTCTAATTGTGCTGAAACCAAGGGGAGTTTTAACATGAATTTCAACAGTAAAAGTGCTACATCAGTATTTAAATGTTTTTGGAAAGCCAGTTTTATATTTATGTGCTGAAGATTTTCTTGTTTTCTGTCAAGTGGTGGGTTTTTAGGGAATATTTATGAATGTAGGTTCCTAAAAACATGTTAACAACTGTCAGGAATTAATGGCTAGCTTAAGACAAGGTGACAATGAGATAAAGAATTTGAAGTGACATATCATTCACAAAATTTTATTCTAGTGCTTTGTATTTTATACCTCGGTGACATGTTTTGATTTTTTTATGATGACTACTTTTACGATGGAGATTTAATAATAATAATAATAAATAAATAAATTAGGCACCAGTTCATTATGAATTAATCTCTAGGAGCACCCCCTACCCTCACCAATGAACTGAAATGGAAACGTTTCACTGCTGTAACTTGAGATACCCAGGAACAGATAAGGACCTTAAACTCCTGCTGCCTTCTATTTGTGCATATTGTTTTACATTTCAAGCAGGCTTGCTTAAAAGACATTACAAGATCTATATGCTTATATGCATAGAGAGAAAGTGAAATACTTGTTCATACCTTCAAAGTAACCAGCATTTATAGGCTGTGTCTTCCTTGGTGGTTTCACGTGGAGATGTTTATTTTCATGGTTTTTGAACAACGCCAGGCGCACAGCTGGGTCTAGATGACAAGAACAAGTTAAAATCAAAGGTCAGACCTGGCTCATTCATTCCTTCAAGCAGTTTTTCACCTTTTAGCCACTTAATAAATGAAAATACCTTTAAAAGTAGGTTTTATATTCACAAAGCATTACACTCTCTAACATAAAGCAACACAAATATATGTGCAATTGAGAATCAAAGTCAGTATTTTGCAGGACTTTAACAATGTTGATCTTTTAGCTAGCTCATCTCCAAATTAAAAATAAATTCTAAAGCATGTATTTGCAGAAAGTATTAAAAAATATGGTTTTAGAGCTTGAAAATAAAGTAGAAATATTAACAGAATATATGCCAAGTACTGTTTCTGAAAGCTCAGGTTCAGAATTATTCAGCAGTCTAAATCAAGTCATTTACACCTAAAAAATGTTAACAGGAGGCAATTTATTATTTAAGGTTAAACATGCAGATAATAAGCTAACCTTCTTCCATGTCCCATCTTTATTGAAATAAAAAATACCCCAAAGTCTATAGACTCCTCTACACACCACAGTGTGAAATTTTAATTAGTTTCATAAGTTATTTTGAAAACTTTGCAAAGAAGCAAAGATGAGCACAGAATTGTATATAATCTAGATAACACATGTTCCTAGACTGGAAAAAAAAAATATAAAGTTTAATTAACAAAAGCTAAACTAATGTAAAACCACACAAGTCAGGAAAGGTGATTTTCATGCATGATTTCTTATGTGAAGGAAGAATTGCTTGCTTGACATAGGAGGAAAGTAGGAGTTTAAGAGAAACTGTGAGTTAGAAAGAATGTGAAAATTCTATGCACAGTGCAGAATAAACCAGCCAGTTATTAAAAAAAAAAAAAAAAAAAAAAAAGGACTGAGAAGAATGTAGAAACAAAAGCAGATACATAATGATGAGCAAAAGAATATAGCATTTTGTAGGTATGACACTGAGCATGATAACATGAGTAACAGAAAGCCAAAGGAAAAATTGAAGAAATATGCTTCGCATGGTTAAAAGAAGACAATAGCACAAGCAGACAAATACATGCTCAGGAATATATGAGAAACAATGAGGCAGAAGAGATTTGTCTACAAAGGTGACTACAAACTGTTAGAAAAGTGTAGAAATTAATAAAAATAAAGAGGGAAAACAGCAATAGAACTTAGCAAGAAAGTAGATATGGTGAGGAAAGGATCTAAATTTTCACAAAGAATGGAAGTGTGGCAAAAATGAATATGTGAGACACTGCCAGAACAGACAGAGCAGGAAAACAGAGGAGATGGAAAGACTCAAAAAGCATTCAGACAGAATAAATTTACATGACTATTTATGTCTGAGGCTTCATTGTGAGCTTGTTACATGACCTTGTTGGCACTGAGAGATTTTACAAGAGCATCTACAATACTGCAGCAAAGTAAGTAGCTTTTTTAATTTTGATTTTCTTATTTATGGAAATAAAGGATCAGAATGCCCTGTTAAGTGAGTGGGCAATTTCTTTTGAAGTTTAACAGCAATTTATAAAGTTGGTTTTGACTAGACCTCTATATTTGCAGTAGATGCTTCTGTTACAAACTAATGGAACATAAAGGGATCCTAAGAGCTCCACTTTTTTCCAGAGAATGCTCTCTTGACACAAGCATGATGATGCAGACATACTGTATCTTTGCCTTATACGTCCAGAGAAGATCTCTAATGAGATGTGGATACTTTAAGAGATAATGCATTGACAAAACACATCAAAATGTTATGGTATTCTTGGTCAGCCATACTGCAGCAGCATTTGGCTGACAATGTTCTTAATGGTGCTAATCTCTTACAAAGCAGCAATCTTGGCAAACGAAGGAATTGTGGAAAATACAGATGGAAGTAATTTAGGCCGTGTCTTCTTCCCAAGGTAGAATTAGCGATACCTTACACTTTGTTATCTCAAATTGTCTAGAAGAACCTTTCTCATTGTGATGTATGATGATTATAGCTTCCAGATTAACCCAGAAGATGTCAGATTTAAAGTCATTTCAATGAAAAGACCCAAGAAGCACAATAAATAATGATTAGCTACATTAGTTTTAAAGGTAGAACATTAGAATGATTCTGAAAATGGGATCACTTTGTTCACAAACTGGATTACCAAGTTCATAGATATTTTCACTTTGCATAGGATAAAGTAGGCCTATTTTGGCATCCCTCCCAACTCAAAAATAAATTCATAGCAGCCTAGTGTTCTTCAGGGTAGCTAATGTTTGGGGCAGTAGGTCACAGTAAGATTTGTGATAAAAATACCCTGAAATAGTAAATTATATTTTAAAAGTTCTGTCTGAAATTTTAAGTAATAGAAGTTACAAAAAATATTTTAAATAAAGCATGAATTATTATTGTGTTTTCTATAGTTGTAAGATACATTACCATATGAGTACTACACATAGATAAAAATGTACAGAATAAATTTTTTTATACTTGCAATTTTTCCAACATCCAGCATACGGTGTTGATACAAAGACTTTTAAATTTTAGCTTTATGTTAAAAACCCAGTGTTCTTAGACAAAGTGACAAAATTGATTAAAACCTCTTAAGACAAAATGCGATTGAGTATTCCCAAACTATTTTTGATTAACTTAAAATAATTCCTGATATAACACACTTTTTTCCCATGTGGGTCTATTAAAATTTTTCCAAAATGTTTTAAAAATGTCATCTTTCCTTAATTCAGCCTCCCACCCAATTCTATGAAAACTCCAACCAGTCCAAATTTAAACTACACCAAGGACTTTTGGATGAAGTCACATGAAGTTATCAGTGCCAACACAGATTTTTCATTTATTTGTGCACAAGGATAGCAGCAGTAAACAAGGTCCATGAACTGGGAAGAGAGGGAAATGATAGAAATTGTTCTTCTAAGAGATTTCTATCAGAAGATTTATCTTTGAGTCTTTGCAAAATAACTTAAATAATCTACAGGGATTTAACATAGTGCCAGACTACTTGAATTTGTACCTACCTGGATCACCTCAACCATTGCCTACAGCTCTTTTGTTATTAAAAATGAGTCCTTTTCTTTATCTAGTCCCAAATGTAGGCAATATTACATAGATTACTTCATAATACTAGCGCTTTTCAGTCTCTGAGTGAGCTAGGGAAATGAACCGCATCTACGCTTTGATGACAAGCAATCAAATGTTTTAGATTTCACACAGAGAACTGCGAAAGAGTCCAATAGTTCAAAATCATACAAATACCTTCCTGGATTATGGCATACTCATTTAAATGTGGCTTATTAGACGATGATCTGTGCTGGCAATCTAGGAACCAGGGAGGTAATTTAATGCACATTGCTTGGCTGACTCCAAATATAGAAGATAAGTTGGATGAACACAAGAAAAGTTATAGAAACAATATGGGAGGAATAGTCACTGCTTGATCTGGCACCACATTTGCTAAACAACTTCTTGATAATATATGAAACTGAAAAAATTAAATGTTTTTCACTCAATTTTGTTGTGCAATATCTGTAATTAGAAAAAACATAAACATATTTGTACCAACTTTAAACAGTTGATAAATGAAAGTAGCACATAGTGACAGATGCTTATCTATAAGATAATTCAATTTGTAAATTAATTATGGAAGAAAGACCACATTTTGTTCCATAAAATTGAACAGCAATTAGAACTCCAACTCATCCATGTCTGGAGTTCCCAGATGATACTGCTACATGGAATACGCAACAACAAAAATAACTTTCTTTCTGCTACTAAGAAAATATAAATCAATGGTCATTTATATAAAGTGTAATGAGGAATAATAGTACCCCCAGATTTTTATTCCAACTGTTGTTAATTCAACAAATCAATGTTATATAGTCAGATCATCTGTTCAGGGGTTGTGGGTTTTGAGGGTGTGGGTCGGGGTTTTTGTTTTTCTGTTTGTTGGGGTTTTTTTAATTACTATTGCATTGCCATCTTAAATTCTACACTGGAACTAAAAAATGTTTGCTGACCTCTATGAAATATCTTTATCATTGTGCTCTGGTTCTAGAAGTCAAGGCCCACTTTAAAAAACAGCTGGTTTTTACCTCTTTTTTTCCTACTTATGTGACAGAGAGAATTACCATCTCCTGCTGTCAGTCACTGACAAGAGAGAGGAAATGGTTAAACAAGAATTGTAGGAGAGACAAGCTGAAAGCAAGACAAGGCTTACAGCCATCTTAAAAGAAAAAGAAGTTAACTTTCAGAGGCTAATACAAAATCCACAGAATCAAGGAAGTTCAAAGTTAAGCAAGAAATTCTGTACTGCTGTGCCAACACATCTTCAGGAAACTAGGATTGTTATGAGTCACAACGCTTTATTTTTAAGCAGTGTGAGGTGCATTAACATCTGCTGTATTTAGATTGTTAATTAGAATTTCTATAGAATTTTGTGCACCCATGATAAATGGGAATATTTCTGACATTATGCCAGTTTTATTTGGCTGCAAAATTTCTAGTTTCCTGCCCACACTTTTTGTATTATCTTACTGTAGAGTAAAAATAGTTGAAGCAGACACAGACTACATTTGGTATCGTTAAAATACAGGCCACAACTTTATTTAACTACATAAACAAGCATACATAACTGTAGTGGATTAGGGCATAACAGGCCTTAAGGCCATTAGTTGGTGGGGCTGGTCTACTGCAATATAAGCATTGCCTGAATCACTCCCTATTATAAGGTTATGCTACTTTAAGCTTTTCCTTGTAACACAAACCACAGGATTCAGTGCACTTGCTAGTATTTTCCATATTTCTTTCACTACTGAGAAGGTATGTGGCCAGACATATGAGGTAAGATACTTCTCAGTTACTTCTAGATATCTATAGTTTAACTTTGTACTTCAGCCAGTCACTCTAGGTTTTGTGTCTAGGCAACAGAGAACTCTAAGTGCTTTTACAGTGAGATTCAAGTTGCCGGGTTTTGAATTATGTTTTAGGAGGCAATTAATAGCATTTAAGGTAGCTATTTCTTTCCATAAAAGAATGCAGATGACTAGCTCAGATGTCAACATCTATAATCAACCAAATGAATTGTATCACTGTTGCACTAGAAGACAAATGCTTTAGATGGAAAATGAAAAGGAATAAATTCCCACAGCTGAGCATGTTAAGAATCGAAGATGTTCAACAATGTCCAATCCAAGTTCCAATCCAGCAGACATCTTGACTATATTAAAGAGCAATTGTAAAACTGAATGGAAGCTGATTTAATACTTTGTGTTTGTGAATCTCAGGCCTAAGGCAAAGGATTTTGATAGCATATAGAAGCAGACTGCATACTCTGACAGGCCATTTGTTCCTACAAAATTCATCAGTACCTTACCATTATTTGCAACTAAGATCACTGCCACGGAATGATCAATAGCACATAAAAGATGTTTGGGATGATGCTGAAATCTTAGCATAAAAGCCATCAGTTTATTTGCTAATATGTTATAATTAATTTGTATCTAGAACATTTAGATGCTGTTGTTGCTTTGCTTTTTGTCAGAACTGAAAGTTTTGCTCTTAAGTCAGATGTGTAGTAGTAAATGGGTATAACATGGAAAATTGCTTTTTTACACCTTATATTTCACACTTTTAAGTGGATGCTGGTTACTTATTTTCTCATGGGTAGGAATCTTTATCACAATAAATTATTTTACTGTAGTTAGTATATCTTCAACTATTTTAAATCAGAAAGCTAAAAAGGAAACAGTTGCAACTATAGCACTGAGGACCTAGAAATTCAAAAGAAAGAACAGAAATAATAATACTAAAAATAAATCCTACAACATTTCATATGCAGCTTCAGTAAGTACAAGATGGAAGAAGCTCATTTTAGAGATGAAGGTGATAGGAAGCTAATTTCTATGGAAAAATTAAAAGACAATGTTGATGTCTACTCATTCAGATATCAGAAGGAATAAAGTCTCTTATGGAATTCCTGCTTCAGCAGGGTTAAACTCACAGCAATAGCCTAAGATTGTGAACTCTATCTCTCTCTCTAGTTATACTGGAATTGCTGTAAGTATTCTAGCATGAACTGTACCACACAGAGATGCAAGAAAGATACTGGCAACCTAATGGATCTGGTTACAGTTTCCTGATCTGGAGCTGGCTAGCCTCAGGATAAGGTATATCTATAATTTAAATGCTGTAAAGTCCCTCTGTTCAACTAGACCCTCAACAAGACCCCAACTTGCTCTCACCACTTCAGAGGAGGTAGCTGACGTAAATCATATTTATATATGTGGAGATTCTTCTCACATGGGGAATACTCCATCAGGGTAATTTTTTAGTGCAACAGCTGAGTTTTAGCATCAGTTTGAGATAAAAATACTTGTTTTAATTGATAATGTTTATTTGGTCCTTACTGACCAAGGAAGGACTGACTTTGACAGTGTGCTGTATGAGAAAGAATGGTTGGCTTGATAATCTTTGTACTGGAAAGGGACCGATTGTGCAATATTTTCAGTCACATTTCTTGGTTCTGGGAATTACGCTTTCTGTTTATCTGAAACAAAAGACTGTGATTTTAATGACTGTCAGAGAACTCTATACAGGAAAATTATATATACAGGTTATTTTTGTGCTTGATGTAATAGTCAAATACAGAACATTTCTATATGAGGTAGTGTCAAGAAGAGAAAATTTGAACGTATAAAAACATTGTGCAAAAGTTTTTTAAAATTTTTTAAAACTAGTAATATACAAGAATATTCCAAGTGATACATTAAAAAGCTCAACACACATATACCATACTGAATAATCTGAACAAAGTTAATATAAACATATCCAAAAAATCCATTAGAACTACAACAACAATAGGATAGCAAATCTGATATGCTCAATTAGACATTTACGACTGGATTAATTACTACTAACATAAACCAGAAAGCATATGGAGAAAAGATGATATGACTTAATAAGCTCTATTCATCACAAAATGATACAGAGGCCACCAAATGGAACATATGTAAAAAACTCAGCTGCACACCAGATATTTACCTTTTTTTTTTTTTTTTTTTTTAGGTAACATGGTAGATCATGGGAAGCTATCAAGATTTAAATATAACTTTAACGTCTTATCCATTTTTTCTCTTTTCTGTAACAATAAAGCATGGTTTGCTGATTATATCTCTTTCTCCCCCCTCCCTTTTTTTTTAACTACAGTTTTTTTTGTCATCTTTAGTCTTAAGCATGATATTTAAAGTAAAAAAAATTATACAGAAACACTTCTCTTATCTTTATCTGTAGGCTGAATAGTTTCTTTTCCAAGAGCAAAATATCTTTCAATATTTTCAATGGCTCATACAGAAGAGATTTGCAAAGTTATATAAAATAAAATTAACTTTACCTTGTGATAGAATTAAAAAAAAAATTAAATGTAAATAAAGGTACACTTTCCACAGACCATTTAGAGTTAGGTCCTATTGTCAACCAGGCTCTTATTAAAATGTTTCTTATACTATCAGTATTTTATTAATATTTTTATTAACATATTCCATTAACATTTGTGTTAGCATATCATACTAACAGCTAATGATTCTAAGAAAAGTTCACTGACATAAGAAGTATCCAAGAAGAACCAGAAGACAATTACAGAGAAGTTGAATGAGCATCTATTTCCACAGTGAATATTTAATATAAAAAACATAATTTAATGTCATTTGTATCAAACAGTCATTTTCTTAAATAGTTCTTGCATAAGACAATAATTTTAACCTGAGATTCCCCCAAGAGGAAGATACAGGAATCACAAAATGCAGAAATATAAATTCCACATCTAGAAAAAGAGATACCTGAACAAAAAGAAACAAAATTTCTATTTAGCATAGCTGTTAAATATTCAACTTCAAAATCCGTTAGATTTAAAGTTCTTTAAATTCTGAATATTTTATCACTGGAACAAATTGATTTAAACTGAGTTGTTTTTACTGAATCACACTCCATCTTTATTCAAATTAATGTTTAATGATGTGCAAGCAAACTTTTTAAAAGAGAGATGCTATTTTAAGATTTAAGAATAGAAAAATTACATCAATATAACCATTTTTAAACTGTTGACTTACCTAAATTTTTATTACTGTATTTTTTAGGCTTCATTTTATGGGCCCTCTTCAGTATTAGCTGTGCAGTAGAAATATCCTTAAAACCCCTAGGGGAAGAGAATAACTTACTAAACGTTTCACATGTATTATGTTACACCAGCTGCATAATATTGTATAATGTACTTTTCAAAAAGAATACAAGTGTATAGTACTTCTTATGCATGGTATGAAACTTTCTGATTACACAGATAGCTGCTATGCTTATCTTAACATTATATTATTGCAACTTCTTAATCTGGTCTCCCAGACAATTGTAAAAGTAATTACAATAATTTTTACTTTGGTAAAAAACAGAGATTCTAGAAAGGTGGAACTTAAGAAAAGCAAGCAACAACAGCCAACTATACTGTGCCCATACTTGGAAGTCACTATGTAAACAAAATAGCTTCACATACCATTCTTCCAAAATTTTATCTTCTTTTTCAGACATGAATGAAAATTTCTTTTTTTCCTTCCAGTCAGGAAGTTGACTTCTTCCCTTCCCTGACCTGAAAACAAAGTATAAGAGTGTTAGGGAAAGGCAGGTAAATAAGGAAGGGTTCTGGGTGACTATTTTGCAGCCTTTGTCATTCTGAAAGTTGTTTGTGCCTTTTGAAGGCACTTTTAAAGCTTGGACATAATACAAAAAAATCTATTTTAATACTCCAGGAAGGCTTTATCTTGGCGAGTAATAAAAGTCTGCCATCAATTTGAAATGTTTACATTTCAATTACTTGAAGCATATTTCAATCCTTTCTCTCCAAAAGAATGCAGCTGTGTAAGAAATCCCTTTTAATCTTTATCTAGTCTTACAAATCTCTATTTCAACATCTATATCATGATATATGTGAAAAAACATGTTTTATGATTTATAGTCAAAGCTAGATACACAAAAATACACACATATATCTTTATATTCTTAATTCTTGTAGTCAATGAAAAATGACAACTGAATTTAATATATTTGGTTTTAACAAGTAAATACATTTTAATTCCAATAATATCATATTAACCAAAAGTAGCAAAAGCATCAGAATACAGCCTCAAGTTCTTCTCCTTTTGATTTTTGTCAAATCCAAATGAATTAAATATAATGAAAAACTATATTATTTAACTTACCTGCTATGAAAGCGGATATTTTCTGCTGAGTATGAATGTGGTCTGTTAACACACTGCCAAACTTCTTGTGGTGACAATGGCAAACTATTTGAATGTTCACTGGAATTTGAAGGCCTAGAATACTAAGTAAGGGAATGAAAAAAAATGCAGTTGATGATTCCTGCAACGTTTGAGTTTGAGGTAAACCTGCACCAGGGTTTGCAGAGTCTATTATTATAACAGAAAGGATTCTTAATGGTCATATGCCCATTACAGACCTTACCTTCAACTAACCAAACAGGGCAAAAAGGTGAGTTTAGTTATACATAATGTCCCCAAATATAATGAATTATACATGTATGACTCCATTCTTTTAATTGTAGGAAACAAAACATTAGTAATACTACACTTGTAACAAGAAGAGTAAACCCTAACAAAACAAAAAGCTAAAACTTCAAAGTTTATTAAATAACTAGCAGATATTTCAGTTCAATGACCTTTAGCTGTTCTGAAAACATTCAGCTGCTGTCATATAATGCAGATCTTAGTATTTTTAGTGTGTTAGCTAGCAATTTTTAATCCATTGCCAAATGTACAGATGAGGCACATCATCTTTTTTTTTCTGCTACTGTGAAGTGTTGAAATAAATCCAAAATAAAGAAAAAACTAAGCAAATGAAAGAAAAATCTAAAAGAAAAATTGCATCTGGAGATGAGGAGGAAGTCTGAGACTTCTAAAAGTAATTGTGTTTTTCAAGTCAATAGATTGTCATATTAATCACCCCAGAATAGCATATCCTTAAGGAAGGAATAAAGACTGAAGAATAAGAAGTTTCTGTGACATGTTACCTTTGGTTTGAGAGCAGGAGTGTTTTTGAAGGGAAACGGGTGGAATCTAGAGTTAGTCATTCCTTCTCTAAGGCAGCCTGCATGAATGAGTGAAGTCAAATAGTGCACTGATAAAATCAGTTTAGTTTTGATAACTTTTGCAAAGTCTCTTTTAAATTGTCTTACATACTGTTTCAAGTGTTTTCAAGTCATATATCAGAACTGCCACCTGCAGAGCAATCACACTTAAAACACCTTTGGAGATCCTGTATTGTACTGTTTTATTTTAAACAAATCAGATTAACAGTATTTGTGGGTTGTGGGTTTTTGGAGGGTTTTTGGTTTTGTTTTGTGTTTTAAATAAATGCTTATCATTTCTCAAATTCTTGTAATTTTATCCCAACATTGTTAGTAAACCCTTACTTAAAAAGACTGCCAAACTGTGAAAAAATACAGACCTAAAGTATTTAAGGGCCTAAAGAACATGAACAGCTTTGTCTGCTGCTTTTGACTAATTGAGTATTTTATATCCAAAGGTAGGTGCCTGATGCTGTCAAACTTGCTTTTGTTGAGTTGAACTGAATTGGTGAATAGTTTTCTTTGAAATCTGGGGTTAAAAAAGTGAATGCTATATGCACTTATTCCTTCAATTAATCAATTTTAATGTAATGGAATAATTTGCAAACTAAAATGATAGCTTGGAATGAAGTGTGACAGAATTAGGTGTTAACTGGTGTCTCTAGCACTTCAAGACAGAATTCAATTTTCTTTCATAAAAATAAAATTTAGCTTTTGATTCAAACTCAACCTGTATATGACTTATTGTTTCTTATATGTCCTTGAGTTTTTGGACATGTTCTTTCAATATATTCTGATAAGTGAGAGAAGTAAATTACTCCACACAGTAAGTAAATACCTCTGAAGAATTTGACTTCACTTATACAGGGCTCAGTCACCCAGGCTGTTCTTACTTCAGCAGCAAAAAGGCTTCATTCTTTTGAAAATGTCTAATTTATAAAACCAGACTACCTTTTTTCTATTCATAGAATATTTTAGATTGCACTGATTTCTGACCCTGAGAAATTATCCTAATTTTGGATACATTACTGTGTAGTTTGTATAAACAGGACTTTGCACAGCCTTAGATTGTTGAAAAAGAAGGTCTTCCAAGCCCTTTGAAATTCTGAGAGACAAAAGGATCATATTCCAGCTATTTTAGAAAGATTATTTCAGGTACTGGTTGCATAACTTGGTGACTATAAACCCACTCTTTTTATTTATAACGTAACTGTGAACCAGTATTCTTCTTTTTCTTTCATTCTGGCCTAGATTTTGAAAATAATTTTTCACTAAATTTTGACTATTTTCATGTCTAAAAGGGATGCATTCTTACATCTTTGATTCATTATTTCTGGAATTCCCTATTCTTTGATTACAGTATATTTTGGTTTTCATTCTTTTATTTAATAAATCTGGATAAATTCTATGCCCTCATTATTAACAGATAATGTCTCTTCACCACTCTTTCCTTCTTACCATTTCATTTCATGATAAATATACAACATTATCCTTTTTACCACACCTCCTCTCTCAGGTGGCTGTTTATGTTAAGAAATATATGTTAATAAACTGTAAAGTCATGCAAGAAACAAAATGTATCAGATTTTTAACTGTTACATTTACTACAACCCACTAACCTATCTCTTCTCAGTGATTACTCTTATGCTGATAATGACTGAGTGGTTGATTCAAACAATTTTCATTAAAATTAAAAAAAGTCACAGTTAAAATCTATTCCAGAAGCAGATTGTAGTAAATCAAATCCCAAAGGTGATCATTTAAAGATGTGAAATTGGTACAATTCGGACACAGAAGACTGACAAGTTTGTATCTCACTAGAGACAAAGCTATGAAATATTCAAGTTTTTCAGTTGCTTGGGGTCTATGGGCAGAATGGTTAAAATGAATAATGATGAAAAAGGGAGAAAATCTGACCAAAAACTTACAGTGAAATTAGATATTATTCCTCCTTGTCCTCCTTGAATTTGCTTTTCAGTTGCACTATGCAATTGTATCTCTACCTTTTCAGATGAGAATTTTTTACTTTTCTAAGTGTGACCATGCAGTCCAGTCACAGGTAAACTCAATGTCCACAAAAGATGTGTCTTCAACTTGCTGGTATATAAAGGTATATGAAAATGGCAAATTTCTGAAGTATTTTTTTCCTCCTCTATTGGCAAAAGAATCAATGCAGCTGCAAGAGAGGTAGAGTTCCACTTCTTGTACAATTTAAATGTTAATCAACTTAATTGGTGTGTACAATGATGTGTCCATCAATTACCTGGATACTTAAATGTCTTATATGAGTAGTGAATACAATCCAAGATCTACTGTCAGATTTCAGGGCAAGTTTGCATCCTAGCTATTTGAATTTTTACCTTTCTGATGAAATTTTTTGTGACAGAAATCAATAAAATTGTGAAACATAAAAACTAACATTCCAAAGCTGTAGTTAAATTTTTGGAACAAGAATCACTTAAGCAGTACACTAATTGAATCCTTTTGCTTTATAGTTGTATCATAACCCAATTAAAGTTCTTTGCTCTTAATATTTAGGTTGAAACTTTTCTCACAAATATTTTCTTAGTCCAGTTTTTGCCATTTATTAATTTAATATTCTCCACAGTGGTTTTATTTCTTTCATAGCCTATAAAATGTCTTTCAGTATTCTAAGTGTTGAAAAGAAATATCAATGAAAAAATAAAAGCATGATTTAAAGGTACAAATATGCAAGACAAAAAAAAAGATAGCTGATTTATCATTAAGCATATTTGGCACTCCTAGGAATGTGTAGCATATTATAAAAATATACCACACTGTCATTTGCCTTAGCCAACAAAAATAAACACATAATTGATTTTCAAATATATGCTTTTCCACTATGTTTATCCCTAGACATTCTGACAGCACCAAGTTCAAGAAACTTCTGTCCATATATTTCCCATAAATACTATAACTAATGCAAAGTTTATGACATTTACCAATACCTAAGGCAAAAAAATAGATCCATTTCTACCGACATTTTCCACTAAGAGGAAAAAAAAAACCAAACCACAATATCTGAGATGAATTATAAAGCAAATACAATGATAATGTTTGATTGTATGGTCTACATAAACAGTTATAGGCATACTCTATTTATGTGTATTTCTAAAGCCAAATTAAGGAATTGATTTCATAAATGATGTGGTATATAACATAGTTTTAGACATATGTGTAAATCACATACAGTTGATCTAACACACATTAGTTCATCTGAAGATATCTTTTACGCTTCTATATCCTCCACACTTTTACTTCCAGTGTTTGTTTCAAATCAAAGACTGTATTGACTACTTTTAAAAAGTTTCAGTTTTCACAAGCACACAAAACATAGACTTTTCTAATTTTTTATTAAAACTTTACAGAAATAAATTCACTATAATTTATTGTTTGAAACACATTTTTTAAAACTTGACAAATTTTTCAAAGGTTTCTTGTTTTTTTTTTCCCCTATACTTTATCTTAGTTTTCATTTAGCTCCTGCTCAGGACAAACAAGATACTTCCAAGACCAGAAAGAATACAGACCACCAAATTCACTATTAAACACAATAAAATTATCCCTGATATCATTCTTCAACAAGAAGAAGGTGTGAATACATTTGGGTTTGGGATTTTCTTTCTGAATTTTAATAATAAAACTTCCATAGTATTAGCTATTTCCATTTATCCATTAGGATCAAGAACTTTTTATCCTGATTCACAATGCATTTTTAATCCTTTGAGAGTCTAATCCTACAGGATTTTTTCTTCCCTTTGATTTTGTAGCTCATCAATGAACTCTGGAGGCTTAGGGATTTCTTTTATAGCATATTATATATAATCTTTTTCATTTCGTTATTCATTTTTCAAATATTTATTCTACCCATTCCTTTGCAAAATGTAATTACTATTTACCATCAAACATTAAAATTCTGTGGTCTCAGAAGCAGAATCCAATCCTACAACCACCAAAGTCAGTGAGAATGGCGCTACTAACTTCAATGGGGACTGTATGACTACTGAAAAGCAGAGTTTTAGTGTAAGTGTTATTTATACAATCTAATTCTAGGTATATTTTATATGCTCTGGATTACATTCGAACTACTTAATATTCTGTAATTACTATACACGTAATTTGGGTTGTTCTGAGTCATATTTAAACCATGAACAAAAAATAGCTCACAGGACACAGTGTCAAATCTACAGTCAGCGTTGAAGCATTTCTACAAGTAACTGTCCGAATTGTGAATAATGCTGTCACATATTGCCTTTCATCTCTCTTAGATCAAGGAGGATCGCAAGAGTATAATAAAAACCAAACCAATCCCTAAAACTGTACTATGGTTATAAGCAGAGGATGCAAGAAGGCATCAATAATACAGGCTGAAAAGAAAGGCCAGCATTTGATACATAACAACTCTGTTCTGTGACAGACCAAATATCTATCTACATCAGTACTCTGCTTCCAGAAGAGTTCAGTAGCAGACACTTATGGAAAGAATGAAAGAAGCTGGATTTGTTGAGGACAATCCTTCCTTTGTATATTCCTTCAGACCTTGGAAATTGGTGGTTTAAGGACTTTCTGCTAACATCTAGGAAAAGATTCCACAACTTAAAACAGTAATCTAACTTCTTATGACAAATATAACCATCTAGTCAGTGTGTTTGCAAGGTCACCTCTATGTCAATCCACATGGAATGCAACTCATTTACATCACTCAGAGCATATAACTGCTGAAGTGGTGGACTTCAGAATCACAAGATGAATCATCACCTGACAAAACCATTAAAGTGTTTTTGAAAATTAAGGAGAACTAATACTTTATACCACCTTCCTTTCTTCTTTCATTGACTCATTCACTGTTTGCAGGACAGCAAAGGTTCAGACAGAAGAATTATTTTATTGATATATATGTAGTGCTTTTGTTTATATGGTATCTTAAGATAAAAATAGGAAAATTACCCAGAAGAATATAAACAAACAGAAGAAAATTAATATCCAAAACTCACTCTGAACTCAGAGTCATGACTGACTCTTGAGCACTACAATGGAATAGGAGGAATGGGAGGGGAAAAAAGCATCTTTAAAAAAAAAAAAAATTACACATTACAATTTCACAGAAACAGTGTGTGGAATTCTTTGCTTTTAAAAAAAGATTCACCTGCCTGATTTTGTCTCACTTGTTTTTCTGGACTTCTCTTCCCCTCAGTGAGGAAGGCCATTAGTATCATTTTCAGTCAGAATGGTCCTTTTTCAACCAGATTTTACAAAGTATCTGCCCTCTCTACATTCAAATTTGTTTTTAATAAGAATAATATGTAATAAGAGTAAATAAATAAACCCTCTATAGCATACAAATTTAAATAAAGTTCTTCAGAGTGGAGATGTCCTTGATTTAGACTTTCCTAGTTTTTAGTGAGTATATATGAATAGTGCAGGTAAAGTCTAGTTCACTCCAAGAAAATAAAACAAAAAGTTAAAAGAAAAAGACAAATGAAAGACAGTACTTTAATCCCAGGCAGAATGTTCAACAGCATTGTATGACTATTTCACATAAGCTGACAAAATTTCTTTTTGGGCAATATATGCCACATGAAGAACTACTGTTCCTAGTGTTAGACATCCTGTAGATTAAATAGTTGCTCAGACTGGGAGGGGGAGTGGTCAGGCAGAAAGGTGATGAAGGTTAGCCTTGTGGATACTCACAATAGAAAAGGGCATACCACAGCCAGCCCTACTGTACTGTCTTTCATCTGGCAGAAAGATGTAACTTTCTCTCTTGGTTCCTGGCAAACATATTTCACTCTGTGGGGTATTTCATTCAAATATCATGCTACTCCAGGACAACATCTTTCATTTCTTTTTAAACTAATCTTAATTTCTGCCAAGGCCTAAGTATTCTTTTCTAGTAATTTCTTCTCTAAAAGCATAAGTAAGTTTTGACAAACTTCTTAAGAAATCAGAAATTTTTAGCCCTTACAGCTGATACAGAGGACTAGATCACTTTTCTATGCTCATTTATATATTACTGATAGACAGTGATTGAAAACTTCCTTTGAAATTAAAGATCTGAATATTTTTGTGTATTTAGCCTTTTCTTTCATCCAGTCTTGTTAGGAATCAGATTACTCTATGGGATAGCTTTTCTGAGTTCATGCATAAAGCTTAGCTCAGTGTTAGGAAGTTGAATATCAATTCAGACGCAGACTTTTTAAAAAACTTTCAAACCTAATATAGTATCAAATATGAACATCCTTAACTGAAAGTTGCATTATTATTCCATTTCCAATATCACAAAATTTCAGTCTAAGTTCTGCCATTTTAAAACTATATGTAAATGTGTTGATTTGAACAATGTTATAAAAAACTGTATGCAGCGTTCTTTTTAATTAGACAGTTTAGTGGATAAACATTTTACAGAAAAAAGGTGTCTGAACTGCAAGCAGTAGGAAAAATAGTCTTTTTCTCTGCATTTGTCTTTCATGCTTTTTCACATATTTTATGTGGTGAATATAAATAGGTTAACACCCTAATAAAGATTATTTTAACTTTTGGCAATGCTTCTCTTTTAACCCTGTCTTTATATAAGACAAGAGAATTAGGAAAGAAAGCTGGGCATGGCTGCATTCTTACAACTGCTAAAGCCAAACAATGTTTCAAGCAAAAAAAGTAGCAAGTATCTGGATTGCAGAGAAATCTCACAATAATTAATTGATGCCAAGAAATGTTATAGACTTACAAAAGCTGGTTAATGAGTAGAGTACCTTCCTGTAGGAAAATTAGAGGACAAGCAAAGTTGTGCAGTTGTCCATTTATAAGAAGGATATATTGACAATTACTGGAAAAATCACCATATTCTGTTAAGAAAAACATTCAAGAAAATTTTATTGGGGAATGTCTTCTCCAAATGTCATTTTTCCGAACTGTTTAATCAGGTCAGAAAACTAACCGTTCTCTTAAATTCTAATACATATGTATTTATATTTAATATAGTACCTATGTGATTTCTTTAAATACATATGACTAAAATTATGGAAATAATTTATTTTGGAATATACAAAAGTAAATTAATAATGAAAATTTCAGGGACCCTAAAAGTTTTCATTCACAAAAAAGGTTGAATGTATACATATATAATTAACTCTCAAAAAGTCTGAAACTTATTGTAGTTCAGGTCAGTCATTCATGACCTATGTGACCCAAAATTTTATAGAACTGCATTTTTGTCTTAAGCCTGACAGTGTTCAAACGAAGCTCTGGGTCCTACATCTTTTTCTGAATACAGGAATAAAAAATACAGATGGGTCAACGGTAACCTCAGCTTCAGAGGTTAGACATGGTTCAAGTAGGCGTCAGAAATGTATGCTTCAAAAATCTTTTCAGATCTATACCCCCACCACGTCAATAAACATCAGGCACCTGGCAACTTCAGGCAACCCCTCAAAATGTCTCTAAGACCCCAGATGCAGTCTTCCCCCACTAAAATGACAAGAATCTTCCCCTCTCTGACTCTGCCACACTACACAAACTTTAGCTGGTATGTCCCTATAGGCCTTTTTCCAAGTTCTACCTCTGTGAAAACAAACAAAACTTTCAAGGGGCAATTAAAAAATGCAACAAACAAAACAGCGAAGGGATCCTTCACCCCCACCCTCTAAATACTGTACATTCAAAGAATACACAATTTCAAAGGAAGAAAACCCAAAATGTTCTATCAAGTTTGGGGAATAAATACTAAAAACAAATTAGAAAAGAAAGCAGTACTTCAGCTTGCAGTTTTGTCAAAGGAAGGGAAGTCAGGCAGAAGCACAGAGTAATAAAAAATAGACTAGTCACAAGTTTATAGTCATCTAACCTTTAACATGTTTCAAAGTTCATGTCACATGAGAAATTTGATTCAGTTTCAAGACAACTTTTCCTTTTTGTTTAAAAGTCCCTATTTCAGAAATAAGAATGAAAAGGTATTGCAAGATAAAGAGCAAAGAAGGGCTAAGTTTTAAGTATATATTTTTTGAAACTGATGATAACGAATCTCTAATTACACTAAAAATGTTTAATTCTAAAGATAGGTCTTAATCATTTCTCAGCTTCACTTATACTGTCCTCCTTATATGTCACTAACTCTTCTATTTGAAATTAATTATGCACAAATGAATCCAGAAGTTGAAATCTGTTGATTCACAACTGTAGTCTCAGCACCTCAAATCTTTTGGGACCTGCACTGCTACTCCCTGAGGAAATTCAAGACCTTCAGGAGTTGATTCTTTGGGATATTTTCCTGTTGTAAACTCAGATCAATAGATACTGCTATTTCCGTATCACAATAAAATTTTAAAGTATTTTTCATACAGAAAAATTGACTAGAGTGAGTACCAGGAGACAGTTTTATCAGTATTTAGCATTTAGGATTCCTTAGCCCACTCAATTCAAGGACAAACTAAATATAAAGTTAGTTTTTAGCTAAATTAAGATTGTGTTATAGGGTAAGTTATGGGTTTTTTTTCCCTTCTCTGTTTCCAGTATTAGAAACTCAAGAATTGCATGGTGAAGAAAGTCCATTAGGGCCCTAGATCCTTTTCTGTGGTGCTGTTTCCTAGACAGTCAGCCCCTAGCCAACAGTGTTGCATGGGGTGACTCTAGCCCATATATTGGACTTTGCACTTGCTCGTGTTGAACATCATGATGCTCTGGTCAGACTGTTTACCTAGCCTGCGCAGGCTGCTTTAAAGAACACCCTGGTCCTCCAGCTTACCAACCACTGCCCCCAATTTGGTATCACCTGCATACTTGCTGAGATTGCACTCTGTTCGATCATACAGGTTGTTAATTAAAATATTAACTATTTTGGACCCCCTACTATTCATGATGGGCTCCATTAACTACTGTCCACGAGTTGGATTTTGCACCACAGAACACAACTATTTGAACCTGGCAGTCCAGTCAATTTGTAACTCACCTTATGGTCTGCTTGTCCAGCCCATACCTGAGCAAATTTTGAGATTAAGACTGTGTGAGACTGTCAATGGCCTCGCTAAAATAAAGGCTTGCAATATGCACTGCCCTCCCCTTATTCATAGTGCCAGTTACCTTGTGACAGAAAGCAGTGAAGTTGATCAGCCCTTGGTAAACCTTGGCTGCTCCCAATCACCTTCTTTCATGGGTTTAGAAATGGCTTCTGAAAGGATTTCCTCCACAACCTTCCCAGGAACTGAGATAAGTTTGATTGGCCTCTAGTTCCCTAGATATTTCTTCTTGCCTTTCTTGAAGTTGGGTGTGATGTCTGCCCCTTTCTGGTCACCAGCAACCTCCCCCAGTTGTCACAACCTTTCAAAAATGATAGAGCGACCTCAAAATGGTATCAGACAGCTTGTTCATTCCCCTTGGATGCATTCCATCTGGTCCCTGGAACCTGTATATGTTCAGGTGAGTTAAGCTGTGCTGTGGCTGGATAACATCTGTTATGTTCTAAACTAAAAGGCCTTCAAGCTCCAGGCAACAAGACATGTATGGATTTAAGTGGAGGAGAAAGAAAGCTGACATCTCACTCTCCTCTTTGGTTCCTCCAAAAGTACTGCTATTTAACTCAATTGCATTATTGGCTGCATCAATGGCCTCTTCTCACAGAGCAGAGACAGTCAGTTAGGAGAGCTCCTGAAATTTGCAAATAGGCATTACTAAAAAATCTTTTTCAATGGAAATCAATGTATGTGGACATGCTAAATACCAGACATTTAACTAGATCCTTTAAACACAATCTATACCTACACTAAATTGTCAGCTTTAACATTATACAAAACTTATAGGGAAAATTAGGGAAGTTAGATTCAATGATTTGGGATCCTTAGCTCAGCTTTCAAGAGACTCCAGATGTAAATGAACTCACTGAGCAGAATTGATGGCTTTGTTATTATTTCCATTTACAATGCTGCATTTGGCTTAGAATAATTTTCCTTTGAGGCTACAGTAATGAGTCTAAAACACCAGAGAACTAAGACTTTTTTCACTTTTATACATTTTTCCACTGCTTGGCCTGTTTATTCAATTCTGATGCTTGACTTTAGAGAAATAAGACTAGGAACTGTAATTAATGACATCACTATATTTTGATATGTCATACAAGCTAAATATAATTTTAGAAAAATACTACACCATTTGGCTAAATACATGTTCCAAATGATATCTTTAGTGTCATGCAGCATTAGTGGGCTTTCTTTTGGAAGGTATTTGTTTGAAACTGGCTATTTAACCAAGAATTAGATAGAGACAAGCCATGAAGACAGTTTCTGTTAGAAAATTAAAAGCATTTCTGGTGGCATCAAGAACGGAGATCTCATGGTGGAAGGCCAGAAAGCAATCAGAGCACATTCTGCACAAGCTGCGAAGCTGGAGTGTTAGCAATGGCCACAACTCCCAATAGCTGTGTTTGCATTTATTTTATCTGATACTGACTGCAACAACCTACTTCTCAGGCCAGGATATCTATCAGATAGCTAGAAAAAAAGATTTCAGCATTTTAGATATGTCATTGCTGAAAGAGGTAGAAAAAAGGCTTTATGCATCTGATGATGCCACAGACTGAGAATGGCATGTGATTCACTAACATAGCAGCTGAAGAAGCAGGATCATATCAAGAGATTGTTGATACACACTCATTGAAAAGATTGATCTTCCAATATGTTGCTTACGAGAGAGTTTTTCCCCTCCTTTTTAAAAGAAGAGGATGGATCTAATGAAATTTTCATCATATGCTTTTTTGTTTTTTTACAACACTGTAACTTTATAAGAAATTTGATGAAAAAAGGATCACATTCTTTGCAGTATACAATACAGAAAGGCTGGATTCTGATCTGACATTTAAAGCAATTACAAGAGCTAGACATGCATAAGAGTGTCAAGATACAACAAATGTTATGGGGACCTTCTAATCATAGGCTACACTTATTTCCTGGCACTAGCCAGAAAAGAGCAATCACTGTCACAAGCCCAAAATCACAAGCTCACAGCCTGAGACAAACCATATCATGAAGGATTATCTGAAAAGAAAACAAAACACATTTTATGTGTCCGGTTTGGATATTTGATAAGGATATTAAAGATGGGAGATGTAAAGAAGTTGTTGCTCTAATTGTTGTTTGCTTTTCAAGAGTTAGCACATACGAAGTAGTTTTTATACTTCTCCCCTCCCTCCCGAAAACAAAATAAAACAAAACAAAAGCAAAGCAAAACAAAACAAAACAAGAAAAACAAAACTGCTACCTAGTTGCCACAGAAGGTAAGCAAAAAAATAGGAATGGCTATGTGTTTGAGTGTGGATATGCAAAAAATATGAAGGAAACTCCTTGTCAGTAATTTCAAATGCTGTCAAAAAGACTGGGATTTTAAAATTCTACATAATCAAGCTTGGAAGCAGAACAACTGTCCTGGATTTGGCTGGGATAGAGTTAATTTTTCTTCTTAGTAGCTAGAATAGTACTGTGTTTTGGATTCAGTAAGGGATTTGGTATGAGAAGAATGTTGATACTACACTGATGTTTTCAGTTGTTGCTAAGAGATCAAGGACTTTCCAGCTACCCATGTCAGCCCATGTGCAGGTGTACAAGAAGCTGGGAGGGAGCAAAGCCAGAGCACTGGACCCAAATTGACCGATGAAATATTCCATATCATGTAATGTCACACTCAGTATATGAGGGAGGGTCAGCTGGGAAGGAGGGGGTTCTTTCTCGCTTCCAGGATTGTGATTGCAGAACCTTGGTATTTTGGGATTGCTAGCCCGGAACGGGCTGGGTATCAGTCAGTGTGCAGTGAGCAGTCGCGTTGTGCATTACCCGTTTGTACTTTCTATTATTGTTATTGTTTTATTCTATTTCAATTATTAAACTGCTTTTATCTCAACCTACAAGTCTTTCCTCTAGCCCTCCAATTTTCCTCCGCATCCCCTGGGTGGGGGAGGGTAAGCGAGTCGCTGTGTGGTGTTTGGCTGCTGGCCAGGTTTAAACCACAACAACACCACTTTGTCTCAGGGCAACAAATTTATTCCCTTTGATGAAGGAAGCAGTGATGGATTTCTTTTTAGCTTGGTTGCAACTCACAAGGTTACTTTCTTGTTCAAAAAGTATGACTAGATAGCCCTGATTTAAACTAAATTCAAAAAAATGAAGTTTTGAAAAACACAATACCTACTTTCTGTGCCATGTAACCATCAATATTAGTACTTATTTTGATAAGAACAAGGCATATGTCCATATGCTGACTCAGTGTAGGAAACCAATCATTTATTCAATATCCACTGTTTTGAGTAAAGAATTGTCTTAAAACTGATCATATTCAATTGGTTTCTGACACACTGGAAAGTTCAGCCACTTTGCATTTGGCTCACATCATATTCTCATCAGGAAAACAACAATGCTGATGGTTACATAGTATAGAAAGTAAGAGTTGTGTCAAGCAAATGTGTTGTCAGATTTTGTCCACCAGAGGTAAAAAGAGCTCTGCCTTGTAGATCATTTGCTACATGGATGGACTGCTGATGAAAGATTGTCTTAAGATCAGCCTTCTGGAGCATATAGGCTGGAATTCTCCAAAGTCCACATGAAAGACATGAAAATATCACTAAATACCAGGCTCATACTTTCTGAGACATGTGTTGGCCAGATCTTTCATCTCATCTGGGATAGCCTGTTTAACATTGCACAATACAACTGACACAAAACACTACTGCCATCAATTGCCTCTGGAAGTCTTTGGCAAAGTACAGGAGCTGATATGAATACGAGAAGATATCAGTAACTGTTCAGGTGATATGATTACTATTCATGCGATTGTGAGCAAGATAAAGGCCCTTCCACCAGTTCAATCACATGCAATCCGATTTTCACGTGATGCGGTGCCAAACTTGTACTAAAAATATACCACTGCTCAATGTGCATAAATGAAGTAAGCAGATCTTTGGCAAAGACTAGAGATTTTCCCATGCTGTTTTGCAGCCTCACCTTCCACAGAGCACTGGGTACACCGAGTTTATAATGAAGATATTAAACAGTAATTTAATGAAGACTGGTGCTTAATGACTTATTGCATTGATATTAGCAAATGGTTTAAATAGGTGCTTGCCCACTAGTGATTTTGTAGGATGCCAGATAATACCGAATAAAATCATTATGACTGAAATCTACATAATAGTGGTATAAAAAAACCCCAAACAATGACTACACCACAATATAGCGGACTATTTCAAAAACTTTTGGACAAGACAGTACATTTGTACTGGTTTGCAACAAGGAAAGGTTCTTCTGCCCTTCTCTCTCATTTCACTCACCCTAACCAACAGTGAAATCTGCAGTACAAAATGGTGTCCAGATATTTTTCTCTTCCTTCACACCCTAGCATATGGGATCTCTTAGCCCAGCAATATGTACTCCTCTCTACACACTTGTTTAAGGCCAAACAGATAGCCACTGATATGTGTCATCATTTGGCTCTGCTTCAGCACTTTGCTATAAAACACTGAGGCCAGAAAGGAGGGAATAGGAAGTATACACTGGTCCAAGCTTTTGCCGCTTGCCTCTGCAGAAGTAGAAAGTCATGTGATTTGGTATCATCTGACTGCAGAGAACGAAACAGCTAAAGACACATGGAACCAGGCAACCTAGGACTGAGGATGGCTAGTCTGGGCTAGGCAGAGCAGAGTGTAGGCCCATTATAGTTAAGCCATGCATTTCTCACAGTAAAACTCTTCAGTACAGAAAAAAAATATGCTTGAAAAAAAGAAAAAAAAAGAAAAAAAAAGAAGGTAAAAGTATGAAAAATATTGAATGGTATAAATCTAGTTACAGCCATTAATCTTGAACACTGAAATGCTCACTCACTGAACAAAGTATATCCATCATGGGCATATACATTGTAAATTTATCACATACACTGTTCTGTAGAAAACAGATGTTCCTGTATTTTTCATCACAAGAAGCTAAGGGCTTGAGTAACTTATTTGATATCAGTCTCCAGTTCAGCCTTTGAGCCTGTTGTGCAAATTAAAATGTCATCTCATGGTTCTCCTGTCATGATCTGAACCTAAACACTTTCTCTGAGAATTCCTCCCTAAACCCATGTTTTATTTCTTTCCTAATAAACTCCATAACAATTTGAAAATAAAAAAAAAAAAAAAGGAAGAAATGTGTAGCAACACCAGAGGGTGATACTGTGCAAGGCTTTCTGAAATGAGCTGGCCTTTTTTTCCTGCCTTCCCCACTCCTTCCTTTTCTCCTTGGCCTCAGGAGCAACTGCCCAAATGCGATTGCCTTGCTGACAGACAGACGGAACAAAACTGCCCATGTAGTTTTCAGTTTACCAATTAAAAAAAAAAACAAACCCACAGGATTATTTGGGCCAAACAGAGTGAAACGAGAATGGCTCAATTGAATTACATTATATAAGACTCTGCCCTACTGGTTGAATAATTCAAAACAGGATATTTCCCTTCTTTAATATACGAACAGATACTTCCTTCCTGTGTGAAGAAGTAAATCCTTCAACTTTCTGCTTTTTATTATTTTAGAAAGAAGCCAGGGATCAGAGAACATCAACTAATGAGACTGTTCTTTTTTGTATATATATTTCAAATTAAAATGAAAAAAAATCCTAAAATTTAAGCCAGATCTCTATGTTTACACACACACATTTCCTGTCTACCAAATGATTCCTGGGACTCTTGCCTCAAACATTTTGCATGCTCATACAACAAGACAGTAATTATGAAAATGTATCTTAAAATAGCTGCTGAAAGGGAGAAGAAAAAAATAAAATTACTCCAAGTCATCAAATGATTGGTAATAATTTCATACAAAGCCCAACTATTTTCTAAGGGGAACAGGGTGGCAAAAGAAGGCTGATACTCAGATGACTGAAGACTGATCAACTGTAAACTGCACTGCTCCAACTAACAACATATTTGGTTTCATGACTCTCTATGAGCCCTACAAACATGTGATCATAAATAGGATCTAATCCTGTCAGCAGCAGGGCTATTGCTTCAATCTCCTTTGCAAAGTTACAGTGGAATATTGACAAATGGCTCTTGCAAAGATGCAGCAGCTGAATAAGCACATTCAGGGACAAGGGTTCATGAAAAAAAACCTCTAGAAAACCTCTAGTCATCTTAGGTCTCAAATGGTCACATTGCTATCACGGTTTTTTTGCTTCACCTGAAACCATTAAAAAAAAAAAAAAAAAAGCCAACCAATGTGAATAATGAGAGAAAGCAGTGCTCCAGACAAATATATAGGTAAGTCATCAACAGCTGCCTTACTATGCATACTGAGTCTAGAACTTCCCACATAGACTGTGTCTTTTGAAGCTATAAAAGATAAAATTGGATTAAAGATTCTTTTCCTTGCTAACTGAATGACAAGATTGATCCCGTAGATATTTTTATTTTTTACTTAATTATTGCTAAATTCACATTTTGAATGTAATGTTATTCCTCAAATTCCTTTAGATCCTGCTTTTATTTAGACTGGAAACTTCTGAGACAATTTCAATCCTCTGAAACTGAAAGGACATTATTAACTCTATACAACTTGTAAAAATTACTAGCAATAACTTCTGTATTTTGTGTATCACAGATCATCTAACTATGTTTTTTTCTGATTTAACTATACTTCTCTTAATAATTTATTACTGTATTCAGACTAGTGATCTGTTTAGCACTTTACCTATAAGACAAAAGAAGAGCTAATAAGACTGCTTCACCTCTGGTTTTTTTTGGTTTTTTATTGGAATTCTGCAACACTGAATCTCAGCTATATTTTCTATATTTTCAGCTATATTATTATCATTTTATCATGAAAATGAACAACATGGACACTCAAATACTGTTGACATTATAATCTGTTAGTAAAATACTAAAAAGCTAAAGATTTTAGAACAAAAGTAGCTGTTTCCTTATTCTCATTCAATTGTCCTTTAACTGTAGAAATACGTGGGGTTCTATGGTGGGTGTGACATTAATAGCACAATAACTACCAGAGCATCTCAAAGAGCAGGAAGCAATTAATCCATGACAAATACATTTAAATGAGCTATATATACCAAATGCTTCTTTATTTCTGGACATCCAACATGTTAATTCTAGTCCTGGTAGTCCTTTAAATTTCTTTTATTTCCAACCCCCTCACGATTGCTTAAGAAGAATAATATTATTTTTTACATTAAGTTTTTATGCTAATGACTGTGCTTACTTCAGAAAACGTGAAATCATCCACATTTATTACTTCATAGTCATCCTCCACTTCATCACTTTTAACAGCTGCAATAGCACTGGCCAGTTTCTTTCGCAAAAGAAAACCCTTCCAAAATGCCTAAACAAAAAATTTAAAGCATGTTATACAAAGCCATAGATCAAACCCAAATCCAGATTCTCTATGTTATCCCATTAGGAAGATAAAACATCTTGGGCCTTGGTTTAATAGCTCAATGATCTGTTTTTTGAACTTTATGTGACATTTAAAACTACAAGACAAATTAAATGCCAGCATATGTCTAAAGCTTAGAGTACTCAAGAGGCTCTCCACAAGTAAGCAGAAAGGAATCCTGCAACTCCCTCAACTACAAACCTGGGTCAACTAATTAATTATTTGACAATTCCTTCAGGGACTATTATAAACTGAAAGGAAAGGCTATTTAAGACAAAGTTGAGTGTCAACTTTCAAATTACTGAGAATAAAAATACACTTGTACTAAATGTCTTATAGTTTACAAGTAGCAATTCTTGGAGACATCTCATGCAATCGACCTAGGTCAGTTACTCTTTCTTAACTGTCTAAGATCTTTATTTAAAAAAAAAAATATTACCAGTAGGCATAATCATATCTAAGAAAAAGGAGCACATTAGGAATTAAGTGCTAAAAAAAGAGGAAGGGTGTTAGGAACACATGCCAAGCCATAGAATCAGATCCAGGAAAACATTTCAAAATTACATAGATGAAATTAAGAAAACTAAATTCAGGACAGCAATTTTCCCCCTAATCAGTATTTGACATCATTAGAGTTCAAGATGCCCTAAGCATTTAAAACACCATGCAAAAAAATTTCCACTGTTCTGAAAAATGTATTGATGTCCACATTTAATGGCTTTGCAATGAAGGCACTAAAACAGGAAGAGTAAATCTCATATTCTGGCTTAATGTTTAGCTTTTAAATTTTTAGGAAATTATTGTTTAACTGCATAAATTATTGAAAAAGTTAATGGTTTTACACACATACTTCCTGGTTATTATAAAAATGATTAAATGTATTAGAACTGCTTTCTTACAATTTCATTGTTGTTATTTTCCTACAGATCTTGATAACCATCCAGATAAAATATCCTGATATTACTGAGTGACCAAATGACAAAGATATTTCATTTAACAAATACAATTAGTTTTTACAAATGCAAAGGAGAAAAGCAATTGTAACGGTATATGCAGAAGGATAAACTGTAAGGCAGCTGTTAACACAGATCTATGAAAGCATCAGGTCAGTGTTCAGTCATGATCAAAAAGAAAAATGATATTTTAGTAGTTCTTAAGAAACAATATGAAAACTGTCTTACTGTACCAACCTGTGATATATCTGCCTATGGAATTCAGTTCTAGTCACTTCTTTATAAAATTTTATAATAGAATGACGTAAAGGTTCAGAGAGGGACAAAAACATAAAAAGAAGTACAGAGTAATATGAAAAGAGACTAAATGGACTAAACTTTTATTTACAAAAGACTGAATATAAAGGATGGATATAAGAGAGATCTAAAACTCCATAAAATGCACCGGAGATAAATAGGGAAAGACTCTATTTTTGTACTAACTTTGAAAATTATCAGGTCTGAAACAAATGAAAGGAAATACCTTTTAATTTGTGAAACTCATCACTTTATTATATAGTAGAGGTCAAATATATAAGGTCAAAAATGTATTAAGTAAGTTTATAGAGATCAATTGTTAATATACCAGCTATACACTATATTCCATAAACAAATTTTAGCTCAACTTCCCAGGTAACTTACTGCTGTAATATGATTCTGTACTTGTCCTTTTTTTTAGTATGCTCATTTACTAAACATTTTGCTACTGCCCATTTGTTGAATAGATACTATCGAATTACTTGGATTTTCAGTCCGAAAATGGAACTTAGGCTCCTAAATCACTTTGTCACTGTTGACATTTTTATAGAAGACTTACAGTATTGAATGTTTTAAAGTTAACTTGAAATCTAAAATCAGTACAGGGTTCATTTGCTTAAAAATGTAGAAAAACCCATGAACCCTGGTAACCTGGCAGGTAAATACTGTATCTGATTACCAAACTAAACAGAGTCAAGGCATGGACTTAAATTCTTGCACATAATCCATTCTGTTTAATTGTTAGCTCAGTATCTACCATAGGACAGCCTAGGCCATGGTCTGTTCCCAATGACAGTATGGATGAGGCAACCCTGTTTTGGGGAGATGGGGGGAGAAGGAAAGAGATGAATAGGTAGGATAGAAGAGATGGGAAGAGTAGTTAGTTGTATAGATATCAGACATGATGTACCAGTTATGCAGTGTCTGTCAGCTTAATAGCATAGACATACCTCAGTAAGAACACGGGCATAATATGTCTTAAACATAATACTGGAATTAAATCAAGCAAAACTAATTCTGGGAAATTCTTGGTGAAAAAAGGGAAAATATTTTTATGTTTCTATAAAACTTTTTGTAAATAAGTCTCTCTTTTAAAAACATCAAGGTTATGTTGATTAAATAAAACAAAATGTTTAATTATGAAACTATTAATAAAATCATAAGCAAAAATAGAGAGAAGATGACAAGTACACAAAACTAGTAAGATTTTTTTCTTACTAAATTTGCAAAATAAGTAAAGAGAATACCATAAACAAACCTGGATTACTGTGGCAGCTTCATGCTTCTGTCTCAAAGCTTCTATAAACTGATGATTCTCTCTTTTGGTGCAGCCAGTTTTCCTTCTGGCATTGTACTGCCGCCAAAGGGACTGGATCACTGGTGTTGTCATATGTGGCCTCATAGAGAAAAAAGTACCTCTATGAATGCCATAGCCTCACCAGTACAACTGGATTATCAGAGCTGCCAAACTATAACCATAAAATATAGCACTATGCATTGGAAGGTTCTGCCATTAAACTGTTAAGAAATTACAATCCAGATGTGACATATATGTTCAGAAACACTGGAAGATATTCACATCACATAACTTTAGAAATTCAATTATCTAAGAGGACTAATCTCTGCTGGGCTCTGTTCCCTGTATATTCACTGGAGTAGAAGAGTCTTCTCAAAGGAAGGATTAGGAGCAGAAGTAGTTTAACAATGGCTGAATAAACTATTGGAGGGGTCCACTTATCTGCACTGTCTGTATAAAAAAAAACCCAAAACACTGAAGAATGCTGAAAACTGCATGAGACAAATATCTCCAATGGAGCAGACAGGAAAAACTGAGAAAGTGCAATTTCATCTTTTGCCTACATTTACCCTTCAATTTAACTCTACTGACCACTGGTTATATATGTACATTTTCTAATTTGCTTATTGTTTAACAAGCACTGATTAGACTATTTAGATTTATTCAGTGATTGAGCTTTCTAAATATATGTTCAATTAATTTATACTGATGGAGAGAAAGTTGCCCGGGAAACTGATGGAGCAGCTCATCCTGAGTACCATCACACAACACATGCGGGACAACCAGATGATCAGGCCCAGTCAGCATGGGTTTATGAAAGGCAGGTCCTGCTTGACAAACCTGATCTCCTTCTACGACAGGGCGACCTGCTTATTGGATGAGGGAAAGGCTGTGGATGTTGTCTACCTTGACTTCAGTAAGGCCTTTGACACCGTTTCCCACAGCATTCTCCTGGCAAAACTGGCTGCTCGCAGCTTGGATGGGCACACGCTTTGCTGGGTAAAAAACTGGCTGGATGGCTGGGCCCAAAGAGTTGTGGTGAATGGAGTTAAATCCAGTTGGCGGCCGGTCACGAGTGGTGTCCCCCAGGGCTCGGTTTTGGGGCCACTCCTGTTTAACATCTTTATTGATGATCTAGACGAGGGGATCGAGTGCACCCTCAGTAAGTTTGCAGATGACACCAAGTTGGGTGGGAGTGTTGATCTGCTCGAGGGTAGGGAGGGTCTGCAGAGAGATATGGACAGGCTGGAGCGATGGGCTCAGGCCAACTGTAGGAGTTTCAATAAGGCCAAATGCCGGCTGCTGCACTTCGACCACAACAACCCCCAGCAGCGCTACAGGCTTGGGGAGGAGTGGCTGGAGAGCTGCCAGTCAGAGAGGGACCTGGGCGTGTTGATTGACAGCCGGCTGAACATGAGCCAGCAGTGTGCCCAGGTGGTCAAGAAGGCCAATGGCATCCTGGCTTGTATCAGAAATAGCGTGGCCAGCAGGGACAGGGAAGTGATCTTACCCCTGTACTCGGCACTGGTGAGGCCGCACCTCGATGACTGTGTTCAGTTTTGGGCCCCTCACTACAAAAAGGACATTGAATTACTCGAGCATGTCCAAAAAAAGACAACGAAGCTGGTGAAGGGTCTGGAGCACATGTCGTACAAGGAGCGGCTGAGGGAACTGGGGTTGTTTAGTCTAGAGAAGAGGAGGCTGAGGGGAGACCTCATCGCCCTCTACAACTACCTCAAAGGAGGTTGCAGACAGCTGGGGATGAGTCTCTTTAACCAAGTAACAAGCGATAGGACAAGAGGGAATGGCCTCAAGTTGCACCAGGGAAGGTTTAGACTGGATTTTAGGAAGCATTTCTTTACAGAACGGGTTGTTAGGCATTGGAATGGGCTGCCCAGAGAGGTGGTGGAGTCCCCATCCCTGGAGGTGTCTAAGAGTCGTGTTGACATAGCATTTAGGGATATGGTGTAGTTGAGAACTGTCAATGTTAGGTTAATGGTTGGACTGGATGATCTTCAAGGTCTTTTCCAACCTAGATGATTCTGTGATTCTGTGAAGTTTAATGACAGGTCTGCATTATGACTTTACGATCTTGGAATCCTTTTCTCCACAAAATTATCATTTCAGTTGGGCAGTGGGTTCAAGAAAAGACATCTAAATTTCCCCCAATATTTACATATTTTGTTTCCCTGTGCAGTGCATCTATTAAAATAGAGGAGTATTTTTCAGAAAAAAAATCACTTTGGAGGTTAAGCCAGAATTATACTTTTCCTAAAATGTGTTTAAGTTTACCGACCCAAAACATGGTTTATTTATAAGCTTTTAATCTATAAAAGGCAGTAGCTGAGTTAAAAAAAAAAAAAAAAAAAAACAACGACAACAAAACAAACAAAGAAAAAAACCCTCTAATGGTTTGTATTCTGCATGGAAGAGACCTTACACAACAGACTTACGAATACATTTAAAAGATTAACTAAAAATTCTAAATGAACTATTTAAAAAATATTTTTCTGAAACGTTCATCTTCCATAATAGACTACTGTACTCTTACTTTCAACTTCCTGAGAGGCAATGATGAATTCTATGGTCCTCCTGAATGATAAATTTTATGACAAATTATTAGTGTCTTAAGTACCCACTAAGCACTACTACTCATTTACCTAAGTCTAAACAGCATGAAGAAGTACATCTTCCATGCTTGCTCTTCATAGTGTTCTCAAGAGATGTATTTTTGAAACTGAATTCTTATGAAATTATAACTGAATTTTTGTATCTTTAGGACAAAAATTTCAGTTTCTGTTTTCCCTGACTGTACATCCAGAACCATACAAACCAGCAGCAAATGCATTACAAAGAGTTAATAAACCAGTCTGTTTCATGTCGGAGAATATCTGGGGGCACAGAACATGTTGAACTGGCCCTTCACCCCTGCTTCTACTTTTAAGAAGCAGGTTGAGGCATGCTGGAGGAGTACCAAGGGCAGGGCAGGCTGTTAGCTTTTCAGTCATCACAACAGCAGGAGACTGGCCTAAGGTCAAGGGAGTAGGATGGTAGATTTAAGCAACTTTTCCCTCTTGCCTTCTAAATGATACTGACTATAAATTCTACACAGATGAACCTTGAATGACTGATGAATAGTATAGCATAAAAGCCTTACACTAGTTTGCAATTTAAACTACCCCAAAATTCCTGCAAACCATCCAGCATTTTCATTCCTAACATTGTATGTGTCATTGAATTCATGTCATAAATATATTGCAAAAAAAGAAGAAAAAGGTAGGAGACCACGGAAAAGTTTTCAAATTCCCTTACTATATAGCATTTAAAAATTATTTTAGGTACATACATAACTATATTCTAAAAATATCAGCCGACAGAATACCACAAAGGATGGCTGTTAATATGAAAGTCTAGCGTGCATCACCTTAAAATAACTCTTCATTGTCTAATAAGCTTAAAAATATTGTTTTCTTACTACCAGTTCTGTGCTGCTGTTTTGAACAAGAAATCCCCACTCCTATTGCCTATCCATATAATCTATTTGAAAGCAATCTGACATCTCTCTTACCTTTCTGTATCATTCTCAATGTATTGAAGATCTCTTCTCATATTACTTGCTGCTATCACTGATTGTTGCAGTGTGAGTTGGGCTGACATGTTATTGTTGCCTTTGTTCTCCCCACTGTAATTAATACAAGATTCAGTGCTCTTCTGCTTCACTCTCTGATACTCTTTATTTTCCTTTTGGTGCACAGGTATGGAGGAGTTAATGAATGTGGCCTGAATATGGCCAGTAGTAATCCATCTTTTGGAAGGATCCAACAAGACCTGTTTATTTTCTGTCGCACCCATGATAAAGAGGTTATTTTCCTGTAGGCAGCCAGTGGATGTTTGCTTTGAATGATTTTTCAGTGCTTCTGGTCCATCTCTGTCAGTAATGTTTAGTTCACCATACTCATGTGCATATCGGTGTTTAATACTAAGTTTCATCAACTGATTAAAATACCAGCATTGTCCCTGTGCAGAATCAATAGAAGAGGCAATTCTGAAAAAAGACAAAATGTTTTTACATTTCAGACTGTAAGAATGCTCTTTAAAAAATATATTCCCTCTACTATTTCCTAAACTACCTTGTATTTTCAAGTATCCTTACATGTTTCCATATTCGTATGGTGAATAGTAATTACTCTGACTGAAAACCAGTTTCAGTATTTATAAATCTTAATTTCATTTTTCTTTTTTTGGCAGTATTTAAAATATACTTACATATAATAGATTGCTTATTTTACTCTGACCTTTTTTTTTTTTTTTTTAAATGTTTCAGTCCGTTTGAAATAGGCACTAGGGCATGCACTTCACTATCAGTTTTCTGTGCAGTTAGAGGCATATGAAGCCAAAAATTTTAGAGGATTTCAGGCAATTTTCTTATAAATCCAGTAATAGCCTTAATAATCCAATTTTATCTGGAAACTATGAAAGCTAATATAAAAATAACAGTGGTTTTAAAATTCAGATTAGAACTACAGCAACAAAACCCAAACTTAGATTCAAACCAACAAACCACAATGCCTAGAGAGAATTTAGGAAGACAGAAACTTTTAAGTACAGATATTTGTATCAGTATAAGGGAAGGTGCTAGACTGAAGCAACATTAATCTACAAAGCCTGGCTTTCATTAGTTCTTTGTGTTACACCATCTAAATGACGAGGATGAGTAAGAGCAAATATGAATGAATTGTTACAGATTGAGAAGGCTGTCTATTTGGACACTGTTCATCATATTAGGTATCAGGTACTTTTGGAATCACTAAAACATTTTCCTTTCATAGCGTAGATAGATGCAGAGATCTGTAATCCGGCGCTATTTTCAGAGGAGCACAAAGTCAATGCTAGGTCAGCAATCCAAGAGAAAAAGTAGCAATAAGTACAATTCTCTTGACAGTCTGGAAAAAATCAGGTCCTAAGAGTATAGTTTGAATAACAGAATTTTCCTTCATCATTCTTGAAAGCTGAAGCTTTTATAAGCTTTTATTGTGAAAATACTCTTTACCTATATAACTATTTCCTCTAGCGAAGTTCATCTAAGAACTTTTTAGATTTTTAAGAACATACAGAATCAGATCTTACAAGAGTAAAAAAGATTCCAACTCTTCCTCTGCTAGTGCAACTTCAGTGCTATTGGACAAAATACGAATGGCTAACTTGGAAGCCAAATCCACGCAGGCTAATTACACGACTCACTGTACATTAGCTGTACATTTGATTGACCATTACACAACATTACTCCTACTCCTGTTAATTCCACAAATATGACATTTTCTAAAAATATTTAAATCAATGCATATATTTGCTTAAGGATCTAACAAATTCTAGCTGTCTCCTACTACACAGTAAGAATAGTAATTTCTTCAACATGAAATACTTAAAGCATTAATTAAATACTTCAGTTAAATACTTTAAATTAGTTAAAGTATTTAAGAAGATAAATTTAGTACAAGATCATTACCAAAGTTCTACAAAACATACTATGGTGGGAAGACAAAAAAAAAAAAGTAAAAACGCCCCAGAATTCATTCCCAGCTTTTGTTTTCTTTTGGTTTGTTTTAGTTTTGTTTGGTTTTTTGTTTGCTTGAGGATTAAAATATTGCAGAAAACCCCAGAATGTTTTATATATTAGGCATAATAAACTTCTGTATGAGAAGTATATCCTAAGTATACTTGTTCATTCTCAAAAAACAAAAATGAAACACCGTAACAGTGACCAGAGTAGGATACTTGTGCATCCTCTTCTTTGACAGCTGCAGGGGCATCTCAAGCAGCTGTTTCACCCTTCCAGTGGCTATGAATGTGGCAAGCAGAAATGGGAGGGGAGGTTGAAGGCAATTGAAAATTCAGGCAGGGAGTAACTGTGTGGTCACCAGGGATCATGTATTACTTTTTTCACATAAGCTGCTTTTGGGCAGATTTTCCAAGCAGTGGTTGCAAAATACACTCTTGTCACTGTGGGCATGCATCCTATCTCCCAGCTGTCACATTCCCTGGCAATCTACAGCTATACTCTGATTTTGTAGGATTTTTAGGCTGCCCTCTGTGTAAAAGTGGCTTTCCTTTTAGGCAGTCAGATCAGCCTGAGTTTCAAGAAATGACAAAGGAAGCTGTAGTGACATCTCAGAGAATTACGAGCAATGAAGTGGCTTGGAAACTATATTGGGGGTTCTCCTGCAAAGGTGAAGCTCCAAAGCCCAGACAAAAGATATTAAGATGGGGCCAGAGTGTTAGGTGGCAATCAGCTTGGTGGTTCCTTTAGGTGAACAGGGATTTCAGACCTCTCTGGAGAAAAAAAGAATTATTCAACAGGCTTGGGGTAGAGCTATCCTATCAATGCACTTCAGCTTTCGCAGTGTCTCAGAAGGACCGTGCTTCTGAAGACAGCTTATTCAAACCACAGAAAGGAAGCTGCTATAATGGAAAATATGCAGGACTGATTTACTTGTTTAATGGAAAAAAACACATATGAGGAAAGAGAGAAGACAAAGTAAGAAATACGACAGTATTAAGACTTCTGATACCACAATATTTCCTTTTCAGTTAATGTAAATTGGTTGTTTGCCTTTCAGATTTTTTTGGCATTATAGGTCAAGGGGTCTGAACACACTAACTCTTCTGGAATTGCTTCTTGGTTCAGACACAACCAAGGTTTTAAGCATAAACTGACATCTAGACAAAACAAGAAATGGGATCATCCTGATGGAAGCACTAGTGCCCATGCTGCCTGGCTGCTTAATATGTAATGAAATGTAGATGAATATGGCAGTCTTGCTACAGCAAAATTTTTATGGTTTCCAGCTTTGACCAGCACATTCCCTCATGTTTAATGGTGACCCACAGCTTTATTTTGATCTTAACAAGTGAAAGTAATTTATGCCATATGTAAATTTTAGTATAGCCACAAATGATGTACTGCTTTTGCAGTGGGAGAAAGGGATAATAAGCCAGAAAAGGAAGAAATGGGTCTTTCATAGCAATGTACAAATGGTTCACAAACAAATGCTAAGAGCAGAAAGCTACCTGTAGCCTTCCTACCAAAAAGAATCCTCTTAACTTGTGCTAGGATTTTCCAGGGACTTCGAGGAAAGATGAAAGCATTAGAATCAGATTTTAATCTATTTGGAAATTCAAGTCAGGCATTTACTGACTGCTACAACTTCAGTCCTAAAATCAATCCACCAAGAGTATCCATCATTGTCTTCTTGGTAAAATTAGACCAAACCCTGCTCAGTTTCATATGCAATGTTTGGGGAGGGAAGAGTAGAGGTGGGGAGGAGCAAATCCCCACTGACACCACCTGGGAAGTGTAAGGACTCATGCACAGGCTGACTTAACAGATACGGAAAAGGACAAGCTATTCACTCTTAAAGTCCTTTCAGTGGAGTTTAAATCAGCCAAAATGTTGCTACTCTGAAAGTTTAAGGTGGCAGTGGAAGCTTCTTTACAGAGCTGACACATTTTGTATAGAATTTCCTACTGCAATTGCATCTGCAATGACTGTCAGATTATTCAAAGAGCATCATTTTGTCAGAATGAGACAGTAAAAATAGAAAAGTCAGCAGAACAAACCTCTCAGAGGCAAAAGGGTCAGTGGACAAACAAGTTGGTTCTAATCAGCAATGGCAGTTTTCTCCTGGCCCTTGCAGCTAAATCATAAATAATATTCCATCCCTATGTGTGCTAGTTAAAATTTTCCTTAATGTCATGTTTTTCCCTTTGCGGCTCTTCTATGATTTTTATAATTCTGATACATAGAATATTCAAATAGTACACTCCAATTTTAACTGAGCTTTTGTTTGTCAAGTGTGCTAAAAACTAATTTGTCTTCAGGGAGACTTCTATAAGCATCATTACTGATGTTCAGCTGCAGGTTACAAAAGTCCCTTACAAACACATGAAAGAGGTCACTGTTGACATATTCTCTCCTGCAATACCATTTATGAAATTCCTGTCATTTTCACTGTATTATACATACAGTATTTATAAAGTCCAGGTTCCACTAGCCAGACATCTGCATATCTGATGACTGAAAGCAAATTACTGCAGCCAAGCTGTCATAGTATTTTTTTATATGATTACTGACTACAAGACATCTAAAGATTATGTGACAGAAAGCATTTATTAGAACAGAGAAATTTAAATTTAAAATATGTTTCATTCTTAAGTATGGCAAGAACAGTGAAATTGCAGGCAGAAACAGCACAGACAATTTAATTGGGCAGCAGTGATGTATGAAACATGGATTAGGGAAGTAAGCAGTGATTACTTTTGGCAGCTTACATACTTGAGGTCGCACCTACAGGGGCTCATAACTTAGCAAGATGTGAAACAGACAGAAGTTTGCTCTATTGTTGGCCTGTTCTTTAGCAATGTCACATTAATTCAGTCAAAGTATTGCAGTATGTACATATAATAGCTATGCTGTTAAGGCTTATATACAAACAAGTTTAGAGCTCCTTTTATGAACTACAGTTTTCAACGGTTTTCCAATCACCCATAAATTGTACTTTTAGACAAAACATAGAGGGCTTTAATACAGAATAAATTAATTTTAAGACTAAATTTGATACAAGATTCTTCAACCATGTCAAAGTTACCGATTTAAAAGATTGCAAATGAATTCTCAAAACTTTAGAAAAACCCACAACCCTCCCGTCCCCGTCTAAACCACACATTCAGGAAAGAAGAGATGTTTACATAATTCCTTCTTACCACTATTGCTTTTCTCAAACACAGAATCATAGAAAAATTCTCAACTGAAGGAATCTCAGGAGTTCTCTAGTCCAACCTTCTACTTCAAAGATGGGTTAGCTCTGAGATTAGACCAGATCACTCAGAGCTTTATCCAGTCAGGTCTTGTAAACCACCAAAAACAGAGACTACACAACTTCTCTGGGCAACCTGTTGCAATTCATCACTGTCTTAACAGTGAAAAGGTTTTTCCTTATGTCCAGTTGTACTGGGTTTGGCTAGGATGAAGTCAATTCTCATTATAGCTGCCCATAAGGTGTTGTGTTTTAGATTTGTGACTGAAACTGTATTGATAAAACACTAATGTTTTGATGAACAGTGCTTGGACAGACTCAAGATCTTCTCTGTCCCAGTCAGCAAGTAGGACAGGACGCTGGGAAGGGACACAGCCAAGACAGCTAACCTGAACTCACCAAAACTATATTCTACACCATATAACACCATGCTCAGAAATAAAATTTTGGGGGGAGTCTTTCCAAGGTAGCCACTGCTCAGAGAATGGTTGGGCATCAGGCTGCTGGTGGGAGGTGATGAGTGATTGTTTTGCATCACCTGGTTGCTTTTTCTCCTCTCCTCTCCTCCCCTTCCCCTCCCCTCTCCTCCCCTCCCCTCCCCTCTCCTCTCCCTCTCCTCTCCCTCTCCTCTCCCCTCCTGAAAAACTGTCTTTATTTCTTTATCTCAGTCCATAGGTTTTTCTTGCTTCTGATCTTCTGGTTCTCTCTCCCGTCCTGCTTGTGGGGAGAGTAGTGAGCAAGCAGCTGGTGAGTAGATAGTTACTGGGTGGAATCAATCCCTCCCACCAGTCTGAACCTCTCTTGTTTCAGCTTAGGTCCTTGTTGCTCATCCTCCTGTCATGCACCACTGCAAACAGCCTGGCTCTGTCTTCTTGAGCATCTGCTTGAACACCCTGACCATCTTAGGGGACATGCATCAAACTTGTTCCAGTTTATCAATATCTTTTATTTAGTGGTGACTCAAAATATGGGGCACAGTATTCTAGATGTGAGCTAATAAGGGCTGAAGAGAGGGAAATAATAACTCCTCTCAACCAAATGGCTGTGTTCCTGTACATACAGCCCAGGATGTTCTTAACTTTCTTTGATACCAGGGCACACTGCTGGTTCGCATTCAGTTTCTTACCTACCCAGATCCAAAGGTCCTTTTCAGCAGAGACATTTCTCAACCAGCCAGTCCCAGCCTGTATTGTTGCAAGGGGTCACTCCTTCCAAGGTAAAGAACTTTGCATTTTTCCTTGTTGAATTCACAAGACTCCTGTTGGTCTGCCTCCCCAGCTTGCCTAGGCCCTTCTGAATAGTAGCCCTGCCCTCAGGCATGTAAACAATTTCCTCTGAATTGTCATCTGCAAGCATGGTAAGTGTTCCAGGTCCTTGATAAAGATGTTAAAATGACAAGTCAGCCTCCAGAAAGAAGCATGAGCCATTAACTACTAATAGTTAATGGATGGTCTGAGCCTGACTACCCAACAAATTTCTTACCTGTCTAGCTGTCCATTCATGCAGACCATGGTTAAATAAACCATTAAATTTTGTGAATATCATCTTTCCCTCCCATTTTTTACCATCTTGCAGAAATGTATGTGAAAGTTAGGTTCTGAGATTATACTACAGCTCTCTTGCAAGTCATATCCTAATTACAGATTGGCATTTTTTTCTGTAAAGGCTACTGACGAAACAGGTCCTAAATCTCAGACATAAGAAAACTTTCTCCACCATAAAGGAGGAGGAGTACTTTTTTGTGTGCCTCCTTTTTTTTCCTTTTAAGAAAAAGAAAGGAAAGAACACTATTTCAAAATGGTAAATAGATTAGGAAGTATCAGCTTCTCACCTGCAAACCAGAAGCCAAAAATCACAGAAGTGGAGAAGACATATCTTGAGGGCTTAAGGGAGAAATATACGGGTTCTAGGAGACACTTAGACATTACATCTGTCATAAAAAACTGCACTGTATAATTTCTCCCAAACTACTTTCAATCTAATTCTTAACAGAAACCTCTTTTCAAATAAATCTGTTTTGTGAGCTATGAAGATTTTATTGCAGCTTAGTAACAGCCAATAATACATCAATGTAATAACCTGTTAGGTAGTAACAAGACACCATGCATATACAGGCTTACGTGTAAATGCAAAACAGCTAAATTCTGAAAAAAACCCATGGTACTTTTCCTGAACCAACAACGTACACATGGAGAAGTTCAGACTAAATTGTCAAACGTCACATGCTTCACCTGCTCTGGGATAATGTTCAGTACCTGGAAGGATCAAGGAAATGATCTTTCCAAACATCAGTAGACAAGTTGGATATTAAAAGGGCTACAATGATATTGTGAAACTGCTAGGAAATGAAAGGGAACTAAAAAAGAAAAAAACATGCAATATTACCAAGTGTAAAAACATGAGAGGTTTGAGCTATTTAGATATTGCAAAGCAAAGCAAAGATAGCAGGTATGAATGATAAATTACTGCTTGCAATGTCTAATCTGAAGTCACTGGAGAATTAACCATGGTAATAATGATAAAGGTAGTAAGTATGACAAAACCAAAGACCTGTAAACAGAGCCATCTCATCCACTACTTTAAAAGAAAAAGTTCAAATCTTTTGCAGTCATTTTGAATGTGAATAATACAGACATGGAAAACAAATGCAGGGAAAAAGTAGAGCATATTGCACCAACAGCCAAACTAGGTTTGATTAAGCTAAAGCTGGAAATCATGTTAATATGATTATACCATTTTCCGTATCACTTTACTATGTTGTGTGTATGAATTCATTGAACTACTACTAACTGAAGGTTTTGAACCACCTGTTTTCTCAAACTTAAATAAAAAAAAATGTCAAGGCCCACTTATTTGAATATCTGAATATCTAAAATACTCTTTGCACTCAAGTCAATGATTCTAATCTCTGGTTTTACATAATACATTTCTAGGCAAAAAGCTAAGTAAAATTCATAAGACACCAAGAACTACACTAAGAATACATGAAAACATATTTCTGAATGTAATTTATATTCACATAAATATAAATACATACACCAGTTCAGCAGCCCTTTTTTTCAGTAGATCATTTTCTTCAATTTGAACTTGACAAAGTTCCAGAAAAGTTCTTAATTCTGATCCTTTGATTCTTTCAGTTGCAGGCAAAGTACGACAGTTTAAGATTTCACCATCAAGAAACTGTAAACTAGGAAGGACCTTAGACAAAGAAGCCCTTAGAAAAGAAAAAGTCATAATTAGTTTTACAAAAAAATCCTAATGCTAAAACTCCCATTTTATTGGTACAATCATATAACAAGACAGAACATGATGATAGTTCTCTACATACTTGTATATATTTGTCTTTAATTCATATGTTAATATATTAATGAAAACTTTATTCTTGATAAACAACAGAACTTAGCAAGATTTCTTAATACTTTGTTGTTATAATGACCACTACTGAAATACTGACCCCAGGGAGGTCAATGCCAACATTCTCAATCCACTACAGCCAGCATTTTACCTACTTAAACAACAACAGGAAAATCTGACACACTTGTACATAGACACCTGTAATGCATTTCATTAGTAGGCAACACAGCAAACTAAGATTTGGATTAAGATACAGCACTGATTTTGTTGATCCACTGAAAGGTTTAGATTCAAAACTGCACAGAATACTAAACATTGTCAGTCTTACTCCCTTTATCATTTCTATATACCACATAAAGCAATATGATATTCAGTATGACTGACAGGAAAAAAAAATTACTTTTGAAATATTGAATTTGGTCAGTGAAAGAGATGACAGTAGAGATGACATTGCCTTGCTATGAAAAGGACAGTTGAGCCACTGATGCAAGAAAAAATATGTATGACAAACTTATCTACCAACTTAAAAAAACAGTATCATCAATGCTCTCTCTTCTAGGCTATTGTGAAATATAATCTAGTACTGCAGTCTTGTTTCACGTATTTCTTATACCAGACCAAATTAGTTGAAAGTTGCAAAACTGCAAAATTATTTAAATCAATACATCAACACTCAGTATTTTCATTGTTAGTTTTAAGTAACACTTAAGAACTTTTGAAAGAATACTTATTGCAGCTGTAAGTCCACTTACTATGAAAAAAAATACTCTTTTCAAAATTTTAGAACTCACCGACTATTCACTGTGAAGGTAAAGGACTATTACTCAGCTCAGACAATATACACTAAGTTTAAAATCAGAGAAAGTTGCTATGAATGAGTTAGAATATTCCAAAATGTAGCTCAATAGAACAGAATATTCATTTTTTACAAATATAAAATCTTTCTTCTCTACTGCCCATTAATGTAAGAATAACACGTCTGAAATACATTTGGAATAAAACAATGGGTTTAGATAGAGAGTCCCTGAACACATAGAGAGAAATCACCAAAGCTGATATTGAATAGCGATACATCAAAAAAGTACCATATCAAAGTTCATTGATGCTGGAAGTATCGTGTCCTAGAGCTATGGGATCTCAACACTAGTTTTTCCAGCTGGGTTTCTCCTGGTGACGGGCTGAGTCAATATTTCATTTAGTGAAAACTTCCTGGTGAATATTCTGTCACTTAAGAGGCTCTATTAATCATTACAGCATTGAAACACATTCCCCTAGGAGTGCTCAGACTGATCCCAGGGTTTAATTTTTAAAAAGCAATTTCTTACTACTTCACTTTTGTTGGTGTTATCACTGGCTGGACATGAAAGTACAAAACCGATTGGGAAATTTTACAACTAATTCCTTTGTTGGTATCAAGAGGTTATGTAAAGTTCACTGGAATATATTGCCTGAAGTTATGGTCAATGTTGTATTCAGCAAATCCATATTTTATAGTATCCCATACTTTAAATCCTTTAGACAAATGAATCTCTTGTCTAATCATAAAAGCTCTATTGGGTCAAGCAATCTAAAGTGTCAGTTCTTATAGTTAAATTGGAATTCAGAAAGCTTTTCCCCTCCAGGTTACAAGTGAAATAACAGTTACTTCTGTAAAACAGTGGGAATTAAAACAATGCAAATGGGAATTTAAAATATTGTCACAGTCACTGAATTTTATTCACAAAATTACCTGCAGGAATCACGGGAGTGCAAATAAGTCTGTTCATTAAAAACCAAACAAACCAACCAAGAATGTATTTGTACCATTAGCTTTTAAACTACTGAAACATTTCCAACTAAAAGTTTCAAATAGTATTTTTTCGAGTGGAATACTAATTAGAAATTTGTACAAAAAACTTCTAATGGAAGATATACATGTAAGGGTGGTTTTGTTTTTGTTTTTTCTCTTAATATAACACATATTCCAAAACAGACATACCCCAAACTTTGCTGCTGTTATACTAGGCAATCTATTGTAGTGAATTTGAACACAGTTTATCTAAACACATTTTTTGTGTAACATTGAAGTGTAAAGCCTCACCTTTAACTGACTTGAAGTTAGACAAGGAGCAATTTTGGTCATTCTTTAAAATTGCTAAGGTTAAAAAAATATAATAATATTTTTCTAATAAAAAATCTCAGTCACCTGTTTTAATTACATCCAAAATGAAAGTCCAACTGTTGTATCTCATTTCATTTCCTCAGACATTTTATTATATTAACACATTCCTAGGTAAATACTTGAGTTCCTTAGCTGAAAGAATTGGTAATGATTTCAGTTATTACTGATTAAATGCTTCTTTTTACATTTAATGGCATTATAGTGAGAGTTCACTAAAAGACACTGTACCATTTCAACACAGGTATTCTGGAACATCAACTAAAAATCTAAAATTTCATTTCCAACTTATTCTGCTCTTGAAGGCCTGTAGGCTAGAAAGTATCAATTCTAAGGAAGATGAAAGAGCACTTCATATTAAATTAACAGCACTACTGTACTTTTGCTGAGCAATTCTCTCAGACAGCTTTAAGTCTTGATGGCATTGGCCCATGCACAGTGTTTCAGACCACAGAATTCTCAAGAAATGAGGACACTTCTACTAAAATACAAAATACAAAACCCTATCCGTGTACAATTTTATTCATATGGCTTACAAATACAGTCCTATCACAGCTACTCATTTCAGGGATTCTGGTGACTGCATTTCATTTCATATGTGAAGTTTCCTTTCTACCCTATCCAGTTTTTATGTATACATATATAATACCTCTAGGACCAGCCCTTTAAATATTTTTTAGATTATTATTTTAGTATTATACATCACTGGAGGGCAAAGGACAGCATTATTTTTATATCTGTGTCTTTCATATCTCATAAGAGCTATTAAATTTTGGTGTAAAGATAAGGAATTCTCAGAACAAGAAAAAAGTCCAAGCTCCAAGCTAAGGAAAAATCAACCATTCATTCTGACTTTTTCTTCTAATTTTTTTTCCTTAAAAGATGTAAGCCAAGGATTCCTTAATACATTTATTATAGACACCACCCTTTCTCTATCCATGTGCAGTGTGAACCTGCAAGACTGTTAAGCAGCAAATGGATGAAGTGATGGAAAGGAGTAAACAAAATAAAAAAAAAGAAAAAAAGACAGCAAAGCAGAAAGAGAAACACTTTAAGAAGCTATGTGATAGTCAGAAACTGATGGTTCTGAGAAAGGCAAGTAAGCGGTGTAGGAACATTAATCATCAGAGAAAAAAATAAAGGTTTTAAACAGTGCAGATGAAAGAGGAGGAGAAAAAGGCCACGTCTTTGTGCAGAAGTTTTAATGAAATGTAAAAAAGGGTAATAAAGGTCAGACAAAACCTCAGTCAGAAAGTTAAAGTTACCAAAGGTGGTAAACTTGTCAGTAAAGAGGAACAACCAGAATTCACGCTGAAAAAGAAGATATTGTGATCAGTGGGCAAGGAAGCAGTTACAAATAAACAGCACAAAGAAGGCCCATATTGTCTTTATAATTTCTGTATTTGCCTAAAGAAATTGTCACAAAGAAAAATACTTGTTTAGGATAACAGTTAAACAGCTTAGAGAGACCGCTGTCGAGTTTTAGCACAAACTGCTTCTTATTAAGGTTCCAAGTACTAGGTCAAACGTCAAGATTTTTCTTTAAACAAAACTACAAACTGGAATTCTTAAAAAATAAAGATCACAGAATTGAATTTTATTTGTTATTTCCATATAATTCTCTTCCAATTTGTGGTAGCGTTCATACCTCATTTCTACTGTTTAACTAACATACATACACCAAGTTTTCTGGCTGATTTTGATTGATGAGCAAGATGCATATACACCTAGTTTTTGGCTGATTTTGATTTTTTGATTTAGCAGATTAATTTATTTTCTTACCTCCAATTACTTTCTTGGAGAAGAGGATTTCCACTGAGTGACAACTCCCTTAGTTTATGACAGCCACTTAACCATGTAATGACACCTTTAAGGTCTATATTGTAGTCGAAAAGAAAATTTAATATAAATTTGAATTCAGAACCATATTATTTCTCATAAAATCTTACATGGAAGTAAAATGTACCAAAATCATGAAGTACGACAAGCAATTCTGCTACCTATAAAGTATACTTATAATCAGTATAACATCCATGCTTGGAAAATATTTATATGTTTTCTGTATAAATGTCACCTGTAAATAAATAGGAACAATCAAATTCAAATAAGTTTATAATTTAATTAAGAAGTTCTTGTTTGAATGGGGTTTTATGTTTTTTATACAACCCACCTGACAAGCAGTTATTTTTGATATCCAGCTTTTCCAAAGATACAAATGAATTTAAAGGTACAAGCTCAGTTAATCTAAGAACAAAACAGAAGAGGTTTTTTTCAACTAAATAAACCAGCAGTTCATAAGAGAAAGGCATCAGTATCTTTTACAGTTATGACAATTTACTTATTTTCATAAGAAAATACTCAATTTAGCTATCCAAGGTGCTAGAACTAATTACTGAAATTTTAACTTGAAAGCATTTCTTAGTCTTCTCAGTAGCTCAGTTTTTAATATTTACTCATCACTGTTTTGTTTTATCTGGTAAATATTTCATTCTGTTTCTTGCATTTAGTGCTGAGGATCTAAGTCTTGAAAAATTTACACAACTCCGTTGGCTTTTCTTGAGGCACCATAACTAGAATGAAACTAACAGAAGACCCTGATTCTGAAGAAGAAATAAAATCTACTTTTCCTCTTTCCTCTTCCTTCATTTCTCATTGCTCAAACTTCTTGTCAGTTTGGTTCTGTTCTGCACTCAGCACATTACTTCCTAGATCCTAAAACTAACATAATCATTGTCACAGTTGTATTTCTTAACAGGTCAAGGCTGCACTGTCCTGTAATATATTTTTAGTGCTTCCTCTGTCTTACCACTTCTGTAAGACAGTGACAAATAGGTGCCTATTATACAGACAGTTATGGAATTGCTCTTATTGCATGTCAGAGCTTTTCTTGTGCAACAAAGCAGCAAAGCAGTAGCGCAGCCATGACAAAATTCTTATTTGTAATACTGAAGAGTAAATGTAAGGAAACTGAGCTGACATTCATCTGTACAAAGGATTATGGACTGTAAGACATGTATTATCACTACTATTAAAACATTACCGTCCAGTGTTATTCAAGTTTCTTTACTTACAAACTTTCATTAGTGCAACTAAGAATGAATGTTGAACGGTTTGGTCAGCTGCCAGGCTATTTTCAAATATTACTTTTCAGATTAAAAAGTTTATTTAGTTTTATTTTAAATATGAAAGAGGGAGGAAAAAATAAAATCAAGATGCAAAAAAACCCCCAGTCTTCAATTAAGATTAGTATGTTTATGTATAAACACATACTACATCAACTACATTTTTTTTTAAAAAAATACACGTTTAGGAAACTTCTTTCATGTCTGTAAGGACAAGGCCTAAGCATAATGAGAAAATGGTAACACCAATGGCAATGTGTGTTCTCACTTTGTGACTGCTAATTTTCATGGAAAGCAGTATTTTCTGAGGATTATAGTGCCTTTGAAAGCTATAAATCTGAATTCTTATGGTCAGAAACATGACCATGCAAAAAACCAAAACCCACTCACTCCACAAACTTACAACTGGTCAGAGCCAAAAATGGTTATTTGTTGCTGAAATGTTGTGTTTCCATCACAGGCATTACAAATGAAAGACAGAGCTGGATTTAACCTTGGTACACAAATTCTGGACCAAATGTTGGTTGTAATCTCTTTAATCTTACTGAAAATTTGACCATATGCAAAACAGAAAAAAAATAATTTCCACGTTCAGTTGGCAAGTATTTCTATATGACAACATAACATTTTATTCAGAGAAACAGATATAAAGCCAATTCAGTATGTGTTGCTATACTTCCATATCTTTCTCAAACCATATTGTAAAGTTGTCCTGGTTCTAGTTCTAATTAGTTCTATTACCTCCCTGCCAGTCTTCCATGCAATCAAATAAATATGAGGAAGTATTAACTCTAAAAAGCATTAAGCCTTATATGTAGATCTGTACATAGTACTATAAATGTCAGCATGTCTCATGACCAGTCAACAGTAAACAAATATATTTAATATTTGTAGCAAATATCACCACAGATATTAGTGGCTAACAGTATGGCTGCAAAGACTGAAAATCCACGATCCAGGTTATAGATTCACATATTCAGAAATATCCAGGAAAATAAATGTACTTTGCACAAGGGACAAAAGATAATTCAGTATTGTTTTATTTATACTGAGTGAGTTCTCTGGTTCTTTATCAGTATATGCTGTGGTGAATTAGAAATTGCCTACTGGACTATCCCTGCCTGCTGTTGGCATTATGAGATTAAAATGCTTCCCAGTCATTCTATAGCTTTCCTTTTACTGACATTCTTTGTTAAATTTTTTCCTAAGAAAATTCAAACCAGAAAGACAAAGGACATTACTGAAAACTTAATACTACTTGACCTTGTCACATTAGCCCTGGGCATGAGAGAGATATAAATTACAAAGAAGACACAAAAGTAAAAGATATTCACAACAAAGCAAGCTAGAGCTTCCTCTTTCTGCTCCCATTTAAGGATGTAGCAGGACAGGACAGAGATAGCCACAGAAACAAGATTTAAGAGACTAGAATAGTTGCAAGTATGCATCAGAGAAAATAAAGATTGCTTTTCCAAACACAAACAGCAGTCACTGGTCAGGATGGTCCAAATCCTGCCATGCATCTGCTTTTCCTCAGAAAAATTTTTGAGAGGTTAGCAGGAAGGAGGGCAAAATAATTAAAAATATATATATATATATATATCTTTAAAGAAAGCCCATATTTCTTTTCCATTCTTTAAAAATAAAATTATTTTAGTTTGCAATATTCACCATATTTATAAGTAGTAATCAAATATAACGTAGGAAATCTGTCAGCCACTTGTTTCTTGAATACTCTAGCAGACAGTACTTCAACAGTATTGCTCATGGTGCCACACACTTAGAGATAAACTTATCATCAGCAAAGAATTATTGAAAGTGATCAAAAAAATCTAGACTGATAAGGATGGGATGGGGGAAACTACTATAAATAAGTATATCTTTTTCATGACTGACATTTCAACATTCAATGACATTTAGATTTATTATGACAACTCTGGAAAAGTGCTCAAATTCTCAAAACACGATGGCTTGCAACAACGAGTTCAACTCTTACATCTGAGAAATTCGGTTAAACACACAGATACCATATATATTTAAGTAGGGAGAACAATATTTACCAAGAAAGAATTGAACTGACTTTTTAGCATTTCTATTACAAGCCTTTTAGGAAGAGTATGCATCTAGTTGCAAAAACATGGGAGCAAGATGTTCACAAATAATTTGATTCTGGCCAAACCAGTTTCCCCCAAAAAAGGAATTTTTGCAGATGACTGCATTTTTTTAGATATTAAATTTTTATCTAACACATGTTATCTTAATGAAAAACAAGAGATAGCAGAAAAATAAGTTTGCCATATTAATGCCATATTAAAACAGAAAATTTAAGAGGGATAGATTTGTCTGTTCTGAAGTTGGGGGGAAAAAAAAACAGTAATGGCTACCTGAATAGCAGACTGATTTAGTGTCTCACTGTAAAACTTTTAAACGAAAAAGACATTGACAAGTAAGCTACATAATTAAGTGGGACTACATGTAAATATAAATACCACATGAACTCTTAACACATATTAAATATGTATTAATTTCAGTCCCAGGGGCAAGGTTTTTCTCTCCTACACCTAAATCTTTATCCACAAGAGAAGAAAAGAGAAAATGTGCCTTTTTTAAACTAACTTAACAGTTGTGTTCTCCAGCTGCTATAAAATAGAGCACAGATCTTCATAGTCCCAATTCAGCAGTAACCAAGTCAAGAGGATATTCATCACTGGCTTTGGTGAACTGCACATTGACCAAGTATATGCTTTGTATGTGAAAGCCACAATATAACACTTAATAAAAGCAGTAGTGGTGAAATAGCTGACATTTTTATATTTGAAGGAGTTAATCACTACCTGTTATAATTCTTTGTTGCTAGATTGTAGGTTTAAAACAATTTTTTGAGTTTTATCTTTGGCAATTTCCTGTTTATGATACAGACAAAGCACCTCAGGAATAAAAAAATTCTGTAAATTGGTGTAAGAATTTTCTTTTCACAGCGCTTCACTTTTAGAAAGAATACAGAGTCACAGCATTACCATTATATTGGCTTCCTGCAATCAGTAAAAAGGAAATGGCACTCAGTGCACACTTGAAAAAAATTCACAAAATTGCACTAGCTGTAGGATAAAAGTAAAGAAACAGCTTTTCTTTCAACAGCTTACTCCATTACATTCACTGTTTCTATAGAACATCGAGTTACTTATGCTATGGCACACACATATGGAGCTGCTTATAAGTGTACATAATGTGAGTGTAACAGAGCAGGCTACTGAAATGCCAAGAATTTTGAGGCTTTTAATATGCATTTAAGGCTATCTTGTCCTGTTTGTCACAAAGATTTCAGATAAGCTATAGATACATCAAGGAAAGAAATGGAATTGTTTGGGGAGGAGATGTGTGCTTATTTTCAGCACATCCAGTTTGCTGATGCAAAAAATATGTGCTTTCTCCCAGTTCAGCAGAAGAAACTCAGTGGACCAAATACTGCATTTCAGCTTGGCCACTAGAAAACCAGAATAAGGACTATAATGGACATTTAAAAACTGTAAGATCATGGCATAGGCAAGTGACATAAGATACATCTACATGGCCAGACAAGCACAATCTAGATCCAGAGGCTGCATTCAAGCTATGTCTGAGACCGTGCTCCTAAGTTTGTTCTCTTCCTAACAGGCACATGAGACTTTTAAACAGTTTTGCAGACTTTTTTATTACACACAGCATAGCTACACCTTAATGTTAACAAAAAACAAACCAGAAGAAGAGGAGGAAACTAAAAGAAGATAGAGCCACTTTACTGTGTTCCACAAAAAGCTGAACAGGACAAGGTAAAAAAAAGGGGCAAAAAGCGAACATGAATTAAATCAATACATGTGATTCAGAGTCTAACACTCAACAAATAATTCTCTGGTTAATCACAGGCAGGAAGCACTTTCTCCAAACTCCAGAAGAATTAATAAAAGAACTAAAAAAAGTTTAAAAGCCCAGCAACTTGAAGATTAGATTCTGTAAATATAGCTAGTTGTTATACTTACATCCAAGAGTTTACATGCATACTACTTCATTAGAGATGCTATAAAAATAATCTGAAAAGTTATATAAAAATATAGGTTGTATATACTCAAATAATATTAATTTTGCATGAAGGACATTGGTTATAATAACAGGACTCAGTCTTACAGATCTTTTCTCCAACAGGCTCAGTTACAGTTGACTGCTGAACTAAATGTCACATAGGATGGGATTCATCTGTTCAAATGCAGACACCTACATATGAGCTGGTCATTTTGACTCTGTTAATAGTCAATGAAGATGAACAGGCACTTGTAGGGTATGATTAGTCTCAAGCAAACAGCTAAAAATGGCAGATGAATCACACTCTAAAAGCATCTCCACTAACAGGAGAGTCAAGTGGTTAGTTCAGAGTGTATATTCTGTATATTGTGTGTAACAGAGTATATTCTATTTGACTAGCTGAGATTAATCTTGTTCAGAGCAAAATGGTCATAGTATAGAAAAATAATTAATTTATATTAATTTAAAATTAGTTTTACTACCAACACATTGTAAATTATAATAATTGTTCCTTATTTTTTTAGCAGAATTTAAATTGAAGAAAAGGGGGTGGGAGTGGGGAAATAAAAATTTTGATTCCTGAATATCTGGTCATTCTAAGTCTACAGTTGTACAGATTATCTTAGAAAATTAAAAGAAAAATAATTACAGAGTACTTGAGTGCGTGATCTAGTTTTATGCTGCTTCTCTTGATCCTTCTTTTTCATTTTATACCTTTCAAACTGAACCGTAAGACTGAAAATTTAAAGCAAATATGCTTGCTTTGGAGAGCATTAACATATGTATGTAAAATAAAAAACAACGTTCTCATTTCTCCTTTTTAGCTCCAGTAGTTGCACTTAACATAGCCTTCAAAGTCTGTTTTGAATAAGCTATCTGTGAAATATGAAGTTTGACAGACATACTCTAGAAACAATTGCTAAAGAAAGGAAAAAAAAGAAACACCATGGTTTTAATAATGCCACAATGATCAAAAATTATTTACATATAACATCTAATAGAAAAAATTACTTTTCATATTTAATACTGTTTCAAATTTTCTTAGCTAAAGGTAGCCAATGTCGTTTCTTGTCACCCACATATTTTCAAAGAATATCTGGAAAAGATAGTGATATTTTCACCATACTGAGAATGATACTTCTCAGATAAGTGTTATGTTAGTAAATTCCTCTGCATCAGTTTTGTAAGTAGGAGAATGTTTCTTGCTTACCTATTTTGACACAGCAAAAGAATCTGCAATAGGGGCAACCAATACAAAGGAAGCATTCTCACAGCAGAAATGCTATTGTCATCCAAATATAGTTCTCTTAGGAGAACATGATTTTCCAGTCTTGGAAACTAATAGAAAAGAGATGGTTATTTAAAATTAGTATAAATTAGAGAAACAACAGTGGAATGCTTACCAGATGCTTTTCATAAATCATTACTAAATACAAGCAAAACGCACGTTTTAGATATATGTATCAGTTCCTTATTACGTATGTATCAGTTGTCACACAAAATTTCTACATATCAGGTAGTAAGTATTTTTTAAAGTCTTCTACCTAGTCTGAATAGTCAACATAAATTAAAAAAAAAAATTGTCAAGAGCCCAAAACCCAGTCTTACTATTTTATTCATGTAGTTATTTGCTGCTTATTGACAATGGTTTTTCTCTCTCAGATTCATAAGAGAATCATTGTCAGTAAATATGACTAAGTGTACAGTTAGCAAACTATACTTTCCTATTTTAAATGCTGCAGCACAAACTTCAACTTCTGGAGGATCAGCATACATCAAAACAGGCTGAACTATTACTTATACGTGATGATAATAATATTTTGTTACATTTTAAACAAAGAATCAACATCATATAATACAAACTGAAGGCTAGATGTTATAAACAAAGGAGGGAAATATAATTACTTAGGGGCCAATTTTTCAAGTACCTCAGAGCAAGAAAATAACTGCTAGCCATTTATATCTTTGAAAAATCTCCCCCTTATAGAGGGAAAAAAAGCCTACCTAAGAGCATGAAACATCCCACAGCAAACAAAGAGCACATGATCAGCATTCTGAAAAATATGACTGTTAACAAAGATGTATGCACAACAGTCACTGAATTAAAAGTTTTTACCTCCTGGAGGTTATTGCCTTGCAACTTCAGAATCTGAAGTAGACCACAATTCTCAATGCCTTCAACTTGTGTGAGATGATTAAAAGAGCAGTCTAGGTGAATGAGAGTAGGTGCCTCCCAAAGACCTTTTGTGCTGATTAACTGATTATGGTCCATAATTAATTGCTGAAGACTTTTCAATGACTCCAGACCACCTGAAAATGAAAGATTTTAGCTGAATTAAGCCATAATGAAATAAAAACCTGTTGGTTTTCAAGTACTAAGAAAACTCTGAACTTTCAATATATTTATATTATCTATAGTAAGAATTAATATTAGTCCTGTATAAGGTTTTAAAATAATTACTGTATTTTGACCCTATCAAATGTACAGTTCACAAATTTCTCATCCTCTTAACCAAGTGATAACAGTTCATAACCCCTTTAACACTTTTGTTGAAATAGAACATCCTTTTAGTGATAAACTATACTCACTATGCTTTAAGTACTTTTTAACTGCTACTCAGAACCTATGGGCTCTGTGAAATGTTAACAGCCCTCTTAAAATCACCCATCAGAATGGAAACACTATTTATGTTTAAAAGTTAATTTACATTATTTCATTTTTAAAATTGGGGGGGGTTTAAGTTATCAGCAAGGTGAGAACAAATTGTGTTAAAACTTAGGCCAGCACCACCTCTATTATTTAAGTGCATCTTGTTTAAAGAATTATGTCATAAAATATTTTTAATTAAGAAATTTATAATGTAGTGCCTCTAAGTATAAAGCTATATTTCTATAGCCATTATACTCTCACCAAACTTACTCCTGCCAGCTAGTGTAAAGAGCAAGAATGTGTGCTATCTCTACCCCCAAAAAAATGCAAAGGAAGAGGTTCCTGTCAGCATCTGTTTCTTTCACAGAATTTTTCCCAAATCATCCTCTTATGATGGCAAAAATCACACTGTCTTTCCATGGTCTTACACATGCCAGATGTTCTCCTATGGCACTGATGCATCTGACTTGCTACAGGTCCAAGCAGTTTTTCTGTATCTCTGTAGTAAAAATCCTTTGAAGGGACACCCTTTACAAAACATATAAAATAAGGAATTTCTGAATTTTCTTTTCTTTAGTGTATTCTTTACAGGACTATTTGAGGTAATACTTTGTCTCATCTTTATTTCACCCAAAACTTCCCAAGCTCCCAAAAGTAAGTTAGGCGAGCTTTACAGAGGTGAATGTCTTTGTGATTGTCCTCTGAGAATAAACTGGATTATGAGACCAGAGACCTGTTTGCACCATAGATTATTAAGAATACAGAAGAGGAATTTAAAAAGGAAAATTAATGGTAAGGAGAAAACAGAAGTAAAAAAATAAATGCCCAAAGTAGCAGTACATTTTAAAAAACCCAATCAAATATAGGCCTTCAAATCATAGTAATTTAAAAATGGAAAGCACCTAGTGGAAATAACACAACCACCTGATATTAGAGATATCATCCTAAACCCAAAACAGATGTCCCATATTGTAACTTCAAAACTGTGCTTTATGAAATAAATATACAAACGTTTAATTATTCTGAAAGAATTTCAAACATGCCTATGACATACTATCCTGACTGCAAGATCCTGGTCTGTATTTTATCATTAGATAAAATAAAAAAGGAACCAGCACCATCTAGTGGTCTCAAAACAATTTCGTTTCAGATAGTGTTAAAATTAACAGCTCCAGGACTTCCTCACAAGAGCAGTCCTTAAATCTCCACTTTTAAGCTATCAGCAGTACTGGAAACTTCAAAAGCACTGTGTTAGTCCGGAGTGGGACAGTGAGGAGAGACTACACGCACAGTAAGAAAAGGCAAGGAGTTATTACAGGATCTGGAAATTTCCTATTCTGCATGCTGCACAAAGCACCTTTTTTACATCTCCTTCTCCTCATCTGTGTTGTTTAATTAGACCAAATGTCATTTGGAACAGACATGTCAAGGCTACATACAATGGGATTACAATCTATTCTGGAACTGTCAAATGCAGTCCAACAGAAACATACACAAGAGTAATGAATGATGGTATTTTAACGTTTCTTCTACACACATGCAAAATTAAAAATAAGCATGAAAGTCTGCACATTTCCAGAAGATATTGTCTGTTTTACATATGATGCAACCAACAACAGCTATAGCAGTATATGGGAAAATGCATTCTGTTGAAAAACATACGGTTTCAGCAAGATTTGTGGAGGAGCTTTATATAAGTAGCTCTTAGCATTTTGCAAAGTGCAGCTGGAGTCTGTTAGCTAGGGACTGTACCCTTAGCTATCAATGCAGTTCTGAAGTAACTTCTGTGTGTGACAAAGATGAACGATAAGAGGAGTAAAAGTTGACAGTGAATATGAAGATGAAAAAAACACATACCAAAAAACCCCCAAACTGAAAGGTATCTGATAAAAAAACCCCTCTATGTGTTTTCTTAAAAAGAGTAGGTCCAAAGAAGCACTTAGGACTATCCACGGTTGTGCACTGCTATTCTTAGCACTGCCAGGATCTTAGCCAACATACTATGGCAGTATGGACACCCTACAAAGGCGTATTCTATGACTCAAGTCAAAACGCTACTTTTTCTATAAGAAAATTTTTAAGTAAAGCATTCATCTTCCAAAGACAAACATATGTACTGAACTTCAGTGTATTACTGACACAATTACTTTATTTGTGTTCACACATTCTTAAGTGGAAAAGCATAACTGAGATATATTTTTCATACTTCTACTGTTATTTTTAAGGGTTTTCTGGCAACTCTAATTTTTCCCTACTGATGCTATATTTCAATGAGAGGAGAAAAAAAACCTCATAGTATGCGTGAAGTTTCCTAAAATAAGTTATTAAAACAAAAGTATTGCAAACATAAATAAACTGTACTTCTTAGGAAAAAGCCTATAGCCTTTGGTAAACTGAATGAATAGAGAATGTTGCACAGTAGTGCAGCTTCCAAAATTGCTAAGGGACATCCTGCAAGATTTACAGATGGGAGGGATACATTAACTTCTTAAAAGCCATAAATCCATTTTTGTGTATTCTATGCAACTACTTACAACCAATAGGTTATTGTATTAAATAAATCCTGTATTATGTATCTGTTTTAACTAGACACCCTCAAAGCAATTCTGGAGCAGAGAAAGACAGATTCCAAACTGATTTTTGTGAACATTTATTTATCCACTCAAATTCATTAGAGACTCAGTAAACATAGCAGCACACTCCACAAAACAGAAAGTGCAAGAGGATTTTACTCCACTTGGCCTGTACAAAGATACTACATTCCACACAGATGACACATTCCTAGACATCATCCACTAATATTAATGTCATTCTTACAGTAATCTTGCAGACATTTTTAACAAATGAGATAAATCTGAATAAGAAGCTCATCCAGCATTATCAGCCACAAGGATAAAGATGAAGTGTCTTTAGCAAGTTTATTTTATTGTTTCTCATTAGGGTACTGATATGCTTTTACAGTAAACGTTGATATTCCAGCACCTTTATTCTCAGGTATAGAGACAGAACAGAACCTGTTCATAAATACTAACATTCCAAATTTTCACATATTAGCAAAAAATATTAAAAATATTTAAACCCTCTAAACCCAGCATTAAACCCTCTAAATTTATAGATGTTTTTTTAAGCTTTCCCATTTCCTGTTTGCTATGCCCTTGTTATTTATCACGGAATTGCATTATCCATGTTTACTGTTTCAGTCTCCCTTTTTTTTTTAACAGTGGAAACCATTTCTTTATATAAATGCCTTATGTGAATGTGTTTCATCTATCAGCTAAATAATTGTTTTATATTATTTTTCTGCTGTCCAGCAGGAAAATACAGTATGTTCACAAACTTTAAAGAAAGCCTAAATCAAGGCAAATAAAATCAAAATCCAAATCTCCTTATCTCTTTTCCATTTCCAGCTCTGCAGTCTTTCCAAGTAACATCTTTAGATTTAGCACAGACTAAGAAAGTCACCTTTTCAGGTTTCATGTTTCAATTTATACAAAATTAATTAGTGCATCATATGCAATTTTTTTCCTTGACCATAAGATTTTATTTCAATGGACAAATCTCTGAAGATTCATCTCAGTTAAGACTATAATACTGAAGTTCTATAGTCACCCATATTTTGGTGGCCTTTACGAATTTCACAGTATGTCATGCACCAAGACCCAAGTCCTTAGAGTATAGGGAGGCTGTTAGATCTAGTTCTGTTCTATCTGCTGTGATGCCTTCTTGAGGGAAATTTGCTACTTTCAAGCCTTGAGAGGTCCCTTTCAAGTAATGATCTGGCAATTTACTATGACCTTTTCTCAACTATTAATGTTGCTTTTGAGGGACCACTAATGGTCTTCTTTCCGTACATCATTCTAAAAACAAAAAAAAAAGGCTTGTCCACTTACATACAGCAAAGCCTTTGGTTATTTTCACTGCACTACACTTTCCTGACCTTTTGTCAGTAGAAAAGGCTCTGGATCCTGATTACATCTATACCAAATCTACATAACACAAGGCTCACAATGCAATATTTTTGGCTTGCCAGAAGCTGAGACACAGTATCTACCCCTTAGGCACTTTACAGTTCGAGTGGCAGTAGAAGCAGAGAGGCAAACATTTATTCACTACATGAAAAATTCCTGGCTGGCCAATAGAAAACACCCAACAGAAAACATCTATCTCCTGTAAGAAAGATTTCACGTATTCATGCATCTGTTGAGTGGTCTAGGTGCATGTAAATTTTAACTGGTTGACTGCATGCTAAAGGTACATCTGTTGCCTGCCAACTGTTGGACCTAACAAATATAACAAACTGCCTTTGTAACTATAATCAGGGTTGGCACACCTGCTGTGCTTTAAATGATCTGCACGATTCTACCTTAGACTTACCATTTTTTCCAGCTTTGGGACAATGAGCCAGAGTGGGAGGGAAATATAGAACAATAGTTTGGAGCCAGAATGAGAAGCATTTTAGTAGAAAGAAAGGCCGTGGTCCAGTGTTAGCATAGTTCACAGACTCAGACAGATAATATGATTTCTATATAACTACTTACTGTGTCAGTCAGGCACACACTGGAATTCTCTGCAGTTGCAAGGCTAGGCTTTACATTAACTGTTTCTGTAGATAAACTGAACTCAGGCTACTCACATATTCCAACTGAACCAGTGCAGGTAATATTAGGGGCTCTTCTAGAAAGATTTTTGGTTCTCTTTGACTGACAATAGTTGTATGACCTGGTAGATGGAATACATGGCAGTAGCCAAGCCATACTACAAATAAATGTGAAGTTGAGTATACTGTAAAATGCAGGTCTGTTCTGTTTCCTCATTGTCCTTGGGCTTAGCAGCTAGCTGGCCCTGAATCCAAGGGAAGTATAATGCTGAATATAAACAGCACAAATATTGTTACACAAATTGGAATCATTTTTCACTAATTTCTTACCAATTCGAGTGATTCTGTTGTAGGAAAGTTCAAGATTTTGGAGATTTATGCAGCCATCTAAGCCACAAACTGATGAAAGATGGTTCTTATTCAGAATCAGAATACAGAGATTTTCTAGGTTTTCACAGTCAATTATCTGAATGTTGTTTTCCTGCAATAAAGGAAAATAAGAATATTAAATAGCATCAGAAGTAAAGTAGCAGAATTAAGTGTAAAGATAAGGTAGACTGTCATCATTGCTTATTTTTATCCTAAACTTCTAGCTAGGAGTAAGCACATCTCTATTTTTTCCATTAGGAAAATAAATTGTTGAGTCATAGAAACTGCCTTTTGTGTCCTGCTGGGACAGAACAAAAATATATCTCGAACTTCATTCTGGCTCTGAAAATGCCCAGAAGTTGAAACAAAAAGTGTAAGGAGAAGTTAAGGACATAGTGGTCTTTTCCATATATGTTTTCCTAGCTTCCCAAATCCTATGAGACTCATCTAAAAACTGCATAGAAACCATCACATTTACTAGACACTAATGAAGATAGCTATGACTTTGCTGGAATCCCATTTACTAACAGTGAAAATCTGCATTTAGAGGTATTTTGGTCACAAACATTAACACTGTTCTCAGCTACTGTTCTTACCCCAACAGATCTTGCTCTTTTACCATTCCCCTCCCGAGGGCATTTTAATAATGCTTCCTCAGACTTTTATTTCACTATTTACTGCCCTCGATTGTTTTCTTCTGGTTTTCACCCGCAGATGCTCAAACAAACAAACAAAACTTAAATTCCCTGCCTTTGTAACAAACCGATTAAACCAAAGAGTGTAATTCCTATTCTAGAATTAACACACTGACTAGATTTAGGTGGTACTTTCAGCTGCAGGCAGAGATATGTACAGGTTTCCTTTGGAAGCTGTAACACTGATTCCTGCCCTTGGACAGTCCCTTCAGTTGCACCAGTAAGTTAAAGCAGAGAACTGATACAATTTAAATATTAGCTTTTGTATCAACAAAAGTGAGGGGCAATATCAAGTAGGAATGAATGTCCAAGGCAAAAAGAGGCAGCTGCTTTAGCTATGTGAGAAATACCTATGAAACGATCTTGGACTGTTTCAACTGCCACAAAAGAGGCTGTTTCTTCATTAAGGTTGAATGGAAGACAACTACCACATTACCTGGCACAGCGAAAGTATTAACAATATATATAATTATTAAATTATTAATAAAGCATATTTAGAAGTATATCTAACAGTCTTCTCCTCAACTAAATTATACTGACATATCCAAGTGAGGCAATCCTGTATATTATTTAAAGCATAACATTTAAAACAAAACAAAACACAAAAAAAAACATAAACCCAAAACTGTTCTGTAAGAGACAATATTTTATATTAAAAAATGCACATATAAATACCAATCTTAGTAAGACTGGCAGCTTAGATATGTATTATACCGTTATACTAATACTTTGCTCTTGTATTTTGAGGTACCCAAAATTATCAAATCCCAGAAATCATGTTCCAAATAGATAAGAAAACTGAGAAAAGGACACAGGTATTTCAACCTGCCCTATTGCAAAGCTCTAATTATTGGACAGACAACACTCCTTTACCTACAATTATTATCAGGTCTCTTCTCTGATTTTATTTTAAAAAAACAAAACCAACAAAAGCCCCATACTTTGGAAAGAACACCAGTTACTGGGCAAGCAGAAACATTCAAGATTTCTATGAATAATAAAGGCATACTAACTTTCTTGTGAATTGGTGGTGTTAAAACACATGAAATAAAAAATGTGAAGAGTTGTTTCATGTAAATTGCCAGGTTCTGGAACTAAGATGAATCACAAAGCAAAATGTTTTATTTAGTCATTCAGTTTACAAGGCCATGTAAGACACCGTGCAGTACCAACTACCTAGACATTATGCCTCTAGTGTAATTCACTATATTGTTCTTTAGCATATACGCGAGTAATTTAAACTAATATTCAAGGTGTGTACTGCAAGGGACTCTTCTTCTACCTACTCCTGATTAAGCTGAGCACCTGCTATGGTGACCAGCATCTGCCCACTCATGAATCAGAGAGACTGAAGTAACAAGGGTCAATCACTGTGCCATACTAACGCTAATCCTAGACTGATACTATCATGGACTTTTCTTGGTATAGCTTGATTCATTTGCAGGATGTTGCTTTAGTACTAATGCAAACTGTTGTATGCAATGCAACTTTGCTCACATTTGAGAGTATTTTATTAATGTTCCTATGCTCTTAAGGCACTAAAACTTATATATTCAGTTACATAAAAGTTAGATATTCAGCATAACCACGGAAGCAGCAAAACTGGCAGTTCTCCCTGAGTTATGATAAAGAATCAAATATGCTTCGTACCTCCACATTGATATACTTTAGGTCTTTGCAGTTACTTAGTCCTTCCAGTGCAACTAGTCCACAGCGCCTCAGAGTCAAAACTTGAAGATTTGAACACTCAGATAACGTTGAGAGGCTACAAGCTGTCAAATCTTCAAGTGTGAGTGTTGTGACCTACATGCATTTATTGATATATAAAATTAATTGCTTGTATATTGAACATTCGTTGTACAAAGTCACATTACAGTTATTTTCTTTAAAATGAAAAAGAGTCGAAAACTACATTCTACTAACCCTTTAGAAAATGCAAGCAACTAATGTTAATCCTTTCATATAGAAAAGGATGGCAATGATGGCTTTGATCTGTTAAATGGGAAAAGTTATTATGAAAACTATGTTTGATTTTAACATCCACCTTAAAATAAAACCAATGCTTTGCTAATGACATTGAATTTGAATGGAAGGAAGATTAACACTAAGGAAAGCAACTAATAGTGTGAATTGTTTCCCATCACACTATCATAAATAATGAGCGAGTGTGCAAAAACAGATGAAAATAGTTCAGACTAAAAGCGTATGTAGTCTAGTATGTCATCTGAGAGTGTATAACAAGATGAGAGCACAAAGAAAGCATACAGCGATAGGTTAGTAAGTGGTAAGAAAATTAAGTGCTGGGAACTAAGAGATGTTCTTTATGACAAAACACCATCTAGAAGCTGATCAGCAATGTCTTGCTTCTGGAAGAGACTACTCTGAAGGGGCTACACGAGCAGGAGCTGAAATGTGGACCGTCAGACAAAGGCAAAACCATGTTAATTTAGCAGAAAGTAGGAGCTCCTGCCTTTTACAGGCTTAAGATACTATCAATCATCTGAAGACTAATACCACACCAGTCTGCTCCACAATGCTCACAGAAATTGAAAAGTCATTCTCATTGCTCTTATTCTCCACTTGTCCAGAGGAACTTTCACTGAGATCTATATTCCGCTCAATGATAATCTCCTCCTCTTCCAAAACAGCATTCTGCTGACATAGCAAATTAAAAAAAAAAAAAAGAAAAAGTGATGGTATGGCTTCCCATTTCATTCTAAATCTTCTGTATAGTTACCTGCTGCAGAGTACTCCAGGGGCCACTATGAATTATCTTTTGTGTACTTAATGGAGGCATCTTGCTAACTGAACTCTTCTTTGGTCGTTTTTTTGTAGTTGCTTGCTTTCTTTGGTTTTCTTCACATATTTTAGACCAAGACTTACATGTGTTCATCCAGTTTATTCTCTTCTTTTCAATATCATCAGGAAGAATTAGTCTACTGGAACACTCAGCTATATCTTGAATTCTTTCCCAGGTGTCTCTGACTTCCTCATTAGCATCTTCTGTTAGAAACACAGTTTTGTTCATTGTTTCAGACTGAGAAAATTGATCTTTGACTTCTCTATTACTAGCATTTGGCTGGACATTTGGTGGACTGCTGCATATATTGTTTGCCTTATTTTCTACTGTGTCAGTGGCTCCAAAATTAACAGATTTATCCTCTGAAGTATGGCTATTTGGAGCTTTATTAAGATCTCTAGTTTGTGAGTAATTTTCTTCTACATGTCTTATTGAATTCATGTATATGTTCTCATTATTTACTTGAGAAGAGTTTTCTTTCTCAGAGCCTAGCATATTTGGTGTTGGTGTCAAATTTCTTTCTGCTGGAATCATCCAATTATTTGTTTCATCCATCATTTCAGTCTCATTTTCTTTTTGTTCCTCTACTTGCTTACTTAGTTTCTTCTTCTGTTCTCGTATTACTTTCGTATTTTCTATCTGCTTATCCTTTTTCATGTTTTCTTCGTTGTTTTCTCCACTTTCAGTCATCACAGCTTTTGCTTTTATTTCTCCTAGTTTTCTCTGTTCTTCTCTTCTTATTTGTAGCTGTTTTTCTCTCTCAAGTCTCAGGCTTGCTTTCTTTTTCTCATATTCCTCATACCTCCTCACCTGTTCCAAATGTTCCTGTCTTTCAACTTCTTGTCTCTTTTTTCCTTCTTCTTTCTTTTGCCTATTTTCTTCCATTTGCGTCTTCATTTTTTCCTCTTTTTTTTTCATTTCTTTCTCTATTTCTTTTAGTATTTTCTGCTTCTTTTTTATTTCATCTTTCCATTCTTTTAAGATAGAAGCATATTTTTTATGGACCAAAAATGATCTAAATCTAGCTTGGATTTTGACAGCTGCTGTATGCTGTTGTTCTGCCAGGTGTTGTCTTTCTTTTGCTTTCTGCTCTTCCAAGGCCTTTTTCTCCTCTTTCATTTGCAACTCTAGCTTCATGATCAATCCCTAGGCCAAAACAATTAGGATAGACTTCAACCACTTTGAAAATAGGACAGGTGTCAGCACATATTTATCATTAATAAACAGAATCTGGTGTATTAACTGTTCCAGAATAACATTCATTCTCAAAATATATGATAGTAACCTCACAGTCTTTTGACAAAAGGTCATTGTACAACCTTACCTCATGTTGCATCATTTTGTCTCTCCAAGCTTTCCTTTCTTTCTGTAACTCATCTTCTATTGCAGCTTGGTGTTTCTGCACAGCAAATTAACATAAATGAATATTATACAAAACCTGGAACATCACAAAACACCCTCTCTCTAGTATCTCCCCCATCTTCTCAACTTTCCAACGGTCCACTTTTGCAAATGACTGAATTAAAATGAGAAACTCAGCTGTGCAAGGATCAAAATAAACAACCAGATGCTTGCATCGGTAATGTGGATTTGGTCATGTAATGAAAGATGCATACCTTCAGAGGGTCAGCATCTTGGTACTGACCCAAACAACTACCACCTTCCTCTCCAAATTCTTTACTACTACTGAAGATGAAAACTATGTTTATGAAACAACCATTCAAAGTCCAGGTAGGTAATAGAAACATAACAGAAACAAACACTCTGAAAGTGGCATGAACAGTCCCCTTTAATTGCACGTCTATGTTATTGATAATCTTAAAATTTTTCAAACAGGAATTTTGTTCAGTAAAGGTAAAGAAATTTTTTTTTCACTGAAATTGCTTCTCAATGGAAAATAAAAGTTCGAGTCTATTTTCTCACTATTTGCAAATAATCAGCATTTCCCTCCTTGTCCAACATATTCTCAATCAGAAAAAAAAAATCCGAATGATCTGGAGTTACATCTGACTAAAAATTAGCAGACAGTAAGTACCTGAAAACCAGAGGCAGACCCAGAATCACATAACTTCTGGTGGAACCAAGATAAATCAGTACCAGCCAAATCAAATATACAGCAGGATATGGAGGAACCAGTATAAAACAAACTAGCACTTCCAACTCAGAGCAAAACATCTCCCAGGTGCCTAAGCACTGTTTTTCATGTATGTTCAGAAGCATGCTGTTCAGACAATAGGAGACTAGACATCTAGATCCTTCTATAATGGGGGAAGTTAGTCTCCATCTCTCACCTCTAAAAAGAGCGCTCTAGGAACAGCACTACCAAAGTGCCTAAATGGGGACATGCCCCACCTTGTCTATAGAGAAAGCAAGCCATTCTAGGTCCAAAAATTATTTGTGACATCAAAGAGCAGAGGAAGCATAATCAGTTTGTGGCCTGTTGAAAAGGGAGCTATATTAGACATTTAACTGGTCTTCAGAGATCAAAGGTCTTTTTCACTTACAAAGCCCTTCCTTAATTTTAGTGACTTGAATTACCTTGCTGAGACCAAGATACCCACCTCTTCAGAAAGCTACAAATTAGTTCACTGAAAGTGCAGTGTTAATGCATGTCTCAAAACACAAATATCTAGGCTAAATAATAAAACATTCTGGCCCCGCATGTATGTCTGAGGGTTGCACTTCATGTTCTTATGCTCTTTTGTAGAGAGCTATCAAATTTTATCCTTCAGTATGCACCACATGTTATAGCAAAACATAACTAGATACTCTGAGAATGCAACAAGTTAACACATGGAGTCATGTTCTGTTGTGGCAGAACTCAGTAGATGAAGCCTGACTCAGTTTCCCAGATACAGACGAGAATAGGAATATTGTAACTTTTACCTAGATGAAGCACAGCACCAGCAGTTCTGAACTGAATGATTTTGGTTCAGATTACATCACCTACGACTTTTCATCTAAATGTGAAATTGAGGTGAGAGGTCCAAAGTAAGTAAGTATTTTCTATTAAGGCACAGTTACCATTTTCATTTGTGAGTAGTTTAGCACAACTCACATTTCTGGTACTTTGGCTGGTGTCATAATATAATAACTTAGTAAGGACAAAACCTAAAGAATAATTTAACATTTACCATGGTGTCCTGGTTTAGCTAGGATAGGGTTAAGTTTCCCCAGCAGTGGGGGGGGGAGCTCTAGCCAGGTTATTCAATACCATGCTGACGTCACCTCCTGGCACCCAAGCATGGGAGAATCGATAGAATGTGCGGGGTATGCAGTCGTTCCTCTCACTGGTGTATCGGTATATACCTTGCTCTGATCATTGTTATCACTGTTATTGTTATTGTTGTTGTTTGCTGTGTTGCTGTTGCACTGTTGTATTAAACCTCTCCTTATCTCAGCCCTGGGGCTTTGTATTTCACTCCCTTTGTGGGGGAGGGGCAGCAGCCGTGTGGTCTCAGACCCTGGCAGGGACTAAACCACCACACATGGCAAATTCATTTACTGTTGATCAAAGCAGTAAACACATAAAACCCAATGGTTCGTACTTAAATATGTCTTACATCTCACTTTGGAATCACAAGTAGACAGAGGTTAGGACGATCATTCAGTTTGGGAAAGTACTCTCACATTAAATTTTGAATTCGGATAGTCTAGATGGGAACAGATTGGCTTCAATATTGTTATTTACCTTATGAAGAAGCTCTAACTTTATTCTTTCAGCCTCAAATTCCTCCAGATGCTGAACCCTTCTTGCGTGATCCTCTTTATTCTGTTTTTCCTGTGATTCCCTTTCAGCTTTCCACTTTTTCCTCTTCTCATCTTCAAGCTTCCTTTGTCTCTTCTCCCACTGTTCAAATTTTTGTCTACATTTTTCTTCTACTTCATGATGAGTAAGGCTTACGCTCATTTCAACTTCAGCTATGAATTTGTAATCAACCAAGCAAACCTTTTATTTAATTTCTCATTAAGTATTGGGGGACAGTAAACAGTCTTAAAGTATTGACAAGAAAAGGATTCTGTGCTGATACAGCTAGCAATATATATCCCCAAGAAAATCAGAACTACAACACAAGTCTTTATTATCAGAGATATCTTATCATGATGCATGCTTACTGACTCTGCTACAGTCATGCTAATTCTACCAATGTATATTTCAGGATTACATTTTGGCTTCAGAATGAATGTCTTATGTGGCTGTCAGCAGGGGTTTTATAACTGATGCACTCCACCCCAAAACATGCAAAGGCCATGGCGAAGGGAAATGTTCCCAGCCAAGTTGTGGCCAAAGCACAAGCTGCTTAATGTCTCTAATCTGGCTTCCATTTGTATTCATAATTAAATCATTTCTGGAAAGTATTTTTTGACACAAATTTCTACCAGGACATTAAAGACTAGGATAATTTTGTGATCCTGAAATGAGCATTTGCTCATGTCCAGTTAATGAAGTATCAAAATTTACTGCTTACTGTAATTCTTTATACAGAACTTTATGATACTCATGAAGACAGAAAAGCAGGAAATAGTGATATGATGCTAAAGATCAATTCAACCAAACTAATGCATTTGCTTACCTGTAACAAAATGGTCATCAGTGCCTATTTCATCACTGGTGGACCGACTATTACAACTAGGTGTTGTAGCAATCTGCAAGTCTTCATTTTCAATTTCAAATAGTACCTAATATAGTTTAATATTGTCATTAAGAAACAAGAAACAGAGTCTAAAAGCAGAACATTACAAAAATCTTCCAGAACAAGGATAAGCTTTTCATCATGTGACAAGCACAATAATATGAAACTTACCAGTGACTGGAATCCTTAGACTTTGAATAATGCAAATGTATCAGTCAAAATACTGTTTTCTAGAGTAATAAATATTGGAGTATTTCCCAAAATATATAATATTTCTATGTTTTTTTAAATATATTTACTTTAATATATTTGACTTGGAAAAATTAATGTTTTCCATTTGGGATTTGTTTTACTTTCTGTGGAATTAAGCACTATATTTATGCATTAATACTGTTATGCACATAGGGGAAGAACTAGTTACAGAGTAAATTTTTAAGAAGTCTATTTGAAAATAATGCTATGGGCACAAAGACTGTTACATTTCTTTCATTGTTCTTTATAGGCAAGAAGTGATCTATTCCTGCTCATTTATCATCCATTCATCACATTCTTGGGCCATATATTATTTGTGATGCAGCTGAAGTCACATAAAGTAATTGGGCTGAGAACAAAAAATCATGTTTGCAAAAGTGCTCACTAATAAAATCCAGGTGACAAATTAAAAGTGATTAAATTAAATACAGGTTTATGTCTTTCTAAGAACTTCAGCAAGTTATTCAATCAATTCCTTTGAAAATATAGAAGAACCCAGGCTCATAACTCCTGATTCATCTTTGAAAGTTACAGACATGATTATGTTACATTTTCTACAAAATCATGGAATATATTAGGAGCAAGATTAATAGTAGCACATCCTCCCAATCATCATAAAAAGAGTAAGATTAGAGATGTTTAAAAGTGTTATCATACTATTGAGATAATATTCTGCAAATAATTAACAATAAAGGATTATTCAGGTTTTTTTAATTTTGTTGATTTTTGTGCTCAGCATCTCAGCTACTGATACAGAGAATTTATTCCAAATTTTAAATCTTATAGACATGGTGTATTACAGCTGATGTCCCAGTTCTAAAGAATGGCATATACAAACTCATCTTAAAACCTTATAGTCTGACAGAAACAAAACTGAACACATCTACAGGTCTCCTTAGGAGGTCAACAAAGCACATGTATATTATATAGAACACTTAATAGAATTTTGTTCACTATAAATATTGTTTAAATAGAGAATACCTTTTTTTTTAATTGTTCTGGATCTTCATTATATTCAGAAGCCAATTTTGCCAAGTAATCTGAAGCGTGGCAAGAAACTACCCCATAAGTGTTACCTAAAGAAGAAATAAATATATAATTTAGTACAGAGAGAGAAAATCCATTACCAGTACTCAGTTCTGCTCTATACTGCTTAGCTACTAAATTTCTTTAAACTAAAATAATTTATTCCCTTTAAGACTCTTATCCTCTGCTCACAATTTTAATGAAATATATATGAGAGTCATTTACCTACATTAAAAGCAGCAAATATGGGTAACTGGAACACACAAATTGATATCATAAGAATCCAGTGATAAAAAATATGAAAGAGAATTCCATAGCATAGAACACAGCAGAACTTTTTCTGTGTAGAATAGTCCAGTAGAAATTGTATCAGATAGGTCAAAAACTAACAAAAAAAAGAACTACAAAAATAATGAAAAAGAGTAAATGTCCATTACAAAACAAAAAGAATAAAAAGAAACCTTCCTCAAATATCAAAATGTATAGACAATATTGAACTTTTGTTTACAAAGACCGTTACAGTAAATGAGTGGGAAACCCAAGATTATGTGAAAAACTAGAACGGAACAGACAATGCCAGCTCTCTGGCACATAAACTATGAGCTTGGCTTCAGTCACACAGCTGACACAGCAATATTGTTTCTAATTACAAGGTCATTTCATTTAATGCTAGCTTGGATATCACTAAAGACAGACTTTAAACATATCCTATGGGATTCAATTGTATCTGAATTGCTTTACTGCTGATTGTTTGTCTGTATGAGCTCCTAGTGACTTCATTATAGATTCTCTTGAAGAGTCTGGCCCAGGTCTTGTCTTAGACAATGATCCTGCAACTTGCCTTGATCTATGGTTTAGCATCAGATGAATTTTTAGAAAAATTCAATTCATACTCAGATGTTAATCCTAGAAGACAGAACTGCACAGTTTTATTCCCAGAGCTTTTCAGCATGCATTCAGAAGCTGATGCAATAGGTTTCACTGCTTGCTCTACTTAAAAGTTTGCATTGTTTTACTGATGATTGTTAGTCTTCCACTGGCAATACGAGGTGCATAAATATTTTAACTGTGATCACTGCTTACTTGTAGTTTCTTCATCTTCTAAGTCTTGCAGTATAAGCTTTTCAGCATCTTGATTTCTGCTCTTTATAAAGTTTAAATAGGAGAGAACTGATTCTGGCAAGTCATCTGAAATCTAGAAAAACATGATGTTTGACATAAATTCTACATTTTCATCTCACAGCCACGACCAGAGGTAAATACTTGACATGGAAGAATAAAGACTCATTTTGGCTTCATCTATAAAGCACTGATGGAGAATTAGTAGCAATTGCTACCAAAATTTTTCCCAATTCCTACATCTTCCCATCGTCTTCTCACTCACTGGCCAATTAATAATTCTAATTTTTAATTACTTTCTAATTAAATTTTGATTAGAACACATTTTAGTAACTTATAGTTCACTATCTTCAGAAACATGTTTTAATTAATATTTTTTTTGCAGTTGTGTTGGACCAAGAAATTAAGGAAAAGGTTAAGACAGAAATTAACAAAATACCTATAATGTACAGGGTCTTTTTCTTAAAAATGTTCAGACCCTTTAAAAAATAATTTAATTTTAAATTTACTAATGTTTAAAGTATGCATGTAAATCAGACTCTTCAACTTTCTTTACTACATAGATACTTTCTATTCAAAAGACTGTAAGGATCTGGGAAAATGGACTGCCTTCTCTCAGATGTGTAAATACCAGTAAACATTGCTGGCATTCAGCATGTGAGTGCATAAATCATAGGATCATAGAATCATTCAGGTTGGAAAAGACTTTTAAGATCAAGTCCAACTGTTAATGTAACACTGTCAAGTTCACCGCTAAATGATGTCCCTAAGTGCCACATCTACACATCTTTTAAATACCTCCAGGGATGATGACTCAACCACTTCCCTGACCAGCCTGTTCCAATGCCTGACAGCCCTTGCAGTTAAGAAATTTTTCCTAATATCTAATCTAAACCTCCCCTGGTGCAATTTGAGGCTATTTCCTCTTGTCCTATCACTTGTTACTTGGGAAAAGAGACTGACACTTACCTCGCTACAAACTCCTTTCAGATAGTTGTGACGAGCAATGAGGTCTCCCTGAGCCTCCTTTTCTCCAGGCTAAACTCAGCTGCTCCTCATAAGACTTGCTCTCTAGACCTGTCACCAGTTTCATTGCCCTTCTCTGGACACGCTCCATCACCTCAATGTCTTTCTTGTAGTGTGGAGCCCAAAACTGAAGACTGTATTCAAGGTGCAGCCTCACCACCAGTGCCAAGTACAGGGCAACGATCACTTCCCTTCCCTAGTTCTGGCCACACTACATCCGATACAAGCCAGGATGCATATTATCACTGTCATGCAATTATCACTGATGCCTTTGCCTATCTCTATGTCATATCAAACGTATGATTTATGGTCACAAATGACCAATATCATCAACCCTAATATCCTATAGACCAATCCTTTTGCTAGGAGTCTGAAAGATTAAAATAACTGCAACGAATCCAAATCACTGATTGGATTTCAGAGGAAAACCTTTCCCCAAAATAAGAAGTAATTCAAAAAAGAGGACTTGAAGAACCAATTCGTATGAAATTAATATCAGGAAGTCTTCAAATGTAAGACAGTCTCTTGTAAGATTTAAATATAGATGAAGAATCATTGGCTTATTCATCCAGATTTAATCTACCTCATTGGCTTTAATAAAATCTTCCAGCTTCAGAGGATTCTAAAACAAATCATTATCTATGAGTCTGATTTTCTCACTTAAGCTGAATGCTGATATCCACCTCTTTTATTGTCTTGTCACCACTGGAGGTTACATTTTTCATGAAGCAATACTACCGAGACTACTGTTCAGAAAAAATCCTGAGGTTAGGTATGTCATGAAAAAGTTCATTCAGCAGATAGGCTTTCCAATGCCCATACTACTTTCAAGCTGAAATAGAAGCACTTTTAGCCCTTTTAATACTTACTGTCTCACTGTCACTCAAAGCTTCATCTGATACCTTTGTGTCAGGATCATCTGCTTCAAAGGACGAAACACTGATTCTGCTTAATTCAATTTCTATTTCTTTTTCAATTCCTTCAGTATCTTCTGACAGTCTACTTTCCATAGCGTCATATCTGCTTTCAAAGCACAACAGAGAAAATACTCTCATTTTCCGTAAGTGCTCATTTACAGTAAGTTTTTTCAGATGTATTTATTGAACTGTTGGCTTAAAACAGGAAAAGGAACAGCAGAAGTTTGTTCTGAACACCTCACTCCACACCAAGAAGCAAAAAATAAGAAAAATGTTAGTGATAAGAGAATCTCCCGTTAGTCTACCCCTCTAAATTTTACAAATATTACCAAATTTGAATATTAAAAACCTCTTCCTGCTCTCTACTCCTTGTGGACAGTATCAGTGCTACAACCTTTTTTCCAGCCCTTATAGCTGCAAAGAAACAAAGCAAAAGCTTCAAACAATAAATACATATGAACAATTACAAAATAAGACTAAGAGTCCAGAAAGCACTTGATGAAGTTGTAACAATAAAGTAGTGAGAAATGGCCTAAACCACAGAAGTACAAGACTTGTAGATGGATTCAGGCAAGAGGGGAAGGGGCTCCTCGCCGTCCCCACCCCCCCGTAACCTGCCCGCCTCTGCTCATCCCTAGCCCCAATTAGGGGACAGGGGAGGCATCCCAGACCCGCTCCATCAGAGGCAACGGGCAGCACCTCAGCCGTGAGGCCGCGAACCAGTTCCTCGTTGAGAGAAACTACATCTCCCAGACGGCCCCGCGGCGGGGGGTCACCCGCCCACCGCCGTTTCCCGGAAAGGCCGCGGAGCCGCCCCTTTGCATGCTGGGAGTTGTAGTCCGCCCCTCAAGGCACCCCGAGCTCTCCGCCCTCTACTCCGTGTAGCTACTCACTTGTCGTTCAGCCCAGGTCCTACCGAAGCCCCCGCCTTCCTGGCCGCCTCCGGAGACTGACCGCCCCTCCGCTCTGAAATTCTGCAGCCCCCAGCCGCCCCCGGTCAGGCCCTGCGCGGGGACAACGAGAGCCCCGCCAGCGCGCTGCTAAACCAGGAGCGTCACCACGGCAACGGGTAACAGCGGCTCGGAAGGCAAGCGGGAGGATCCAAACTTCGCCAGCAGCGGGTGGTTCATGACGGTAGGGCGGGTGGTGGCGCCCCTCCGAAGGCGTGGGACGAAACACCTCGCAGACCTTTTTTCTGTGTTTTTAAAATTTTATTTTAAGTAATGGACTGGAATTTAGTATTCAGAATAAATTGGAATAAGCAGTTAATAGGAAAAAAAAAGAAAGAATAAAAGCAGACCAAAGACAAGGTGTGGTAAAGGTGAACTGAAATACCATGGTTTTGCTCCCTGTTTGCCAGGAGAACTCGAGGCATGAAGAATGAAAACCCGACAGACACCCCTTCTGCGTTCACACCCTGGGGCCCCGTTGTGGCTTGGAAAGGCCGGCGGTCCGCGGGCGTTTGGGGGCCATGGCAGCCTGCTGCCAGCTGGTTAGCCTGGGCAGGCCTGAGGGGTGCAGGGGGACCGCCAGCTAGGCATACCCTGTCGCCTGTGCTGAGGGCAGGGAACAAAGAATAATAGTTAAAAAAAAGATCTGAGAAAGGCACATTCAAATTATTTGAGAGCTGGAGAAAATGTCCAGTCAGAGAATTAAAGACTCCACACAATTCAGTCTAGCAAAAGCGATATGGGGCAGGGAGTGTGCAGACAATATCATTTTAATATGTAGCTGTATTTATAGGGAATGCGTCTGTCCCTGAAGTCTGATTAGGAATACCAAGGTGCAAAGACAGGTATAGCAGAAAAATAAGAGCTGAAAGGCAAAGACAGATTTTACCTAGAAAATGAGCACTTTGTGAGCAATGGGAAGGATCTGCCAAGGATAGTAGGGTTTTTTTCCATCTATCTTCTCTAAAATAAACTGAGTACCTTTCTGAAAGGCTTATGGATGTTAACCACAAAATAGTGGATTCAAGGGCAACCATTTACCATATTCTCACCAGTGTTATGGATGAATAAGACATTTAAATCGTCAAACAATGGAAACTCATCCATTTGAAATCCAGCCTGCCATGTGTCATACTTTACAGAATCATGTATCCAGTGAACTTTTCAATGTGGTCAAGTCTTCAAGCACTGAGCTGAATGTGCACTTGTTTTGTAATGCGAGTTACGCTGTGATCATGGTGATTTAAGACCACAAACACCATGTCAAAATAAAAAAAAACGTTTCTGTGGGCCTGTTGCCTGTAACCAGGAAGTCAGGGCTGATCAACAGAAGAAAGCTTCTCTGTTGTAAGGATGTGGTTAAGCTGGACTTCAGGAAGAAACGTAATTATGAGACTGCTCTTTAAGGTAGGATGGAAATACTCAGAGATGGTAAGGATTTGCTTGTGAAGTAACAATATAATGCTTCTATTTTTCAGATAAGATAAACTGAAATATTATTATTATTATTATTAAAATGACTCAAAATAAAACACTGAAACTGCGTGGTTATTACAACAGAACTATTGCAGATGCCAGTTTTCAAGTGAAATATGTAACTGTTCAGGGATTTTTACTTGAACAATGCATCACACCAATGTTTTAATACATTCTGGTTTTGAAAATTCTGATGAAGTTTAATTACTCTTAAAAGTAGTGGATCTTCTTCAGGGAAAGTGCGAAACCAGTTGTCTAATACAGTTTACCATAAGTTTACATGGTGCATTATTGATCCAAATCCAGTGCAGAGCTAGTTTGAGAAGCTTGTAGCTTTCTTCATTCTGTGATTCAGCAACAGAAGTTTTATAATCCAGGCAATGATGATCTTGACAGGGCAGGCAAAGCTTGTGCTTGCTGAATCTTTTCTTCTAATCAACAAATTTGATACATATGTAACATATGTTTTGTATGGAAAATAATTGTTAACGCAAGATTTTTTTTGACCACAGAAGCTTCGTCTTTGTCATTTTTTTACTGTTTTACAAATAGCAGAAGACATAACTTCATATTGTAATCAATCCGTAGTAATTCTGACAGAAGACAAGAACAATTCCTTTCAAACAAATCCCTTTGCATTAGAAAATACTTTCCAAAGAGTATGCCTATGCTGGTAATGTTCATGCATCTGTGCATGTTTGTGTGCCCGCCTGCTTTACACATGAGAAGTGTAGGACAACTGCAGTCGGCTGCTGTTACAGAAACCATCTTCTAACACTGCTGCTCTTCAACTCTTTCCAGCTTCTACCACAAAGCCAGGCAGACCAAAATGCCAGAGTATGTTTACAGAAGAGGCAAGACAGGTGAAAGGGAACACGAGGTGGGGAGAAATGTGTTTCTGTGCAAAAATCTTGATAGGCCCAGAAGATGCAGTATCCCATAATGATAATAATAAGAATGATATATAAAAAAAGCAGCCCTGCATCAGAGAGTTTACAGTCCTATGGGTCTTTTCTGCTGAAATATGCTAAACTATACTTAAAATGTGGATGCCCATGTGACTTCACTGCAGTCCTGTTGACATTTGCAAGCATTTGTAAGGGCGATGCTGTTGTTACTCAGGTTCTAAAGCACACTTTACATGTATTTCAGGGGCAATTGCTATGGGCAGGATCTTTGCTTGCCCTTCCATTGACCAAGCACCCCCTTGCCATTGATGACAGATGAAGTGCATTTCTTGATTTCATTTCATTTGAAAGGAATTCAACTTTTCACATCCTGTTACAATCCGCAACAAAAAATGGAGGAAAAAAGTAAGTGAGGGTGACTGGGAGATTCACTTCAAAAGTGTAAAGTGTACTCTGAAGTTTAGTACAAGGCAGTTGGTAGCACTGTTTGACAGCTCTCGTGGCTTTGTTAGAACTGTGTGCTGGATTGCACTGAAATCTTTAGGCTGTATCTGCTGTTTTCAACAAAAATTGAATCAAGTTGTGTAGACACAGGAGGAGGAGGACGACAAAATTTGGTTGTGTAGACACAGGAGCCCACAAAGGAGGGCTTATATCTTTACTATGGTTCTCCCTCTTCATTTCAGCTGGTATCCTTAATAATTAGTAAACTAATTGTACTGAAGAATATAAGGATAAGTGCATGCCAGGCTAGGTAAATCTTTCCATCTCTGCAATATAAATCTTCCTACATACATGCTGCCCCCAAATGTCTTTAGTACTTAAGAAAAAAAAGCTAAAAAAAATACATTTGTACAATATAACATTAGAGGTAATTGAGACCAGACACCATCTTGATGCTTTCACTGTTGCTACTATTTTTTTGTTCAATGTATCAGGTGACTGTTTAAATTTAGAAAACATTATCTGAAGAAAATAAATCCCATTGTAATTATAGGCTTAGTTATATTTGTTTCATGTTGAACTGAATCTATGATTATATTTTCAGCTGTGATACAAAACTGAAAACAGAAGAATGAAAACAAGAGATAAAATTATAATACAAAAATACTACTTACATGTCTTCAATGGAATTTTCTTGGTAAAAATTCCGTTTTCTTTTTTCTTATTTAGCAGCTTCAAATTAATTTTTTAAAAATGTCTTGAATTATAGCAGTAATCGTCCTTTTTTTCTAGGCCCTGGGTCTTATGCTTTTGACATTTGGTCTGTGCCTTTTATTTGACAGAAACAGTTTATTCAGTGTGTTACGTGACGATAAATAGAATTTTTCTTTTGTTTCAAATGTTTGCAGGATAAATCAGAAACAGTCATAGAATTTCTTTTTCACAAGGTGGCAGTATTGGATTGAAATTTATAGGTTATTTTTTCTATTGTGTATATTTTCCATCATTAGACAGTATGATTATCAAAATAGGGGAAAATATATATCAGTATATCTAAAACTTATATATGATTATAATTTATGCAATTTATTTATTTCTCTTGCTGTACAGTTTATAGATGAATCACTGAAATATAAATCAGCTCTACTGATCTTTTCTTTATATAATTCACCAGACTGCATTTGGTCTGCATTTGACTAGATTATAGATCCTTCAGGATAATTTGGGTGGAATGAACACAAGTTGGAGCTTGGGCCTCTCCATATAGATATTCCTTTTTCCCAGAGTGTCTATCAAAATGATTCACAGAGAATTAAGTTTTGGGTCACATAACAACAGCTGTGCTCTTAAAGAGCTCTCTGCCTTGGCTATGTTATCCAATACCATAATTCTGAGATGAAGTATTTAAGATGGAAGTAATGAAAACCCTTGCTACTTTCCATATCTATGCAAAGATGGTTAAAGTGAAAAGGGGAAAGTGACCAGTCACAAAGAGGGAGGATAGCATTGAATCTGAGTCTGGATTTAATGAGAACTATATCTGCGTCCATGCAGGATTTGTCCACGTGCTACTAATTTTTGGCAAACAGAAAAAATCTGTACACTTGTAATTGTTCTCTGATTTCACTGTGAATGGTTCACATTGTTCAACTGAGTATGTTCTGTTTACATCTCATTATCTGAATTTATGAAAATACTTCTTTTTCCTTCTGTGACTGTAAATAGCATAAGTAATAATAATACCCTTTTATCATTCCACTATTTCCATCCTTTCAATAATGGCATTGCAAAGATTTAATTGTTTTTCTGGAATAAGTTTTGTAAGTGGACGTTTCAAAAAAGAGAAGTGACTATGTGCTGTGTTACAGTTTCTTCAAGCAAGAAACAGCTAGTGGCATATATTTCTTGTATATTACTTGGAATTGGATCTGTTATTACTTTTACATCAGTTGTTGGATTCCTTGGAAGTGTTACGGAAATCAAATGTCTACTAGTTACAGTAAGTGTAAATCAGACTCCAACTTTCTCATAAAATGAAAGGGAGTTTTGTGCACATGAAAACTGTGATCCTGCCTTGATGTTGTGATTTCCACACACAGTGCTTAACAAATCTGCTGATATTTTTAGATAAAGTTCTGGCTCAAATGAACTCTGAACAAAACTGAAGCTCCTTCCATATCACTCATGAATGTTTTCAATGACAAAACACTTACAGTTTGATGCAGCATTTAGCCACTGTATTTATTAACTTCGAGGTTTTAAAATTAATTTAGTATTGAAATTATGCAGAATGACTGTCTCTCAGTATGTGTTCACATGCTTAGTATGTGCTGAAGAAATAAAGAAAAGCCTGCCAGAAAATATTGCAGGTTGAAGGCACAAGTAGCTACAGTATGACTACAATATTGTAATGGAGAGTATGATTAAAAAGCTGTTACCTATGTAGACCTACCTGAATACTCCATATTTATATACAATTCCTGCTTTTTAAGAGAAGAACACTTTGATTTCTGAAAAATTACACTGTAACTATACGTTCTTATGAGCACCTTGATTACATTTTTTCCTTTGTCTTTTGTTTATTGTCACCCTTTTTGAGCAATCTGTTTTAGACTATGTGAAGGCTGAAGCACTGAACTGTTCTACTGATTCATTTGTTAAGCATTAGAAATGTCAGTTGGCACAGCTGTGAGAGGAGCCCAGGTGCTATAACCATGAATCTTGTTCCTTCTTCCTTCCTGCTACTGCCCTAGGTATGTAGTGTTTGCCTCACAATTTACCAGATGATGAAAGAGAAAGAAGTGTCTTATTTCCGACTTCCATGGAAGTATCTAGTATCACAATATCTAGATACCGTGAATGAAAATTTGGTCTCACTGAAAATGAGCAAAATCAACTATCTTTTTCTTTCACTTGTGCATTTTACAGCTCAAAGGAGTCCTTGACTAGGTGTGAGACTTAGGTACCATGATAATTCAAACAGGAAATAATGAAATAAGAGTTTTCTGCAGTGGAGCACAGCTATTTAACAACACCTTTTCTTCTTCACTTCCAAGAAAGTTATGGCTCTGTCTTTAAGCCCAAAACAGTGAGTTGTACTTTGCCCAAAGCCTGCCTCTTAGACTATGATGTCACTTTCTGAGTGTTTCCAGGAAAAACTATTTCTTACTTTTGTTGGAATGACTCTAAATAATAATCATGAAGGATTATACATGAGCTTGTGGAATTTTTCATTTCATTGCTCACTTGTTCAATATTATGTTTATACCTAATTTGCTGGGTTTTTTTGGTATAAGGATTTTCAAATCCTGGTGTTTGTTACCTAGATGGTACTATATTGGTGCTGATATTTGTGAAGAAAGAAGAGGTATGTAAATAAATTATGTGAGACTGCTGATAATTTCAAAATAGTTTCTTGCAATTAATTAAAAAAAAATCTAATAGTCAGTTCTCACTGCATGCTATATCACCATTTGTTTGAACTTGAGTATTTCACATGTTGACCAGGCACAGCAGAAGATGTGGAAAACTTAAGTCCAGGAATTCAACATGGTTCAGTAGTTGTAAAGGGGAGTGCGTGGAAACATATTTCCAGTTTCTCCTCTGCAACAAAACATACTCTTCCTATTTAGGAATGTGGAATCAGCAGTGTAAGGGACAGCTTTGTTCCTTTTTGAGGGATGACCCAGGAAGTCCCTCTTTCCTGGACATCAGCAGAGGTAGGAGAAAGCATTAGATACTAACCTGTGTCTGCTAGCAGGTGGTAACAGTAGTCTGCTTTGCAATTGATAGTAGGAGTCATTGCTATCATGGCATGAAAAGTATACTAATGAATTACTAATTTTATTGTTTGAGCCTGTATTTTAGGTCCAAGTAGAGATCTAATATAAGGAATATGTATCTTTGCTTTTAACAACAGGAAGCAACAATAAATACCAACATAGTTGTCATTAGTAACTGTAGTGCTTTGAAGCTTTTTTCAGTCATTTATTTGTCTACATATAGCAACTCCAATAGCTTGAGCACTCCTCACAGTATTATATGGAAGGTAATCTGTCTGAATCCATACTGGTCTGGCTGCTTCCCTATTCCATATTTCCAGAATCTATGGTTTGAGAAAACTTCCCAGGACACTGGTCTCATAAGGTTCATACAGTTCTCCAGATCCTGCTGCTATTCAGGCAGGGTACAGCACAAATAAATTAGTTGTACTCCATCAAAGTGAATCTGTACCATGAAGATTTTTCATTAAATGTTAATTTATGGTGATTGAGTCCTCCCTGTTTTATATGATGGTTTTAAGTATTGAAAGATTTGAACTGTCAGGAATGATGCATTTTGGAGTCAGCTATTTGTGCTAGGAAAATTTGTTGAAAGATTGCAATTAAATTTATTTTATATCAACTGTAATTGCACTTCATCTCAACCTTAATTAATTGTTGCTGAAGTATAATAAATGATGGTAACATCACCATTCACTGTGCAAGCTTTTGAATTTTGTTTTTAGGATGCAGCCTAGTGAGGGGAATGAGTTGGAGAAGCGTCATTTTTTTCTTGTTTTGTAATGAAACCTTTCAGTGGCCTAAGAGTTCTCCTCTGCATGTATTCCCTGCTACACTCTCTATAATCACACTCTTGTGATCAGCTTGTCGACTTCAATTACTGTTGAAGGCATATTTTCAGAGTCTCTGCAAAGATGCCTAATCTAGGGCCAACATGAGCTGCTAACTCCACTAGCCCAAAGCAATACACATCCTGGCCAGATTGTATGGTGCTCACACAAGTTTGTATCACATTAGGTGTAGAATCAATTTTGGTTTTGTGCTTATTATTGTATAGTGCTTTGCTTATTAAAAATAAGTATGAGAGGTAGGATTTAGTATTTCAGGACAGATCAGGTGCATCTAAACTATGTTCCCTGGCTCTTCTGGCTTCATTTGGACTCATCACCTTGTGTCTGCCTGTGCTATGTATGTGATTTGACTCTCTTCATTTATCTTCCCCTTTGGCTTTCAGCTTTCCATTAGCGCAATGGCTATGATATCTCTTAGATCATATTTGGCACATTGATTAGAATGCTGCTGCTTGCAAGTAACCCTTGAAGAAACCTGAATATCAATAAAAAATCAAGGATTGTACTATCCATCCACACTCTTACCAACATGCATGTATCAAATGCTATAAATATTTCTGAACAGGTCCACAATCGGTGGAACAACAGAATTGATGAAGTTATTTCTGAATACAGGAATGAGAGTCTGGCTGAGCAGGAACCCGCGTGGAACATTCTGAGTGCTGTGCAGCACAATGTAAGGAAAAAAACCCACAAAATATCACCACCACAAATATACTGCATCAACCAAAAATGTGTATACCAATCAGAACTTAAAGAAACCAGCTCCTTTAGTAAGGGATTAATTTTTCAAGATCCGCTGCTAATATCTGATGTGGGTGGGCAGATTCCTTGCTGTTATATGGATTTTTATGGATGAGATTAGGCTTTTGGAGGCCTTGTCAGTGTATGTAGGAGCAGACAGGTCTGGACACTGAAGCTTACTGCAGCTGAAAAAAACAGTGGGTTTCCTAATATCTTCGGCAGTTCTGGATGTCATAAAACACTTGGTCTGCTTAAGTCTCTAGACTGACCTGAACCATGGACAAGGAGGGATGCTGTGAGGTCAAAGCAGAGCTCCTACTGTGAGAGCATTTGAATAGGTATTGCACTGAGACTTTCTCAGAAATAGCGTTTAAAGCCTCAAATAAGCTTGCAAAACAATACTTTTAGCACACTTAATTATTATTAATAATAAATTTTGTGGCCTGGCAGCATGTAATTTGTTTCCTTTTTCAGAAAAGTCCTTTAAAGCATTTGTATGGGATCAATTATTTTGTCAATGGTGTGGCTAGACTATGTGCTGGTATACTTGAGCTCAGTTTTATTGAACTGTTTTGGGAGCAGAGATTTCGGCAAGGCTACCTACCCACCACCTACCCCAGTGGGCATGTTCAGATTGTGGCAGATCTCAGAGCCCTGTGGATATTTTGCTATTGGTATCTAAGCCACATAAAATATCAAATCTGTCAAGGTGAACTGTAATCACACTTTTGAATGAAATACTGCCATCCCAAAGTCTTGTGTTACATCCTTCCAGCTCTTTACAATATCATTGGCATCTGCCATGCGAAAAATAAAAAGCCTAAAATCATGAATAGTATTAGAGAAGAACTATATGCTTATATATTCTTGGTAATATTTAATGTACTGCTCAAAGCTGGTGATTTCTTTAACTGAACTTACAGAACTGTTGAATGTTTTTACAGAGAAAGGCCAGTTTTACCTAAGTTATCTAATTTTTCAAAATTTAGAAGCAGTATATCTTGGATTGACTCTTCAAAACACAAAAATGAGATGCTTTTATTTAGTATTTCTGAGCTAAAATATGGCAGACTTTTCATCCCACAGAACTATTCAAACATTTCTGGAATTTCATCCTGATTCAGAATGAAAAACTGCTGAAATTTCCTACATGAAAAGAATTCCATTCTCTAAGCTGTTTGATGGTTTGGTTAGGTTTTGTGTTACTGGTATTGAAACAGGTTATTGGGAAGAGCTAGCTGATAATCCATTTGAAAAGGACACAGTGTCTGCTTTGTGCTTCAAGTTTGAGCTATGTGTACACAAGAGGTCAATTGCTGCTAAAACACAAGTTGGAATAGGGAGACTTTCTAAAGATCTTTTGCTAAGAGCAGAGAATTTTTGCAAATATGACATTAGAAGTGACAAAGGAATAACTACAAGTTTTCAAAAATCTGGTCCTTATTCAAGTATCTTATTTAAGTATCTAGATCAGACTAAAACAGAGTCTCTGTGGTTTTATTTTTATTTATTAAAATATGTTTTATAAAATCTGTCCCCATTTACTGCATTGTTATGAAACAACCTTAATTATGTTGTTTCCAATAATGTATAGTTTTCTTTCTTCTTTTTGTTGTACTTCACACTGAGCACATCCTTAATATAGCTTACTGCTTACACACAATTTCTACACTGAAATTACTTTGGAATATTAAGGGTGATGATAGTCAAATGTTTTATTTTAGTCTGGGTTTGTAATTTTTTTTTTCTATTTACATATGTTCTAGAATAATTTAGACTCTAAAAGAAAGTTCCTTTCAAAAGTATATTTTAGGATCATATTGCTGTTAAGTCTGTACTATCCAGTGCATATCATGGGAAATGATACACACACAAGGGTGAATCATCTCCTGCAGAAACCTCTCTCTACTGAATACAGAGGGAAACTGTCTAGCTGATTTAATCAACTGATAGCTAGCACTTGTTGGGGTGAAAATTCCTCTGTGTGTTAGTCTTTATAGGTGTTAGAGTTACCAAGTTACAGGATTTTTATTCTAGATGGAATGCTGTGGAAGATACAATGTCACACAGTGGAAAAGGAATAAAAACAAGGAAAGCAGTACTCAGATCCCATGTTCATGCACAAAATCCAGTCTGGAGAAATGGTTTTGTGATGTCCCAAGGGGTTCAACATACAGTTTGGTAAGAAGTAAAAAAACTTGCCTTGAAAAATGTATCTTTTGCTGCTAAATGAACAAAATGGAAAAAAATGTACAAAACAAATGCCAAAGTAGTAATAATAGTCATTGTTTTGTCTTTGGTCTCTCTGAACCCTTAGTTTTTACTAGTTAGGTGTCAGTCATGTAGGCAGTTCTAAATTAAGAATACTTCAAGAAAACAGGAGTTGTGCCTGATCAATATCACAGGGACGTTTGCTAGCAGTTTAAGAAGTAGTAAGAATCTTGGCATTCAGAAATCCATGCTGTGCAAATCAGTGGTGACAATGGAAAGTGACAATATATAAAAAGTATACAGTACATTTTCCCCTTGTAATTACTCTCCATTACTTACAGAATGTCAGCATTTATTTGTATTATCTGTTTCCAGCGCATCTCCAAGACTTCACAGATAAGAGGAATGAGCAAGGCATTGAAATACGTCTTGAGACCAGTTCATGTTAGCATTTACATACCTTAATATCAAGGGCCCTGTTTGCATAGGACCATCAGATATCATCACTTGAGCTGGAGCAAAGCGATACATATTATTCTCTTCTTTGGAACATTGTCTTCTTCAGTGTTAATAGAACTGTCCAATGAGAACAAAAATTCAATAGGCAAAGGTTGTTTCTTGACAATGCAGGACAGTAAATAATTGAAAGGATGTTGTTGAATGACATCTGCTATTGTCTTCCTTTGCTCATCAGTTTGAAATTGTTCCCTGTTTCTACAAACCCTTGTCAGTATTAAAAGATCACTTCAAATTACAGAAAGCATTTTTGAATATGTTTTATTGTATTTATAGCTATTTTAAGCTATGTAATAATTTATAATTTATTTTTAAAAACAATATAATAAGCATAGACAGTAATCTGGAAAATATACACATCCATTTCAGAAGGCATAATGCATGAGAATCAGTGAAAACTTGAAAATATTCTTTCAAGCATTTACTTGTAAGGTAATCTCTCAGTTATACTCACACAAAAGTGAATTCCCTTTTGATTAAGTCACAAGCTCTGGAACATTTCCATACAAAAATATCAGATTTACTTAAGAACAATCTGTTTAGTTCAGATAATTTTAAAAATGTTGTAGCTAACTCTTCACAGTACTGAAGGCATTTAGGAGAAATCTCACGATCGCTTGCCCTTGTCCTTGTGGGAGACTTTAACTTCCCAGACATCTGCTGGAAATACAACACAGCAGAGTGGGACCAGTCCTGGAGATTCCTGGAATGTGTGGCAGATAACTTCCTGACACAGCTGGTGAGAGAACTAACCAGAGAAGGTGCCCTGCTGGATCTCCTCTTTGTGAACAGAGAAGGACTGGTGGATAATGTGGTGGTTGGAGGACGACTAGGGCACAGCGATCATGAAATAATAGAGTTCTCTATTCTTAGAGAGGCCAGGAGTGGGGGAAGCAGAACTGACATCCTGGACTTCCAAAGGGCTGACTTTGTCTTGTTTAAGCACCTGCTTGAAAGGATCCCTTGGGAGACGATCCTGAAGGGTATAGGGGTCCAGGAAGGCTGGGCTCTCTTTAAGAAGGAAGTCTTAATGGCACAGGAGCAGGCTGTCCCCAGGTGCTGTAAGAGAAGCCGACGACAGAGAAGACCACCCTGGCTAAACAGGGAGCTTTGGCTGCAACTCAGGGAGAAAAGGAGAGTTTACAGCTTTTGGAAGAAGGGGCTGGCCACTCACAGTGATTACAAAGAGGCTGTGAGGCTATGCAGGGCAGAAATCAGGAGGTCTAAAGCCCAGCTGGAATTTACCCTGGCTTCAGCAATCAAGGACAACAAGAAATATTTCTATAAGTATGTCAGTAGCAAAAGAAAGACCAGGGAGAGTCTCCATCCCCTGCTACGCACAGGAGGAATCATGGTAACAAGTGATGAGGAGAAGGCTGAGGTGCTTAATGCCTTCTTTGCCTCAGTCTTTAATAACAAGACTAGTTGTACTGAGGGAATCCAGCCTCCTCAGCCAGAAGACAGAGACTGGGAGAACGACCTCCCCACAATCCAGGAGGAGATAGTCAGTGACCTACTGCATCACATAGACATACACAAGTCTATGGGACTGGATATACCCGAGGGTACTGAAGGAGCTGGCTGGGGTGCTCACCAAGCTGCTTTCCATCATTTACCAGCAGTCCTGGCTGACCGGGGAGGTCCCGACAGATTGGAAATTAGGCAATGTGACGCCCATCTATAAGAAGGGTTGGAAGGATGATCTGGGAAATTACAGGCCTGTCAGCTTGACTTCGGTGCCCGGGAAGCTGATGGAGCAGCTCATCCTGAGTACCATCACACAACACATGTGGGACAACCAGATGATCAGGCCCAGTCAGCATGGGTTTATGAAAGGCAGGTCCTGCTTGACAAACCTGATCTCCTTCTACGACAGGGCGACCTGCTTATTGGATGAGGGAAAGGCTGTGGATGTTGTCTACCTTGACTTCAGTAAGGCCTTTGACACTGTTTCCCACAGCATTCTCCTGGCAAAACTGGCTGCTCGAGGCTTGGATGGGCACACGCTTTGCTGGGTAAAAAACTGGCTGGATGGCCGGGCCCAAAGAGTGGTGGTGAACGGAGTTAAATCTGATTGGTGGCCGGTTATGAGTGGTGTCCCTCAGGGCTCGCTTTTGGGGCCACTCCTGTTTAACATCTTTATTGATGATCTAGACGAGGGAATTGAGTGCACCCTCAGTAAGTTTGCAGATGACACCAAGTTGGGTGGGAGTGTCGATCTGCTCAAGGGTAGGGAGGGTCTGCAGAAAGATGTGGACAGGCTGGAGCGATGGGCTAAGGCCAACTGTAGGAGTTTCATAAGGCCAAATGCCGGGTGCTGCACTTCAGCCACAACAACCCCCAGCAGCGCTACAGGCTTGGGGAGGAGTGGCTGGAGAGCTGCCAGTCAGAGAGGGACCTGGGCGTGTTGATTGACAGCTGGCTGAACATGAGCCAGCAGTGTGCCCAGGTGGCCAAGAAGGCCAATGGTATCCTGGCTTGTATCAGAAATAGCATGGCCAGCAGGGACAGGGAAGTGATCTTACCCCTGTACTCGGCACTGGTGAGGCCGCACCTCGATGACTGTGTTCAGTTTTGGGCCCCTCACTACAAAAAGGACATTGAATTACTCGAGCGTGTCCAGAGAAGGGCAACGAAGCTGGTGAAGGGTCTGGAGCACAGGTCTTATGAGGAGCGGCTGAGGGAACTGGGGTTGTTTAGTCTGGAGAAGAGGAGGCTGAGGGGAGACCTCATCGCCCTCTACAACTACCTGAAAGGAGGTTGCAGAGAGCTGGGGATGAGTCTCTTTAACCAAGTAATAAGTGATAGGACAAGAGGTAATGGCCTCAAGTTGCACCAGGGAAGGTTTAGACTGGATATTAGGAAGTATTTCTTTACAGAACGGGTTGTTAGGCGTTGGAATGGGCTGCCCAGGGAGGTGGTGGCGTCCCCATCCCTGGAGGTGTTTAAGAGTCGGGTCAACATAGCGCTTAGGGATATGGTGTAGTTGGGAACTGTCAATGTTAGGTTAATGGTTGGACTAGATGATCTACAAAGTCCTTTCCAACCTAGATGATTCTGTGATTCTGTGCATATTAATAATGTATTTGCTTTCTGGCAAGTAAATATCAGAACCCATCATAACATGCAGAAAGTATGTTCTTATAAAGATGCAGTATGAATTCAAAAGTTGCAGTGATTTTTCTTGAAATTGTTCATCTGTACTTGCTTAGGGATGTGAAGAATATTTCAATGCATGGTTTGAAAACAGTGTTTTGATCTTAACTGCAATTACTATCAGCCTGCTAATTACACAGGTAAGAATACTTTTAAGCAAAAAGCCACAAAATATTGATACTCTGCTGGGATAAAAATCAATTCAGTGCCATTTGGCTTTGACATGCTCTGAAATTTTGTAAAGCTTTCCATCAATTTTAATTAGAAGTAAGATCAAGCACTGTTTACCAACGAACTCCCATATATTCAAGTACCATCATAGATGTTGGTGTCCAAAGTTTGTTGAATGAAATGTTTGACCTGACTTGTGAAAGCAAACAGCATTGCAAGTTAAATCTGTGGAGCAAAAGACCTCTTTTGTCCTCTATTTGCCCAGAACCTAGTCCATGAATATGCTAAATCAAACAATACAAAATCATGAAACCCCTCCACCCACATATTTATGTGAAAATTTTATTGTGTAAAAAGGAATAAAGCTTTCAATATCAAAATCACTTGAATAATGGCAACAAGAATTGATTGTTGACTCCACAGATACCCTGAAGTTATCATTCAAACAGGCAGAAGGATTTTCGATAATATGTAAAATTGTGAGATTGAAAATAAGATTAGTCCATTTTTATTCAGATAATTAAAAGTATGACCTATTTTACCTCTTCGATATGTAGTAGCTTCCCACAGAGTTATGTAGTAAAAACATTCCAGCTATGCAGTGGGCCAGTTCAGTAATGAAAATGTTTCTTATTCATACTCACCTAATCCTCTCTAGCACAGTACATAAGTGTCTCATGATCTTCAATGTACTATCATTGACACCTTCTTGTCAGATGGGAGAGAACTGTTATCCCCATTCAAGAGGTTAAGACCAAGAATCATAGAATCATTTAGGTTAGAAAATATCTTTAAGATCATTGACTCCAACTGTATTTGGATTCATAGGGCTCTGAAACACTTAACAGTTAACTGAATTATGTGCCACTTGAAGTAGATTTCAAGATACTTCTGTGGATGTGGGCCCAAGTGACTTGCTGGAGGTCATACAGCAAGCCTGTGCCAGAGCAGAGAATTCAGCTTGTGCCTTCAGGCACACGTCCTGATCATTCTCCTTTATATCCTTCTTCATTGTCATTCATAGGGGCCAGGTTAGCAGACAGATTGACTCAGTCATAAGTGAGTATCAATACTTTTTTTTTGTTTTTAACTCTTTTTCCTTTCTCAGATATTTTTGATCACACTAACTGGTCAGCTATTTAGAAGCATCAGAAAGAATAATATTTGGCCAAATGAATCATGAACTCTTCTGAGCATTGCTGTGGTGCAAGAATTATCTGATCTGTGCCTGTGACAGTCAATGAAATTACTTCCACTAAAATTTGGATCATACTCTAATCACTAGGATATTAACATTTGGGCTTTAATATGTTTGTTTATTGTTCATGGCTATGGATATGGTAGTATGCTACAAAATTATGTTTGTTATATGTCTGAAGTACTATGCCATTTACTGTCTGGTTAGTAGCTTCCTGATAAACTGAATACTACTTTCCTGAGTCTTCAGAACAAGTTGTTCAGAGTGTTGTAAATAGTACTGTGTAGTATGCTGGACTTTGAAACAGAAGAAACCCTTTATCAGGTTCAGTTGAGAAAAAACATCTAATAAACATTGCTGATATTTCTTTAGGCCTTTACCTTTTCTTCCAGTCCTCCTCGGTTTTGTCCTTGTCTGTTGTACAATTGAATCTCCAAAAATTTCACTGAGTCTTATAAATATTGGACTCTTACCAGCTCTGTTCCAAGAAGTGTTATAGTACACATCTTAGTTCTTGATGAATGGCTCTTACCGTTCATTTAATCAAATGGTTTCAGTGGTTTAGTGGAGTAAGATTGAAACCCTAAAATATTCTTTATCCTCTGAGCAGTGAAGTGACCTGGAATATCTTGAGGAAAATTGAGGAAAGCATGGTATTACAAGTGTAGGTGGTAGCACTGTTAATTATTTGTTGCCTAAAACTTCCCATTTCAGTAATCCATTTTCTGATGCTTATAAATTTGTTAACTTCTTTTTATTTAGTCTAAAAATTTTCTATTTCAAGTGCTTGCCAGCTAAATTTCTTATTTAGAGAACTTCAGATAAAAGAAACAAGTCAAAGCAGAGGAGAGTGGCATGCTTGGAACAGAATCTCAATTCCAAACTTGTATATTTTATTCTGCCACCAGCAAAAATCTGAGGAACACAGTGATGAAGTCTCTCATCTCACCCAAAGGTTTATCTGCATTAAGAATGGCAGATACCTGTTACCTTGACATCTGTGATGGTTTAAGAGCTTTTAGTCTTGTTATTGATGTAATTCAGTCTGAGAACACAACCTGAGAAGGATATTAAATAATAATAAATAAATAAATAAATAGGTTTTTTTCAGTAATCTTAATTTTGCAATTTACAGAGTACTTCAGAAACTTAAGATCAAGAATCTGAATTTTAGTTCATAAATATCATTCTAAAATACAAAGATAACCTAACTTCACCGTAACAAACAGTAAGTTTAAAAATCCCAACAGTCTGGTAAGATAACAGAAGCTACTTTTTCATTAGACAGTAGATCCATTTCATTGAATAATTCTGTAATACAGAGCAGGATATAACAACTATTTTTCACTTTTTTCCATGCATCTGATATTCAACAAATACGGAATCGTATAACCATACAATAATATAGGTTCAAATGGACATCTGGGGACTACATAGTCCAGTCCCCTGCTCAAAGCAGGTCCACTTAGATCAGGCTGTTAAGGCCATGTCCAGGTGACTGTTGAGTATCTCCAGTGAGAATCTTTTTCTTTACATCTGACTGGAACTTCCCATGTCACAGCTTGTGTCCTTTGCCTCTTGGACTACTACCGTGCACCTCTGAGAAGAGTTGGCTCCTACTTTTCCACTCCTTCCCATTACATAGTTGAAGCCAGCATTAAGATCTCCCCTTAGGCTTCTCTCTTCCAAGCGGAGCAAACCCAGTCCTCTCAGCCTCTCCTCATATGTCATGTGCTCTGGACCACTAACTATTTTGAGGTTCCTCTGCTGGAACTGCTCTGGTATGCCAATGTCTTTCTAGTACTGGGGACCCCAGGACTGGATACAGTACTCTCTCACAAGAGAATAAGAATCATTTCCCTCAGCCAGCTGACTGCACACCTGCTAATACAGTTCAGGATGCAGTTGGCTGCCTCTGCTGTGAGGGTACACTGCTGACTCATATTCAATTTATTTTCTAGCAGAAGCCCCAGGTACTTTCTGCAAATGTGCTTTCTCCCCAGTTAACCCCCATGCAACCTGTACTGCTGCATGGGGTTATTTCATCCCAGATGTCTTTACTGAATGTCATGAGTTCCCTGTCAGCCCATTTCTCCAGCTTGTCAAGATCCCTCTGAATAGCAGCTCTGCCCTCCAGATAATTGGCTGTTCTTCCTATCTGCAGAACTGGTGAAGGTGCAGTTATTCCCATCATTCAGATCATTAACAGAATTGCCCTCAGTCTTGATCCTTGAGGGGTGACATAATTGACCAGCCACCATCTTGGCTTTATACTGCTGATCACAGTCCTTTGAGCCAATTCTCCTCCTAATAGTCCTCTTACTCTCTCCATGTATCATCATTTTGGCTATAAAGATATGGGAGACCATGCCAAAGGCCTTGTTAAGGTACTTGGCGGTCATTACTCTTTCAACTCCTACTAAGCCAATCATCTCATCATAGAAGCATGGTCAGACATGATTTGCCCTTGGCAAAGCCAAGATGGATGTTCCCAGTGACTGGAGTTCTTCATGTTCTTGGAGAGGGTTTCCAGGAGGATTTGTCCCATAATATTCCAAGAGTATAAGGTGAGGCTGATGACCCTGTAGTTCCCCATACCCTCCTTCCTATCTTTTTTGATGATGGGTGTGATGTTTGTTTCTCTGCAGCTATCAGGAATCTCACCCAAGCACCATAACCTTTTGAAGATGATAGAAGGTAGCTGCTCAGTGATATCAGCCAGGCCCATATGGATCCATGAACTTGTGAATGTCCAACTTGTTGAAACACTCTAGCTTCCTGTACAATGGGTTGTTCTTCCGTCCTTCAAGACCCTCTTACTAGGCTCAAGGACCTGATGCTTGAGGACAAATATTGCCTGTAAATACAGAGTACCTCAGACTTTCCATGTCTTTTATCACTAAATCCCCCACCCCATTGAGCAATGGGTCCACATTTTTCTTAGACTTACTTTTGCTGCCCATCTACTTACAGAAGCTTTTCTCGCCACCGTTCACATCCCTCAATAGTTTCATCTCCAGCTGGGCACTGGCTTTCCTGCATCCATCCCTGCATGCTTGAGCAGTGTCTCTTTTTTCCTCCTGGGTAGCCCATTGCCATTTCCACCTTCTGTATACTTCCCTTTTGTGTTTGAGACCAATTGACAGTTATCCATATGTGCTGGGTTTGTGTGGTGGGGTTTTTGTTAGTGGGGGAGGGGGCTACAGCAGTGGCGCCCTATGAGAAGATTCTCAGAAGCTCCAAGTTGGACCCACCTCTGGCCAAGGCAGAGCAATGGTGGCCATGCCTCTGCAAGAATGTATTTAAGAAGGGGAACCTGGGAGAGGGTTGAGACTTGTGAGGAGGCATTATGAAAAGGACACCTATGTGAACACCGAGGTCAGTGTAAGGAAGGAGGAGGAAGCAGGGGAGGTGTGCCAGAGCAGAGAGTCCCCCTGTATCCTGTGGTGAGACAGCAGGGCCGCCTCCTCTGCGACCCATGGAGGTCACCAGAGGAGCCGAGATTTGCCTGCCATCCTGGGTGGAAGACCCCCAGGACTCTGTGGGAAGAAGCACCCCCCACTGTTATAGTTCGACACTGGAAGGACTGCAACACATGGATGCCAGAGCATCTTGAGAAGAGCTGCATCCTGCGGGGAGGACTCCTGATGGAGAAAGTTTGTGGAGGACTGTGTCCTATGAGAGGGATACCACATGGAGCACGGGCAAGAATGCAGAAGAGTGCTTCCCTTCTTTGCAGGAAGAAGTGGTGGACTGACTGCACCCCCCCTATCCCCTGCCCCTGTGCTGCTGTGGGGGGGAGGTAGAGATATCAGGAGCAAATCTGAGCCCAAAAGAAGGGAGATGTGGGGGGGACGTGTTGTTAAGATATGGTAACTTCTCACTGTCCCATTGTGTCTGTTAAGTGTCGTTGTTGTTAGTATTTTGAATTAAAGTGATAGGGTTTTTTCTTCCCCTAACGAACCTGTCTTTTGCCTGTGACCATAATGGATGAGCTACCTTTCCCTGTCCTTAACTCCATTTCTGAGTGAATCTAAAATTGATTAATTTTTTCCTTCCCAGTGCTGCAGGGGAAGGGGTGAGTGAATGGCTGCGTGGTGCTCAGTTTCCCTATGGGCATGACACCATACTAACCTTCTGCCACGCTTGCTCAACTTCCTGCATATCAGCATGGATAGTTCTTGTACTCTGAGGAGGTCATCCTAGAAAATCAGCCAGCTCTTTGGGGCCCCTTTGCTCTCCATGGTGATCTCACATATGATTCTGCCAAGCAGATACCTGAGCAATCACTTGCTCACTTATTTTAGGATTTTAAAGTCCCCAGTCTCATGGTAATTGCAGATGAGAGCCTTGATCTTTGCATTTCCAACCAGTTCCTCCTTGTTTGTGAGAAACAGAACCAGCAGATCATCTTCTCTAGCTGGATTGTTGATCACCACATCGACCCAGTATTCTCAACACACTCCAGAAATCTGGGTTGCTTGCGCCAAGCCATATTACCATTCTAGCAGATGTCAGGTTGTTTCCCTGAGTGCAGGGGCTGGCAATCATGAGACTTCTTCCTCCTCCCTAAAGAAGACTGTGGGCTTTGCCTTCTTGATTCGGCAGTCTCTGGTAGAGACCTACTATGACATCATCTACATTGGTTTGTCCTCTGATCCTTGCCCATAAACTATCAACTGGCTCATCAGCCCTGCAAAGGCAAAGCTTTCTGCATTCCTCCTGAGATATCAAGTTTGCAGGGGAGTGCCACTTTCCCTCCAAGAGCTACATTTTCACAAATACAGAATACTTCAGTCAGTGTGAAGTAGCTTCTGCAGATACACAAATACTTCTACTCAGTCCATGTGGGATGGTTCTTTATTAGTCTAGTGCAGTAAATTTTATCCAAATCTAATAAACACCTTTTCATGTTTCACTGGTTTGTTATACTTAAAATAATTACTTATGCATTCCCCCTGTTTTAAAAGGATATTAAGGATGGGATTATCTGGGTAAATGCAGCCATGTAAAATCTGGACAAGTATTCTAGCACATGTGGAGAGTAAGGTACTCCTGTAGAGTATTTCATCCCACTTTTCCTAGGTAGGTATTATAGAATCATATCCTCTAGAAGTACCTTTATTTTTCTGGTTTGAGTGGGAGCCTAGTTGCACTAGTTTATCGTTTCTACAACTTCAAATGGTTAACACTAGATTAATTGGATCCCACTTTAATAGTATATAGTCAGGAGTTCAGAAGGTCCCAAATAAAGTCACATGTGGAATCTGAATTTGTTCCTAATGTATCTGTATTATAAAATGATTGTCAATTATGTGCTCACATACTGGCTTTCCACAGTAGGCTAAAATCCAAATTCTGTAAAAATGTACTGTGGTCTGTACCCAAATATTATTTGAGGATGAACAGAAGCAGCTCCTATTGTCCTGTGACAATTTGGCATGCCCAAGTGGGAGGAGAATGTGCTTCAGAATGTAAGAAAATACTACAGAACACCTACCAAGATCTGTTATCAACATTCACAATAAAATGTACATACAGACTGCTAAGATCTCCAGCAAGCACACATCTGTAGATTAGATAATAGATATGTGTGTGTGTGCAAGAAGATTATATATAAAATTTGCAATACTGCCATACATGCTGCTGGTGTGTAACAAGAATAACTATAAAAATATCACTATTAATATAATATTTAGGAAAAAAGGAATAAGAAAGAATAGGGGAGAAAATCTGTAGGATGGAACTTGGGGGTTTTTTAAATGTTTTGAGATAAGAAAATGGAAAGAAGTAGTTTCTAGTTTGTGCAATTCTCATAGGTAGACACTAGAGGACATAGGGAGCTTAAGAATAATACAGGACGTAGAAAAATAAATATAAGATTAACAGAATGCCATAACACACACACCTTATACATAGTCCACACTTTAAAACATATTGAATAAGTCTGAAGGTGATAGCCATGTGGCACGGCACTGTAAGAGAAATGATGTTCAGAGACAGCGTGCTTCAAAGGAATGGCATGGGAAGCAACTCATGGTAGCTGTGTTAAAGCTCCATAAGGTAATAAGTGGATCCAGTTCAGCTAATTTAGAAGTTGTATCACCAAAATTAAGAGATGTACCTAAAAGGATTAGTGGTTTGAGTGTGCAGGGGAAATCATAACTGCATAAACTCCCTATACAAATCAGTACAGAGAGGAGGGACTGTGGTTACAGATGCTTTCAAGTGGCTTAAAAGCACTCTGCTGCTAAAGAGATGGTCCCACTGTCTTCATGTTCTTAGCCTTGCTCCCATCCCTGGCTGGGCACTGGCACTGGTACCCATGCAGCTTTGTGGGGAACTGTTCCAAGGCCCTGACTGGTCTAAAAAATAATCCTACAAAAAAAAGTTATGTGTTTAGGATTTTTTTATTGTTTTTCTTGGGTTTTGTTTGTTTTGATTTTGGTATTTGGTTTCTTTTGGTTTGTTGGGGTTTTTTGGCCCATATGTGTCCAGTGTAAAATACATATACATTTCAGGGGTTGGAATTTTTGTTCTGCCTCTCTGTACATAGAGTGTTCTAATCTTGGTGTTAAAATAAGGCTCCCTCTTGCTTTCTTAGTATCTGTCCCACCATGTTATGTGCCTGGATGCACAATGGTTAAGCTTCAGTAAAAGTACACTGAGTGCTTTCACTCACAATGTCTCATGACTTGAAATTTCAAGGTGAGTTCAACCCTTTGAGGAGATTGAGGCTGAAAACTCATGCTTCCCATCTCTGTAACTGGTTCTCCAATTATTATAACATGAGACAATATAAGGGGATGGCATCACTGTCAATATTACATCAAACAAATAGTCATGCTGTTCACTGTGACTAACGTTTGGGGAATTCTCCAGGGGGCTTAAGGAGAGTTCTGGTGGCTCTGAATAAATCCTACACTGCTCAGTTTAGACTTGAATTTTTATAGAGCTACAGATATAAGCTATGCCATGTACAAATGAAGCAGGCACTTTAAAAGTGCATAGTGACTGAAACTCCCAGAATATTTTTGGGCAAGGTAGGGAGGCACAAATGAACTATATGCCTGCCTATATGGCTAGGCAGTCCTAGAAAAACAGTGGTGTGGATGCCACCTGGTTATTTTGTTTTCATATTCTGAAAGAAATAAGAATTTAGTTATTTGATTTGCTCTTGTATCACCATACTGATCAGCTCCTGAGGGAACAGTATCTGCAGTTCCCACAGGACATTTGTAATTTGTGTTTGGTACTTATCCAAAGCTAATTTAATCCATGTCAGTTCTTCTCTGAATGTCATGTGTATGTTCTGAATAGGAAGCTCCTGTAACACTGTAGATAAAGCTACTCCAGTATAGAAGTCATGGGGAACAGGTTCAGATATTTTAAATGTTAGTTTGGCCTAGAACAGATGGGATAATTTCAGGTATGACCTCCAAGAATTTGAGGATCCAAAGTCAAAAGAACAGGACAGAACAAAAAGCTAATTTGTCTGGGATGGAAACCTCTTTGTAATGAAAAATAATGAAAAAATAAATAACCACTTTTTAATAGAAGGATGCTAGCAGTTAAGACACTATCAACAAACATTCACCAACAAACAAAAAAAGGAACACCTAGAGTGAAAATGTAAAAAAAAAGAGTAAAGTGTGAACAGTTTTTTTTTTTAGAATGAGTCAGAGTTGCTAGCTGTTTGAATAATCACTAGCCAAGCTCCTGTTCTCCATTCTTATAAAAATATTTAGAATTCCAAAAAGAATACAGTAAATAATATCCTTTTTGCTTTAACAGATATAGTGACACTAACATATGATCACAGTGATCTAATGATATTTCAAAATTAAAGGTGATCTTTCTTTCTTTAAAGAATATTCCTAAGCTCAATTATGCTAAATGCACATGCAGGCAGTCCTGCACAATGCTTTGATCACAAAACTTACGGAATTTATGCCTTATGACAATAAGGTGATTAGAATGATCCATATATTTCACATTTTGTAAAACAAAGCTTGTCAGCTAGATTCCCATCATGTATTTTCCCTTGCAAATAATACATGTTTATATTTCAATTTTTCCCAGTCTGAACTATTTTTAAGTAAGTCAAATTTGTTTAATATTAACTTAAATAAAGTGTTTCCAAAGCAAAAAGATCAATGTTTAATTCCAGATCAACTGGATAAAGCATTTCAATACCCTGAAAAGACATGATTTTTTTTCCCCTGCAAATTACTGGAATTTGGGGCTTCTTAAATGATCTTTTAAAATACTCTTGTATGCAAATAAAAATCAGTGTTCTCATGCATTGGCAGTTTCAAAATCTTGAACTATTGGAAAATAACTACAAATTTAGCTTACAGTAAATGTTGTCTTTTATGTAAACACATTTTATACTTTGGCTTTAATTAAGGCTTTTAATAGTCTTAGAGTGTGCTAATTCTTAGGGTTTGTTAAATGTGAGATAATACTTGATGTATTTTTTAAAGTTCTAGATTCTCATGTGAGAGCAGTGGCTTGCATTAAATGTTCATGTGTAGTCCTCCTGGCTGAAAAGAAAAGCTTACAATAAAACATACAGGCTTATAAAAAAACCTGGGGGGAGGGGAGCCACAGACTGAATTTTTTAAAAAGCTTGTAAAAATTGATCAGATCTTGTATTTTGTGGGCACTTGGCTTGGTTGGAGATGGCAATACTTGTCTTAGGGTGTTAGTCTAGCTACAGCTGGTTTAAACTCATATTACTGTTTAGGTTCCCAACTGCATCTGAATGTTTTGCAGGCACAACCCAATTCATTATTGCAACACTCAAGAGGGCACCTATTGTCTATGAACTGTAAGTTCAAATCCAGCAAATGAAAATTAAAGCTGTGAGAGAAATCAATGGTAATACATGCCCCTTTGTCTGTAAACACTATATTGGGATTATTATACAGAATGTATCATTTCACCCAAAGTCAATTCCATTCCAGTGTGCCCAGAGATCATGAAGTGCAGGTGGATCTTAAAGGGCCTTTCAGCGTAGGGCATGACAGCTTTAGAGGAACAGACAGCTAATGTTAGACATTTATGATGTCTATGGGAAGTACAGGGAACATGAGACAATTCCCACCTCTCCCCTTTTGTTGAATGTAGGATAAAGAATATAATGATGTCCGAAATGGCTGGGTGGTGCAACCCCTATCCTCTCCACTGTATGAAATAAATGCAGGTGGTTTACTGTTTCTTGAGATTTAGTCCTACCTAGATCTCTGCCTGTAGTGCCACACTTTCCCAGTGCTAGGGAAGCCACAGGTTTACTATCTGGCTATCATCTGTCCTATTTTAATATGTCAGCCTAAAGTACTAAGGTCTAGTACAGCACATGATTCTTAGATACTAGTTTATTTGTAAACACCATGAATTGTTAGTGAGTTCATGATCTTGAACAACATCAGTCTACTTTGACTATGGATGCAACCACCATATTTTTGAATGGCTACGTTGAAACTGATTGTGGTTCTTGCACAGATTGGCAAAGCACTGTTTCATTTAATAGCTATAGTTTCAGGAAACAAAATACTGTTGCAGAATGTAAATGAAGCACTTCCCAATGGCTCTTGAATCTGAACCAGGATTCAGTACCGAATTATTTGATGAACTTGACTGCTACAACCTTCATTACCTTTACCTCCAGTATTCCTGAGCTGGTACCTGTTCTCATATCACATCCATCATCACCACTTATTTATAAGTAACTCCATAAGTAATGATGCTTAGGTGGATTAGATACACTTTTAATGTTTCTGTGAAACCATTTTGCTTCCTTTGCTAGTTCATACACAGATACATACCATTCATTGAGCAGCTCAAAGGAATGGAATAAAAACTTTTGGTAACATCCTTACATTCACCACAGAAAGTAAAGGCAACAAGTACAATTTAAATGTCCCTCACCTCAATCTTGAATGCATTTTGCTACTCCTAAACAAGCCCTAGTTGGAGCTTTTCTTGTGCTTAGGCATTCTGACCATTTATTTTCTGTATAATGGCTTATGCTACTAATCAAGGGTATGTTTATGTAGCAGCCTTTCTTCTAAGAGGCTTTCTCCTATCCTCAGTCATATGTTTTCATTACTATAGTAGGAACCTTAAGATTTTCAAACCTTTCAAACCTTTCTCTGGCAAATCTGGTTGAGAGTGGCAGCAGTTGCAAAAGAAATGGGGAAGGAATGACAGATGGACACTTAGGCAAGGATATCTCTGCATATCCCTGCATGCATACTTGTACCCATGTGCACTCACACAGGCACACATGCGTTACAGCATGGCTATACAATCAGGTCTTATTTTCCTAAGAAATGCAACTGAAGAGGTAGACTGTTAGCACACTTCCTAAATCTGCTGCCCTATAGCTCTGCATGACCTGATCTCCACAGTCATTACACTGGGTTATGACTGTATGTAAATAGATTGAAATGCTAATAATATATTCCTTTGCTAGAACGGAAAGTATTCTTTTTCATTACTTCTGACAGATAGCTGTGTGCACTAATAATTTTCAAATCCTCAACATAATCCCAGTAAATTCAATCATCTGTGGGAATTTACAGTAGCTAAAGGTCTGATCGATATGCTAGAAAGTAGTTACATTTTAGAGAAACTAAACTAAAAGTAACAGAGGTAGCCTGATATTATTTTAAAAGCAAATAGCAAAGTCACTGGTATGCTTTCCAAAGTGCTGCATCATATCACTGCTAAAGATCATAGATTTCTTAGTGATTTTGCTTCTATGCACTAGCTCAAAACCTCCAGGTGGTGATTATTTTTTTCCTACACAGACATATTATGTTTTGCAGAAATAATAAATACAAATGAAAAATCTAAGAGCAAACACATTTAGAATGTTGGCACAGCTCTGCAAACACAAAGGGGAAAAAGGCCATGGGAATATGTCTCCATATTTATTTATAGCCTTTTCAATTTCCTCCCCCTCAAAGACATAACTACTTTAAGTGCATCATGAATATATATATCTCTCTCTTTCAAAAGATGCTGTAATTGGCTTCTTTGCATTGCAAACATTTCAATGTGTCCTATATAGCTGTAAAAACCAAAGAAGAATTCTTCAGGAAGAAAAAGACCAGGTTCTTTCTTACCTCACATGAATTCACATGAGCCTTGCCTCCACCATGTTTAGTGGTGTCCCTCAAGATGAATAACAGTGTGAGCAAGAACAGAGCCTGAATCAAAATACTTTCTCCAGCTTTTTTGGAGAAGAGAGGAATGTCTGAAGAACTGAAGGTATGTATTCCCTTTGCTGCCTCCATAACAATAGATGTTTGTTCATGTGTCAAAATAGAATGAGAACTCCTTTAGACTGTATTTTCTATAAAACATATCATGTAATATACTGGATGGGTTATGTATAGATGGGGTAAATCAGCTGTTGAAATCAGCTTTGAAGTGCTGTACTTAGGACAATAGAGACAAATTCTTGATTCATTTTTCTTCTCTGCCATTGACATATTGGGTCATTGTAGGCAAATCTCTTCATCTCTTATTGTTCTAAATCCCCCTCTGGATTAAATGGAATAGGAACATTACCTTCTTGTCTTCATTTGTCTGACTGACTGATTTGTTTTAAATTTTATGCCTTTTGGATATAGGGCTTGCTTTTTAACTCTGTGTATTTGTTTAGTGATCTTTCTTGGGAATCACTGAGCTCTACTGTACTAAATAATAGTTCCATTGTTACTAGTAAGGTTACTTGAGTCAGGTTCTCCAATGGTAAAAGTCAAAATTCACATGCTAAGATCACAATAAACTCATTTATAAAATTCAAGTGAAGCTGCTTAAAATCTCAGCCATCAGCAGGCTATGTCTGCTCCTATTAGCGACAATCAGTACTTCTGCTCTCTATCAGTGAGAAAGGTGTTCAGCTCTATTGAGGTTTGAACTCAGCCAGCAGCCAGATGCCACGTGGCCGTTCACCTCCCCCCCTCCCCCCCTCTTTGGTGAAATAGGGGAGGGACAAAAAAAGAAGAGAATTTGTAGGTTGAATTAAAAAAAGGAAGAATTTACTAAATATAACAAGAAAACAACAGTAACAATAGTGAGTCCAAAAAGAAACGGGTGAAATGCAGCAGTGGCTTACCAAGCACGGTGATCGCCCCCACAGCAACACACACCCGAGCCGGACCCGAAAATCTCACGCCCGCCCGAGAGACCCCGGCCCCCTATATCCCTGGGCATGACATCACATGGTATGAAATACTCCAATAAAAGTTAACTCCATCCTGGTTGAAACCAGGACAGTCTCCACCCCTTATTCCATACCATTGACATAATGCTCATGTTTCCAAATACGTCTTAAGGAATCACCACCCCCTTTTTCCCAGGTCTCACAGATATCATTCCCTCAACCTATGGGCCATCCCTCCACAATCTGCTGAGTTCATTTAGTCCATAACTTCGGGTTCCGTCTGTCATGACAGTCTATAAGGCTGGAGGAATGAGGTGGAGTTGTCTCAGTCGGTGGAGCAGGAGGCTTTGGATGTGGCATGGGAGTGTTGCAAGGCACCAATTGCAATGACAGGGTTATTTGACAGTCCGGTTCATTGGCTATTCTCACCTAAAACCAAATCTCCCTGAGGCACACATCGAACTTCTCCATCCTTCTGCATTACCCATCAAGTGCACCCAGGTCCTTGGGCAAAAGTAATCCCACGCATGGGTTTACCTTTACCCTATGCAGGAGTAACCCAAACGGTCTTCCCCAACATATTCCTAATGTGCACTATGGGGGCTTTATCCCCATCCACGCTATGTAGGAGGTTTGACTGAGCAGGGCCAGCTTGCTTGGCAGATCCTCTGGTATTGACTAACCAGGTGGATTTTGCTAAATGCATGTCCCAGTGTTTGAAAGTTCCACCACCCATTGCTCTCAGTGTAGTTTTCAGTAACCCATTGTATCGCTCAATTTTCCCAGAGGTTGGTGCATGGTAGGGGATGTGATATATCCACTCAATACCATGTTCTTTGGCCCCAGAGTCTATGAGGTTGTTTCGGAAATGTGTCCCATTATCTGACTCAATTCTTTCTGGTGTGCCATGCCGCCATAAGACTTTCTTCTCAAGGCCTAAAATGGTGTTCCAGGCAGTGGCATGGGACACAGCATAAGTTTCCAACCAACCAGTGGCTGCTTCCACCATCGTAAGCACATAGGGTTTGCCATGCCGAGTTTGTGGGAGCGTGATATAATCAATCTTCCAGGCCTCCCCATATTTATATTTTGACCATCGTCCTCCATACCAAATGGGCTTTAACTGTTTGGCTTGCTTGATCACAGCACATGTCTCACATTCATGGATTACCTGTGCTATAACATCCATGGTTAAGTCCACCCCTTGGTCACAAGCCCATCTATATGTTGCTTCTCTTCCCTGATGGCCTGACGAGTCATGGGCCCAGCGAGCCATAAATTGTTCACCCTTATGTTGCCAGTCCAGATCTACTTGATCCACCTTAATCTTGATTGATCCGCCTGTTAGTTGTTCTGATGTTCTTCAGTGGCCCAGCTCTTGGGTACATGAGCGTCTACATGGTGTACTTTCACAACCAGATTCTCTACCTGAGCAGCAATATCTTGCCATAGTTCAGCAGCCCAGATGGGTTTGCCTCTGCATTGCCAGTTGCTCCATTTCCACTGCTGTAACCACCCCCACAGCACGTTTGACACCATCCATGAGTCAGTATAAAGGTAGAGCACCGGCCACTTTTCTCGCTTAGCGATATTCAAGGCCAGTTGGATGGCTTTCACCTCTGCAAACTGTCTCGATTCACCTTCTCCTTCAGCAGCTTCAGCAGCCCATCGTGTGGGGCTCCACACAGCTGCCTTCCACCTTCGATGTTTTCCCACAATGCGACAGGACCCGTCGGTAAACAGGGCATATCGTTTCTCATTAGCCAGTAGTTTATTATATGGTGGGGACTCCTGAGCATGTGTTACCTCTTCCTCTGGTGCCATTCCAAAATCTTTGCCTTCTGGCCAATTTGTAATCACTTCCAGTATTCCTGGATGGCTGGGACTCCCTATTCAATCCTGTTGTGTGATTAATGAAACCCATTTACTCCACGTTGCATAAGCTGCATGGTGTGTAGAGGGGACACTCCCTTTGAACATCCAGCCCAGCACTGGCAGTCGGGGTGTCAGGAGGAGCTGTGCTTCAGTCCCAATCACCTCTGAAGCAGCTCGGACCCCTTCATATGCTGCCAGTATCTCCTTTTTGGTTAGAGTATAGCAGTCTTCTGATCCTCCCCGACTCCAAAACCCCAGGGGTCGACCCCAGCTCTTTTGTTGAAGCCAGTTAAATCCAGACAAGGGCCAGACAGCTTCATCCATAGCTCTGCACAAAGCTTATACCATCAATAGTAAATCCAGTCTAAAAAGACACAAATTTTGATAACATTTCTGTTTATATTACCAAGGTATTTTTACCAAATGCATTTTAATACTGTATTGTTAGGGGAAATGTCTGTAGACATTTTCATTAGTATCTGGCAGAGAAAAGCAAGGAGTTTATGAAAGTACAGAAAATAAAATTCTTCTAAAGTATGTACGGTCAGATGATAGTACAGTGGAGTAAATTTTGAGATTATTTTATGTTTTCTGGTTGGAATCTCTAGTTTCTTTAGCTGTTTGCTTTTGTTTTGTTATGCAAAAATGACTTTAAAGAAATTTTGCAATAAAGAGATTATTGATTTCAATATCCCCATGCTGACAGTGGATTCTGGTTGTGATCATCTGAATGTTAAACTTACTTACTCATGGTGGGTAAAATCCAGATTGGCTTCTTATTGTATTTAGCCCTCAAACAGTGACCAGGAGGAAAGCCCGACACAATGAGACACATTTTTACAGTCTGTGATTCAAAAAAAGAGTTACTCTGCAAGATATCAAATGATACATAATCACTTGGTCTTCTTATGAATTCTGACATCCAATAATGACAAGAGAGAGGACTTTCAAGGTTAAATCTGAATATTTGCCTTTTCATATTTAAGTCGGACTTCTAACCTTATGTTTAGTAGAAATTATGAATGTTCTTGACACGTTCACCTCAAAGGCTGGAGAACTGGGTCAGCTAAGCTGTCCAAAATACAAATTTTTAAGAACATCATAACTAATTAGTTTTACAGCATTTTTCTAGACAACTCCTGAGTCATGAGAACTCCTCTGGAAGTGTGAACACTGACTAACTGAGAAATACTTTCTTTTATATATTGACTCACCCTGTTAGGATGATTCCATTCCAGGCTTGGTTCAAATCAGAAAAGCTTTAAAGTTTGCTGGACTTTTTTTCTGAGTTCTTAAACAGATTTTTTTCTCCACAGCCAGAGAAATATGTGATCTCAGAAGGACCCTCATACCAACAGTTACTTTTCAGTTTTTGTCCTGTTGTCCTTCTGTTTCATGAAGGAAATGGAAACCTGCAGCTCAGCTCTGCCACTTTGGAGGAAGAAATCACCAATACTTCTTTTTTGCTTCCTACATATCTGATCCAAGGTGAAGGTAAAGCAAGCACTCAAGATGTAACTAAGAGACATAGGAACTGTAATCCTGTTGAAATTTTACTGTTAGAACCTGCTTATTGCTATAATCTCAGGTCAAAGACTTGTATAGCTAATAGAGTATTATAAACTTACATACTTTTTGCCTCCCTTACTTGAGTGTGCCAAGTGGACAAATATTGCCCAAATCAAAGGTGTGTTAGTATTCTATTTCCTAGCTCTGTAGTTTCAAATTCTTTACTGTAATTCATGGCATGACTGGGTTTTTTTATTTTTTTTTTTTAATTCCAGTACTTAAGAAATGGAGACATTGATTTGTAATTTTTACACCTAAAAACTTTATTTTTGTCTTTTGACATTTAAATGCACTTAAGCATGCTGTTTCATAGAATAAATAAATATATTTAATCCCAAAAGTTTTACTTCATACAAAATGGAAGAAAACTTCTGTGAAACCTATATGAAACAGAACTTCTAAATGTGAGAAAAGTCATCAGTCAGTAACTAACTCAACAGGATAGTTTACTGAGTTGTGGTGGAAGGTCAGCCCAAATAAACACTCAGTAGTCATCTATGAAGACCAACCTTGCAGACAAATTGTAAATACACATAATACAAAAGTTTCCCTGCATTCCTTAACGACTATGAACTGTTGTAGAGAGTGTAAATGATGTCTGTAAGATCACATGCAGAGACTCAGGTCATGGGTATACATAATGCAAGAGTCTGTGCAGCTGGCAGAGCACAGCAAGCAACATGGCAGCAAGAGCAAGCAGGTTTGAACAGGGATTGAAGAAGCAAAAGAGATTCAGGCCATCCCTACTAAGAGGTTGTTTCCTAACCTACACTTAATGGCAGTGAAAGGAATTATAACCTTAATCTAATGATTTTTAATTTATAGTTAATCCACTTGGCCATGATTGTAGGCCATTACTGTACATGAGAGGGTGTGTTTGTAAAAGCAGAAAAATTTGCCTATGACACAAAAATGAGGTACTGGACTGTTACATGGCATTAATGAAAAAAGTTTTTATGTGGTTTCTAATGAGTTTTAACCTGTTCAAATAACATCACATAATAGTTTAACATATCTCGTAATTGTCTTCAATAATTATAAACTAGCCTTAAGGGCACCTGACTAACAGCAGCTCCCAACAGTTTTCTTGCATCAGCAGCTACAGAAACAAATTCAAACCCTAGGATGAGAAGGTCAACTCCACTAAAATAGATGAGGGCTCATTCAGCCCAGGCTTCATGCTTAACAGAGAAGCATCTATACGTTTCCGTTTTAGCTTCAAGTCATTTTCCTAAAAGGGACACAGTCTTCCACTCTCAGCAATGTCAAGGTATAGAATTCCCACACGATTTCTATTCACATGGCAGACTTGCCACAGTGCTGTTGGATTCTTTGCCATTAAAGGCACCACTAATAATTTTAAAGTTTGCTATAATTTACTTTGAAATGAATTTGCGCTATACCTGTACTGTGCATTAACACGAAATTGGGTCTCTGCTACATTTTGTTGAACCTGAGTATATGACTTACCCGTCCTGTAGTGCAGTGAGGCCCTTGGATCCTGACATTTTTGAATGACTGATGGAAAGATCTCTTGACAGTAAACAAGATTTTTCTCCTACAAACTGCTTAGCTATTAAACTAGCAAGTTTCAGTTATCTCTGGATATCTACTGAAAATTTTAAAATCCTCAGGATCCCTGAAATGTAGAATAATAAGATGCATTTCTCCCACTGAGTCCAAGAAGTTCTAATAAGCCCCCTGGTGTTTGTAAAACACATTTAAAATCAGGTATGCATGGACATTACTCTCTGGATCCTTCTGCCACAGTGCTGGACTCTGTTCACCATCAGGAGTCAACAACAAACTTCCTTGTCTTTTAGCAGTTGAAGCTGAAAAATTATGCTTACCTAGAAACATAAAAAGTAAGGCCATAAATACCTGAGAGGGGGAATCCCAGCGCTTATTTAGTTGGGGGAGAGTTCTGCTTTTGATTTCAGTAAAGCTACATATTTTAAATGGAGTTGAAACAAGTCAAAATCCAGAAATTATGCAGTCTCATGGAGAAAAATCCTGAGAAGTAAAACTAAAAACAAAGTCATGAAAACATCTACCATCAACTTGTCCTCCCTAAACTACTTTTCTAAATTACTCCACAAATTTATTTCCAATTGACTTAGGAGTTCAAAACAAATATCAGATTGATTTTGGAATGTCAGGGAGGGAGCTCATGGCTTTAGTAGCTGATTTTATTCATATTGTTCACTAGAATGAATGACAGCATATATCTTGTATTCTTAGTGTATTTTCTGTCCTTTTATAAATGGTGTTGTGTGAGCCTCTTTATATCTGTACTTGTAGTAGCTTGAGGAGGCTTAATTATCATTCAAACTGTTTCAAAGATCTAGGAAATGTAATTTATTTGTAAAAAATACAAACCCCAAACCAGTTAAATATGCCTACACACAGATGTGTCATGACACACATTGTTTCACAATGTTTCAGTATATCATTTAATATTTGACAATCAAAACACTTGTAAGTACAGGAAAAGTCTTGTTTTTTGAATCGATCAAGCGGTAACCAGACTTACAGAATCAGCTGAATGCCCTTATGTTAACAAATAACATGATAATCCAAACTTTAAACAAATAAAAAAATCTATCTTTAACTAAAGTTAAAACCAGAAAAAAGAAGCAAGCAGACACTATAGAAAACCAAAGCCATGGGTCTGAAAAATCACTAGATTTTTCTTGCTTTCTTTTGTTTATGAGGTGCATCCATATCCACAACAAAAGCTCAGATTGTTTCTTGTCTCTAAGCCTGATCAGAATTCAGCTAGGTCTTGTCCATTGAGGGGCTCAACCCAGCCAGTCTCCTCAGGTCTCACTGATCATGTGGGGCTCCAGTCAAGCAAATTTGTGGGTGCAGCTGCATGCTCACCCAGCATATGGAGGACTTGTGGGTGCTTGCAAACTGGATATGGTGGAGACAGGATCAGGGAGTGGAGCTCTGCAGAATGGGGCAGAGAAATGTAGTGGGGTCATGGGTTTCTTTTGTGCCAAATAAGCAACTTTGTCCTTTCTCCGCTTTGCCTCTGCTCTTACCATGACAGAGTGGCATCCAAAAGGGAAGGAAAAGAATAATCCCAGACTGAACTCAGAGGTAGAGACATGCAGGCCAAGAGCGACAGAGTTCAAATAGGGGAAGGGAAGGCTAAAAAGGATAATCAATCTCATTTTCAGCTGAAGAAGTCTGAACAATTTCAATGGCTACTTTTGTATTTCCTTACTATGAGAGAGAGGAGGAGAAGAGCAGCAGAAGTTTCCTATGCAACTGAGTACACAGAGGTGGTACGCACTTCTAGAATAAGACGCAGCAGTAGGTAGAAATAAATAAGTAGGTTTAACAGCCCATTTAAGAACTAGCTCATTCTTGAGAGAGTGTCCCAGTCACAGGATGAGACAGTCGAACTTTCACTCGTTGCCTGTTTGTGCTCCATTGAATCTGGCATTATTTTCTTTCAGAGAATTGCTATTCCAAAGGCAGAGGTGCAGTATGCCCTCTCACACACTCTCTTGGAAATTTAATGAGTAGTGGGCAGGGCCCTAGATGCAACTGAAGGATTGGTAGGGTATAAGACAGCCCTCAGGCAAGTGAGTGTAAGTGCTCTAACCACTGAATTATCACCATCTACAGCTGGGTTTTAGAAGGAAGGAACAACCTCTATTTCATCTTTGAAAGAAGGACAGAGGGAAGTACCTTTAAGAAAGGGTACAGGAGCTCTGTCTCCCAAAAGGAAGAAAGTTCATTCAGGCAGTATTAAATGAGGTGAAAATTTAGCCACTCAGCCTTCTGCCATTTCACTTTCCCACATGGTGTTTTCTAGACTTAACTGTGAGGGGCTCTGAAATGTATTCTGACAATGGGCAGAGAACCTGCCCATGTGTCTGGATCTGGGCTGACTCATTCTTCACTCATGTCAGATAAGCTTGATAATAACACATATTATAAAAACTAGCTTCAACCATGGTGTCTCTACCATGGTGTCTCTACCTAAGTGATGGGGGAGGCTGGAAACAGGTCCCTGCTCAGGGAGGCAGGAAAATCCTCTCCCGACCTCCCTCACCCTCCATGGTGTCCCTTCGCAATAGATATGGGGCCCTGGAACTTTTGAATGAAGCAGAGAAGGACGAAGAAAATGAGTCAAACAAGGAAGAAGATCAAGGTCCACCAAGGCCAGGTCACTCTAGATCAGGTATTAAAACCAATTCTAAAAAGAACCCCAGAAGGGTCATTGTAGTGTGTGACTCCATTCTGAGGGGTGTCGAAGGCCCAATATGCAGACCGGACCCGCTTCATAGAGAAGACTGCTGCCTCCCTGGGGCCTGGGTAAAGGACCTCACGGTAAAGCTCCCCACTCTAGTGAGACCCAAGAACTACTACCCTCTCTTGATTTTTCAGGTAGGTAGCAATGATGTTGTTTACCTTGACTTTAGTAAGGACTTTGACACCATTTCCCACAGCATTCTCCTGGCAAAACTGTCTGCTCGTGGCTTGGATGGGCACATGCTTTGCTGGGTAAAAAACTGGCTGGATGGCCGGGCCCAAAGAGTTGTGGTGAACAGAGTTAAATCCAGTTGGTGGCCGGTCATGAGTGGTGTCCCACAGGGCTCGGTTTTGGGGCCACTCCTGTTTAACATCTTTATTGATGATCTAGACGAGGGGATCGAGTGCACCCTCAGTAAGTTTGCAGATGACACCAAGTTGGGTGGGAGTGTTGATCTGCTCGAGGGTAGGGAGGCTCTGCAGAGAGATCTGGACAGGCTGGAGCGATGGGCTCAGGCCAACTGTAGGAGTTTCAATAAGGCCAAATGCCGGGTGCTGCACTTCAGCCACAACAACCCCCAGCAGCGCTACAGGCTTGGGGAGGAGTGGCTGGAGAGCTGCCAGTCAGAGAGGGACCTGGGGGTGTTGACTGACAGCCGGCTGGACATGAGCCAGCAGTGTGCCCAGGTGGCCAAGAAGGCCAATGGTATCCTGGCTTGCATCAGAAATAGCGTGGCCAGCAGGGGCAGGGAAGTGATCTTAGCCCTGTACTCGGCACTGGTGAGGCCGCACCTCGATGACTGTGTTCAGTTTTGGGCCCCTCACTACAAAAAGGACATTGAATTACTCAAGCATGTCCAAAAAAGGACAATGAAGCTGGTGAAGGGTCTGGAGCACAGGTCTTATGAGGAACGGCTGAGGGAACTGGTGTTGTTTAGTCTGGAGAAGAGGAGGCTGAGGGGAGACCTCATCGCCCTCTACAACTACCTGAAAGGAGGTTGCAGAGAGCTGGGGATGAGTCTCTTTAACCAAGTAACAAGCAATAGGACAAGAGGGAATGGCCTCAAGTTGCACCAGGGAAGGTTTAGACTAGAAATTAGGAAGCATTTCTTTACAGAACGGGTTGTTAGGTGTTGGAATGGGCTGCCCAGGGAGGTGGTGGTGTCCCCATCCCTGGAAGCGTTTAAGAGTCGCGTTGACACAGCGCTTAGGGCTATGGTGTAGTTGGGAACTGTCAATGTTGGTTAATGGTTGGACTAGATGATCTTCAAGGTCTTTTCCAACCTTGATGATTCTATGATTCTGTGATTCTGTGAAAGATCAGTATTGTAAGATAGCAAAATAGATTCCTTATAGACACTGTGGTGATAATTAATGCTTCAAACTGCTTTTCACATGCAGACTGCAGTTTTAATTTTGCTTCAAGTCATCTTCATGTGCTTGACAACAAAATCTTTTTCACACTTATCACAGAGATAAGGAAAAATTCAGAAAGCCCAAGTGGAGTTCTCATACGTTTAATGTTAAGCAAATAGTTGAATGATTTCTGAGTAAGAAAATATTCAATCTGCCCATGCATGATAACATGAGATTCTGGCAGAGAACATACATTCTGGCATGAAAACTTGAGCCCTAAAAACCGGTAGTAAAGCTTTATTTGACTTCTGCATACTTCAACTTTCACCACACATCTTTTAATGCCCAATACTTTGCCTTAATCACATCATCCCTCCCAGTTTGTGTGAGAATGAAGCATGTTTTTATGCCCAAGACCTTGATTTATAATTTTTTTTAAATATATGTAAAAGATTTAACATGTACAAGGTTATTAAAGTAAAAAACTAGTTAACACTAGAAGTTTTTAATTTTTTCTGTATTCACAAATGTGTGATATTAAATCCTTCTATTAAGGGTAACCTTTTGGATTTTTTTTCTCTCCGGCCAGTTAATGTTCACAAGATACTGGTTCTCTTTACAGAATTGATGCTGTTGCCATGCTATAAATTTCCTGTGAGGATGATCTAAAGCTTATAATGACTTCCACTCCTAAGGAAAACCATACAGCAGAATTAACGAGGAAGTTATTTGCCCTGGACTGCAGTGCCTGACAATGGAGTAAGCAATAAAATGACAACCATGTAGACCTTATTAGTAAGCTCTTATATGTATGCATGCAGTTTATTTTTCTGACAAATAACACTAAGCCAGAGGTATTCAGATCTCTTCATGCAGTGTTTTTCAAGGAGCTCTCTCTGTTTTTCAGGAATAAATGCAATGATTTAACTGTTCAATCCCTCCTGACATTGATTGGATTTCCGTATTTCAACCTCATGTATCACTTTTGAGTTACAGGATCAAATTTTATCTTTGTCCCAGATTTTTATCTGTCGAGTGTGTCTGAGGAAGAGCTATTATACACTAAGAAAGTATAGCATAGACTTGTATAGTTTCTGAGGCAGGAGCTGTTCCTGTAAAGATAAGAAGGCGGTAATGTTCAATAGTTTGAAGCAGAATCTCCTACTACATTGTTGTCCATGTCTGTGCTAGTGTTCTAAAGGTATTTTCCATTTAGGAAATCTGTACCCACTTGGGATCAGGAAAAAAAGTTCAACTTCATGGTGGCCCTGCAAGGCAACATATATAATGCTGGGTCCTGAAGGTAACAGTAGTAGTATACCTGTGTCTCCCTTGTTCTGCTGATGCAGCTGGTCAGGAAGTGGGTGGGTGGCAAAAGAGGTTAATTTTACTGTCTTCAAGCATGTGAGAATCATGAGTAAGGCCTGAAAATACCATTTGTCTGACTTGATGCTCACAGGATTAAAACAAAAAAAAAAAACAAAAGGAAAAAGAAAGAAACAGTTTTAATTTCTTTTTGATTTTTGATTTCTGAGTCTCCAGACTACACAAAGGTTTCATGTTTAAGCTTTTTTTCCATGTATGGAAGGATTAGAGCAGTATACTGTTATAAAGCAAAGCTTAAATTCTCACCTAATCAACTTAAAGAATAGCAAATATCATGAAGTTTGCAATAAGGCAATGGGAACCAGCAATGTGGAGAAGATGGAGAAACAGGCTGCCAGCCAAGCTAAAATGTCAAGAAAAGGGAGCATTTTGTCACCACTACAGTACATTACTATCTCAGAAAAAGGGAAAAGTGAATAGCTATGCTTGTCACTCTTGGAGAAATTCTGCAAGATCAGATGAAAAATCTTGACTTTCATAACAGTTTGCTCTTACAAGTTAGCTCCCAGATGCTCACCCCTGTCCTCTGCCATGAACTCTTTCTCCTGTGGCTGCAGCAGCAGAAAACAGGTCAGACATCATTGCCTCCATGTTGGAGTTACTGAAGAGTTGGCAGCTGTCCCATGGTCTGCTGCACCTGCCTGGACTTGCAGCAGACTGTGCAGAGAGTGGGATATGGAATCTGGGACCAGCACACTTCCTGCTCCCCTTCAGAGGCTGTCCCATATACTTCAGCTGGAGCAGTGAGCAGAGAATCACAGCTGCATCTCTAACACAGAGCAGAGAAGATGAAGATGTATGCCTCATTCTCTGCTACCCTAATTACTGGAGTAATTACTTTCAGCAACACAATGGAACGGATTACATTTTATATCAGTGAATTCAATTTGGGGTAGAATTTGCATGTTCTTTTTGTGTTGTATTCTTCCCCATATTTACAGGGAAAAAGTATGAGAAAGCATTATTCATTATCCTAATTTGAAAACTCTTCTTTAATCTATTACTAGAAAAAAAATGTAGTGGCAAGATTTCCTTTTCCTAATAAAAGCTTTCTTAAACCAGCACTATCAGAATTGCTAGAGGTTTATTTTAAATTAACCCATTATATCTTAATTTCTCTCATAAAAATCTTTTTACTGAATGAGGCCAAGATTTCTTTGAGTGTGTTCAAAATAAAATAAAATGTATATTTTCAAAATTACCTCTTTGCATACACAAATACAGAAAAATCTTATATAAATGTAGATGTTCTCCTGCAAGGACTGGAAGTATATCCAGCAACATATATTATCAAGTGCCTTGCTATCCCTAGAAGAATTTTGGATCTGACTGTGCTATGAGTTTGTGTTATGAAAACACAGGAAGACATGGTCCTTAGTCCAAAGAGACATAATGTCATGGTAGGTTACATATTTAGCTCTAGCCCTTAATGACAGAGAACATATAATTATTGGCTCTGAAATATTAATGTTTAATTATTCATATAATATTAACGTTTAATAATTCATATTCTTGTCTCTCTTTCCTCCTTTCAGGAGGAAATGTATTGCCAAGTATATGTGTTTGGTGATGCTTATTAACCCCTTTTAGTTCTTGACTGAGCTGTAGTGGCTGGTGCATGAGATTGGAGAAGAATCAAATTTCTCTTACATCCTGCCTTTACCTGCAAATGGAAGTTGATGTCTTCTTGTGAGATGGTGGCTAATCTTCATGTGGTCATAACATGGGAAAGACTCATTAGGGCTGAAAAATAAAATGAAGGATTTTGTTCCATGAAAAAAAAAAAAAAAAGGTAGTTATGACATCAATGGCCCAAAAAGTCAATTCCAGGACTATATCCTATGTATTTGCAATTGAACACTACAAAGATGGAAAGCACAGCTTATATGAGAAATCAAAAGAAATGGGGAAAAGCAGCAACATTCAAAGCTAGAAGTACTGTTCACAAAAAAAGTTCATGCTAGGCTTCTTCAACAAGCCACTAATATGGCTTTGCCCAAGGTGTTTCTGAAACCCTTCTATTAAAAGCAAATAGGAAATATTTATCTCAAACTGAAGATTATATCAAATTCATCCTTAACTTGAAAAGAATTCTGGTTTAGGAAGGGTTTAGACTCACGATTTGCATCTGAATTAGAGATTGATTGAATTTTTGTTATGAATCCAAAACCATGGTTCTACAAACACTTCAGGTTTTGGAGAAGCCCAGTAGACTGTTCTAAAACAATATCTATATTACAATTATCTTCTTAATTTCATGTAATAATGGCTGTAATAATGATGGAAAAAATAGTCTATTGTCTTAAAGAGAAGCTTAAAATTAAAAGGCAAAAGATCAGACCTAATAGATATCTTCTTGATTTTGTGTGATAATAACATGCATCACAAAAGAATTGTGTTATAAAACCACACTATCTCACTGAGGAAGAAAGAATAAAATCTGAAACGTGTAGCTTCTTAAAGATTCAGCAGACAAAAGCTTCCCAAAATGTAAGTGGTAGTGGGGCCATTACCTTTTTTGTTGTATTTGTAATGCAGGCTGATGAGTTAGGTACTGCTTTGGACTGGGTGAGTACCTTCACATACGTTCCCAGACTGCTTCACCCTTCCTATAGCTCCAAAGAGTTTTTATCATTTTTACACCTTCCCAGCCACCACTAATTTGTGCTAATGTTGTGGATGAAAAACTCTCCAAGCCTGAATTTTTCTCATGCTGTCCCAAGAATTTTCTTGGCATAGATCACGATCTCTCTTCATGTGTTTTCTTTAGAGCACTTCATGAGCCATCATCTTTTGTCCCATGATATGCTCTTCCATTGACTTCTCTTAGCTCAGTATCACCAAGACAGGAAGTGCCTCTGGAGAACTAGAGTACTGGAGTGGAGCAGTGGGTCAAGGAGATAAAATGTAGCAGTAGTTTCTTGGATATTACTCGCCAGGTATCTTCATCAAATACACAAATCACTAAATGGACTGAGCAGGGTGTCCCCATGTTTGTGTCAATACACTGAGATCTCATTGTGTTCTGTGTATCTGCAGTGGTTTTTCTACAGAAGTATTTAATTTTCAGTGCAATTAATGGAATTACAGTCAATTTTAGCTATTGACCCTCAGTAGAGAATTATATTTTTGTTAATCCTGGGCATTGTGTGAGGACTTCACCCCTTAATACTTTCACCGAGAAGGTCCTTTAAAACTTTACATAGTTTGCATTTATGTTGTGAACCACTATAGCTCAGATTATGAATCAGTTAAGACTTCTCAAGTCTTAGACCTACATGAAAAGTAATAGTCACTTTCTACAAAGCAATCTCTTTGCCAGTCCTCTGTTGTGGTTTTCTTTTTTTCCCAAGAATTGTTCTTATTTCTCTAATAGGATTATAATTTACAACACATTATCTGAATTTTTAACTACTATGACCCTTGAAAATGTCTGGGTTCATCAACGCTGTCAGATCTACTTAGTACCAGTTGCTGAGTAGGATGAGGGGGCTTGACTATTTAGTTGTGTCATCACTAATATAAACATTCAAGCACGGTGTAAGTGTGGGTGTCTGGATTACAAGAATACAATATGTTTTTCGAACTGGATTCTTAAGGCTACTGAGTATCTTTAGTCATTGCTGTACTTAGTGAGTTTTGAGAGTGCAGAGGAGTCTTGTAGAAGTAGCTTGCTATATTTCAGGCTCAGACATTTTGGTTTCTAAATTACTGATTTCTTAGGTTCACACAGTGACTGTTAGCTTGATCTTTACAAGGATCTTCACAGAATTTGTTAAAACTTCATCTCCTTATTCACATGGATAAATCATTCTTACATGTAAGACTCTTCACATGGATAACAAATAAAGCTGCAACTGTATATACCTTACCTACAAAAGCATTATAAAAGAAGCGTTAACTGTGTAGGCACTAGTTAGTCACCTCAGCTGCACCATTTGATTTCATGTTGTCATTCATTGTATTGGCACAATAGTCTTTCTCCAATATTTAAGTTTAGTGGAAGTTTATAAATTTAAAATATTTTAAATGAGGACAAATTTCAATACCTCTTCTGTTCATTGGTAACAGAAAACAAAAGAAGATTTTTAAAGAATTCTAAAGAAGAATTTTAAAAAGCTGAAAAATATATTTAGGAGGTCTTTTATTAAAATAAGGATTTTTACAATGTGTTATATCAAAGAAAATTCTTCGTGGTCAGGTAAGAGGATTAAAAGCGTTATTCATTGGATACCTTTTCTATAGAATCTTGACCTATACGTCCTTAAGGTAATAAATACACATACACATGTGTATAACACATTTATACACATAAAGAGCTTTTATTTCCTGGACTAGCCATCTTATGTCTATTCGGTCACTCATGAATCAGCTATAGCATATTTCTAAGAGCAAACAAACACTAATATTAAAGATACATTCTGTGTCAGCATATCTACTGCTATTGAAGGAATCCATAGGTCTTCTTTTGGTCCATATTAAAACTAGATATATTCTTTGCTTCTACTGCAGTATTTGGAAAATTGATGCAGAAACTTCTGTCTAATCTACATCCAAAATTTATTCCTGGCTGTTGGCCTTATGCCAATGTGCTTTAAATAACCCAAAAGACCACTAGGCTCTCACTGTACTGGAAAAAATTAAACAGTCAGGTATAATGGACCCAGAATTATTTCCCCCTCCTTTTTTTTTTTTTTTTTCCCCCTGAACTGCTTCTTATTTGCCTAAAAATAAAAAAAAAGTATTCCTGAAGAGACAAGTCAACTAAGGGATGCCAGGTGTTGTATGAAGAGACAAACTTTCCCATACATCTTTTTCCTTTTCACCTAGTGCAGACCTAGGATTTTTCAATTAAACCAACTAAAATAGGATTCTGGTCCTGAAATGCCAGTGAAATTACTTTTGTCTTTGAAGTTTGACAATTCAGAACAACTACTTATGTCTTTAACATTAAACACTGCAGAACTAGGTTGAATTGGTGTTTTAATTATGTTTACTGATCAGAGGTACTTAAACTGATTTACTAAAATAGGTTAGAAAATCAAAGCCGTCTATGGCGAAACAAAGTCACTTTGGTCAAACATTGGAACATGCTGTCCAAGAAGTTGTGAGATCTTCAGCCTTGGAGATTTTGAGAACTCAGCTGGACTAGATCTTGAACAACCTGCACTAACACTGACGTTAGCCTTGCTTTGGGAGGCACTGTGAATCTCCTATGGTCCCTTCCAGACAAAGCTGTCCTTTGACACTATGAAATCTATGAAGCAGTTTAAAAGAGGATAAGCATCATTACTGTGCAGAGATCTCTCAATTTCCAATGTTTTTAAAGGACATAACAGCTATGACATATTTTTAAAGATCCATTTAATTGAGTGCATAAATCTGTATGACCAAGTAAACAAACAACCAGACATTTCTTGCATGCATAATTTTTAATGAAATCTGAGGACTTCAGCGTTTTACATGGGAAAATGCTAATTGTATATCTTATATCTTACTCATTATTCTCTTTCATGGTTATCGTTAGTGCAATGAAGGATGTTTCATATGCAGACTAAACTTGAAAATATAAATAAAAAGTCAATTTATTTCTCTAAATTAGAAGAGTGATCAGGGAATTTTCTAATATGATTGACCTTTTTAAACATAGATATTTCATTTGAAGCTTGTTGGAAAATTATTCCTAAGAACCAACTTCTATGTTAAATCCAAATACCCATGTGGATGGAAACAGAATGGATGAACTCCCAACATCCACCACTAGAAGAAGCCCCTAGTAATAACCCAGGCGTTTATTCTGAGAACTCTGCATATTTTTAACTGCCTAAATAAAGGTTGATATTTCAAATGAGATCCATTTCATAAATAAAAACATAACTACTCCTTTTGGAGACTCATGGTTCAATTCCTTGCACAAATGGTCAGAGTAATTCTTTCAGTCTTTTCTGCTCACCATTGTACCAAAAGAAGCACGTTTATAGTTTAAGATTTCACTGTACATAGTCTTAGAAGGAGAAAAATTTGTGCAAGGTGCAAATCCAATAAACAGTCAATTTATCATTAAATAAATATTCTTCAGGAACTCAGCTTGCCAGTCAGCTACAAAATATCAGTATTGTGATTCCCTGTCCAGCCTCAGCCATGCTAGAGATACAATCCCAGGGTAAAACAGCTGTGAAGGCCAGCCAACCAGCAGAGTCCAGCACCTGTGCATTTCACTTTTACAGCATTTTATGTCTACATTTCCCTTGCACCCTAGAGACCAAATAGAGGATGTTAGTAACCAGCTGTGCCTCTTTTGGAGACATCACCTTGGTGAGGGAATTCATACCTACAGTAAGGCCCCCACTCCTGCTCTCCTTGGGTGACTTTCTGGAAAAAAAACAAATCTTGGTCCTCCTGACAGCCATGTATACTGTGAATCTCCCAGTATCAAGCTCTCCAAGACTGAGACAACATGAAACTACTTTATATCTGAAAAATTATTTTTAGCTATTTCTATCTTCTGAACTAAAGTCAAGGTAGTAAAGTTAACCTCTGAACCTCTTACTAATGTAGAGTAATACTGTGACTTATGGAATAACCGAGTACTATGAAAAACACATATTTCTTCCATACTGATTTAACCTTTGACAGATAAGTGCCAAATAGGCACTGACTGGAAATAACTGATTTTAGAAAAATAGCTATCAGTATTCCATAAAACCAAGCAGAACCCAGCTGTGACTGTTTGTTGAAGAGCTGTGTCAAAGGTGATTCTTGAATTAAGAACAGTCTGACAGTTGCTCATGTTTCTTAATTTTTGAAAATTCAGTTATCTCACTACAACATAAGGTAGTTGGTAATGAAATTACAATGGATTTTTTTTTCTTAGGGGTGACAAAATTTCAAGCAATAAGGATCATTTTACAGTTCATTTATACTTCTTAGCCTTGCAATATGTTTCTAAGGCTCTATCTCAATCAGTGCAGACTATGTTTTCCCTTTCTGTCTCCTTACTGTTCTCTCAAAGATACAGGTGAGCATGAAAGGCATTTTATGTAGTATTTTTTATTTATAAAATTTTGAGACTCTACTTCTCAAGAACAACAGAAGCTTCATACACAACTTAAATCCATTTTTCAGCAACAATCAGAAGTGCTTTCTATTTTTTTCTATTTGCATAGCACTATTCACACCCTTGGAAATCAGTAGTATTAAATGTGGTAGACCAGTTCAACATGAGTAGTATGCTGTGCCTTCCTCTCTGTAATGAACCAGTATTTTAAAATTGTCCCTTTGAACAAAACAACCAAACAATAAATGACCAGATTTGCTCTTATAATTGTACCTTCCCTAGGGGCTTTTTCTCCCTCATCTCTGTCCATCAGATTCTCGTGTGCCCACCAAATTCTTTAGTGTGGACTTGGTCTAAGGGAGCCAGCCAGGAGCAGAAGGTGACTGTGCTTTGTCAGAGATACAGTTCATGCCAGCGCCTTCCCAGTGCCTGCCTGAGAGCAATGGGTGTATCCCTGTTGCAGCCACTGAGAACAATCTCAGTAGTTGTTTCTACGCCAGCATTTGGTGCTACCGTGCTGCCCAGGACACAGTATAAGGCAAAGGGCCTGATCTTGACTGCAACAGTCCATAGCTTTCCAAGAAAATTTATCACTCTGAGCATTTAAAATCTTTAAGTTTAGTTGCTAGTTCTTTAGGTGTCTAGACAACTACACAGTGAACAAAAATATCCTGTTGTAGGGGTAAGGGCACCTATCTCCCAGCTAATAACCTCTGATACATGTTTAAGTACACAGCCACTAGTATCCAGCTTTCTTCTGTCGGAAACCTGAACAGTTAGTTGCAGTTTGTGGTACAATTATTAATTTGATGTTATGCTTGTTCGTTTGAAAAGTGGTTGCCAGGGGAGATGACCACCTTTGCATGATATCAGAGCAATTAGAGCACTGGCCCAATAAAATATGACTTCTGTTGTAAAGGAGTAGGTGCTTTTTGGCGTGCAGCTTTGCACTGTTGTCTGGCTGCAACACATAGAAGGATAGAAGGCATCACTTATTCTACTTACTTACTATTTATTGTTTGTGTGCCAAGCAATCCAAATGTTCTGAGGTCACTCTTGAGAGGAAGCTACCTGAATAAATCTCTAGTTCACACCACCAGAGCGTGGCATAGTTCTGTTGTTTAAGCCAGTTAATTATCATCTGTTTGCTGTAGCTTCCTACTATTGGGTTTTTGGAAAGCGGTTATGGAAATGAGTTTCATGAAGTCACTTACTTGCACCTCTGTACTAAAGTAGTAGAAGCAGCTTCTGTATAGCTTATATCTTTTTGTCCTATTGAAGAACCATTTTGTAGCCAGGCTCTGTTCTCTTAGAGAATAAATAATGTTATACACTGCTAAATCACTTAGTAAGCTTTTAGCAGTATTATTTCTCTCCTTTTCCGGACGATTCAAGTATATTGATTAAAGGATGATGTTGCTTTAGAATCACAATGAAAATTCTGGTGCTGTGTCAGGTCAGAAAATTACAATTCTAGAAGCATTTCTGAGAGGATATTATGAAGATGCAGTGGCATAAGGTCAGCTACAGTTCTCAAGGTGTAACAAAACATATTAAAGGTTAAAAATAAATAAAAACTGGAACAGAGAATAATCAAAAACACATTTTCTGCCAAATTTACATTCTTCACTTTGGAGTAGTGATTACTTCTGCTTAGAAAAGGAAGAAATGTTGACTTGTTTTATTTTCTGGAGGTATACAAAGAGCTTCTCAAAGTAATATTTCAACATTTTCAAAAGTAAAAATGAGAATTTTTCCATTCAAAAAAATCACAATTTAGAAGCTGAAGACAGATGTAGTACAAACTTTAAAAAATTTAAAACAGCTTAAAAAACTGATTAAAAAGTGGTTTTGTTTGTTTTGGGTTTTTTTGAGTATTCATCTGGGTTTGGGATAGAAATGTGTTTATATTCACAGACTGAGAAGTATGGCACTGAGCTCTCTGCCTGGCTGCTTTTGTATCTTAAAACACATCTGGGAAAATGTAGAAATATATCAGAATGATGTCACCAAATAAAATAGTAGGGCTGGCACTGGGAAGTCCAGATGGCCAGTGATCACAAGGCAGTAGTAGAACAGAAGGTGGTCAGAAGAATTATGAGAAACACCAACTGAGAGGAAAGGAGAAATTTTCAGCTACTACACTGCCTACTATTTCAGCACAGCAGTTGCAAAAATGGCAGGGAAAATACTCAAAGCACCTCCATAGCCTGGTGGCTATGTCTGGGATAAGTGTTTGAGATTCGTCCTGCAAAAATAGAGCAGAGTGGCGCACAGAACTGAAAGCACATGTGCTGAAGACATTCTCAGATGAAATAAGGTTACTGCTTAAGCAAACTGGGTTTAGTCAACAGGAGGCTCAGAAGTGCCAATTTTAATCAGAGATATTAATTTCAAATACAATTTGCAGCTCTTATATGGTGAGAAGTGATTCTCACTAGGTGGACTCTCCAGGTTATCCTTAAAGTTAAATAAATCAGCTTCTTGTGTAGTACACATTTGTAATCAGACATAATACCTTTCTGAAGACTTGAGTTTGACTTCTGGCAACATTTAGGGATAAACTACTTCTTAAAAAATTATCTACTTTATAATAGAATATCTATTTAACAGTGGCAAAAAAAAAAAAAAAAAAAAGTGTTTCTTTCTTCTATTGTTGCTCCAAGCACTGAGAGAATGGGATTTCAACTTCCACAAGAAAAAAATTTCTATACAGTCATACTTAATGTGTAAGTACTTGTGGAAGCACATTCCCTTCTTTTGAATCCATTCGTAGATATCAAATATGAAAGGGAGACATAAGCCTCAAAACTGTTATGTTCAAAGAAATCCAAGTTTTCTAAAAATAAACAACTTGAACAGAGGAAAGTTCCCCCAAACTCTGCTCTCACTCCTAAGAAGACACCAAAGAATCCAATCTTCATACACAAATACATAAGAAAGCTGGCTGCATAATTTCTAATTCAGTTAAAATATTAAGCCCTAGTGCAAGGCCATCAGAAAATACTTGTGAAAAAATCCAACAGGGCTGCTGTCTTTGTTCCTCCCTTTCTCCACCACTGCTGAGCAGAGTGCACATAATATCAAAATCAGAAAGTTAATGCAGACTAAATGTGGGTAGCATCCTTATTACTTAGGAATGGTGGACTAATGGTATCAAAAGAAGTGGCTGGACAGAAGACAGCATAAAAAGTACTCTATAGAACACTTACAATAAGAAATTGAACTTCCTTAATCAATAAGATACCATCCATGTTAGTGTCATCAGCAAATTTGGTGAGGGTGCTTTCAATCCCATCGTCCAGAACATTTATGATGTTGAACAGCATGGGGGCTACTATTGATCCCTGGGGGACCCCACATGTGACAAGCTGCCAGCCTGAGTAAAAACCATTGGTCACCACCCTCTGAGTACAGCCTATGAGCCAATTTCCTACCTATCTCGCTGACCACCCATCCAGTCTGTATCTTGCCAGTTTGTCTAGGAGGAGGCAGAGGGAAAGAGTGTCAAATGCTAAAGTCCAGTGTTTGAAATTGCTTTAACTCACAGAATCATCTAGGTTGGAAAAGACCTTAAAGATGATCCAGTCCAACCATTAACCTAACATTGACAGTTCCCAACTACACCATAGCCCTAAGCGCTATGTCGACCCGACTCTTAAACACCTCCAGGGATGGGGACACCACCACCTCCCTGGGCAGCCCATTCCAACGCCTAACAACCCGTTCTGTAAAGAAATGCTTCCTAATATCTAGTCTAAACCTTCTCTGGTGCAACTTGAGGCCATTACCTCTTGTCCTATCGCTTGTTACTTGGTTAAAGAGACTCATCCCCAGCTCTCTGCAACCTCCTTTCAGGTAGTTGTAGAGGGCGATGAGGTCTCCCCTCAGCCTCCTCTTCTCCAGACTAAACAACCCCAGTTCCCTCAGCCGCTCCTTGTATGACATGTGCTCCAGACCCTTCACCAGCTTCGTTGCCCTTCTTTGGACACGCTTGAGTAATTCAATGTCCTTTTTGTAGTGAGGGGCCCAAAACTGAACACAGTCATCGAGGTGCAGCCTCACCAGTGCCGAGTACAGGGGTAAGATCACTTCCCTGTCCCTGCTGGCCATGCTATTTCTGATACAAGCCAGGATGCCATTGGCCTTCTTGGCCACCTGGGCACACTGCTGGCTCATGTTCAGCCGGCTGTCAATCAACACCCCCAGGTCCCTCTCTGACTGGCAGCTCTCCAGCCACTCCTCCCCAAGCCTGTAGCGCTGCTGGGGGTTGTTGTGGCCACAGTGCATTTGGCCTTATTGAAACTCATGCAGTTGGCCTTAGCCCATCACTCCAGCCTGTCCAGATCTCTGTCTCGTCTCAGCCTGTAAACTCTGCTGCATCTCCAAGAAACCTTAGAGAATTTTAGAAGTCACTGAAATTTTAACAGAATAAGTAAAGGAAAACAATAACTTCTTTCCATTTTGGCAATTTCTAACATTACTCCCATTTAGGAATAACTTGCAGAACTGGGAACAAAATAAAGAATTATGATACCTAATCTTGTGTAGCTAGAGAAGGTGTAGAAACACTGAACTGAAATCAGGATTCTGCGTGTCATGCCTTTTCTAATTTTTTTTTACTAACCCATACTTTACTGTAAATCTAGTCCTTAAGTCCCTCCAAACATTTGGCGTGGGTTGCTCCTAAATAGCAACTATTATGATTATAGTCTTCAAATCTACTAGCTTGCACTTTGCCTATATAAATACAAATGACAATTATGTTATATTGTTTGGACAGGATCCCCTACAGTTTAAAATTCCTAAGCTATGAGAAATAAATTCAGAATGCATGTCAGGGAATGTTCGGGTTCTTTCCTTGTAAATTATTTCATCTGTAGGTTTTCCAATAAAATAGGCTAAACAATAGATGATTTAATGATATCATTCTGCCTAGCAGTAGACTCTTCAAATACCTTTGGTTATTGTTCATTCATTTTAAATGTTATTTTTCAGAGAAACAGCTATCCAAAGGTACAAGATGGCACTTACACAAGGTAAGCCAAAAGTCAAGATTCAATATAAGTTTGGGGGTTGACCAGAATGTTGTCTATATGAAACTAACTGTTTAGACTTTATTTAAGGATATGAAGATACAGAAACAAGAAATGTGTGAAGGAAAAAAAGGAAACTGTCTGTCATATAAATGCTAGTGTATTTGTCACCATCCTTTTGTTATATTTCTCTGTATGGAACGGGTATTTATATGTTCATATACCTGTATGTTCATTTATATACCTATATACATGTATGCACATTTTGTTGACCATTGTAGTACTGTACTGCTGAAATTACTTCAGCCTCCCAGTGCTAAACTATATAGAACTTTTATAACTATTAGACTTATTACAATCATATGCTTTTTTCCTCCTTTGATGACCTTCCCAATTACGTGATAACATGAAGCAGGAAAACGTTAACAAAAGCAGTGATTGTATATTTAAATCAAAGCACTCCTTCAGACTCCTTCTTTGCTGCTCTGAAATCTCTGATCTACAAACAATCAAGAGAGTAATCCTGCTATGAGATATACAAAGATTCACAGAATTAAACTGCATAATGTTACTGTGATTGAGTGGATGTGGAGAAAAAAGCTATAATAATTCTATTTCAAACTAGCACCTCACTCTAAGCAGCCATTTGAGTGTAACTGGCTGGATGTGCAGCATCCAAATTTCTCTTACAAGTGATTTCCAGTAATAATGACACCAAGAAAGTGAACCTAATGAGGAAGTTATCTAATTTAGAAAGCAATGCAAGGCTTTTCACATCACAAATATTTAGCTTAGATATAAAATAATATTTTGGGTTTTTTTCTAATTACTGACTTTACACGCTTTGAGCATTTAGCCAGGTTCTTTCCATTTCTTGAATCTCTGCATTTAGTGAAGAATTGTTTAATACATAAAAATATGTATGTTTAATTATGTTTTAGGCATTCTTTTCCTAGTGGAAACTAAGTTTTGAGTGAGGCACTTAGGCTACCAAGGAAGAGGAAGAGGAGAATTAGCTGTTTCAGAATGGGATCCAGAAAGGAGAAAACACTGGGAAAGGGTCATTCTGCACAGCATATTGAGGAATAGTGGTTTGCAAATGAAAAGCAAGGGCTGCAGAAGGACACTTTGTTTTCAAAAGATCCAGGTGAGTACATGCAAACTCTGCAGACACTTCCACCCTGTCTTCTAAATGGCTCTGGGACTTACTCAAAAAAAAAAAAAAAAAAAAAAAAGAGAGAGGTTGGGAGAAAGAAGAGAGGTGGAGTACCACTTGTCTTTTACAGCTCTGTTAGAAAGTGTGCCCCACTTGGGTTCAAAATTATGCTTAGTAAGAGAGGTTCAAAGCCATAAAGCTTCATTATACAACAGCAAGGCCACACATTCACCGAACAATGATTATGTATGGTTAGATCCCATTTCACTGTCCCTCTCCTGTATCAGGTCTGAAATTCGTGAGGCAAGAGGGACTCGATGCCATAAGCTGATGGCCAGGACTTGCATAGAGGATTTTCGGGGTCCCTTCTCCAAAGGCTGTTTCTGTACTTTAAACTAAACATGACACGCAGGCTCTCCGTGTTCAGATGGATGCCCAAGAACCCATAAACTCATCAGACTTCTGTTTTTAACCCACACAGGTAAAATGCAGGCAGAATATGCAAAGAGCACCCCTTCACATACTTGCTTTGTTTCTGTTCCCTCAAATAACCTACAGCTTCGTTTTTACATGACTCTCCTGGGAGGCAGGTGATGTGGGTTTGAATCCCTCAGGCAAAGGAGAGAACTCAATCCAGATTTCCTGTTTCCTGGTTGAATGCTTGAATCTCTGTGGCTACTATCTCCCCCCTCAGCTTCGATTAGAAAGAAAGAAGCCACAACATTTTTGTGAGGTCCTGTCAGCCTGTGTCAGATCCTGGAGGAGCCTGGCAGAGAAATGCTTCATTTCTGGATCTTCATCAGGCTTAGGCAGGAGATAAGCATCTCCTGGGGCTGGGGAAGCCCTGGGCATGCAGTGAAACAAAATTTTAAGAGTGTACAGAACTTTAAAATCAAACAGGGAGGAACCAGTTGATCTTAACAGCCTTCAGGTTTAGACACCATTGAGTGGGAGTATGAGGGGATTTTTTTGTTTTAGGCATCTCAGATCTGCCTAAATCTGCTTAGGTCCTCTACTACATCTGATGGAAAGATCCTGTTGCGGACTGAATGAGGCTGTTGAATGCTTGTAGAATGTACAATGAAGGTCAGACAGCATAGGTTTCTATGATTGGCATGTAACTATGTTTTTGCAAAAAGAAATATCTGAAAAAAAAAGCATTTCTTCAGAAAATATTTATATTTTTAAATAAAATAACTAAAGTAGTATAAAATAGCAAATAAGCCATTACTGTTAGAAATATGGCTCAGATTAATGTAAAAACCTAAAATTGCTCCAAACCAGTGCTTTGGAGAATTTTGCTTAAAACACCTTATCTATCAGACATCTGAGTGATTTTTTCTGCTGTTGCTGCTTGAACACAGCCTATAATTAATTATTGTAATACGTGCTCACTAGCATATACTCATAACAACAAAGGTGTAGGGTTTAGGTATTTCTGTCAAATATATATATTTTCAGGAAGAATAAGGCAAAAAGACAACGTATTATTCTTATAACTTAACACGTAAATTTATGCTGCAAATATAAGATTATGAGTGGAAAAGGATTTGAACCTCTACAGACTTCTGGCAATTTTAATTTTTTTCTGTATAGAAAAATAAAAATAAAAATGAATTTTTATGAAATAAAATTTCAAAATTCTTTTTGAGTTGCTCAAACACCAGAAAAGTGTTTTGAGCCAGCACTGAAGGTAATATATTATCGAAAATATAACAACAAAAAAATCAATTATAAGCAAAAAATTGAAATACTGAAACATGCAACATGGAATAAATTTCTAGCTTGTGGGAATACCCTGAGTTGTTATATTGCAAATGATATCTTATCAAAATATATTGTGTAGCATTTTCTGATATAACAATATTCCACTTGGAGATTTTTAACTTGCTGTATACACACAAATGCTTCTAGATATCTAGTGGAATTAAGATGAATGAAAAATGAAAGTAATCGTTTTGAGTTTCTGGGATATGCCAGGAGCATGCCATTCTGTCAAGCTGCCGAAGTATGGCATGTACATAGGATGCTAATGCAAATTTAATATCTGGATTTATTGACTTGAAGCCTGTGAGCACTATTTCTCAGCTTTGTTCTTTGTTTTATCATTATTTCAATTCTTGGGTATTAAAGGACTCTGAAAAATGAACCTTTTTCTCTTAAAATTTTATAGATTCTACTTCATTCTTTATTTTTCTTACTGAATGATAATTTGTCTGTTAATGTTTTGGCCATTCTTTTATCTTACATTATGATAGACAAAGATGAAAAAAAAACAAGCTAGTGTTTTTAATGCTAAGATAAGTGCACCTGCTTCTTTTTGGGGGGGAGTTTAAATAATTATTGAAAATACATCTTAGAAATTGGCACTTAACTGGCATTTCTGCCCACCAGGTTTTTTCTGATACCTGTCCCCTTTTCCACCAGAATTATCAATCCTCATTATCACTGCAATGCACTGGGAAACTTCAGCTGTCTGAATCGATATTTCCACCCCTCTCATTTAAATCCGAGCTCTCACTGTTGCTGGGTGGCTGTAAGCACCAGAGCCATCACATGCCTCCCTGTTGCTACGGGCAACAGTACATCGGGCAAGAGCTGGTCCCTCTACATCACATGGCAAGCTCCGACATACCATGGTTTTAGACAGCCTCCCCCTGAACTGCTTAAGCTGATGTTAAGATCGTGTGACCTTCCAAGAACTGTACTAGTGCCAGTCAAAAATAAAATTATGTTTTCTTTGTTACTGTAATAAACTTGTGTAGCAACTGCATCCAAGCACATGCCTGACTTTTTCCACTAAAAGGAAGGGGTAACCAGCTAATCAAAATTTATTGTCCTACTTTGACTCTATTTATTCATGCTGTGAAGGTATCTCAGATTTGGCTTTATCAGCAAATTATATTTCTGGAGTATTCACTTCAAAATTACAGCCAGCTGAACACCAGTTATTAGGCAATGGTGTTATAGGTTGGGGAACACTGGGTTGCATCTCTAAGCTATCTTATCTGGAGAATCGCTTCAGGTCACATGTGGAAATTAATTTATTGATGTTACTTTCCTGTTAACTGGCTACAGATCCACATTGCCAAAGTTTGCATGACTGTCAGAGTTTGCTCAGGGGAGGCTTAGGACTGGAATAGCAAGGGCATTGCAGGTCAAGCATGCTGTGCATTGGCAGAAATACAAGAGCCAGTTCTAAAATGAACTTCTCTCACTACCTGAAAATTACAGTGAGTATCATTGGAAAAGATTTATTTTTCAGATTTACCTTCTTACTTTCCACACCAAGGCATAAGTACATATGTAAAAAACCAACCTGATAAAAAAATAAATACATTTTACTGTTTGAGTTGGTTAAAGGTTTTCTAAAAAAATCATGTTTCATTTGTTAGTACTGGCTATGTTTTATTCAAAATATCTTCAGGTTCACCAACTTTCAGCAAATCTAGTGCCATTCAAAGAGTTCCCAGCAGGTGACTTCTGGCATGGAGGTCCCAGAAGATCTGGCTCACCTTACTGGGGCAAAAAACCCTGGGTCTACCCCAGTCTGGGGGTGGTAGGGGATGCTAGTGGCTGGGTTTCAATTAGGAGACTAAACATAGATTCCAGAATGCTGGAAACCTGTAGAACAATGCAGGAACCAGAAGTATTTAATCTTTTGGAGGGGGCTGAATACTGAATATTTTTAAAGTTCTACTCTAATTTCAAGAAAATTAAGCATCTCCTGAATGTGAAATCCTGTTTTTCAAGAAATGGTGTTTATCAAATCAGCTGAGCTGCTCGTTACAATTTATCACACCTAGTACTCATCATAAAATAGCCCCTTATACTCTAGATTATTAACCCCTGTCTTTTCAAAATGCCTGGGTTGAAATGTCAGTATGGAATTGACATGGCTACAGGTAAGAATGAGTATGACCACGGCAGGAAGACTAGAGGACTCATTATCCACACTGAAATATTACAGTCATCTAATTTCACACATTTTAAAAACACGTATTCTCTATTCTTTCTCTAGTTGAACCCCATAGGATATGCATACTTATCCAGGGGGAAGAAATGTAAAAGAGGACTTTCTTTCACTTCAAGACAAACATGGGAAAATGTTAAATAGTTGCAGTCTCTGAATTAAGCCGTAACCCCACATCTGGAAAACAAACAGACAAAAAGCATTGATTAAAATCATTGCTCTCTCCAAAACACAGAAACTCTGTGGGTTAAATTTGTGTTTTTTTGATCATTCCTGATGCATGCCGGGCCACAGGAAAGCCATTTCTCTCTATTATATTTACAATTCACTCAGTAAGCTTCCAATAAAAAACAACACAATGGAGAAAGAAAATCCACTGTCCATAATTAACCACCCACAATGAACTTCACATTATCAGAAGTCCAGTTTTTTTAAAAAAATCTTTCATGTTTGATTTTATAGAAGTTATGCCATTTCCTTATCAAGATGCTCTGTTGATGAAGAAGTGAGTTTAATATTTTCCAAAGCCCTTGGAATGCAACTTTTATAGCTAAGAAATTACTTAGGCTCCAGGTGAGGCAGGAGAGATGGCAGGTTCTGAACTGTATTTATTTCACTAGGATATCCACTTCTCATTCTACATCATTTTACTTATATTGCCAATATCAATTGCAGGGAAATGAGCAGTAAAATTCATGGGAGAGTAAGATGTATGGTAAAAAACCTAAAATACTATAGGAGCTGAGACTGTTGAACATCCCTCACAGAATCAAATCCCTAGGATTTTTGCTTAGGGAATTTACTTACCTTTTCCTTGTAGGGGTTTTTGTAGATCCTATCACGATGGCGTGTAAGCAGTCATAGATAAATCCAGTTAGCACAGTAAATATTAGGAGGTGGCTTTTTTTTTTTTTTTTAATTTTGGCTCCCTGAGTTTGCAAAAAGCTGGAAGACGCAGTTAGCATTTTAAGGTAGAATCCTTTCAAGCTCAGTGGAAAACCACAGTAGAAAAGACTTATTAAGGAATTTAATTATTTGAATATGCTGTGGAAGTTCCACATTTTATGAGCAGTTATAGAAGAAGAATTTGTCCAAGTTACAAGTATTTTGTGTTTACTGTAGTTAACTGTACTTCCCTCTTGCCTCTTCCCTAGCTACATCCATTGATGTGCCTAGGTTCTGTTTAGATCTGACTGAGAAATACTGATTAAATGCTCGTAACCTACAGCTCATAGCCTTGTAGTAAAGGCATTTAACTATGAAATAAGAGGCCCAAGTTTAAGTCTTGGTGTAATGATTCCAAACAGGACATGAACCTGTATTTCTTACATCTAAGAATCCTATGATCAGTATCCCTCTCAAAATAAATTATGTATGTACCCTGAGAAACTGGGGAACTATATAATCTGAATCAGAAAGAACAGAATTTTAAACCCTGTCCCCCATAGGCAAGACAAGTGTATTAATTGTAAAATTGTTGCTTATTAAATGGAGAGGAAAGTATTGTCTTATTATAGCACACACACCTCCTCCCTACCCTCCATCCTCTCCAAAAACATCCCCCCAAAAAGTAGGTCTCGTTCCATTCTGGAATCCTGAAGTGTGCTACAGATCTGGAAATATTATTGCTGGAGGTGAAGTGTTGATACATTCTTGAATTTTTTAGGTAGCTGAGCAACGCAACTTCTTGAACAGGGAATGGGAAGTGAATAGGAGCCGATGGATGAATTAGAGCTACAAGGAAAAGGCAGTGACTCACCTAACTGAGGAGCTGGCCATCCCATTCCACCCAGCTGGAGCTCTGCCCTGCTCTCAGCTAGAGCCAGAGATATAATGACTTATAGTAATGCAGCATGGACATGACGAGCATGTGGAAGTGATGAAGATTTTCAAATGAATGTGTTATCTCCTTAATAAAAGTGCATGGGAAAAGCCAATTAAGAATTTTCCACTAATTCAGGGAGACTGAACCCAGACAAATCATTAATCATAATTATATTAAAACTAATACTCTACCCTATCAGTCCTACAAATATTTATTGTTTCTTTCAAACAAAAAATTCTGGTTTTGGAAGCTTGTAGAAAATTGTGTATAAGAAAAAAAAAGAGAAAAAGGGACTGAGAAAACTATGATCTTTGATAAAGATGAAAATGGGTATGTATGACATACCCTACTACTTGAGATGGTCACTTCATGGAGCAAAAGTTATAGCAGAAAATAGCAATTGATTGCTCAGGTTATAGTCACCTATTGGAATTAATTGAATCTTTTCTTTTGTTCAGCTGTTCATTCCGAGAAAAATTATCTCAAACATCTGCAATAAAATAAAAAAATAATTTAGAAAGGTAGAGATTTACAAACTGTATTTTCACTCATACTATTTTAATCAAAATTAGTTCAATTGTGAATTATCTAGATGCTTTGCTTGTAACTCTAGCAGAACTAAGATTTGACCCTAAATTTCTGTATATCCTTTTTAGTTGTTGCTGTTGTATTAATTTTGATTTGTATCTCCTATGTTCTGTTTCATTTTACAGTGAATCTAAGATTCTATATAAGCAAGAGAAAGGTAAATCCTTGAGGCTTCTAATTTCAACCTGTGGTCATTATATAAAAGGACCAGAAGCCAGAAATGTTTCATCTTGCCCCACAGCCTAAGAAAATCTCTTATGATTGTTGATAGAAGCAGATTTAATTATGGTACAGTTTCACAGAAGCCTGAGAATATGAGCACAGAGTGGACATGAAGTGTTGTCAAGGTCCGTTTGGCAATGTTTCAACTGCCAAGGGCAAGACTAGAGATCAAAGGAAAAAGCTCAAAACTCCTAATCTCTGTATGAAAGTCTCATGCAGTCCCAGCTTGCTGGCAGACCCCAATCAGATTATTATTCATTATTACTTTTGCTATTTCTACTTATAGAAGAAAAATGAGACTTGTCTATGAATGTTTTAACAGGAAAGACAAAGAGATTCTCAAGAAAATCCTACAGTCAGAGGATGAAAGAACATATTTTCCCTAAATTATAACTCATTTGAACACTGAGAGTTTAAAATTTGGAGTAAATTTTAAGTCCCTTGAGAACATAACATTCCATCAGATTTTGCTTGCTTGCTATAACTCCTGACAGCCCCAATGAAAAAATTCCTTGTTGACTCAAGTGGATTCACTTGATAGTTGAGTTTTTGGGTAGAAAAATAGGCATTTCCTTCAATTGTTGCTTTCAGCGTAAACTAGCAGCATCCTATAGGTATCAGTCTGCTGAGCTATTTTTGCATAAATCCGTGAACTTTATTAGAAGGCATGCATTTCTTTAGGGACAGGGAAGACAGAACTGCTTTCTTCAAGAGAAGGGGGAGAAAAAGAGCCATTTCCTCTCCTCCTCTCCCCACCTCTCCCCTCCCCATAAAAAACAAGGAGGGATACACATGTACTTACCCCCTACATTCCTCTCTTGGTCAAAAAAGCCTTCAGAAGAAGAAGATGAATACATGTACATAATCTACTCTTCCTTTCCTCTGAATTCGAGAATTTTCTTCTTTGTTTGGCTGACATAAACACAGGTTTTTGGGCCTCTCAGTCTGCTTTTAAAAAGAATTGAATTTTCCAAAATTCAAAATAAGTTCTGAAAACTAAACCACACTCATATTTAGAAATGTAATTACTCAAACACAGTTTTTGGTAGTGAAGTATAAGATAAAATAAGCTTCAGCATTGGTGTTCTCATTTGTTGTATGAAACCTTTGGCATTCAAAGTCAGTAGCTTGGCTAAGGCTAGGCAAAGGCAGCTACTTTGTCAGAAAATTGTTTCATAAAGAGCCTGCATATGTGAAGGTGATTTTTTTTGCCAGGTTCTGAAAAAAAAAAAAATAAAAATCAGTGAGACTGGTCTCTCAATATTGCATAATGTCCAAATGACCTTTCACTATTGCTACCAAGTTCTCTGAAGGCATTCTTTGTTTGATATTAACTAATCCTGTTACTGAAAGAAGAAAGAGTAACATTTTATTGCATGCTGGCTATACTAACAAGATGTTTCTGATACTTCCTGTGTCTTTTAGTAATTACAACACTGATGCATTTGTTTTCTCCTAGGCATATGAGTAAAATTACATGGTCATTAAATTACCTTACTCTCCATATCTAACTCTTTTCAATAATCCCTTAATATCAACTTTCTGCATGTTTATATAGCCTTAAAACCTGAAATAGCAGCGCTAATTTTTGAAGTTACATTTGAAAATGAATCATGACATTTCAATACAACACACTTACTTGTCTCATAAAATAGACACTGGTTCTGTTTCCCATGAAGCCAGTGGGAATTTTGTCATTTGAGTTTAGTGGAAGTGGGACAGGACCAAAAGATATTCTCTTTCCCTGGGAATACTTCAGAATGTAGATTTCCTAACTTATTTTCTAATATGACCTTTGGGATTTGACTTTTTTTTTTTTTTGTTCACATGGACAACATTTACTGTAGTTGGCATAAAACCATCTTTACTTTTACTTTACTAGTTCTCTCAGCTACAAAAGGAGGAGGTGGGATGGGAAATTTCTGAGGAAACCCACTGAAGCTGAGAAGGGGGATTCCGTGAAGTCATCCAGTCCAACTTTCCCATGCTTCCAAGGGCAGTATATCCATGCCTGTTCCTGTTCCTGCCTATCTACATTTCCTTTACCTCTCCTTATCATGGCATAAGCATCCTCAACCTGTTCACTCATTTCTGAAATGGTGAAATTCTATTTTGCCCACACTGCTTCAAAACCTTGAGACAACATAAATTGCTATGGGATTGTTTAGTTAGAGGATCTGTTACTGCTGCCAAAGTAGCAATCACTTGGTTTTTGATCACCTTCTCTTTAAATGTGAAAACAACATTTATGCCTTCATTGGTTTTTTTCACTTCTTAATTTACAAAGTTTGTAGCAAAATAATGTTGACATATAAATATGTCTGGAGCTTTCATGACAGAACTGAAAACCTGACTTTTAGTCTGTAGCTGAAACCTGATAATCAGGTGACAAATATCCTTTGACAGATGCATATGCACACACCAGACCAGATTATAAATTAGTCTCCAAAATGGATTTTTTGTGGTTATGTCTGAGCCGCTCAGGCTGTACAAAGTGACCTGACAGAATTAGTTTATATTAGCTAAGTATTAAGAATAAATCTTGTGATACAATTGGATTTCATTTTCACTAACTGAAAATCTTTTCTTAAAAGAAGCAGTTTAAAATATCCTAGAAGGTGTGAATTTTGATTACAAAAAAAAAAAAAGACTGTCTGCATATGTTTATCATGAGTTTTATTTTACTGTTTAGGGTATGTCTTTGTTATGTTTTTTCATATGGCAACTGTTCACCAGTTGCAGAAGCAGGCTATCTCCCATGTATGGTATGAAGTCTCTCCTTTGTCCAGAATACAACTTGAGGCTGAGCAATTGTGTCCTGCTGTTGGGTCCCCCTCCCTCGGCTGTGTCACTGCATGATTAGTGCATCAGCAGAACTTAGAAGAATGGTGTTCATCTATGAAGATTAGCAAGAATATAAAAACATTTCCACATTTCATTTAAATACAAATAGTTGCATGGCCATAGATGAAACAGTAAGATACTGACTGAAAAGTTTCCATTCTGTATCTTCCAAATACAGTTCTGCAGAATACGAACTTTATGTTATTCATTCTCCTGAGATTACTAAAGTATCACATATGTTCAACCTTTTTGTATGACTGTACAAGATAAATACTTCAAAAGGGCACAGACGAACAAATGAAAGAGCTTAAATTGTGGTCTCTCAGAGGAATGTTGAACATCATGTGAATGTCCACACTGCAGATGAATAATTATTAAGATGACCTTAGGAGAACACTTTAAAAAATCTGCTAAAGAATGATATCTTTCTGTGGACACACTGTCTGAGAATGATTAACTCATTGTATTCCAGAGGAAATGAAGAAAAAAATATGAGGAGAGACAAATGAAGAAAAAAATATGAGGAGAGACAAATGACAGAAATACTCAGCTCAAAATACTCGGAAAGAAATAAACATTTTAAGTTCATCTTATGACCCCAAATGATGGAAAGAAGTAATAAGCACCTTTGAATTGCAGATGTCCCAGAAAAAGAGAGTAAACATATTTGGTAGCATAATTCACAGCATATGCTGTAAATATATGCTCAGTTCATCATATTATTTAAAGATGTACACACTTTTGGCATTAAATTACATTATTAATACTTAAAATAGAAGTCTTCTAAATGACATTAATGTATTTACTGAATCAAAACCACAGACAGAACCACGAAACTTGGGGAAGCCATCTCTAAAACAAAAAGCTCTATATTTCTACTGCAAACTGCTAGAATGGCCTGGTTTTACATGACTGCAACATCAGCTGAGGTATTTCAATCTAGTCTTGAATAAAAGAGCATAGAGGACCACTCTAAGTGTGGCTTGTCTAGGGTTGAAACTAGCTGTGTGAGGCACTGCTGGCAGTGTACCCATGCTGCAACTGAGTGCAGAGTGGGTGGGATATTCATTCTGCTTCTCAGGAGATTTTCAGTATGTGATAGGTTTTTATTTCCCCAGTTAGTTAGCTAGCCATTCAGTAGTGGCTGAACGACATGGAATGACAAGAGAGAATAATTAGAGGTATCTTGCCATTTCTTTTTATTGTACAGATGATGACTGAAAGAGCTGGGAAATAGTATGGCAATTCAGTACTGAGAAACTTGCTCTTGTTGTTGCATAGTTGGGGAGCATCACCCTTGACTCCCCCCAGCTGCGCAGTGCATCAAGTTCAGGATGAGTGCCCCAGAGCATCCATACTGAAGATACTTCATGGTCTACTGATTAGAATAATTATCTGCCAGATGGAAGATGTAGTTTGACTCACTTTTAGGTTGTGTGGGGTCTATAAGCCAGGTCTCTCACTTCCCAAGAAAGCGGTCTAACTTCTTGACTGCTGAGCTACAAGGTAGATACAGTTACCAAATGCCTTCCATCATGCTTCTCTCCTGGCAAATGAGATCCCAAGTGGCTAAAAGTTCCTACCACCAATACTGGTTTCTTCAGGGCAAAAAGGGAGTGTCCATCTTAGCAAGACTCGTGCCTCCAATGAACTTCATAGGGTTTGTATTTCATTTAGTGTATATGAGATGCTTAGGCTACTAGCTCAATAGTAGGCCAGCCACTGAAACTGTGAGGGAAATAGTGCTTCACTGAAGCAACCTAACTGGGAGACCACTCTAGTTATATTCTTAAATTTATCATTCTATACCTGCATAATACATTAGAATACAGTGATGTATGGAATGGACATGAGAGCCGTATTGTAACAGCAAGGATCTGCATACACTACAGCAAAAAAACCCATGCTTTTTCTGCTATTGTTATAACAGTTCCCTAAATGAAATAAGCTGTATGATTGAAAACCTGCTTAAACCATGACTGCTTATGGGTCTATTCTAAGATTTTTATAAAAGACATCCCCTCCCCCCCCCAAGTTATAACAACTAACTTTCTTTCCTGCCACAGCTTGTGTCATAAACGTACCTTGAGACAATACAAGCCATTTGTATCATGTTTCTGAGCAGAGGAAGAAAGAACGAGTGTGATAGAATGGGCATTGCTGATGGATTGTCAGTGTAATAGAGAAGTTTTCTGTCCTTGAAAGTTGGGTATTTTTTGTAGCAAGCTCAACAAAATTAAGATTTTTTTAAGTTCACAATGAGAGGATTACGTTATCATCTCCCACATTTAATTGTTTTAGTGTTTGGGTAGATTTAATTTTTTTTAGGAGGAAGCGTGATGAGAGAGATTAAGATATTTTTTTAAGGTGCTCAGAGTATTTAGGAAAGCAAAAAGCTCAACTTCTTGCCATTATGACCTCAAGGAATCAAACAATGGAATAAAATTTCTGCCATAATGCTGAGCTTGTTTTAAAGTAGTATATTTTTCTAAGTACAAATACAGCTGCAACTTGTCAAGAGCTGTAGACATGTTAAGATGGTGAAAATTATATTCAATTAGAAATGCATAACAGTAGAAGTATTTAATTATTTTGGCAGGCAAATTTTCCTGAACATGTAGCTTCATGCACCAATAATGTATTGTAATTAATCCCAATTATCTTTTGTACCTTTAATCCACATGTTAGGCCACAGATCTGTGTAAATGTTTTGTAGAAGTCACTTAGTAGACATTTGCTATACAAAGTGAGTGACACATGAATATTACATTCTATTTAGGGCATTTCCTGAAAGGAAAGAGTAACAAAGTCAGAAAAAATGCAGTTACAGTGACAAATCCTGGCACTGAACAACAGTTCTCACTGTAGAGTCAGTAATTAAACAATTCAGCAAGTCCAGGATTATGAGGAAGAATTCAAACAGGTTAAGTTAAACCAAATTCTGAAATCACTGAACTGCCTGTTGCAACCTGCCTCTAGCATGACATACTGCGTGTTGCTGTTCCCCACTAATCTGGAAAGTGGACTTTGTGGAGTACTGCACCATGCCAGGACAGCATTGCCCTGTTCTGGACTTTTTAGTTTCCATACCTAAGTGGGCTAGAAAAACCTGTTATCTTTGTTCATACTCTTGCACCAAAAGACAAAAGAGTAAGAACCAAAAACCCTTGAAAAATTGCTGCTGAGGAAAAAAATGGCAAAGTTAAATACAGTTGATATTTATCTTGAAGCAAAACAGATACCTCTGCTGTACAACTTAGCCAACTCTGCCTGCATATGCAATTTTCTTGTAGATATGAAAATAGTTTTCTCTCAGAACTGCTTCACAATATAAATACTGCCCCATCAGCAATATTGGAAAGGACTACAAACCAGCAATGGAAAATTAAAACAAACCCCAAAACACTAAACCAACAGTCACCAGCATACCTTTTCCAGACTAACTAAAACTGAATAAAATGCGTGTAGCCTGGTTTCTCTGTAATGACAGGTTTACTGAGTAGGCTCGTCTGTGTCAAGCATTCATTACAAATCTTGGTCCACCTATGAGAAAAGATTCCTCGTGGTTCTAAGAACTTCTGCAAGAAATATCTGGATGAGGTCTCATGAATCTCTATTCAAAGGATCTCTTGAAAAACTAATTAGATTTTCTCGATTCTTCAACGCAAACCAAACTGAAGTGCACGTGAATTAATTCCAACTTGCTGAGTAGAGAAAAACCCAGGTGATCCTTAAACATGAGAGGGAAAACAGAACAGCTTGGCAGTTTTTGAAATTATGCATACATGCAGGAACAAAGCCCTGGAAACACTAGAAGACCTATTAACAGAGCTAAGAGCGAATTCTGACCTATTCCTTGCCAGGCCACTCCATTTCATAGCTTCTAAATGACATCCATTTTGGTACAAAGTTTAAGAAAATCAAAACTGCAGATATTTCAAAACATTTTATGTATCTTTAAACTGCTTCTTTCTGCAAGTTGCCAAAGGGCTGCCATAGAACTCATTGAGGGGTAATACACTATTCAGCATGAGTCATGGCGACGTAACAAAGGAATAAACATTTCATGGATGAATGATGACAATGTTTATTCTGTTCTCATTCAGAATACTCATATGTACTTTTATTTTATGCAAAATGAAATTAAAATGGCATCTACATATGAATATTGACAATAGTTAGCATATATGTAAGAGTGTAAGGTAATTAAAATCTTATGGGTAAAACTGTTCGGGATTATGATTTCATGTGTCCTAGTCAGGCTAAGGCACTCTTAAATTAGAAACAAATGTTGTCTTGGTACATAAACACCTCTGTCTCAGAAGAACTGCAGCAAGTGTGTGACACGCAGACCGCAAGCAAACCACTTCTGTGAACTTATATACTGGTAAAGTCTGTGAGAACTGGTGTAGGGTGAGGAGTAGAGAAGTAATTTTTGTGACAGACAGAGGAGATGTTACAAGTCTAAAGGATCGTGCTGAGACAGCTAAAACAATCAGTAAAAGATCCTGATCATGTCCCTGTTCAGCCTCTGCACAGTGATCATTAAGCTTATTTCATTCCTTGAAAATGAACACTCTTGTACAAGTTTTTAAAGATGAAATTACAGTGGGTTTTTTTCCCTGAAGATACCAATTTTATATCGTCAGCTGCTTTTTGTGTGTGGTTTTTTTTCTCAATATTTTCAATATAATTGTTTTAAGTATTCCATATTTTATGTTTATATGTGGTTCAGTGACTGTCATTCTTGGCTTTTTTTTTGGCATGGCAGACATACAAAAAAATCTTATGCAAATCCTAACATTTCTTAGTTCTTTTTTGGTGATAAAAGGTGCCCTAAAGCCATCTTGTACAGGAAGTTGAAGTTTGGATGTTGGAAGCAAAATTAAGGAAATAGGAGTTGAAGTATAACTGATATATGTAATTTTCCCTCACTTACATGTCAGTGTAGCATAGAGTGATGGTGCCCAGATGAAATGTCTGAAGAAGTCCCCAGTTAATACACTGATCCTTGTGGGCTATTACCAGTGCTGTAGTAGAGCTGTAGTACAGCAATCCTAAGTCAACCCTGTGTTCTTTGAGGAATCAGGATGAATTAAAGACACCTGCTAATGTACACCACTTGTGCTGGTGTTTTTTCAAGTGACCCATGCAGTGACCATTGCTCATTGAGCAGTGACTGAAAAATAGTGTATTACAATAGCTCTCATCAACAAATACCTAAATGAATAGACAGCAAGGGTGGGAATCATCTCACCCGATGTACATAATACATCTCCTCTAGTCATCCATACCCCCCTTGTAATCAATGGAGAGAAACTGGGGCATTTCAGGAACAGTTCGACTTGTCCTGAGGTCAAGGAACTTGCACTGCAAAGTTGACTATTTCTCTCATTTGGTTACAAAGGAACAAATAAGCTGTCAGTGTCTATGCTGCAGCCAACTAAATTCAGCTGTGAAGCATCTCATCAGCGGTGGTTACTTTTTGGGTTCATAGCTGCCACCAAGCTCCAACATTACCCATTTTCAGGCATCTCTATTTTGAGCTCATATATTATTTTAGCAGAAGGATGCACAAAAAGAGCTGCTTAGTTTTACAATGGAGGAACATGCTCCTGAAAGCTCTGTTAGGGTTAATTTTTTTATGACAGGAAGGTGGTAGAAACAAGTCATGTCTTGAAATGTGCTTGTGGGAAAACTAAACACAAATTTGAAATTAAATACAACACTATTTATGTTAATGTTAAGTTAAATATGTTAAAAACATATGCAAGCATAATATACATTGTATATATTTGTAATTTTTCTGCATATCAATCCAAACAGTTATGAACCAGGACTGTTTATACTCCCGTATACAGAATTATTTTCATTACAAAAATGATAAAAACAACAAATGAATAAATGTTTGAAAATCATGAACAAATACCCAGCCAAGAAATTGCAAGTCATTTTAAAGTATGTCTTCCTCCATTTTGTACTTTAATATCTGTGTTTCAGTTTTTTTGGTCCTTCCAGTGCACACAGATCATCTTTTCAAGCTTTTCTGTAGCAGAAAAGCTGGAAAAGTTATATGAGACTTTGGGCAAGACTTAAATTTTCTGTAAAACCTAGCCTTTCATATGCAAAACTGGGATAAAAGTTGTTATTTGTTTATCATTTATCTGGTTATAATATATGCTGCTTATGCCTGGGACTGTCTCTTCCTATGGCATATGTATTGACAGCCTGATTAAAGAGAGCTTGAATTTCAGCTGCAATTTTTAAGGATGTTTAAAATACAAACACAAGATTAGATTATTTTGAAAATTTAAAATATAATCTAAATTCTTGAAAAATATGCGAAGAAAATGTTTTCTGGATTACTGAATTAATTACATGTGTGTGCACACATTACAGCTCTTGAACAAAAAAAATATTTAAATATTTTTTCTGACATTTATTTCCCCAAAAAATCTGTATTATATAAAAGTAGTTCATAACTGAAATGCTTTATATGATTTACCTTCATCTAGTAACTACAAGAAGAGCATGAAAGGGAGGTCAAAGACCACACTGACTACCACACACCATCTCCTTCCCATATTTCCTGTAGTAATAAGTAGTTGGAGCATTGTGAGAATCTGGGCCTCAAATCCTTTTCTGTTTATAATTTCAAATGATGTCTTCTATGTAACACAGAAAACTTATCATCCACTTCAATTTTTTAATATCATGAATGACCATGAATAGAAAACATTGTGAAGCCATATTTAATATGCATGTGATTATTCTGGATTTCACAAAGAAAGGTCTTGCTTTTTAAAGGACTGATAGATCATGAACTGACAGAAAAGAGAAATAAAATGCTTCGAACATTTCTTCAGAAAATGTCAGCATGTCAGTATAGATGTAGTAAATCAAAATTTGAATTTGCGCATTGCTATTTTTTCTCCAGGTGGGGACCATTTTTGATTCACTAAAAGGGTTTTGCTTTGTTTTATTTTATAAAAAGAAGAGGATGGCTTTAAAATACCTTAGCTTCATTTTTCATTATAAAGTGAGTGATGTATTCCATATGTGTACCAGTCATTCAGTATGGCTGAAAGGTTGGCTTCCTGTGGAGGAGAGATATATCAGTACCAACTGATATAAATCTATAGGCATGGACAATTTTCTTTTTAGTTAGCTCAGGTTAAGAGCAAAGTCACATTCACTTGGCATCATATGTAGGTTATCAAGGGACATATCCTCTTCTGAATACTTAATGATTAATCAGCGAAATGAAAAGAAAGGTAGCTGTTCCAGAATTCATGCTTTTACAATAATAATGTATGAGGTATATCTCTACAAAAAACCCTATAGGGTCAGACTGTTTATTATAAAATAAGCAAGTAGAGCCTTTAAAAGGATCTATCCAGCTATCTGCAACATAGTAGCCAACTATCTGCAACATAGTGATCTCTAAAATTATTGTAGGACTAAATGTGGAAAAAAGGCACCTGTAACAGATAGGAAGTAGATAAGTTATGCATGCCTAAGCTTCTCTTTGCCAAAAGGATGGTTACTTCACACAGTGCTTGCCAGGGAATGCTTATTCTTCCCATGACTTCTCAAGATGCAAAGCTATTAAAAGAAAATAATACAGATGGATTTAAATTTTCAAAGGGACCTGATTTTCACAGGATAATTGCTCATCACTTTTTAATAATCAGAATCCTTTAAAATAAACTACTAAAAATACTGGGATTGCAGAAGCCTAGTCACTTTTACAAAATGAGGCTGTCACAATAATCATTCAAAAAACCCAGCAATATACTACCTTAATCTGAAAGATATTTCGTGATTGTGAAGGAGGTTAAAGATTCTTCAAAGATTCCGTTGTACTCAAATATATTTTCAGAGACCACCACGTGCACCACCTGCGTGGTTCACTGAACACAGCAGCCTTTCTTTGTCTTGGGCAGGTTGCAGGCTTGAGTAAAGTGAAAGATAACAGGATAAAATGTTGTCTCCCTTCAATAACTAATTCAGTTAATCAGTGTGTGAAAATCACTGGCACCACATAAGTTAGCATGCAGAAATGACAGCATGCAGACAAGCAGGATGGAGTTAGCAGAGACTGAATATAAAATCTTAAAGAAACAGTGACTGATCAGGGAGGCACGTGACTCATGTTCTAGTCAGAATGACAGCAATAATTAGAAGGACTGTAATTAAATCATCAAGGTCTTCAGGTCACAGAAACACTCACTTCCTACATTTTTCAGTTTGTAAGAATCAAACTTAATGTTAACCCTATGTCTGCAGTACTAGCAGGAATAGATGTACTGTTGCAGTGCCCAAGCCTTGCAGCTGCATTTGAATTCAGTCCCAGGGAAAGACAATCCCAAAATCTCAAATGCAAAGACACTCTTAAAATAATGATAATAAAACAAACAAGTAAAGAAAAAGAAGCAGAATAATCACACACAAACTATAACTAGGTGGAAGAGTGTTCTGCAAAATAAGGTATTTCTATACCACACAGTAAGCTGGGGTGCAAAGCAGTCTAGGATAGCTTCTAAGAATCTGCAGGTTGTTCTGTTGTGTCAGCCTGATGCTGCTAACAAACCTGGATTTTCAGTATGGGTAATTACACTGTGCTCCTCATCTTTTCAAAATACTTTGGACATTCCTGAACTGTGATCACTAGTCATATTTGAAAGAGTAGGTAACAGAAGATTAAGAAAAGCCATATGGACCAAAAGGCCATCTATTTCAGTACCCTGCCTCCAACAGTAGCCAAAAGTGGGTATCTAATGAAGGGTGACAGCACCCAGGAAACATATACTTCCCCAGAAGAGTGCCAGCCATCCTCCCAGCTTCTGATCTTTGTCTCCTGCATCAAAGGCTTTGGGTTTGACCTGCCTCTCCCTGCTTTTGTCAGTTCCCAGCCAGCTGCTGGGGCTGCTCAGCTGCTTCTGAAATAATGAACCACAGCAGCTTACAGCCTGGCATATTAAGGCAAACCATCAATTTCAGTTTTCTATAATACATTAGATTGTCTTTTGTGACAATTCAAAAGCAGCTGCCTGAGCAGCTTAATGGACTCTACCTCACTGACCCCTGCAATGTGCCCATACCAATGGTTTAAGGTTAACGGGCAGTGTGCTGTGGGTTGCACATGTCCTAGTATGGAAATTCTTGGCTTCTTTAGGAGAAGCAAGTATGCTGCTAGCTAAGGGCAGTATTGACATGTAGATATGTGATGACTAAAAAAAAAAACCCACAACAACACATAATACACTGATTTGCTACATCATTTTTGATTAAATATTTAGTAGTTGATAATGCCTGGTAAGTGTGGTAGCTCAGCAATTGCAATACACTGTGACAGACATAAGAATTAATATTTTATCAGCTATAAGCTGGCAAAAGGCTGAAATATTACTGCCAGTTACAGCTATTAACTTTGCTTCACAATAAGGTATTGTTATTGGCTTTAGTATACATTGCAGTGAAAGGGACATTATCTACTATATGCAATGGTGCCATATAATTTAAAAAGGATTATGATTACTAGCAGAAATAAAGAGTTTATTAAAGTTTTATAAAACAATTTAATATTAAATAAAATTCCACATTCCTTTGCCTTGAAAGAAAAGGTAAAATATTTAAAACAACCCATCAGAATTCCCTTTACTTACAGTTTGGATAAACCATATAACTTCCTTTTCTCCTTTTGTTATCTTTAAGACACGATGTGTTTTATAGACATAAAGGACTTCTGAACTATAACAGTAAACAGGTTCCATATCAGCATATAGCACAAAAAGATACAGCAGAAGTATAAATGCAAATGTTGACCATTCCTCAATGAATTGTCCACTAAAATTCAGTTTCCTTTATTTGTCATTGAAATATACATATGGAAAACTAATATAGGGGTACTTACACATTTTACCAACAAAATAAATTATATTTAGTAACACAATGAAATCTACTAAAAAATAAGGACAGAGTAATAGCATACGTAAAACAAAACAGGAAATGGAATTTATTTGTATGCTTAAATGTGAACCTCTACTTATGATCTTTTAAGATTAGTGAACCTTTCAGAACTTTAAGGTCTATATTGAATTAGAAATGAGTATTTGATGTGTGAAATGGTACATGATAATGTTGTTTTCTGTTGAGGGCATTGTCTGAGATGTATAAATGATTATATTTTGAACAGTACATAAAATCAGTCTCTGCCTCAAAAATGTAAGCCAAGAGTGAGAAGAACTTCAGGCAAGTTTATTCTTGTACTATTATTTTCTTCTCTTAGTGTTTTAGCTCACTTTTATAGTTGCTATTTTTTCTTTCCTTCTATTCCTTTTACACCTATTATTATGTCTTTCCTCATAAAATATTAATAAACATTTCTTATTTTAGCTGTACTTTAGTAGAAAACCAGAAAGTTTTTGTCTTCGAATTTCTATAGATTTTGAGTCTAAGAATGGTCTTGTGACCCTTGAGTACAACTGAAAAAGAAAGGAAGTACTAGCTTAAAATATGAAATATAGTATAAATATTGAAAAAATATACTTATGAGGTATAATGTTATACCGTGATAATACAGACATCAGATTTTCTGATATTTATTTACCTTATACTTTGTGTCCAGTTTTTCTGGTAGCAGGAGCAAAATCTTGAAAAAAATTAGTCCCGAAGACTGTGATTATTTGAGTGGTGTTCCCCAGGGCTTGGTTTTGGGGCCACTCCTGTTTAACATCTTTATGGATGATCTAGACGAGGGGATCGAGTGCACCCTCAGTAAGTTTGCAGATGACACCAAGTTGGGTGGGAGTGTTGATCTGCTCGAGGGTAGGGAGGCTCTGCAGAGAGATCTGGACAGGCTGGAGCGATGGGCTCAGGCCAGCAGCATGAGTTTCAATGAGGCCAAATGCTGGGTGCTGTACTTCGACCACAACAACCCCCAGCAGCGCTACAGGCTTGGGGAGGAGTGGCTGGAGAGCTGCCAGTCAGAGAGGGACCTGGGGGTGTTGATTGACAGCCGGCTGAACATGAGCCAGCAGTGTGCCCAGGTGGCCAAGAAGGCCAATGGCATCCTGGCTTCTATCAGAAATAGCATGGCCAGCAGGGACAGGGAAGTGATCTTGCCCCTGTACTCGGCACTGGTGAGGCCGCACCTCGATGACTGTGTTCAGTTTTGGGCCCCTCACTACAAAAAAGGACATTGAATTACTCGAGCGTGTCCAAAGAAGGGCAACGAAGCTGGTGAAGGGTCTGGAGCACATGTCGTATGAGGAGCGGCTGAGGGAACTGGGGTTGTTTAGTCTGGAGAAGAGGAGGCTGAGGGGAGACCTCATCACCCTCTACAACTACCTCAAAGGAGGTTGCAGAGAGCTGGGGATGAGCCTCTTTAACCAAGTAATGAGTGATAAGACAAGAGGGAATGGCCTCAAGTTGTGCCAGGGAAGGTTTAGACTGGGTATTAGGAAGCATTTCTTTCCAGAATGGGTTGTTAGGAGTTGGAATGGGCTGCCCAGGGAAGTGGTGGAGTCCCCATCCCTGGAGGTGTTTAAGAGTCGCGTTGACATGGCGCTGAGGGATCTGGTGTAGTTGGAAACTGCCAATGCTACATTAATGGTTGGACTAGATGATCTTCAAGGTCCTTTCCAACCTAGATGATTCTGTGATTCTGTGATTCTGTAATATCACAAATCTTTGTGTCTTCTCTATGCCTATATTCAGAAGAAAAAATAAACAAGATGAAGAGCATAATTTCTTCATATGTCTCTTGTCAGTGTAGCTTATGGTATCCAGTATTGTCATTGCATAATAAGTCTCTAGGTTAAAGAATACTAACCAAATATAAGACTTCAAATTAGTCTTTTTAAATTACTTTATCTGAGCAACTTAAGTCTTAATCAGTTTTGGGGCTTCCAGAAAAAAAAAAAAAAAAAGGCAAAAAAACCCTAAACCAACCAACAAAAAGGAATAAAGAAGGCCAGTCAAAATAATACTGCAGCCCATTTCCATAATTTGAAAATAATTTTGAAAATAGCTATAAATTTTCTTGTGATGAGAAAGAAACTAACTTTCATGTTACCTGAGAAGTCATGCTTGGAATGTGTTAAATAGAAAACTGAAGGTGAAAAATTCTATTTCAGGAAGTTTCTAAATTAACAGCCAAGTAGGAGATGGCCTGACTGGCAAATAGAATACTATTGATCATATCAAAGAAAAGAAAGAAAAGAAAAAGTAAAGACACTTCAAAATGCAGCCAGAAATTTATGTTCACTTTTAAATTAACTACCAGAGGGGATTACATTTTTCCTGTTACCTATGGAAGGACAAAAAAGTAACCTCTGAGATGTAGATAAATTAGTGTACCTAAATATAGTGCAACACACTATAACTATTAAGTTATGGATCACAGTGTAAGGCAGAGGAGCTCAAATTACCTTTACATGACCTGGTTGAGGGAAGGGAAGAAGCTCAGCTGCAGCAACCTGGGGCACAGGGCAAGTGACCATGGACACAGGCCCACCTAGCAAACAGCAGTTGCCCCAGATGTGTGTGACTGCCTCTGCCAGAAGTTCTCACATCTATAATCCAGGGTGAAGTGCTTGTTCCCTAATTGTCTTTTCAAAAAGTCAGCTGGTCAGATTGAACAGCTGACAGGCAGTTTTACGTAGAACAAATAAATCAATAAACTACATGACAAGCAAAAATCAATGAAGAACCCATTTGATAAATACAGCTAACCCTTTAAATATTGCTTGTGAAGCTAAACAAAGCACAGATAAAGTCTCCACATCCCATCCTTTATACCGGCATATAAACCTGAAATTTAAGATTTATCTTAAATAGAAAATTGTCTAGACTACCAAATTTTATCCTTACTTAAAATGAATTAACTAAAATGATGCTAGATGGACAGATTTTAATGCAAAATGAATCTTGAAAATTATTAGACATAATATGCTTTGTCTACACTTTAAACCAGTGAACCGTGTCCAGAAAAAAAAAACAAAACAAAAAAACAATACTTTTCTGTACATTAAAGGATGTTTTAATGTATGTTAATAACAATTTATAAATGACCATATTAAAATTCAATTTTTTTCTAGGGTGAATGAATACATAAATGATGCCTATAATTTTCCTATTAGCTTGGTATCCTTTGAAAACTTTGACAAAATTCTTTAAGACAACACAATTATCGTGTATCATAATTACAATGAACATAAGTCACTGGCTTCCACCAATGAAAATATTATGGGAGTACATTAAAAGATTGATAAAAGGGTTGTGAATATAATGTGTATTTAGCTATTTTAAGCAAAATTACTTAGATTTACTTTTGCTGGGTAGTACCTTTTAATAGGAGATTTTTTCCTCCCTCTGAAAAGTTAAATGAAAGTGAAACCTCTCTTCTCTCTATACTTTGGTTTGGTTTATTTACATTCATTTCCTGAGATGAAACTTGAATTTGCAACATCTTATGGCTGAATCCAATACTGTACAGCTCTTGACTTTGGCGGGTTTACACACAGAAAGATTGAAGGACTGAGATGTACTTAGTTTCTTTGACTTGCCTGTTACTAGAACTATCAGTTTTACTGACAATATAGAACAGTGAACAATCACTTTGATGCTTACTGCATTTATCTTCCTTTGGAAGTTATTTGAAGGCCAAAACCTCTAAAGAGTTGTATTCACTCATACTCATTCTACTAATGCCCTGCAGAGAGGCAGCTAATGCCCTGCAGAGAGGCAACAGGGAAAGTGGTACCTCTCAGGCTGTTTTCAGTCAGAAACAGATGGAAAAATTGTGACTGTGATGCAGAACATATTAAACTGTGGATTTATTACTTTGAGCATGTTTTCCCCCAAGTTTATCCAGCTGATTTGATTGTTTCATCTAGTATTTATGTCTTATCCTTCAGACTAAAAGCTTTTAAGGACACAGACTTTCTCATCAATTAAATTCATGCAGTGTCTAGCACACTGAGACCCAGACTTGTTTTTAAGTGGTAACAAAATACAAATGAATGGTAAATACAGATAATAATTTATCAGTAGTGATCAAAGGCTGTCCTAACATGCATGCATGTATACAAGTGAAACTTGAGTGAGCTCTAAATTAGCCCCATGTTCACTTTCTGATATGTCTGCTGACATGCCCAGTGTTTATTTTTGAGTATATCTCCATGATCTTTTGCAAACCAACACAAACAAGCATTGCCTGACTCCGAGTGAGTCAGGTGCAAGCATGCACTGACATGGAAGACACATAGATGGGGATCTGGCCCACAACCTACCTGTTTGGACAGACATCATGTCAGCTGCCTCCAAAAGAAGTAGAGGGAAACTCTTGACCTTCTTTGAGGCAAAGTAGTCACTGCCCTTTCTTGGTTTTGAGAGGGCTTGCTTGTACTTGATAAGATCAGGCACGCTGTCTGAAGGGAGGTTGCATCTTTCCTACTGGAACTACAGACGGGAAAAGGCAACAGTGAGTGCTGCTTAGTCTCACATAGAGTCTAAGGAGACTGCAGTGAGCAGCAAGACAGACCTCAGACTTGACAGAAAGTGCTTCCTAGGGACCAGAGCAGAAGTTATGTTCCTTAGAAAGTCACTGAGGGACCGAGAGCAAGGACCGACCTTCGAGATCACAGCTGGCAGAAGGGGAGGGGTGTACAAACCTTGTAGCTTTTGCTTTCTTCCCTAATTTCAATTTTCTCTATTTCAAAGATGCATGTCTAGTTTCAGAATGGATTTCCCATTCCCATTTTAGCCAAATAAAACTTTGATTTTAAAAGTTTTTAGGTCCTTGTGGAGAAATTTGAGCACCTCTAAATCAAGCTTTATTAGCCTACTAGAAAATATATAAAAGAATTACTAGAACTATTTGAAATATATAAATAACAAGACGTCAAATGTTGTAGGACAGATTTCCTACAGAGAAGACCAGAACCTTCAAAAACACATAGAACTGGTCAAATCTGCACTCTGTTTTGCACCTTAAATATTATCAGGACTGTGGTTTGCACTTGCTTGGCTGAAGAAATACAAGCTTGCTCATGTGCACTCTGGCAGTGTGAAATGGTCTAAGAATGAACAGAGAAACTATTGTTTTCCCCTTGACTTAGAACATAAGTAATTAGTAATAATATAAATATTTTAAAAGGGCAAGAACCTGCATGAGACTGTTAGTAAAATAACCCATCTTTTCCTTGCTTGAACACACATTTTAAAGGACAGTGATTTTTCTTCATCTCTCTGTAGAAAGTCCTATTTGTACTGTTTGATGTCATATTCTTATGATTGATATTAATTTTATATGGCTAGGGGGAAAAAAAATCTTATGTCTGTGTAGTCAAGATAAATATCTCCTGCCATTTTATAAAATGTCCTACAGTTTGTGCTCATGCTGTTTTGTGGAAGAGCACACTGCTTTACCACAGTCCTTTCATCACCATGTGTCTCTGAATTTCCATTCACACTTTACGCACACACCACCTTTGTTGCATGTTTGAGAGGAAGCTGAGAACTGAAAAGCACTTTAATAAAATGATAGCAGGGTTACTGAGCAAATGTATGGATTGTGTCATTTGCCCTTTGGAGCGATGGCTATGAATGAAGAAGGGGAAATAGAGCTTGGCCTTCCTCAGATGCCAATATGGATATTGGCCTGGAATTTGCAAGATTCAGTGCTTTTGACCCAGGAGCTCATGAGCTGAAAACAGAGCCAGACAGAGAGGGAGGAGCTGGAAAAACACACTGAGCTAAGTGGTAAGGATGGTAAATAGATTATACACATGAAATAAATATAGCCATTGTCTCCTCTTTCCTTACAATGCAACTTTAGCAATACAAGTTTTAGTTTATGCCTTTTCTTTCTCACATATAAAAAGTAAGAAATCAAGGTGTTCTCAGAATTTCAGAATGAACTTGATATAGTTGTCTGATACAGGCACGAGGCATGGTTCTCCTGTAGATTGGAAAGAGAAAAACTAAGTGGACTGAAGAAGTACTTCCCCAGGCTGCCTGTGTGATACTGTGAATAGTATTTGCAAATCACTGTTAAAAACAGAGGGACATTCTATATATCAGGAGACCCAGAACTGAGAATTGAAGATTATGTAGCTAGTAAACTCCTACTGGATTTCTGTGAACTAAAATCTAATTTTGGAAGGTCAGGAGGGACAATCTTGCATAAGAAGTGCAGCACAAATCTACTTCTTTTTTCTCTTAGTGAGAAGCCAAGACCAGCTATGTCTGTGCAACCTGGAAAACCTCTGTGGAAGTGTAGCACTGAAACAAAACTGGCCCCTGCAGTTCTGATATGCCTGCTAAATGGAAAACATGAAAAAAAAGATCAACACAGAAGCTTCCAGAGTCATTATACCTCTCGCATATCTCTTTTTGCTCTAGCTTCCTCTAAATAAAGGTTTTGTTTCTCAGACAGTCATAGCTCAGTTCCTCTGTACACATGTATTATACTCCATGCTTCAGTCACATGATCAACAGAAATTTAAATATAGCGTTACTATTATTATCTGGATTATTTTAGCTACTATAAATTTGGGTTGAAATATAGTGAATAAAATAACAAGAAACTGTTTGTTTTTTCCTGAGGTCTTTAAATAATCAGAGCTTGCAAATTATGGGAAGGGACTCTGAAAAATGGGTATTTTGCTGAAGCCCATACGGTAGGACAGTGTGTAAGCCAAGAGCAGAACCAGATCGCTTTAAACCTAGTGCTCTCTTACAGGAAATCAGACTTCCTCTCAGTATATTGTGAATGATTTAAAAGAAAATTCTTTTTATCCAAGTCTAGGGTCTTACACCCTGCTATTTATCAAGCATATGAGCACCATGAGCTCTGTTGTTTTACTTGCCACTCTTCCTCATCTTTTTTTTTCCCCTCATTGCCAATCAACACCTAGCTGGAAAATTGATTTGCAATAATAGACAAAGTGGCAACTTTTCTGGGGCCTTTGAAAAATTAGGTATGTGTAAGATTACTTACAGATTACTTACATAAACTGCTTTGAGCAGTAGAGAAATGAAGTTCTGTTCTTAGGTACATGTATTTTCTTGTAGCATTTGCACTTACAAAGCAGCCAAAAAGAAAAGGAATCTGTTGTATATCAGGCAATTTTCAAATATAGGGCTGTGTTGCTACTTATTCCATAGACTCCATCAGTTTTAAAATTTCCATTATTTCTATTCAATAGAATCTCACAGAATTTTCTACAAGATGGCATGTAATAAAAATTACATTATAATTACATTATTTGTGGTTTCTTTTATGTTCCTGTGGCTCAGAAATAGCTTAGCATTTCTTTACTTCACATCTTCCAGAAATGGCCACTATAGCAAGTGAATCATGGGAAATATTAGTAAATATGCCTGAATGAAAAAACTTGATGGAATACTAGCAACAGCACTTCAAAGAATGATGCTAAATCCAACCTGAAAAAAGACCTCCTGGGTGATGACCCTTATCGGTCTGTTTCCCACCAGAATTCCCCAAACCTTCAAATAGGAATGTTTCCTGTAGCTACAGCTGAGCTTAGAGTCAGGTTCTAATAAAGGATTCAGCTACTCCCATGTAAGAGAAGATTTTCTGGCCCGGACCTCAGGTCAAGCTCCAGAGCCAAACAAATTTATTCCCTCCTTATGTGCAGCCTTTCTCCTGCTCCAAACACAAATGGTTTTTGCAGTCCTGTGATCCACTAGCCAGATGCACCTGATCAGTAGCATCTTGAAGGAGGGCAAGGAGGTGTTTGGAGCTATGCTGGTGGCTTTCCAGCTGCACAGGGTCCCTTCACCAAGTGAAACAGCTTATAGCAGAGTGGATAGTGTCTCATGATTTAGTAAAGAGGAAAGTCAAGGGGTATAGGCTATAATGAAGAAATCTGTATTAAAAAGTGCTGATTTATCACATCCTGATGTTTGCTTGGGATTTACATGTTGACATAATGTGGAGAGAGATGTTGCTGTCTTTTGTTATTTGTAATGGAAATTACCTTGTAAAAAGAGATGTTCTAACCAGGGTTTTAGTTATACCAAGGGAGAGTGGATTATTTTTCTCTCAGTCTTATGTGTCTGCAGATTGTAATTAGAAGGAAAATATCTTCAAACAAAATCTGAAAACTGTGGATTCTAAATTTTCTTTAAAAAGGGAAATACACAAATAACAAAATACAAACTGAAGAAAAGTAAATAAAAGTGTCATTGTCTTGTACTGATCAAAACAATACTCTTCCTTGACTCAAAATGTGGCTTCCTCTAGGCTTATTCTAATGTTCAGGTCAGTGCAAGTTCTGACAGTCACATAAGGAAGCTGAACAAGGTGGGAGTAGTGAACGAAGAGAAGGATGACTTTAACTGTTAAACAGAGATAACACCAGCATAATTATTGAACCTCACAGAGGAAAAAATATTAAATAGTGATAGCTGAATATTCAGATGAATTCAACTATAAAGTAGTTTTAACAGTTCAAAAAATAGCCTGTAGTCATATACACATATTAAAATAGGCCTCTTTAACCTGTCAGCAAGATTCTGAAATCTCTAGCTAGCTGATCAGATAAAACACTGCTTTACTGAGGGATTCCTCAGTTCCTGTGAACTTGCCATTTTTTTTTCAACCACTTGTGTTGTTCCACAAGCTCTGGTCTAAATTAAAAAGTTATTTTAAAATAGTGTGGCATTACCTTCCTCTTAAACAGGAAGCTGTAGCAAGTCACTGCACTGAAAGAGAAATATGAGTGGTAGGGGATGAACCTAAGTTCATGACCAACGGACTGCAAGGGCATGAAGTTGTTAGTATCATTGTTTCTGACAAAATTGCTGTCTCACACCTAGGTTTTTCAACATTAAATCAAAATGATACTGAAATGATAATACTGTCTATAAAGATAAATTTGGGTTGTGTTCATTCCTTTCTGTTATCAATTTTTACTTTCAGAACACAGTTCCAAAACCAGTTGACCTCAAATTAGTATTTCCCTCTGCCTTTCTTACTGTAGTTATTAGGGTATATGGTATAAATCTCAGCTGCGGCAATGAGAAATAGATTCTTTGGAATGTGTCAGGCTATTCTCTGAAATCAGTGTTGGCTTACGCATTTCTGCACCTCTTCAAGTAACTATTTAGTAGTTTGGCTTTGTATTTTTTGGCATGGTCAGTATCAATTCATGTTTCTTTGTTTTAGTAATAAGATGCTACTGGGACATTAAATGTTCTAGAAATTACATAGCTAAGCCATCTGTAATACCTGGAATACAGAAACTATAAAATCAGTTTGATCTGACAATGTACAGTGAAATATTCCCTTATTTACATTTTCAGCAGAGGTATGTAGAATAGATTATGCTTTGGACAATAAAACCTTTGGCTCCAATTCTCATACCTAGACTGAATTGCTATGTGATTGTTGACAACTCACACTTGCTTTGTGGGAACAGTGAAATTAAGATGTTCTGAAAATTGCTGTGACTCAAAAACCATAAAACTCTGTAGAAACGCTTAACAACACATTTCATGATTATCTAAATTTTCTTTAAAATGCTTGACAGCCATATATCTAGCATAAATGAGAATGATTTGCCTGTTTAATATGCAAGAAAGTGTGTACCTTGTTACTTATTTTACCTGCTCTTTGATCTTTCAGAGCCATAACTGCTTCTACTTTTGACTGATTACTTCACTTGTTTCTACTGCATCTCTCACACAGAAGTGTATAATAAGCAATAGTATAGGTTTTGTAATCCTACATTGAAAGGAAAGATTGGAAATAATAGTGCCCATGCCAGAGATATATAAATGAATTTGAAGGCAATATATTTCAGTGTAAAAGGGTGTTTTATTTGATGTGGAATCTTACTCATCTTATTCAGGTATATGTTAAAGCCCCCAAACCTATGGCTTTCTGGGCCTAGTCCTTAATCACCTTGCAACATCTTGCTAGTTTGAAGAGCTCTTAAACTGAGCATGAGTTACATTTGCTCACTTAAGACCCTCTAACACCAAATATGAACGGAATAAGGCCCTATTAATTTGATATTTCACATGTACATGAAACTCATAAAAATATAATTAATTATTTTTTTAGCCAGTATAAAACTCATAATCCTTTCATTTTATGATCTGCTGATTATAGCTCTGTGACTTCTTTACTTTAGTTTATCTTCAAGGCAAAGTTTATATTACGAGGAAAAAAAATCCACTGTTCCAGGTTCACGAGCTCAAAGCAAAACTTAATTAAAGTTGAATGAAGACTTATAAAGAAAATATGTCAAACAAAACTAAAGAAAAAAACCTATGTTATTTCTTAATTATCCTTTGAGGTTTCTCTTCAATTGTTTTCCTTCACTTCTAAGCAAAACTACTCAGAGTGAGTACTGGCAAGTTGTAAATGAGCTAGAAGTGGCACATGTTAGGTTGTTTATTGATGTTTGTTTTTCATATTTACTATCATCATCTTGGTGGGGAAATCTCTCCGAGTAATAAAAGGGGTGCATGCATCTGTGTGTGTATGAACACGTGCACAAAGAGAGGAACAGACCACAACAGCAGACTCACCACTGCAGGTAGGTGAGTCACAATTGCTCCGCTCATTCTTGGTATGATTGCCTGCAGGTATCATGCCGTGGGTAACTGTGGACATGCTGATGTTCACACAGACCATTGTGCTGCTCTGAATCATGGTGCAATATGCAAATCAGCGTAAAGTCATGAGGAAGAAAAGTGTGCTGCTTCTCCAATCCAAGGATGCATGTTTTGTGCGTGTAAAAGTTCTCTACTGCAAGTTTTACTTTATTTATTTACTTTATTCATTATTTTTACATGTTATATCCTTCTCCCTCCAATGAAGACTAATTAATGGAATTCTGCTAAGTAGCAGCAATAATAACAAGGAGGATAGCATATTCATAATTTCCTTTAGATTGCTCTTCAGTTCTTGAAATACTTTGAAGTAGATGTCTAAAGAATATATTTCTTGAAATTCTGTTACTAATGGAAAACTTTGTAGTACCCTGTCCCTGTGTGTATGTAGTAACTGTATAGCTGGTTAGTATCTTTAGTGTCTTAACACGTTTCTTAAAAGGGAAAGTTAAAAAGCAGAATTTCTGTACTGTTAAACCAGTGCTAAAACTTCAGGATGACATGGTATTTTTTTCTAGACCCCAGATCTCTCCCTCTCTTTAACCCCTTTAAACCTGCAAATTTAATTCTAGTAACATTTTGGGCATTGTTTCTCAACACACATTTAGTATCCTGTAGTTAGCAGAAAATACTGTAAGTAAGCATTTTGATTTGAACTTTTACTAAATTTCAGTCCAAGTTAGAGAAGAGGTTGAATATCAGGATAGGTCTTTGAAAAACAAATTGTGTAATAAGCAGAGAAAAGAGACTGAAAAACAGGAGGATGAGATAGGAGGAACAAGCATCCATCTGGTTTTCTGCTGGCACTAATGGAGCTGTATCAGAAACCAGTTTACTCTTGCTACCAAAATGCACAGCATCAGCCAAACATAAACAAACTTTTAGTTATGGAAAGGAGGAGCAAATGGCTAAACTGAATTAATCAGCTGGGAGGGAAAAAAAAAAGAAGACAAAAAGCTCTTTCAGCCATGCTAAGACATGCAGAGCAACATGTGATGTTGCCCTGAACTTTGAACATAATGAAATATTCCAAATGAGATGTTAAAGCAGAAACGAAAGAAACAGTCCAAAGCTAAATGAAATATTAATTTAGATGCACTCTGAGATTTTTCATGAAAGTTTAAAATTACTAGACTTGATGTGAAGTATTTAATTAAATTATAGCTTTAATGAAATATATGTTTTAGCTGACAAATTTCAGTAAGTATTGAGTCCACATTATTGCTTTTATATTTTGCTGATGGTTCTTCTCCTTTCTCTTTAGAAGACACTCTTTCTCTCCATGCTCATAAATATCTGAAAATGTATTGTATTTTGCCACCTCCATTATAGCAGTGATCGTCTGGTAATGAATTCAATTATCTTCACTTCTTGTTGTTATCTGCATGCACAGCCATGACATAGGGGTTTTTCTATGCCTCTGCATGTGTTTGAATATCAGTGGGTTTTGGAGGGGAAGAATATACATAATCGGACTTAAATTTTTACTGCCTTTTGGCCAACAAACACTTTCCAATTAATATTTTTTATTCTGTTTTCAGGCTTAATTAGGCCTGATACAAAATAATTTGTAGCTGTTAATGAAGTGTAAGCTTCCCTGATTGTGCAATGCACTTGTCTGCTTGTGGATTGATATTTAAAGAAACATTGTTTTGTGAAAATTTCTGAGTATCTAGAATTCTCAAACCAATTTTTTAGTGCATATCTTTTGACTGCAGGTGTCCTTGTCATGAGGAAACTACAGCTGTGTGTTTGAAATCATCTAAACCAAGAATCGGTTCCTTTCTGGAGTGCACAGGAAAGAAATTATTTTTCACAGTAATTTTCAAGGTTTCAAGCTTGGGTTTTGCTCTGTATTAGCACGACCCAAATCTTCCGAACTTTTAATATGAGAGCATTCAAATTTATTTCCCATATTTTACAATGCAAGAGCATAAATCTAAAGCTAGGTTATGTTTTAAAAGTCATTGTGTCATGTTTAGATGGGTTGGGAGCAGAATTATAGAAGTTCCATTGTGTTCCACATGGCATAAGCAAATAGGTGCCCTTGTCCCAGTGATTTGCAGTCTGAAAAACTGAGAGATGAGTGGTTGAGTTTTAGGCTCATTACGTGACTATATTACAACTTTCACAAATATATATTGGCTTACAATTTACAGCAATAAAAAGAATTGTAGAATTCAAAAGTTTGTTAAATGGAAAGTTGATTTTCACTAAAGACTAATGTTTAAAGGTTTTTTTAGATACCAGTTACCTCTTTTTCTTTTAAGTGGGTTTACTAATTGGTACTGCTGCTCTGGATATGGCTATAAGTACCAGACTATGGGAAAAGGAGGCAAAGGAAAGGAAGATCCTGAATAGCTGTCAGTCTGGTAATCACTCTGGGGTGCCAAAGATGTGAACTTTACAGAAACACAGGAATTGCTTAATTATCTAGGCTATGACCAAAACACTTATGAATTTTCCCACCCTAAACTGATCACTGTTTGGTGAGCCTGTGGTGAGCAGATTTAGGTGAGGAAGGTGACTACCTTCCTTGGTACCAGGAGGGGGACCTTGTACTTGTTATCATGACACTGCAGAATGGGTGTACCCCGCCAGAGCTCTTGTCCAGGATCTTGAACCTGACAGCTGAAAATGAAATTCGGGACCTCCCTTCCAGTTATCTTATGTCTGAAGGATGATGTATCCAATTTGTTGGCGCTTTTCTACTCCTCCAATGTTGTCACTCAAAAAAGAGAATAAGACTGGGATCTAAGTAGTAACTGGTTCATTGCAGAGTAAATGTGGAATCATCAGGGAGACAACATCTTTTGCCCAGTGTCCGTGATTCTAAGGTCTGCCTGTCTTGTTGTGGACTGCCTTCCTATATCCTACAGAGTTGTAGCCATGAGACAATCCCTCAGGGTCCATTTTTTCAGCACACACAGAAGTGGTAGTAGGTTTTTCCATTTCATAACACAATGGTCAACTTACTGACAAATAAGAGAGAAGAAAAAAAAAATGACTGAATTACATATTAGGAAAATATAGGATATTTATGTTGACATATAAAATGTGTCCTGCTCCCCACACCCTGAATGCTGAATTTCTCATTGAAATTAATTTTCATAATAAAACCAAGTTCAGAAGTGGTCAGAAACCTGTGCCCGTTATAAAAAATATATGCATCTACTTTTAGCTTATTGGTCAATTCAGTCATTTAAACAAGTGGTTGAGTAATATTTTCATTTTACTCTCATCACTGTTTTATCTGAGATGTCACAAATTCCTTATGGGATAAGAGTGGAAGTAGTCTCTATGCTATCATTCTAAAATGATATATCAGACAAAAAAATTGTTTCTCAGATAATACAGCAAGGAATGTGCAGTATCAAAAAAAGGATATATTTTCTCATACACAGAAATGGTTCAAAGATAAAAAGTAATCTGTGTTCATATATTAGAGAATCTAAGTGTACTTTACTAAAGTGAAAGGAAAGCGATTTTAAAGTATCTCCATAATTCAAAGGCATGGCTCCATTTCAAATTGATAAAAATCATACTTTGAAGTAACTTACATGCTTTTGAAAATCATAGCCAGAACCTGTTGTCAGGAGAACAGGATTATATCCTAAGGGAAATGATTATAATCTATATGGCAAAACATGCCAGGGGAATATACAACTTTGCTGCTTGTTTCAGACAACTTTATTTCAGATTTCATTTGGCACTGATCCTCACCCCCAGTAGCTTTCAGGAAGACTTTCTTCTACTCCACAGGAAAAGAAATAAGTGAATAATAAAACAATAAATGGTAAAGTTTATACTTAATCTAACAAGATGCAGAAAGTAAATAATTTCTGCATATTTGCAAGTTATGACAGCACTTTAAATCTGAGTTTTGTGTAGCCAGAGGACAACATTTTTGACTCACAACTGGGAAGCTGGCAGGATACCATTCTCCTGATTATATACAACAGACATAATGTTGTCCAATATATGCCCTAGAAACTGACATTAGCTGCTCAATTAAGCCAGGCAAATAAAAGAAGCAAATATATCAATTAAGTAGATTTTCCTCACGCTGTTTTGCCATCACTCTACTTTGACCTGTTTTTAGGTCATACAAGAGTGCACTCACACTAACTGGAAGTGTTTCTACCATGTAGAATAAGTGAGGCACTACTTTCTTCTGATGCCCATTTTAGGAGTCACAGTCTCTCCAGGATCCCTCTAGTTATGGGTAGAAAGATGCTCGTCCAGAGGAAGACACAGAGTTACGAATTCGATGCCAACCTTGGACTAACTCTCTCCATTGATCACGCTATTAGCCCCGACTGATCTCCTGACCATCGAATGTCACCACGTGATTCCTGCAGCAAATCCATATTGTGCTTAGCGACAGCACCTTGTCAGTCCTAGTCTTCACACACAAGCAACTTAGAGAGTTGAGTGTTGGTGGACTGGACAGATGGATATGCATCTGTGTCTCCCTCTCTCCCTCTGTGATATATGATTTATCTATAGGTGAGTGTACGTATGTATACACAAACACATATATATGCAAACGCATATATACAGGTGTACACATGTGAACAGTTTATGTATGTATTTTTATGTATAGAGAATATATGTCAGATCCAGTAATAATATATATACAATTTTTAAAGTATAATCTGATAAGAACACCTGCCAGACAACAAGAGGTAACTTTTGAAGCTGTTTTCATGTTAGTCCATCATTTGTAGGATGACCGACCTGATCACTGTCAGACTTGCAGTTAAGAAGCAAGTGGTATGATGATGAGTAATATAATCACTATCCATTTAAGTAGCCCAAATGTAGTCATACTTTTTCTTTTACTCATCACAAACCAAAGTCTGTTTGCTAAATTAAAACACTACATGCTACATTACTCATTTGTTTTCAATGAACTTGAATTTGAGCCACAAGCGTTTTACTTTATACAGAAGCATTTCACAACAATATTTATTTATTCAAAGACTTAATTTCATCACATACAGTTAATAATTTTCAAGGATATTACATTTTAAAATGAATTTGCAGAATGATAACCTTTCTTTTGTATGTACTCTCAGGATTTTTTTACCAGCCTATCACATTATGAATTCAGATCTATTAAGTTTCCTTTTATTTTTCCTTTTACCTGATAATCTGTGCAAAAAATATAGCTAAATATTTCACATCAGGCATTCTGCATGTAATAGTTATCATCCTTTGGCTGGTATGAGGTAGTAAAAGCTCTCTCTTTTTTCTTCCTAGAACACAAGCTGTCTGAGTTTCAGTTTCACAGTGATGCATCCAAACTCATTTACACAATTTTTCCAAGGGACTTAATAGATTATGTTTACAGGAATTCGGTGATTTATAAACCTTCTATTTCTCACATCAAAGGAGATGACATAGAAATAATTACAGTGTTTTAGCTCAGATATAAGAGAGAAAATTCTGAAGAAAAAACCAAACATAAAATCTGCTAAACCACTGTAAAGAGAAAATAAGAACATCTGGGTTTCTTTTTTTTTCCATAAACTTTCTAAACAAGCAAATCTAAAATGGCTGAAATCACCTTTCCCTCCTCTAACCCTATTTTAGTTTTCAACTGAAAATGTCAAGCCCTCAAGTATGTACTGTAACTCTAGCCAAAATCAAATTGCATAAACTAATGAGCTGGCCTAGTGAATTTATACAACAGATAATTTTCTCTTTTAAATACAAGGTTAAATTCTCAAATACACAAATATTCTACTGGTACAGAAAGTAATTAGACTAAAATAATGAGAGATTCAAATTATCTCAGATTTTTAAATTTTTGGTTTTAAATTTTTGTTTTCAACAATTGTCTTTTTTTATATATTAAATGTCAGTAATCTTGTTTCTTAAAGTAAGTAACAGAGATAATGAAAATAATTAGCGAAATTCCAATGACTGGAAGATTGTGTGTGAAAATCCCCAAAATGAGCACATAATTTCTACTGATGAATAAAAATTGAAACATGGCACATTACACTTACACAAGAGTGAGAATATGTGTACATGTATATTTGAAGAACCAGACATGCTCAACTACGTCACCTCTTCAGCATAGTCCACTCTTGGCTCTTCCACTAAATGCTGAACCGAGCCCTGGGTGCTGCTGCTTCTCCATAGCCATCATCTGTGCTGATTCTCCAGTGAGTGCTATACTCATTATGCATAGATGAATCTGGTTGCCAAAATGACACAACACTCAAGCTGCCATCATGAAGTATGTAGCAAACCTCATCCTCATACCCTCTGGCATATTAGTGAGCTTATTTGTTTAGCAAGAAGCTGTGATCACTATTCATTTTTTTCCAGCTTTTGACAAATTTATGAAAATCTTTTGGAAATACATAATACTCTGTAAAACAGCTGGAAAAATATTCAGTTTAATTTAGTAGTATTTATCAGTTCTATTGGATAAACATGGCTGTAACTCTCTGCCCCCAGTCTGAATAAGTTCCCACAATTAAAGAATAAAGCTTGGTTGTATGTAATCTGTTTACTTTTACAGGTAAAAGGAATATTATTTGCATGCTTTTTCACTGGGATCCCTTAGGAAATCAGTAATATATTTTCTTTTTTTATAACAGAATCCATCCTTTTTATTGATTAAACAACGGCATCAACACTACGAAGTAGACAAGGCTTGTTTTGCAGGGTGTCATGGCCCCCATTTGTCATGTCCACGAAAGACCATTGCATTTTAAAGATAAGAGACCAGGAAAACCAGTTTTCTAACTGGTGCTTTCATGTGAATCCAGCATTAATTGTCTCTTTGTACATATTCACAATAGATTCATTACTTCGGACATACTATTTTTGTGAACAAAACACGTATTTATAAAGATGTTCTCTGTCTACATATAATCATATACTTCACCTGAACAAAGATATCAAGTTTGCCAAACTTTCTCAACTTGTAACTGCACCTTGAAACGTTGGTTCTGTGTACTGACTTCCTTAGAGATTTTAGCTTAAAGGAAGTCTGATGTGCTCACTGGCATCATGACTGTATGCCCCGAGGCACACATCGCTGGGGTGCACATTCCTGCCTACTTCTCTTACTCTGGGGAGTTATTTCTTGCTAGTTCATACCTGCAGAAAAGTAAAGCTTTTGTTCACATGTACTTACACATTGTCAAGGATAGGGAGACTTTAATTGTTACTTATGATGGAAACTTGCCATTGACTTCACTAAGTACTGGATCAATCCCTGCTCCCATAGCCCTGAACCATGTAAGACAGGCAATATCATAAGAAAAGCACATTTACAGAGAATTAAACTCACAGGTCAGTGATTTCAGTTCAACAGTATGACACCCCATACTGCTCTCAGATATATAGTAGCATCCAGGCTAAACCGACTGCTCTAGGAAAAAGAACCAACCCAACAAGACCTCCACAAATTTCAAACCCTGATCTTGCATACCAGCACCTACAAATTGCACTAGCACCTTTGCAAATTGCTTTTAAGGTTTGCTTTTGAGTCACAAGCCCTGTATAGCCAAATATCTCTAATTTTGAAACTTTAAACTGAATTGTTAGCCTGACTCTTCGAAGTCTAGGTATAATTTCATAGAAAAGTGTCACCAAATATAAAGTCCTTGATATGTAATTTATCTAGCAGCAAAGGGGAACCAAATCAGAGTGCTCTATAAAGAACTCATCCTACAAGAATATTAGTGTAAATATTGCATATTTTAATTTCTGTATACAGAAAATAGTGTTTATTGTATTTTCAAGCAAACTCTAGTTAATGATTTCTAGCATTTGTAAATATATATTCAGAAATATGTAATTTGAGGAAGTTTTATGAATCATAGTAGTGTTTATATAATATTCATATTAATACATAGAATGCAAAATATTATGTAGAATCCAAAGTAGTCTACGCAGCCAATTTTTCTACAGCCTGTTATTTTTAAACCATCATTTTTACATAGTCAATAGTAAATGATGTCATTCTAACCTCACCATTTTTTTAATCCTTCCTCTTCATAAATTCTTATAATATGGATTTAGTCAAAGTGTACAACTAGTTAGTTTGAATCTCAAGCTTATGCCAAAATATTTGTCATAGTGAGACTAATTTAAGGACTTGGGATCTCAAAGCTGTAACTATGTAAGGTGCATGGGTGAGGGATGGAATTTTTTCAGCTGCTTCAAAGTTAGGTGTCTGGATTAAGCTAAACTTTTGTCTTCCTTTCAGCTGCTGGACAGAACAGGTATCCACAGGGCAGTTTACCCCATCCCACCAGAGGAATGTAACAATAATGTTGGGATGGCTGACACTGTGTTAGAAAAATCCTTCCTTTGAAGTAATCATGATATACCTGCATATGATGCATTTCCTATAACAAAAAAACCCCAAACAACTGAAGAAAGCATCTGATTTTCAAAAGTGAGCTAGTGTTTGATGTTTGAAGGAATTATTGATTTTTCTAGTCCAAACTAGATCTTAAAGGCACCATTGCAAACTAGAATTTGTTTTAAATTTCACAAATTATAATGAACACTTAGCGAAATATATAATTTAAGAAAAAAATACTGGATATTATTAATTCTAATTCACAAAACTGAAAAAAATAGCTACTAAAATCAGCAGTTTTTTAAAACACAACCTATTTTCCAATGTTATAACTTGTACTCACGTTATTAGTTAAAACAAATGCATCTCTTACTATGAAAAATAATTTTCCAATATGTTACCGATTCTGTTCTCCCTTGTGATAGCATGATGTTAACCTTTTTATTAAAGAAATAAAGTACTATCTCATAAAGGAATAAAGTACTAAAGCATAAAATAGGCTTTTAAAACTGCATGCAAACAGCCTTAACTTGTATGTATAGCTGTGGTAACTGGCTTTCTTCACAGAAAAATGAGTGATTGAGTAGTTTTACGGTTTTCCCCACTAAAAAACACTTCTAAATTAATCACTGTTACTGTTTAATAGTCTTTAGAGAGTAACTTCTTGCTAACAAAGCAGTTAAAACAAATAGATAAAATACAAAATCCAGATCCTTTATATGTCCACTTAACTCTCCAGCAGTTTAGAGAGAAAAAGTGTTGTCTTAATTAAAAACTTTATTTTCAGTATTGTTCTTGTAGGCCATTGGGAATACTAAAATAAAATGATCAAAACCAACTTTTTGATAAATAAACTGATTTTGACATTATTTACGCCAAAACCTTTGATTAATTAGTATAATTTAAATCAGTACTTTATTAGTTGTGGTCCTACAACAGCCACTGTGATTAACATATGTGAAACACGGAAACTGAAAGACAAAAAGGTTAAAATGCTTGTTCAAAAGATACACAGAAAAGTGATTAAGCCAATAGTAATACAGAAGGGGTAAAAGATTTTTTTTTTTTTTTAATAGCACCATTTAGAAGGTGAGAAGGATTGGGAATTTGCTGGAATCTGCAAAGTAGCTTTGCAGATCAGTAGCAGCAATGTATCCTCATTTCTACCAAAATAAGAGAGGGTGGCATAGATAGGAGGAGGGAAGCTTGTCTCAGTAGTAAAATTTCAAGAAGAGGAGAGACAATCAGGAACCAGATGAAAAGCAAAGAAAGGATGATACATAGGAAACATGAGAATGTCTACAAGGCAGAATGATCCTTAGACAGGAATAGAACAGATGGAAGAGAGTCTGATATTCACTACAACATCAAAAGAGTCAGGTCTTTGTGGTTAGGAATTAAGAATAAAGAGGTCTGCCCATTCAGCAGATTCAGACACAATAAAGATTTAAGATACTGACTGTGGACTGAAAAGGACTCAAACACAGAAAAAACAGTGACTGCTCTTCATGTCCGGCCAAACAACTTCCTGAGTTCCACTGGAAACCATGAATAAATAACAGACATGGGCAAAATTCATAAAAGTGGGAATTCAGTGAACACAAGAGTACTGCTAGTCCGGCAGTTCTCATAGCAGGAATCTGACTGCCAATGTTTTAGGACTTCTGAGCGAGACAGCAAAGATTCGCTTTGATTATTGAAATTGGTATTTGGGGTTATAAACCCTTCCAAAGTGGAGCCTGTAGGCAGCAGTTTTTGGAAATCCAGATCTAGATAATGAGGTTGAACAGAAGATTTAAGGGAGATGTCTGACTTCTGGGAGGTATTTGCAGGAAAAGGACTCTTTTCAACAGATGGAGTTGATTCTAAGAACGCAAGTGAGCTCAGGTATCCAAGTTCAAAGCTGGCCCCTCAGTTTTTTCTTTTTTTTTCTTAATTCTGAGAGGCTCAGATAATCCGTCTACTTACATTTAGTAAAGAAGAAGAGAAAAACTGATAAATGAAGTGGTAAAAGATACAGAAAATGAAGACTAGTATTCTAGGAGAAAGAAAATACGAACAGTGATGAGAGCAACAAGAGCAGAAGTCAAGGATATAAGACAGAGGAAGATTGCCTAATTCAGCTAGGAAATTGGATGAACTCAAGAGAAAATAACTAATGTCTCTTTACATTAATGCAAAGACCTCTGAAAGTAAAATGAAAGACAGAAATGCTGATATAAGATATGGAAAAAAGGCAAAGTTAAAGATGATGTGTAGTATTCTGGAAGCTGCTGCTGAAAGCTTTAATTAAATCAGAATTGAGCATGAATAAAATACATTTTGTTTAAAATGATTTTTTGGGGTGGTGGTGGAAGGTTTTATTTTTGTTTTGTAATAATAGCATAGATCTACTATAAACCCTCAGAACAGGATACTAATATGAAGGAAATAATGCTACTGGCAAGATAAATACTACTGAAGCCTGTGTCATACAGATAGAAACTACAGACAGTTTGGAGAGGAAATATTACTATCACCAGAAACTATACCTGAGCAAGACATATGATAGTTTTCTTTTTTTTTACAAGTAATTAATGAAGCAAAAATAGCTTAATATTAACTTTTTAGGGAACAGATAAGTCATAAGGGTAAAATATCAGTTAAAAGAAGAGTTGAGTGATCACAAGCTAGTTCAACTGCATAAACAGAATGGTTAAATAATTCTATGACTAAGATTTTTGGGTTTAGAGGAGCCAATAGCAAGAAGTTAGTAAACTTACTAGGGAAGTTTGAGGACTTACACAATGAGGATATACAGAATCTCCTTAAGTAAAATATGCAAAAATTATGAGAGCTTGCTTGAGTCTTCAGCAAAATTGGTGGTGTAACTCTTGGTGGCAAAGGGAGCTTTGCCTAATGAGACTGATTAAAATGGAGCAAACCTCAACAATAAAACTTCCATTTCTGTGTAGCTACAGACAGTTGAGGGAGGAAAAAGCCACATTATTTCCATCCCAGAATATCAAAAGTACTATGCATGATATGTTTTAATACATGTTTTTAAGCATTTTCTTAGCTATTTTTGAAAATTAATAAAGTCAATGATTGCAAATACGTCTGGAAATAAATACATTTAAGGATAAACAGTGAGACTACTCATTTGACTTCAATCATATACAGAATTTTCAATCAAATTTCAAAGAAAAGGTAGTCAAAGAAAGAAAAATCAGTGAGTTCTGTATGGGTTTACTAAGGATAATTCATACATTTTTCTTTGATAAATTAGTATTTTCTTTTAACTATAGGAAACTTTGTCTGAAATTTATTAAGCATTTGATATAATATAGGAAATCATACCTGCACTGTTCTTAATGGTCTTCTGTAAACGTCTACCATTTACCACTGCTGGAGGCAGATACTGTTCAGGTGGACCTTTGTTCTGGTCCTACATATAACTGAAAACAACATGTGCTACATGAGTGTTGTATAGTGCATGAGCTTCTTAGTCTTTCACAGAGATGTAATAAATTACCTCAGGGATAACACTTCACTACTTCAATATTGTAGTAAACTATGACATGCCTGCTCCTTTTAACTCAAGGTAATATCTCTTCATGATGTGCATGACTAAAATGCATGAGGATAGTTTTATATTATCTTTCATTGCTCTAAAATACCTGTTTTATACACTCTGCTGAAACAAAGGGAGAAAGGGGTAGTGTTACTCTCCATAAATACATGTTGATACATAAAATACAAAGACTGAAAAAAGTTTAAGAACTTTTTGGCACAAGAACAAATGATGATGAATAGGCTGTGACTGGATGTTTGAAGAAGGTCTCTAACCATCACAGGAGAGAAGTTCTGGTGAAACTTTTCAACAAGATGATATGGTGAAATCTAAGTAGTTTTAAGACTGAACATGATAAATTTAGGGATGAATTTATACAGGTAGGTTGACTAGGATATCACAGAACTGGATTTGCTAATGCAAGCTGTCTCCTCCCATCTTTTGCTCCTGTGAATGAAACACTCATCTTGGTCCTCACTCCCTGACCTTAACTGATGTCCAACAACTAAATTCTAGTTCTATGAATAACCTATAAGCTTACATTTCCTCAGATTTGCTTTATGATTGTAATGTACTAATATGACATTATTTGAAATTAATTGCTTATGTCTTTTGACTGAAGGATCAAGTGGTGGTTGATCCATAAGATATTCAGCTTGAGGCATATGGAATACACCAATCCCTTATACCACAGATTTTAAACAAAATTCCATGAAGAAGAAAAAAGTAATTTCTAGCCTTGCTCATCAGTAACTAAGTATGAAACAGAATGTGTAAGCCATGGGCAAAATCTAACCTGGAATTGGTATTATTATGAGGTAACCCAGTTATTATGCTGCAAGTAGAGAATGATAGCTTCTGTGGGCAGCGATGACCAATAGGATTACAGACATGAGTGGAGCCTTGCATTTGCCCTTGCCAGTCCTGAGATTAAGAAATGTGTTTGGATTTTCTCAGCCCAGAAACCTGTGATCTGAGGTCATATCTTAAAAATATATTGTCAAACTAGTTTGCTTTGAAATCTCACTGAGACAACCAACACAGCCACAAACATTTTGCAACTTTTCTTTAAACCAAGATTCTTCATGTGATGTACAGATTAACATAGACTTAGCCCATGTTCTCCTAGATCCATAAATTTTAGAATACATTTTGGTGAAGCTAGGATTTTGTTCTGGCTCATTTCATTATGAGATGATAAAAAACACCAAAACATAATGAAAGTATATATTTAAAATAGTTTACATAGCTCAAATGCAAGGAACAATTCCGAGTATCATGTGCAGTTTCAGGCAAGAATTGAACAAAAATATCATTCAGAACTGAGTCCTCAGGATAGTACTCAAAATGTGGTATATAGTGTGGTTCTACAAGCAACAATAATTTTCATTAGAGGGCTTTTCTACAAGCTTTAAAAAAAATTAACACACTTCCTGTCATTTTATCACTTCATTCAAGACTTATAGTACATCCATGAACAGATCGCTATGCTCAGCTGATACTGAACTATTATGTGATGCTTATGTGTGTGTGGTCTAAAAGGTAATAATCACAGTTTATATTAATTTTATGTGCTAAAACTGAGTATATGCCAAGGTGAAAGCATCAGGCTTTTATTTAAACATTTAATTTTTGAATGCTGTGTTGCAACACAAATCTACACAGACTTCTGGGTAAAGAAAACAACTCAATAAACTGCTGGCCTCTTCATTTTCAAAGTAATTAATGTCTTAGCCCATGCCTAGCAGTGACACCCATGACTGTGACATCTTCTGTTTTCTGGAGCAGAGAATTTGTTCTTTTCCGTATGTCCTGGATGGCCATGCAGAACACTCTGTACAAATGTGCATTTACTTGCCTAAATGCATTTAAAAATCTCTCATGGATGACTTGCAATTGAACAGCCTATGCTATTTATTTCTTGCTGTCACAAAAATTAATTTATCATTGATTCAATCTGTAAAAGAGTCTTTTGGGGATTTCTGGAAATAAATCCTCTTCTTTTGTGTGAATATTACATTCAGTTATTTACATGGTGTTCTGAATTGCAGTAATTAAAATAATAGTCCCTACCTGTTGCATTCTATCACAAAAGTATTAATTTATTTAAAAAATACATCCCCAATAATTTTCTGGAAAATGTGTCATCTCAGATACGACACACCATGAGAGGAAACTGTTTTTAACTCATGCACAGTTTTGAGCTATTACAATCCTTTTCCTTCTAGTCTCAGTGAGTTTTGGGAATTAGAAAGTAGTTACCCTGGGTATGATTTTATTAGTATGATTTCATGGTAAGCATATCGCTATTCTGGATTTAAATGGAGAATATCACTTCTGAGATTCTCATAATGTCCTATATAGATGAACATAATAGCTGGAATCATTCCTTAGTAACCAGCATGTTCTGTATTATTTTCAAAACCAAAATTTATATGTTTATAGCTACATTTACACTGTACATGATACTTTGTATCTATCTGAACAATATTTTCAATGCTATTTCCTCCTTATCTGAATAAAATAAGGTATTTAATTAATTTATTCTGCTGAAGAAATGATGGCCAATGTACTGCCCCATTAATTATACCTAAACCATCAATTTAGTGAAAATTACATTTTAAATACACATTTCAAAACCTAACTAGCCAAACCCTCAACTAACAGTGTTCCTGGAACTGAATATTTTAATCTCTATACATGCCCAAGTCTTGAAATGCACTTTGATTTGCCCCAGACTGGGGATAATAAGGCGCCTTCCTAAATGTCTCTGGAACACAAAACCAGGTGTGCAGTCAGCAAATCCATGTCACTATTTCCCAAGGGATAATTCATGTCCCAAGGGATAAGGAAAAATCTCCTTCAGAATCCTGACCAGATGCCATCTCCTAGAGAACTAAGAGCAGCTGTCACGATGCTGCAATAAGAAGTCGTGGTGACTTGGCAGTGGTTCTGTGCCATTCAAGTTCCTCAACATGTTCATTATCACAAAATCAGTGAAAATAGACAACTTACATAAAACATTTTTACTCTTTTTTTTTAACCCTTCTGCTACTGTTGGACACAAAATGTATATCTAATTCCATGTTAACAATCATCATTAATTGTTAAGTATCACTAAAGTTGTTAACCAAGCAGGCTACATTTAAAATAAGAATTTTAAGTTGAAAATGGTCATAAGTAATTTAGAATTACTGGATCATGAGGCTTTTTGAAAAATATGGAAAAAATAGGAATGATAGCTTCTTGAAAACTGTAGTTAAGAGTCCAATGTATAATATGTTAAAGAGTTCACATTTTAGCTTTGTCCAGGATCTCCTTCAGTGTTTTGCAGTTATGTTTGCACAGTTAATTTTATTTTTCTAGCTGCTGTGCATTTGCTGGGGGATTTCTTAGCTCCTTAGCCTTAGCCTCTTTCTCAACCCACTCAAACATATTATTTTTAAAAGTTTGGTGTCTTGAAATTTGATTTGTATAGACATAAATTCTTGTAGTTATTATATCTGTTGTTTTATATTCAAGAAAAGATTTAGCTAGATGGCTGCTAGCTTTCTACATTGCTGTCATCAACCTAATTTTCATGATTTCTAAGTTGTCAAAGATACAGAGAATGGCTCCATTATCAGAAATACATCTTCATTTTCCACATTTACACAAGTAGCACAGTCATCTGTGTTAGATATTAACTGCTAAAATATGACATTATACAGAATCATAGAATGACAGAATCATATAGGTTGGAAAAGACATTGACGATCATCTAGTCCAACCATTAACCTAACATTGACAGTTCCCAACTACACCATAGCCCTAAGCACTGTGTCGACCCGACTCTTAAACACCTCCAGGGATGGGGATTCCACCACCTCCCTGGACAGCCCATTCCAACGCCTAACAACCCATTTTGTAAAGAAATGCTTCCTCATTTCTAGTCTAAACCTTCCCTGGCACAACTTGAGGCCATTCCCTCTTGTCCTATCGCTTGTTACTTGGATAAAGAGACTCATCCCCAGCTCTCTGCAACCTCCTTTCAGGTAGTTGTAGAGGGCGATGAGGTCTCCCCTCAGCCTCCTCTTCTCCAGACTAAACAATCCCAGTTCCCTCAGTCGCTCCTCGTACGACATGTGCTCCAGACCCTTCACCAGCTTCATTGCCCTTCTTTGGACATGCTCGAGTAATTCAATGTCCTTTTTGTAGTGAGGGGCCCAAAACTGAACACAGTCATTGAGGTGTGGCCTCACCAGTAAGATCACTTCCCTGTCCCTGCTGGCCACGCTATTTCTGATGCAAGCCAGGATGCCATTGGCCTTCTTGGCCACCTGGGCACACTGCTGGCTCATGTTCAGCCGGCTGTCAGTCAACACGCCCAGGTCCCTCTCTGACTGGCAGCTCTCCAGCCACTCCTCCCCAAGCCTGTAGCGCTGCTGGGGGTTGTTGTGGCCAAAGTGCAGCACCCGGCATTTGGCCTCATTGAAACTCATACAGTTGGCCTGAGCCCATTGCTCCAGCCTGTCCAGATCTCTCTGCAGAGCCTCCCTACCCTCGAGCAGATCAACACTCCCACCCAACTTGGTGTCATCTGCAAACTTACTGAGGGTGCACTCGATCCCCTCGTCTAGATCATCAATAAAGATGTTAAACAGGAGTGGCCCCAAAAGCGAGCCCTGAGGGACACCACTCATAACCGGCCACCAATCAGATTTAACTCTGTTCACCACAACTCTTTGGGCCCGGCCATCCAGCCAGTTTTTTACCCAGCAAAGCGTGTGCCCATCCAAGCCACGAGCTGAGAGTTTTGCCAGGAGAATGCTGTGGGAAACGGTGTCAAAGGCCTTACTAAAGTCAAGGTAGACAACATCACAGCCTTTCCTTCATTCAATAAGCAGGTCGCCCTGTCGTAGAGGGAGATCAGGTTTGTCAAGCAGGACCTGCCTTTCATAAACCCATGCTGACTGGGACTGATCATCTGTTTGTCCCGCATGTGTTGTATGATGGTACTCAGGATGAGCTGCTCCATCAGCTTCCCGGGCACCGAAGTCAAGCTGACAGGTCTGTAATTTCCCGGATCATCCTTCCGACCCTTCTCATATATGGGCATCACATTGGCCAATTTCCAATCTGTCGGGACCTCCCCGGTCAGCCAGGACTGCTGATAAATGATGGAAAGTGGTTTGGCGAGCACCCCAGCCAGCTCCTTCAGCACCCTCAGGTGTATCCCATCCGGTCCCATAGACTTGTGTATGTCACAGAATCATCTAGGTTGGAAAGGACCTTGAAGATCATCTAGTCCAACTGTTAACCTAGCACTGACAGTTTCCAAGTACACCATATCCCTAAGAGCTATGTCGACCCTACTCTTAAACACCTCCAGGGATGGGGACTCCACCACCTCCCTGGGCAGCCCATTCCAACGCCTAACAACCCGTTCTGTAAAGAAATACTTTCTAATATCTAGTCTAAACCTTTCCTGGCGTAACTTGAGGCCATTATCTCTTATCTTAGGTCACTGACTATCTCCTCCTGGAATGTGGAGGGGTCATTCTCCCAGTCTCTGTCTTCTGGCTGAGGAGGCTGGATTCCCTCAGTACAACTAGTCTTGTTATTAAAGACTGAGGCAAAGAAGGCATAAGCACCTTGGCCTTTTCCTCATCACTTGTTACCATGTTTCCTCCTGCGTCTAGCAGGGGATGGAGGCTCTCTCTGGTCTTTCTTTTGCTGCTGACATACTTATAGAAACTTTTCTTGTTGTCCTTGATTGCTGAAGCCAAACATGAGTCTTCTGCTTGGTTTGGATGCTAACTTAATGTATGTTTTACCTGTAATGTGGTGCTCTGAGCATTTGTGATTTGCATACCCTTCCAATGTTCTGTTTTAGCACTCAATACAATGCCATTGTTTCACATTTGGAAGTATCTATGATAGTTTTTTTCTTCAATAGGTGATAGAAGGCCACATTTATTCTGGTCAGAGTTCTACAATAGCTCACAACTTCCAGGTCTTTGTTTCTCATGTTATTCCCTACTAGAATGAGGTATGTTGCAACTTCCTAAATGAGCTGCCAGAGTTACCTAAATATATATATTTAAGAGACAATGCCTGAAAGGACAATTTAACTTCTAGTTCCTCTCTCAGCATGATACACACAGCAATGATGTCAGGAATCACATCAGCCACTGTCTTGCTTGTTCATAGTCATGTGGCAAGGCTACACAAGACCATGGCCGAGAGATTATTAACATACTGTAATTCTAAGCAGCAGACAACTGCTACGACCACTTCATCCTGCAGTGCCCTTATAGAGTACAGAAATCCTATGCACTTCATGTACCTTCCATCCAAAACCAGTGAAAGTAATATGAGTTTAGTAGCTAATCCTAGATACCCCCATGACCTGCCACTATGGTTAAACGTGCCACTGGAATACTCAGAGGATTTTTCAACTGGTTTTTCATCTTATGTCACCTAGTTGTTAGTAATTACTGTGTGCAATTGTGAAAATGTTTCAGTCATCTTTTCAACAGGCTCTTAAATATTGCAATGAAGTTATACGCAGAGTAACAGACAATCCACATTTTTGATGACATGGAAACAGACATGTCCTTTGATAAAGTTAGAAAAAAGTAGCAAATCTCTTCTATCTGTTAATATTTTAGAAAATATTTAGAGATGAAGATGTAAAAAACTGAAGAAGTATAGCCAGACTTTGAGCACTCCATCATTACTGCAACATGTAGGAGCACCTACCATGGCATATCTCAACAGTTCATTTGCTATATAACCATTGCCTGGTATTTCTTAAATCACAGTAGCTTCTCACCTGATCCAAGACATTCTGACATGTTGTTTGTAGCTCATCATTCATGAAAGAACCACACTGAAGTCTACAATATTTTTTGTAGATTTGGTAAGAACACTTAGGAATACAACTAGTATGCTTATTTGCTTGTCGAAAGAAGTCTGTTTGTGTCATCAGATTGTTCTACAGTGAGAAGCAGGGTCAGACTGAAATGTCATCCTGCCTGAAATTTTCTCATTTTTGAGAGAAGTTAAGTTACATAAAAATCCAAGATTGTTCTCTCTCTTCTATGCAGCAGTTCCCATTAATGCACTCAGAAATGTGATCGCAATCGTCTGGACATATTTTAATAAGCTGAAAAGCTGTTCAATGGTCCAGAACTGGAGATCCAAAACTAGTTGAGAGTTTCTGTCTGGTGATAATTGCAAATGTGAAGTGCACACACAGACAGAAAAAATTATGAGCAGGTTTGAAGAGTGAACGGAGGGGTGCTAAAAAGTTAGGTTGGGGGTTAATTTCTAATAAGTTAAATGCTGAACCAAAAAATTTAAATAAGAAAATCTAAGAATTTCCTATTGTGACAGCACACTATCAACTGATGATATCTAAAACTGAGGTTAGCATTGACAAAGTCAAGCATATCTTCTTCTTGATCTTCTAAAAGAGTTTGAAACTAACACAGGATTAAATTCAGGCTGAACATGATCCTTAAAACAATCATCTTGCTGTAGAAGCACAAAACTCTGGACTTGTTATTGACAACATACCTGACTTTTTGAGGGGTTTTGTGTGTGGCATCTGCATACTTTCTGTGCCTCAAATCATATTTTAAAATCTGTAAAAATAAATTATTGATGTAAAACAGTCTTCCAGAGACTTAGGTCATCATGGTACAGCTGTAGCAGCATGGTCAAATAGTTGGCAATTACTGCAAGCCACCCAGTTTACAATCCACAGTATTCTGAATTGCAATAGCTTAAGCTAAAATTCAGTGCTGAACTAATACAAAGACAGAGAGAACATTAACAATAGTGGAAGATTCAAAAGGTGCAAGATGCAATATTATGTAATTTCACATTTAGCCAGCATATGAAAAAGTGTCATTTACATGCACTGAGAATATTATCAATACTTGTATACAAGAGGCCTATTTAACAAGAAACTTTTTTTTTTTTTTTTTTTTTATTGAAGCCCTATGCAACAGATTTTATGGAGAAGTTCGAAACACTAAACGGTTCTGTCCTGGAAGTTCAAGCCCTGGATTATGAACCTGAGATATGATTTTTAACCAGTAATAATAATAATCAATTCAAATTTACTGGTGTATACCAACTCATATTTATTCCTATTTTGGTATGTGCTTGTCTACTTCATTTCAGTTACAAGAATGTTATTCCTAACTTTCACCTGTTTCTGACTGGCACACCATCGATCTAAGGAATACAAATAATTCAGGGCAGAAGAGATTTTTAAAGAACTCAATATATTATTAATTAAGATTGTAGTTATTCAATAGTTAGAATGGGTGTAAAAATATTTTTTATTAAGTGGCTTATTTCATACATTCACTTCCAACAAAACTATAGAAAAATATATTTAATATCTCTATGCAAGTGACAAGATAGTAAAACTGGCATAACTGCTACCTAAAACATTTTCTTCCAAACAGTGTACACTCATTTTCTCTGCTTGTGCATTTTTTTATCTAAAGTTTTGACAAGGTAGATGTTTTGTACATCAGCATTAGGATAACGTTTTTTCTCATGCTGGCATTTCTGCTTTCCAGTTAGATTGTTTCTCTCCTCAAACCTCCTGAGTCACAAGCACAGATAACACTGAGAGACTGACCAGCAAATGACGTTTTCTCTGTGTGTGTAGGCCCGTAAGCCAGGTTAGAGAATGATAAACTCCCATACAATGTAGCGCAATCTCATAACGGCTAAATTGCAAGTCTTGTGTCCACCGGTGGTTTCTTATGTTTAAAAAAAAATGGCAAAAATTAGTAAGCTCTTTTTGTATCGTATTTTTGTAATGTGCACCCAGAAGCAAAAGTGGAAATACTTCTACACTGGAGTAGAATTGCTTCTACAGTTTTGAAGCTGGAAATATCTGCACTTTGAAGATTAAGCCAATGTGGAATTTAAAGATGGTTGTTTTAAGTTCCAGTAAACCTAATAAAAAAGATTACAAAGGTGATTACAAGCAATGGAATAAAAAATATCCTGTTTACAAGAGCTGCAGTAAAACTAGTCCATCTATTCTGAATGTAGATGGCTAGTTTTCAGAAAGTCTGAAAAAGAAAAAAAGATTGCTACTGAATGCTTGCCAATGTGGTATTTTACACAGATTTGAGGAACTGCAAAAAGCTGTAAATATCTGATGTTTGGTGGACATTAAAAGTTCAATGATACCTCTCCTATGGTAAAATTAGAGGCATCAAACAATTGAGAACATGATTACAGATCTAAGCTCATCATTAGCTGTACACATAATTCAAAGGGATCCAGGAATGACCTTTTCCTGTGTCTATTAACTATGCAGTCACGTCATAATATTATTAGTTAATTTATTAAATAAAAGTATCACTCATGATCTGGCAATACAATGCATAAATTCTTCCTCTCAATAGTAGTTGGTATAAAAGAAGTTTAGTTCACAATTAGAAACTTACTCAAGGTAAGTTAATTTTTACTGAGTTCCAAATCATATTCAATCACTAGGTGAAAAATCTATTGTTTACAGGGCCATTTTTATATATAACTGAAATACATTGTGGAAATTAGTTAAGTGTACTAGCAACAATAATGAGAAATTCACAACACTATGACAAATTGGTTTTGATAATGAAGTAGAAATATGAAAATAAGTTTGCATCACAGCTTTCTCAGTAAAATATGAAGGAAATGTAAATCAGCTAGGCAGACTAACCTGTTTGAAGAAAACTCTCCTTGATTCATGAGGTGTGAGAAAGTTGTAGATTTTTATACAGCATGTGTTAAGATTGAAGCCGTTGCAATAATTATTCAGAGAGTGAACACTGAATGAGTTCACCCTCCATTCCATCGTACCTACCTTACACAAGTCAACATGCCTTCCCTGTCTGATGCACCTTTGAATGGCTCACTTTCTCGTCTTTACTACAAGCTTTCCTTTGTGTTCCTTTCTAGCCAGAATCGATCTATTGGGTGGTTGGGTTTTTTAAGGAAAAATGCAAGCAAAGAAAAAAACTGGTAGAAGGGCAGTGGACAGACTTAATGACAGCAAGTTTAGGGTGTGGTGTTAAAGTGAAACATCATCTTCATGCGGTTGCGGCAGCAGTAGAAGCCTGGGCTACAAGACTTTTGCACCATCACTGCGGGTACCGGCTGGTGCTTCCCATCCTCCTCACGCTCTCCCTCCATCCCTGCAGCCTCCAGGCTCGCCCCTGCCAGGTGCCCATCCCTCGTCCCCACAGCACGCAGGTGTACCCGCTGCGGCCGCCCCGTCTCCACCCCGCTCCTGACCGAGCCCTCTTATTTCCTCAGGCCCGCACCCCTCATCCCCCTCACTTCCTTCTTTTAGAAAACCAACATGTTCTCCAAGGAAGTTCACACCCGTGCGCCTGCCCGCCTCCGGGCCACCCCGGAGGCCACCTCACCGCCTCTGGCCCGCCACCCCGCCGACACGAGGCCACGGGCGGGCCGCTCGCAGCTCATCTACGGGACACGGGTACACGGGGACCGTCACGCGGCCGGGCGGGGCACGGCAGGGGACGGGGCACCCGCGGTGCCGGGGCGCGGCCGCAGGGCTTTTGGGACGGCAATGGGCCTCCCCCCCTCCCTCCTCCTCCTCCTCCTCCCCCCGCCGTTGCCGCCTCTGCCGCCTCCCGCAGCCGCCTCCTCCCCGCCCGCCTCCGGCAGCGGCGATGCTGCTGCAGGCTGGGGGGGGGCGGGGGGCGCGCCTCCCTGCGTCAGGAGGTGCGGCTCCCCCGGCCCGGCGCTGCCCTCCCCCTTCCTCTCCCCCCGCCGCTTTTATGTCTGTCTTTAAACGCCGTCGCAGCGAGGGCTGGGCACATGTGCTGGCTGCCGCCTGCCCGCCGCTGAGCCCCGCCGCGCCCGCACGGCCCCGCTCGCCACGCCGCGCCCGCGGGGGCACCCGGACCCCCCCCCTTCCCGCAGCTGGCGCCCGGCGAGCCCCGCGGGCGGAGGTAAGGCCAGGCCAGGCCAGGCAAGGAGCGCGCAGCGCCGCGCGGGGCTACGCGGGGCTGCGCGGAGCGGCGGCTGCGGAGGGCGGGCTGGGCGCGCCGCCGCCACCCGCGCTCTCCCAGCCCGGCCGTGCGGCGGGGGCCGCGGGGGGAGCATGGCCGGTGCGCGCCTCGCCGGTGTCTCCGGGCGGGAAGGGGCAGGATGGGCGGGGGGGGTCCCTTTCTGACGGGGTCCGCTTTCCTGCGGGGCGCAGGGGGTCCCGTGTCGTCGTCCCGTCCCCTCCCCGCCCCGGGGGGCTGCCTTCGCCCCGGCGCCAGCCTCTCGCTGCAGGGGGGGAGCCGGCCCCTGGGGAGACAATGGCGAGCGCCCGCTGGCAGCCGCCCATGTGCCTTAACTCAGCGGTAGGTTAAAAGGATGTACGGGCTGGTTTTTATAATTATTATTGGGGGGCGGTGAATTTATATCCTTTTCCTACCGTGAGTGATGGAAATTTCATTCATCTCCCGCGTGTTGCGTAAAACACCTTAAATGTGTGTGTAGCGCGCGTTTCAGGGGGAGAGGGGGCGAGGGTTGTCTCCATCGCGGGCGCGCCGCCTGTGCCGCCTCCCTGCGCGGACGGCTGCCGGGGAGCGGGACGAGCCTCGCCGTTCCGGCAGGCGAGGCAGCGGCCCGCGGGCGGCCATCCCCGCCGTGCGCCGGCGGCAGCGTGCGAGGCGGCGGCGGGCGAGGGCTGCGGCCGCCGTGCCCGTGGGCGGGCGGAGGCGCGGGAGGCGGGTGCGGGACCGGCGGCGGCCCGGGCGCGGCACTGTTGCCGCGTTGCGTGGGCGTCGCCCGGCGGGGACCGGCCCGCGTTCCCCCGCCGCATCCCTCGCCCCGCGCGGGCCGGAGCAGCCCCGGAGGGCTGGGGGCTGGTGCGCCCTGTGTCAGCCATGTTTGGGTGGGTATGGTAATGAGGACCGTCTCTCAACCTTTGTGCGCCTTGGATTTATTTTCTGTTCAGGATTTCAGAGGTTGCAGTCCCCTGTGTCCTACGGCACATCCACAGGGTAGATTCATATCTCCAGTTTCCTCCCAGTGGTTTTTCTTCTCTTCAGTTTTCTTATTAATTCTTCTTATTTCCCATGACCATGTTGCCTGCTTTTTTTTTTTTTTTTTCCATTTTGCAAGTATTACAGCGAACTGGAATTTCTTTGCAAGGCTTTGCTTTTGTTGTGGAAGTAAATGAGGTGATTGAAATGTGTCTGCGCAGTCACACTTACCAGCCACATTAGAGGTTGCAATGGGATTTGTTCCATTTAAGTAAATTGCACTTTGTTTGATTTGTAAAAGATGTAGTCAAGACCTCATTCTCATCAGCCATTTTATTTTCTGTGTGGTATTGCTACCTAACAAGCTCACTGCTGCAGTATTGATTTCTAAGAAAAGCCTAATTATTTTTAAATAGTATGTCACCATCAATATGTCACTGTGACATATTATAGGACAGGAATCCAAAGAGAAGTATAAATGAAGTAAAGATTTTGTTATCTGATGTCATGTACATGTGCACTGGATATATTATGCATACAATTACAGCCTGCATTCAGTGCATATCAGACACTCCCTTTGGGCTCAGCTCTGCACTTCCGATTCAAGAACAAAAAATCCCGTTGGTTTTGATCTGTGCGTGAAAAACCAAACCGTTTCATAGCTGTTCAGATGTGCCACCAGTAGTGGAACTCAGTAAGTGAAACTGCTAAGGCATCTTCAAACTAATTTTGCAGCATAAGGTGATCCCTGTTGACCTTTAGTGTCATTCTTACAGTTTTCTTTTTTCTTACAGGCAAGCAAGCGGAAAAGTAGTAGTGCAGATTGAACAACTGTCAGCTCTCTTTTCTCTGCTGTATGTTGCAAAAGCCTGTATGCACAAAAAAAAAATCACAGGTTATTCAGAAACACAAGCCACTAATTAGAGCTATTCCTTTTGGTATAAATTGTATTGTTAAGATATATTGGAGTAGTGGCTGCTCAAGTGGTATGGAATTATGTCACTTGGGAAGAATTTGTGGTAGGAATCTTTCTGAGAAGAGATTTTTTTTTTTAAATTCTCTAGTGTACAACCAGAAGTGTCCACAACACTAAGGACTAGTTCATCTGTGTCCCCAGCTACTTTTCATTGCACTGACTGCTTGACTCATATCAGGGAATAATGTTCTTGCTCAAAAGACAAAATACCTGTTGATTTTGGAAGAACGGTTTTGGGTCCTTTGTTCATAAAGTTTATGGACCGACGTGGCAATGGATTGTAAAAAATGATACTACCAGTAGCAGCTTTTCCATGTGACTTTAAAGATCTCTGAATTCTCAGTTGGTTGCAGAATAACTTCGACATATCAGCAGGTGGCATCTCAAAACTTAAGCAACTCCCTTCTTCCTTGAAATTTGCTTCAAAGTAACCTTGCCATTACTCAGGAAATGTTCTTGAATAATTTAGGAAAAAAAGTATCATCGACAAATGATAACTGAGTACTATTTTACTGAAGAGCTGGATGCACAAAACCTGACAAGCCCATACAAAGTAGTGTGAAAGAGCAATGGTAACTGCCAGAACAGTTGCTTTAGATAATGGCAGTAATTGGGCTGAACTTCCCAGAAGCCTACCCTGAAATAGAGCTCTTCATTCTTATCATGCACTTTTAGGACTAGGGGTTCCTTATTTTCTATATGGGAGAAAGAAGAGGAAAAGGTTGTGTAACATTGTGTACAACAGTGCCTTGAATCTAACTCATGATGCCAGTAGTCTGTTTCCCGCTTCGGGAAAATAGTTTTTTGCTACTGGAAAATGATATTATTTTTGCATTTCAAGTGTCAGAAACATGTACTGCAGTGCTAATGACTCAGCATGTTCTTCTTAAGCCAAAATGGAGAAGGGATGGGAAACGAATAGGACATTTACAGCGTTGGATTTTCTTTAGTGGAATTGGTGTTAATCTTTTTTTTTTTTTTAAAGACATACCGATTTACTGTAACATAACTTGAAGGTGTGTTCTATATCATGAAATTAATCAGATTTGAGGAGAAGCAAGATTTCTGCTAACCTATCTATGAACAGTTCAGCTTCTTTGCTTATGTATAAAAAACAGACAAAGAAGTAATCGTGTAAATTCTTCCCAAGGACAACTTGATGTACTTACTGATCCATTCCAGAGCACAGAGGGCAGAGAATTAAGGTCTCAGGGCAACAGTATATCTGGCAATGTCTAACTTCCAGTACTTGATTTTGAAACTTAAATAACTTCAGTACCTTAATGAAATATTTAATATACTTTTATATCCTCTAATTTCTCAGAAGCGTGATGAGATTTTATAATAAAGTCGTGGTCCTCTTCTAGCTTATATTTTGTTTCAAGTTGCCAGCAGTTATGCCTTTTGAGCTTGACCAATCAAAGGTGGAGTATTGTCAGAATTGCTGAGATTACTTCAGTCAGCTTCAGCTGGAGGAGTGGTAACTGCTGATTTTGTTCCTTCAATAAAGCACATACAAGAAAAGACTGCAGAATAAGTGATACGTTTTCTCCACCTGAATAGGAAATTACAGTTAGCACATCATGTAAGTCTGTGAAGTATTTCAGTGAAGTTGATTTGTGAGAAGAAAATACTGAGAAATCTGTGAAAGCAGGTGAGAAACTACAGTAAGGCAAATAAAGTCTTTAGAGATTGCATGCAATTAATAGACAAAATTGACATTCAAGAGCTCTAGGTTGTAACATTCTCTTAGATATTTCTGTTGGGCCAGTGATTTGGATACAAGCTGTTAAGATCAAGTCTATGGACAGTGAACAATTCTAAGAAAGAAACCTTACTGTTTTTGTCAGATCATTGTGCTTGTCTTATAATAGTAGAAAGTATTCTCCTGTAACTAAAATTTAAGGAGACTAATCTGGGAGAGAAATTGTCTGCATTTGAGACTGTGCAGTGTCTTGATGTAAGATAAAGCCGGGAAGAACATTTTGTAGAAACTGAGAACAAATTTCTTAGCGATGTGAAACAGATGCAGTGTCACTGAAGTCTGTATAACTACCCGTATTTGCAGTAGGTGTGAATTTAGTCTTGTGTCTTTAAATAGTTTTGCTATAGTCTAAACGATTTAGTTGCATAGAGGCACCAGAATCAAAAACATTGCCTTTTTCTAATGCTTTCAATTTTCCCGTAGCCCGAAGAGCTCTTATTTTTTTTACAGTGTAATGTAATATGTGTAACATGCATTAGCATGTCTCGGATAACATCACTGAAGAATGCAGAGAAATGTGAGTTTCATTGTGTAGACTATAATTATCTTTCATTATGATTGAACTAAGTACCTATTGAATCTATATCTGTTACTGACAGGCTGTATTAAACTAGCTAGGGCAAAATGCTAGATCATGTAGTTCATGCTGAAGAGCGGCATAATGGCTGCTTCAGTAGATAAAAACGAGCTTGACTAGGCAAAAAGGCTATGGTGCATATTCTTATTTCCGCCAAAGAACACAATGCTGCATTGCAGCAGTAATTCGGTCTGTGCAATGAGTACTGTAACACAGTGTAACTCTTACTGAAATAATTATCTGTACACAGATTCCCCCAGCGATAGCCATTCTTCACAATCAGTACTCTCGCGAAACCTGGTTTGCTCCTGCAGTCTTCCTCTCTTTCTCACTCAGATATGATGGTCAGTAGCTATTCTCCCCATCCTGTCTGCACCAGTGGCCTGATTCCTTTTTTGCAGACTCACAGCAGTCCTTTGCTCCTAAACCTTTGTTTTTCCTTTTTCTATATTGGTTGTTCCCATCATGCTTTCTTCTGCCCAGCTCATAGACTCGTATTTGAGATGCATTTTACAGGTTTCCTTCAAGGTGCAAAAGCTCCTCTTCCTCACTTTTGCATATATTTCTCATCCAGTGATTTCATACAGACCGAAACCTTTGGCAAGAATATCAGTCAAGAAGTTTTATAAACATCTGCAATGGTGAGAATCCTGACTTTTGGTTCTGTGTCCTCTGCTGAATCATACTGGTTTCTTCACTGGAGTCAAGGTGGAGATTTTGTGAATAGGAGCGCAAGACCATAAGCTTGTGGGACTGGACTGGTACACTGTGCTATCACAATCTGTCTTCAAAGCAGAGATTATAGTAATGTGAACTGGCTGCAGCCTTATATTACATTTTTCTATCCCCACAACAGCGTGCTGGTATGTTAACTGCTTCATTGGAGAAGAAAGCAGAGTTCTGAAGAACAGAATGTTAATCTTTTTCTCTCTTGGCAAACATTGAACTTAAAAAGGTATCCATTCTTTCTTTTTCTATTTTTTGTGATGTTACAGTAGCCTTCTACGAAGTTATTTTCTGTCTGGACTTTCTTGATAGTCTTTTATGAAGTAGGAACACACTATTTTAATTTTTTACCCCTTCTTTCCTTCCAACTCACATTGAAGATTGAAGCTATTTTTGATGAAAGGAGATTTGAGGATTATTTGTAATGCATTAAAATTTGAGTGCAGATAATTTTGCCAAATTGCTGTGTTTTCATCAGATATGAAATTAAGATAATAGAAATAAAGTACACTGTGTTAGAAAAGAATGGAGGGTTTATTTAGCTTTCCTTTTCAGAGAGGAATGCTGGTTTTAAAAAGAAACACAATGTAAAAATAATCATGTTTCAATTTATGTCAGAAAAGCGTTGCTAAAAGTTCTTTAATATTTAGTTATATCAGTTGTTGGAACCGTACTGTGGGATGTTTTAAATGTGAAATTGCTTTACAAATGTGTTTTTGTAGACACTTGTGTTGTAATCGCAAGAACATGGGGCAGTTTACTCATTATACTTTCAAATTTGTAAGCAAGTGGGATTTTTTGTGTGCCTGTTTTTCACTACACATTGTGAATATCTCCAGCCTCAAAACTTTGCTGGTGTTACACAGTTGAGAGAACTAGAAGTACGATGTTCATCTAGTAAGTGTCTATATATTGGGATGCAGATCTGTTGAATAGAGATGCGTCGAAAGGGAGCCCGACGCAAGATTCATTACCAGTATAATGGTGAAGAGGAGCAGGCAGTGTTGGACAGAACTAGTACAACTGCCTTACTAGGCATTACATGTAAGAAAGATCGAAAGAAAAGGGCAGCAGAATTTTTCAATGTGTCTCTTGGTGCTTTGACTAATGAAGTTCCTTTGAGTCTTACTGCAAATGCTTGTAGTTTGGTCAGCGAAGGCTTTACAGGTCTTACCTCCCTGTGCCAGCATTTCTGAATGCGGGCCTGAAGCTGAAGTAGAAGTTCTATAGCAAGCCCAGATCTCCCAGGGAGCTAATTTGGGTCTGAATTCCCTGTTGCAAGGGATTATTATTGCTTAATCTGCTAATAATGTGGCAGTTGAGTCAGGTTACTTTTCCTCTGCATGCTGATGCATTAAGGCGTGATTCTTCATCCGCAGAAGAAAATAACAAAATTCCTAGTGTGTTCTGAGAAAGAAAGTTTCGGTCTGCAGTTTGCTTGGTATGTCAAAAAAGACTCACTGTTTTATCTTTCAGTACGAGAAAGAGACATTTTAACATATCAAGGACAGTGCTAGTAAGATATCATAAAAAGCTAGCTCATTTGTTTGATTTAGTAAGTTCTTTCCAAAAGTTTATTTAACTCAGATTATTGATTACTGTTAATTCAGTGACAGAATAATTTTCTTAATGTTCTTCTAACTGAACCATGTACTGTTCAGCAATTTCCATTCTGTTAAATTCCCTCAAACAATACAGATACTTGTCAGTTTAAGATTAATTTTAGATTTTTTTTTTTTACAGGGGATTTTATATAAGAAAAGGTATACCATTTTTATTTGTTCATTTCAGTTTTGGAAAAGTCTAGAGAAATATTATATTCTCCAGTAAATGTGGTAATAGAATTTCACTTCAGTGTTTTCATCTGACACATGGCATCATTTGAGTTATGAAAAGGATGAGTGAAAGAGCTTGGAAACCAGAATTAAGCTAATTGGTCAAATTCCATGATCTAGAGCTGAGATAGAAAAAAAAAAAAAAAAACCCAAAACCTAAACCATCAGCTTTAATAAGGGAAGTTACATTTTAGACCTTTTACTTTTAATCCAAGGTGCTGGTAATAGTACTGTGTAATAAATTTTAAAATACATAACAAGGTTTAGGACTTGGATTTTAAAATGATCCCAGTAATGGCTGAGTCTACGGTACTGAATGCTATAGTTCATTAGTAAATACGGTGGTTTGTAATGTAGATTTCTTAATGATACTTAGGAGAAATAGTCCTATCATGTATTACTGCATAGGGCTGTGTAGAAGGTAGCTAGTAGTGGAACTAACTGAAAAAGCAGTTTAACAGAATTTGGCACGATATTTCCTAACTATTGCTTGATGCTAATGGGACTTCAATACTGGACTAGATCCAAATGATGTGGTAACCTAAAATAGCATTTTATAGGTCGAAGTGCTGAAGTGTTCAATACTGTGATATTAAAAAAGCTTATTCAGTGGTTTGTGTTTAGCTGAACTGTGCTGGTGAGTAACTTTACTAGGTATCTCCTTATTCAGTCTTTACTTGGGAGCATTCACATCTAGACCTAGCTTGGGCTGGCTAGTTTGGTATCTGCCTTCTGTCTGGGTTTGATTTGGATGAAAGAAGGAGGCTTACGTGAACGTCGTTAAGAGTGTGTTCTGGGAGTGCCGAGCATGGAATGGCACACCACACTTTGAACATTTGTACTTGATGGTAGTGTCTGGTGAGGTAGGACTCTTCGTTTGGTTTCATACTGAATCCTTCAGTACAGATGGCAAGTTGTTAAATCTGACACCTGTGATTTATGATGTATCCTGAAGGCCTATCCTGTATCCTTTATGCAGTCTGGCCAATGATGCATATTCAGTTAGAAAACCAGCACTGTTAGAACCAAGCACCAGTCTGCTGAGCATGCCTTCCACATTTTCTCAAGCCCTGCAAGTATTGCAAGTCTATACAGTGATAGTGCTATGGATAATATACTGCTTAATGGAAAGTTGATGAAGGGGAAATTAATATGATACTGTGCTAGGAATAAAAGTATCAAGCCCAGTTTATTCTGAAGTGTAGTAAAGCAATGTTTAATGGATGACAGGACAGAATGATGCAATTTCTGTTGGAATTGACTCATCTGTGAGAGTTCCAGATAAATCATACTGATGCCCTGAAAGTTACTACATCTGAAATAATTAATACAGATATGACTTTTTAAAACATTTTAATAATTTTACTGATAGATGGCTTGTGCCTTTTTGACTGAAAATACCATTTACTTATTACAGTTAGAGAAGGATTTCAGACCTACAGACAAATACTGATGTAGTTTCACTTGTGCATCTGTTACATTAAATACAGAGAGGAAACGGTTTCATTTTAACGTACTCCCTGAACTTACTACTAATTACTGGAACTGAGAAGCTGCTCTAATTTACATGAGTGGAACAAAAGGAAAAGAAAAGTTTGAAATGTGACTAAAGGTAGTGGTTGAAGTACTGGATGCTGTGGCTTAGTCCCAAAGCTCCATTAGGACTGCTTAAATGCTTCAACTTAACATATGATTGGTGTTTGCATTCTGGTTCTACCTAGATTTCTCAGTCAGAGCTAAGAGCTACTGAACCATACATGGACTGGAAGAAGGTGTAGTCCTTTGAAGAGTTTACAACCCAAAACACAAAACAGATAAAAAGAGGCCTGAACAAACATTCGTTAGCCCAGATATACAGGATACAGTATTGGGATTTCTCTGTTGTCTTTACAACTCTCTTTTCCCATTACACTGTTCTGTGTATAGCTCATACACTTAATTTTTTTTTTAAGAACTGATATCAGTCAAAGCCTGATACTACTTCCACCATATGTCAAAAGAAAGGTTGATAGGACCCTGAACCATTCCAGCTACAGTGGTGAGTATGAAGCAGGTCACAAGCCAGTAGGCTCTACTGTGCTTAAAATATTTGGGCTGACTGCCAGAGCTGGAGTTGCTGAGAGGAGGCAGTAACAGGAGGGAGAGGGAAAGTGAGAAGGCAGTGACGGAAGTCTAGGGAATGAATGAAAAGAGGTTACAGTGGAGTTTAGTGGGCAACTAGGGTGAAGTTCAACTTCCAAATCCTTGGAAACTATTGAAAAAAGGTAATTGTCCTGTTGGCCGCGAGGTTGGTGGTAGTACTTGTGGTGACGGGTTTTAGTTCTGTTGTGAAGTCTTATCTTGATAAGCTGTGAGCTGAGTTCCAGTGTCTTAACATCTTTCCTTCTGGTCTGTCACTGAAGCTGTCCTGAGGTGCTTGATCTCTCGATTATTGTGCTAACAGCCCAGTAATAGTTGGCAGTTCTTGGCTACATTCAGGTTCATCAGAACATGATACAGCCTTCGTCTTACAGACCAGATGTTGCAGCAAGTCCATAAGCAAAAGCTGAGAGGTCTCATGTATCCCAGAGTAATTTCTGATTCTCATCAGTTGGCAGTTCTTGATTAGACTCCTTGTGTATTCCCTTTTTAGGGTTTTCATGAAGCTTAACACATAATCTAAATCCCTTTTAAGACTCTTAATTGTGCAGATGACTTTGCACATACTAGTTTTATCCCATGTGATTAGTGAAGAATTTATTGAAAAACATTCCTCCCCAAAAATCTTATGGTTACCTTCAGTATGGCAACTGCAAGCAAGTCTGTGTCTTTTTAAATGATTCACTCTGTTAAAGAAAAATGCGTATTCAAATGCAGGCATTTTTGTGTCTGTACATAAATGTCTGAAACAGCAGGCTTTTAAAATTGATTTGGTTATGGCTTTTCAGATGCTTCAGATATGTTTAATTATTTCCTATTTCTAAGAAACTAAAGCATCAAAGCTCATAAGAGATGAGCATCTCTTCTTTGAAAATACGATTGTGGTTATATATTCTTAGATGAAGAATGCACGAAAATAAGTCAGCCTTGCTTTTGAAGCACTAGGTGCATTCTATATATCAAAATTTTAATATCTGCATGACTTTCTGAAATGGTCTGAAAAACTTAAATCGACTTTGTTTAAAATATATTTTTAATAAATTCAAGTACAGCTGTTAAGTCAGGAAGAAATTTGGCTCCTAAATGTTATGTAAAGTGCATTCCCCATTATGCCTGATAAGAAGAATCTTGTTATGCTGTCAAAATACAAGCAATTAGCTATCAGTCATTGGGAAATAAGAAAACAAAACAAGTAAAAACCCTCAGCAAGTGAATGGAATGTATTCTGCATAAATATTTAAGACCAAACAGTGGACTTAATTCCTGCAATTTGGAAGTGGTTTAACATCCCTTTCTTCTGTTTTTCTACTGTTGTCAAATCATTGAGATAAGCAGAAATGGGTAAACCAAAGCATATGATTTCTAAATTAAGTTTCTTCTGCATAATAGTATAATATCTTTTTTTTTTTTTTTCCCCACAGATACTTTCAGTAGAACAAACGTTCAGAAACAGAAGTCCTTACTCTTGATTCTCATCAGGCACCATCTTCAGTCTATTTCTTCAATATTTTTAGCCAAGCAGAGGAGAGCTTTCTTCAGTGCTTGTCCATCCGTCTCAGCTGAACTTGACTTCCTTACTGTTTTTCTCACATTACAAATGCCTAAGAACAGCAAGGTAGTGAAAAGAGAACTAGATGATGAGGTCATTGAGTCTGTTAAGGACCTTCTCTCTAATGAAGACTCTTCAGATGATGCCTTTAAGAAGAGTGAACTTATGGTTGATGATCAGGAAGAAAAAGATGTAGATGTTGAAGAAGGCTCAGATGTAGAAGATGAAAGACCTGCTTGGAACAGCAAGCTCCAGTATATTCTGGCACAAGTTGGATTTTCTGTGGGATTGGGGAATGTGTGGCGATTCCCATATCTGTGTCAGAAAAATGGTGGAGGTAAGTCTTGTGATAGCTAGTCGTAGCTAAATGATGAAACTAAACTTTCAGATTTCAAGGTTAACAGAGATATTCACAGTAAAACCTGCTACAGCATGTCAGGTTTTTCTTTTAATTGTTGCTAGAGCCTATGAAGAAAAACCCGTATTCTCTTTATCTAGAGAGACACATCTGTTAAAGTAAGTATCAGATTCTTCTAAGATTCCATTTCCTCATTTAGGGGAGAAAGTTCTTGATACGACCTTAAGTAGTGGTCAAACTAGTGGCTAAGCAAAACACGTATTTATGGAGGGCTTGCATTATTTAGGACCTGGCTATTGTTATGCTAAAGTGTTCGTCATAGTACTTGGACAATAGGTCATGGCATTAAATCTGCATCTACTTTGAAGACCAAAGCAGTATTTGGTCTTTAGTATTTAGTAGTACTAAGCTTCACACCCTAACTTTTTAATTGCTTTTAGCTTCTAGGCCATTTGATGATGATACACTTTGCAAGAGCAACAAAATACTGTAGGAGTGAAAAGGATTTTTTTACTGATAATAATTTAAATCATTATGTTAAGGGAATGCATCTGCTTTGTGCAGTTACGTGGTTAACTGTTTTCCTAAATAACAAGTTACCTTTCACTTTGAACAGTAACATTTAATTGAAAAATAACTTTTTATTTGTTAACTGTCCATCTGTGGTCTTGAATGTGGTATGAAGTACGAAGCTGGAGACCTTCATTCCTCTATGAATGCAGGATTAGTGTTTTATCCTATGCTATACTGTACCCTACTATACTACATTAATGCACATCCTATTGTAGCCGACTGCTTAGCTGAATTCAAAACAAACCTGTCACTTTTCGTGATACAAAAAGTGAATCTGTAGTACAGAATAGAAAATAAAGAACAACATTTTATTCATGCTGGATTTTAAAAGTTCAGTGACAAAACTGATGTAATTAAGGAGTATAGAAATGAGCCTGGAATATAATCAGATTATAATTCTGTACTTTATTTGTTTTTTCTTAGTTCAAGCAGTAAAAATGGAGTTTATCCTATCAAATGTTCCATCTCCAGGATAAAGTCTAAATTCTTTTATATCTAGTTATTGAAGATTTTTTTTTCACTCTCATTTAACTTCCTTTTTTCCTCCTTTATTCTGAGAGAAATTCATTAAATGGTCAATTTAATGATTTGTGTGGAATGTAAAATTTTCTTCATCTGTAACTAGTATTAACTGAGAAAACATGAATGTAGTTTCTCAAAAACCATAGCTTTTCAGTGGATGGCAAAGTCATCTAGTCCACTAGACACAGTATAGAACTGATCACATGCTGCTAGTGGTTGAAAAAAATCAATTATATTTGTTAATAATTTTTAAAACAAACTGATTAATAGTTAAAGGTGTAGCTGGTAAAATGTTTATATTCTGCATTGTTTCATCCTAAGTATGGTGTCAAGATGAAGTCTCAACGATAATGCATTACAGCGGTTCGTTTTGTGTAGCTGTGTCCCTTTTGAAAGTCTGTGCTTAATGTAGATAGTTACTGATTTTGCAAGCCTGTTGGATTCTCCTTTGAACCAGCAGAAAAGATCTGTTGGTATACTCCTGAGGCTGTTGGTTTCATACTGTCAGATGCTTTTAAAGTTACTCTGCCAGTGAGTATACATTTAATTCAGATCAAATATAAATGGATTAAATTAATTAATAATTTCACATTTTAGAAAAAAACCCAACCTTCAGGGATTATGGCACTTCATTAATCAAACTTGGAAAAATAAATATGGAGTCATTTCAGGTTGAAACTTAATGTTTTCCCCTGTGCTGTAATGGCAGGAACTTGAATATATAACATAGTCTGTGGAGACATAATGTTTTCTGCACATGGCTGAGGCAAGGATGCATTTGGCTTTTAACAATGATTTTGCACCATTTTAGCGAATTGCAACCTTCAGAACAACAGAGAAAAGCAAGTGATCATTAGAGCTAAAGCTTTCTTGGTTTTCAAGTTAACCATAATGCAAGATGGAGAAGGCAACACAAAACACTGATATGTGTAAAGTATATTGATGCTTGTATATGTGTGTGCAGATGGACAGATAATTCTCACAAGTGCATAAAAGAATAGGGAGAGGGAGGAAAAAGTTCAAATGCATGGTAAAGAAACCTACACACATTTTGTATGAGGTTCTTGTTTGCTGCTACACATATTTCATATATGTTTCATTCTAGGTAAAAGTAGAGTGGTTTTATGCAACCCATTCTAAATATCAGTGTCAGAATTGTTCTGTAGTCTTTTTCTGAGAAAGTTTTACTATAAATACCTGTTGAAGTCTCTGAGTATAAGGTAAACAGCCTTTCTGTGGGTTTTCGTTAGGACTGTTTCCGTGAAGCATATGTCTAGGTCTCCACTTTCAGTTTTGTCCTAACATTTTTAATTTGCTTCCCTGTGTTTAAGGAACTTGTGTCTGGCAAATACCATGAGGTGAGAGGAGTATATTAAAAAGTGGTAAACCAATAAATACGCTTCAAATTTAAACCAAAATGAAGTAAAAACCAGTTACTCATTGGCTTCCTTTACAGGTTTCTTCCAACATTAAGTGTTCCAAAGCCACCAGTGAAAGAGAAGGCAAGTCCTAACCATGTAGTAATTTCCCAATTTTGTCTTTGTTTTTAAATCTGTGACAAGAACAACAAAATCAACAAAATAAACATAGGAAAGACACAGGCAAGTTAGCCCAAATTGATGTGTATTATTAGAGGATTTTGTGGAGAAAGAATAGGGTGGTTACTACGCTTTTTTCTAGGGAGATTGGGTTTGTTTGTGGTAATGGCCTGTAGTTCGCCAACACTCCTGACTTCAGAGCTCTGTACTTGCTTCAGTGAGGTATCTGTGATACCATCTTTAAAGGCAGCTTGTGTATTGCTGTACTGCACTGATACTTGGATGGCCATAGATACCAATCTCTGTTTCTGGGTCTGGTCTGTACCACCAAAACAACTTCCTTCACTTTATTTCTTGTGATCCTTTAACAGTTTTTCCTGTTGCTTTAACTCATATAAACTCATAATATTTAGAGTAATGTCTGGTAACTTTTTATGCTCAACTAAGTTACAGCTAGACTGGGTAGCTCTTTGCTGGCTTTCACACTTGGCTCTTTCCTGGAAAAAGTTTGTTGTGAGAGGTGACAAAGAGGCTAGTGTGCATCTGGGACAAACTTTGATCCACACTGGGGATGTAGCTGTAATGCAGGAAGTAATCAAGAGAAAAGAAGAGGCTGGGAGGATACTGAGAGCACTCCAAGGGTGCTCATTTTCTTGACTTGGGATGAGAGGGGGGGCCCAAAGGAGTTTTAGGCTCTGTGAATGAGGGGCTGAAGGTGTTCAGTAAAGTTTTGAGGAACTGACTATGGATCTCTCTGCTTCCTTCACTTCTGTCCTCACCACAGATCCTCCTTACCGCTGGTAGGCAATGCCCCCAGTCCCCATCTGTCACTTAAGGCATCTCTTCCACTCTTTGCAGCCTAACAGATAAAAAAGCTGTTTCTTCCTTGATGCCTCACAAAGCTGATTTGCATTGGAGCTGGGTATGCTCTAACTTAGCTTTAAAGGTTTTTTATATATTTATCATTTTTTACATTTTACAGTTTATTTATTACTTCTTTACTATAAGAAGACTAATATGTGTGTTTGTTCAGATAGGCACAGTTCATATATAACAATTTCATAACCTATGTTAGCATGCAGTAGGTTCAGAGCTGCCTCAGCTTCCTATGATTGATACTGAACCTTAAAAATAAACCGCTTAGGTCTACCCAGTCTTGCCATGAGGCTAATAAAATAGTGGCAAACTAGATTATATTTTCCTGCTGCTCATTGCTATTGTCTGGTGAATAGCTTGCATGCCTTTCACTTTTTTCAAACAAAAGAAGTATTTATTGTTTAGTTGTTATTTTCCTTTAGGATTAGCAGAAGTAAAATGGTACTTTCACATATTAGAAGAAACAAAAGCAAACTAAATTAGCTGTTCTGCTAGAATAGGTGATATTTGAGTGAGTGTTATTATGAAGAGAAGTGAATGTAGTTATCTAAGAAGTGCTTCTAGTGTTGCAGGTGTTACTGGGAGTCTGCAAAGTACTGCACACCCAAAGATTTTGTGTTTCAGTTTCATAAGTATTAACTTAATTTTCCTGATTTTTTTTAAGGTCAGTCTTAAAAGTCTAAATGTCTAAAAAGACATAAAAAGTTAAAAGAACTGGTAAACAATAATAAACAGATAAAAGCTGTGAGCAGCATAGGGAAATCTGTAACAGATTATTTTGCCATTATGTTTTGAAAAGATTGACATGGGTAGATTCACATCATGAGTTTTTACAGTTACGTATGGATTTATACTGAAGTACTAGCAGATTGAACAGTTATGTGATCTTATAAAAAGCACAGCAGCTATTGCTGAGGAAATAATATGTAAACTGTTAAAGACTGAGTAGTCATTAGAAGCTACAGTCTGATTGTCTAATACCAGCGAAATGGGAGCAAAGCAAGTATTCCCTTGTATTCCAACATGAGTACTGATTCAGTGGCTTCATTATTTAGCTTTTGATCCATAATTTATAATCAGTGCCTTGAATTCACTGATGACTTCATTATTATTTTGCAAGTCCTGATTTAAACTGCATTATCAGACTTGAAATTTAGTACCTCAGTGTGCTGAAAATGTCTTATTTTTATTTTGCAAGTGTAATTCTTCATTAGAGCTTATTGGCTATGGGGTTTTTCATCCTTTGAGCACAGTTTTGTAAATAGGCACAACCTGAGCATATTTAAACTGTGCAAAAGACTAGTGACAGGAAGACTGTCCTATCAGTAGGGTAGACTACAAACCTGCAAATGAAACATAAAACCTTTTGTCAAGAGTTTTCCTGATAAAAGCAGCTTGTATTTTGTAATGGTAAATAATTTCACTTACAGTAGTTTAATAGACTGTAAATGTATAGTGTTTTGTTGCCCACTTGTCATAACTTTGAAAATTTTAACATTCAACATTGAAAATAAGTTAATCTTCATCTGAATATCAGCTTCTTGCTAGCTTTCTATTAGTAAGTGTCCAGTAAGCTATAAGAACTGGGATGTCTCTTCAAGACGGTGGTAAAGCTCAGCTTCACTGAACAAAAATTAAATCACACTAGACACTTAATTAAAAACTAGCACAGCAGCAGTTGAAACAAATCTGCAAAGTTATATTTTTCAGGTTACATCAAGAATGGCTAGAAGAAGAAAAATTCTTCTGTAGTATCAAGATGTCAATGGTTATGTCACCTTTCATTATTGCTTCTGGAATTGTTTTTCAACTCTTTAATCACTATGAATCATGTCATTTTATGTTATTTTTTCCCCCTGAGCGTTTATAAGAACTTAAATCAGAACCAATGTTAATATTCCACTTCTATGAATGATGTTGCCAAATGCAGTACATATTGTAATATCAAGAGAGACAGTTTAGTAGTTATCCCATTACAGTTCTTGGTTAAATAAAAAAATTAAGAAATCAAAGCAGTGCTGTGCACAGTATTAACATTCATCAGTTCTTGAAATCTTTTGTATCTTTGTCATTCATTCTAGTGAAGAAGGATGAGGTATTTTTTTTCCTTATGAGGTTGAAATGAATTTTTTAATATGAAAGCCAGTGTTTTAAGGCCAAAATAAAAAAAAAAAAAAAAGTGACTTTACAGTAGAATAATTTTGAAAATGTAGAAGGGAGACCTCGGGATCCTGAACTGCATGGGATTGTAGTATTCAGAAGGCTGCTTAGCTGGTAGATGTAGCAGACAATGTAACTAATTGTAGGATGCTGTTCAAAGCCAGCATGTATAGTTTATTGTTCTGATTCAAGTAAAAATGATCCTTATTCAATATTGTAACTCCAAGGACCCATGTTTTCATGCACTGGCAAATAAGAGATGTGCTGAGCTGTTTCCATAGTGATTCTGTTTTATGATGAAGTGAAGATGTCTTAGTTCTTTGAAGTATGTCTAGCTTCAAGGGAAGGCTGAAACAAAATACTTGTCCAGAGATGCTCTGGTTTCATGTTGATTATAGGGCACAGAAGCCCTTTGCAGCTGTGATGCACAGATGTATAATCTAGCTACATCCAAACTATATCGCACTGAAACTCATACGTGCATTATTTTCCATTATGTCCTTCTTTTTGGGAGGGGTACAAGATCAGAATGGAGCTCAGCAGGTTTGAATGATCAAAGACCAGTGCTTCAGATGCTCTGCACAAGCCCTGCAGTATAGAGGTGAACTTGCCTGGCTATCCACACTGAATTACAGTGTTGTGTCATTTATAATGTAATGTGGATTTAACACCACATTTATTTAGCACATTTAGTTGAATCTAACTGATAAATCTTGCAACTCACATTAATACTGCACCATTAAACACCCACGTCAGCCCAGCCTTTAAACATGTGCTTAACTTTGCAGCCTTGTGATCAAGGTTGTGGACTGGGACACTGAAGAGCTGGGTTCAGTTCCTGCTCTAGTACAGTCATCCAGTCGGATACAGGGTAAGTTACTTAGGCCCCAATTTTTTTGAGCTGTTTAGGCTTGTCTCTGTGCAGCTATGCAACACCTGTCTAATTAAGACCTCAGGTATCATTTACGGTAGTGTTGTATGATTTAAAAAGCTATGTACTGTTGGCTTTCAATTAATTGTATGACCAAATTTTTAAAGATAGTGATGCCAAAGCTTCTCATTTGCAACGTGAATTAACAGTTTACTTATGTCTCACAGAAATCTTGAGAGAATATATTATTTGTGTTATATACTCTTAAGACAGATAGTCCCCCTCATTTCAGAATGTGGTTGTTACTCTGTTCCTCAGTTTCCTCACATTTATTTCCTTTGGTCTCTGTTGTCTCTCTTTTCATAGTAGAAAGTAAGTCCTTTGCGTTCTTTCCATTATGTACACATACAAGATGAACCAGAAGAGACACCAAACTACTGAACGGGAACGTAGCTGCTACCTTAGTAGAAATAATACTTAAGTAGACACTTCATAGTGTGCTGAAATGGGTAGATAGATCATAATGTTTGGCTCTTTGAAGGGAGTATCGTAACCTCAAAACCAGTCTATTGTTCAGAGCCTGGCACAGGTTTTGACCTAATACTGCTCAAACAATATCATTGCATATCGCGTTACCATGTCATGAAAATAAAACACAAGGAGCTCTTTAATTGCTAACAATAGCCTATAGACTGTGAGGTAAATAAGATCAGTATTCTTCATCTGGTCCACCAGTAGTTTTTCTCAGATCTTCTCTCCGCTGTCTTTTTTCCTGTTATTCATAGGTTCAAGAATGTAGTTACTCCATGCTTAGAATCTTTGTAAGATCTTTATAATGGAAGGTGATGTCCACTTTGTGTGTATTTCGTGAAGAGCAAAATCGCAAGTGGACCTAAATAGGAGTGGATGGTACCAGAAAATATGAGACCTTCTGCACAGCTTAGGACACTTTAGCTTTTCTAAAATAAACTGTATTCCATTATGTGCAAATGACAGTGTGTTTTGATAGACTCCTAAAAAAGCCCTAGAAAGTTGACGCTAGATGAAGAAACAGGACTTAGCTGGAGTTGAGGATAAATCCCAAATTGGTTTCTGAACTTTGCTCAGCTTCTCTCTCATCAAGATGAATAGACTGATTATACAAATTAATAGCTTTGAGTCTAAGCTTCTGAGGTCTTTAGATCTTTGCTTTGTAGCTTGCTCCAACATGCTGCAGTCTGCATCTTTCAGGTGCTTTTTTTTAGCCTTTCAATGGTTGCAATCAAAAGTCCTAAGCCCTTTGAGTTAGTTGGCCAGCACAGTACTCTATATTGCAGCATATGAGCCACGCATTTGAAAATCAGGTGCCACGTTGCTAATTGCTGATGCCTAAATGTTTTGTTAGCTCTTGTACTAAATACTCTGCACCACCAAAGAGGGAGTTGTGCTCTGAACTTGTCAGTGCACTTAGTGTATGGATATATTTGCTTGCAGTTAGCTTTACTGAAATAAATTGAGGTACATCCTTAAGTTAGAATTGTGTATGACCACTTCCTGGGAATAACACCTTGAAAAAAGGAATTTTTTTTTTTTTATACATATGTATGTATAAAGGTGAAGTAATAGTTGCATTTTTCAAGAGAGTCTGTGAGTACTGCAAGATCTGGATCTAAACACTCCATTTCCACCTCATGTTTCCAGTCTCTGTCTGAAGCCTGGTAGAAATAGGCTGATAGTTTTCTTGCTTAGCTGGATAGAATCACTATTCTGTACATTGTGAAATCCCCATTCTGAGCATCTGAGGTGCACATGGAGAAATCAACAGATGATTTCCTAAAACTGTTTAAGATTGGATGAAATTTGTAATGTTGTATGCACAGTATTTTCTATATTTCCTTTATAAATGCAGTTTTGCTGCTCTATTACAAGTCAAGGTGTAGAGTTTTTTAAGAAATGTTGATTCAGCTCCTGATTGCCTCACTTGATCTCTAAAAAGTTTGATCAAATGCCCAAAATTTCACACAAGTGAATAACTAGTTTAGATAATAACTCATTTTCGGTAAGGTTTACCTCAAAATGTTACAGTGCTTTAGAAATTCAATGTCTCTGGGTTTTTTATATCTTACAAGATGTATGGCCAAGTTTCAGGTAAAATTACTTTTTTTGCATGTGACTGAAAAAGCTTTGCAGTGAATGCCACTAATCCAAACTGGAAGCTATTGGAAGGTTTCACATTTGTTCTATCAAGTTCTGACTCTTCTTCCACTCATTCTGATTTATACTTTGTTCCTTTTGTAGGTGCCTATCTTGTGCCATACTTAATTTTGCTACTGATAATAGGGATTCCGCTCTTCTTCTTGGAGCTTGCTGTGGGGCAGAGGATCCGCCGAGGGAGTATTGGTGTGTGGAATTATATCAGCCCTAAACTTGGAGGAATTGGATTTGCAAGCTGCGTAGTAAGTTCTTAACATTAATTGTGAGGTTTGCTTTCAGTTTGTATGATTTAGACCTCCTGTTTTGCTGCAGGGAAAGGCCACTGATTTGTAGCTGGGCATCAAGATCAGTTTACAGTGTTTTGGAAGATCTTACATTAGTACATTCAAAAATGTTCATATAGATGTGTCTGTAAAACTGGTCAACTTGTGTTTTGTGATTCCTTCAAGACTAGGAACTAGGGAACAGAGTAGTCTTCTGGAGAAAAAACACCTGTAAAAGTATAGGTGTTACATGATAAATAAAGAGAAAAGTAAAAATTTAGAAGATGTTGTGTACTTTAATGGGGCAAGCCATTCAGTTCTTATTCTGACTTATTTTAGTTAAAATTAGGTTCAGTGGCTGATGTGCAGAGATATGCAGAAGTTCAGGGAGGATTTTTTAAAAAATTTACAAAGGTAGTTAATAAGTATAACTTTTTGATCTGCCTTTTTCTTTTAATAGGTATGTTTCTTTGTGGCCCTGTACTACAATGTCATTATTGGATGGAGTCTGTTTTACTTTTCCCAATCTTTTCAGCATCCATTACCATGGGACCAGTGTCCTTTAGTTAAAAATACATCTCATACCTGTAAGTCTATATTAATTTTCTTAAAAACAATATAAAATATATAAGATTTGAGATTTTCGACAAAAAGGAGAAAAAATAAAATTCAAAGAGATATTTGTGGGAAACAGTGTTGTATGCAAATCTGGTTTTCCAATGGTAATAAAAGATTATAATACTTGGAAAAATTACAACAAAGCCTAATCTAAGATAAATACACTGTATTTGGAAAGGAACATCCCTGACAATAGCATTTTAAAGCGTAATAAAATTAGGAGAGTAATATTTAGTATGTTGCAGAAAAAAAATTTCTGGTTACTTTTTTTCTGATGTTGATACTGCTTTTTATGCTTATTTGGTGAAAAACAAAGGTGAAAGAAGGATATTTCTACATTTCAATTACTAGGATACTTCCTGGCGAAAAGCAGGAAGTGTGGCATTACTAACAAAGCAGAAAATGGAAAACTGAACATTAATGAAATGCATGTAATCAAAGCATTGTTTGCTTTGTAAACCAGTAGAAATGAGATAATTGGTCATTGATTTGTTGCTATAATGAGATGGTCTCGCATGGACGTATTACACAACAGCATTAAAAGTCCCTTATCCCTTGGTTTTGGTTATCTCATAATAGTTAACACACTTTGCATTATCCTTGCTATTGAAATATGAAATATTTCTTTTTATTTCAGATCCCGTATTTAATTCCCTTTTGTGTTTTTTTTTACCCCTTTAATAAAGAACATAACCAGGGACATTTGAAAAGTTGTACAATGTTTTTATAGTGTCTTTGCCAGAGTTGCTTGCTTCAGTTGTTTGAAATAAAATCAGTATTTGTGCATGTTGGCACACAGTCGCATTGATTGTAATACACAAGCTATTGTCCATTAATCGAGCCACAGTGGTTGTAATGTACTCTTATCCTGCCTAAATATTAAGATATAGTGTGTCAGCCTAACTTCAGCAGAGGTCATCTGAACTAAGCCTAAACAAAGACAAGTATTATGTTTGATAACATTCAATCATTTTTGATAGTTTATTTCAGTGAAGATCTCACACCGGTGTTAGGTTTATTTTATAAATACAATTATATTAGTATATTTTTCCTTTATTTTCATTAATTAATTAATTAATTGACTCAGGACCTAGCATAGAGATATAATTGATTGTCAGATATAAGTCATTTATAAAAAAAGTAATTATTTTGAATTAATTTGAAGAATTCTTTATATGTGCTGTATGTCTAGATACACACAATTTCTTAGACTGGTTGGTAACGTGAGTAAAGCAGAATTACAGTATAATACAAAAATCACTTCTGGACTACACATAGCAATTTTCATTTAACTGCGGTGTAGGAGCTGTTTTTTCCTTTTCTCATCACTTTGGTACATTATGTTATTTATAATACTAATTAAGTGCCTGTTGATTTGAATGTTTTATCAAAGCAGACACAGTTGAGAATTTGTTTTCCATGTATTTTCAAAATTGTGTTCAATTTCAGAGAGATACTTTTCATAGTGTATGTCACAATATCATATGTAGGTATTCTAATATTATATGTGATAAATGGAATGTATGTCTTCATCTGGGCCTGCCTACTATTTAGTACTTAAGTGAAAAATAAATTCTGCCTAGTACTCAGATTGACCATATGCAGAGAAATACGTTATCCCAAAAGGGTGTTTTAAAAAGATATACCCAGAACCTTTCACTCATAGTAGTTACTTTTTCTTTTAGACAGTGTCTTAAGACTCTTTGTGAGTTTACTTTCTCAGTAAATGGTGACAGCACAATTACGAATATTGAGAATTGGTGGAACATTGTTATGAAATGTTGGGAAAATACTTCTGTCCTGAATGCAATCTTTACTTGCTAACATCTCTTGACAGTTGTGGAGCCAGAGTGTGAGAAAAGTTCTGCAACCACTTACTACTGGTACAGAGAAGCATTGAATATTTCTAGCTCTCTGTCAGAGAGCGGGGGTTTGAATTGGAAGATGACTATCTGTTTGCTGGCTGCCTGGGTCATGGTATGCCTAGCCATGATCAAAGGCATTCAGTCTTCAGGCAAAGTGAGTATACTGTTTACCTACAGTGTTTGACTTTTTGCTTTGAAACACTTCACAACATTTTTGTTCACCACACCCTTTGTTTACTCTCTCATGAAATCTGTAGGAGCAGGTTAGAAACTTTGACTCACCCCAATATTTGTATAATCTCAAGTAGAGGAATGCTAGTAATTAAGCATTTAAATTGTAGTAATTTTAGTGGAAACTGTAGTAATTCAGTGGGAACTGAGATCTGAAGAAGAATGTTTTCTGTTCTTGTCAGCATAACTGTTGCAAGTAAGTGTACCTCAGCTTTATTGTGCAGCGTAAGTCTGTGTGTTTCTGAATGTCTTAAGGAATTAGGTTTCCATGTATACTCATAGTATGATTGCAGTGCTCAAAATGCCATGCCATTTTTCTTTTTATTGCTACTGTCATTGATATCCATGCTTCTGTCATTAAAACAGGATTCTGGATTGTTTCTTTTGACTAATGACTAACCATCCCTTTGCATCTGAGTATGTCACCTTGTCTTTTTTCCTTTCCATGCAGCCAGCTGGATTGGCTAGTGAATGATTTGCTAGCTCTGTTGATCTCAGTGAGATTTTCAGATGAAAAATAATCTGTTCTAATAGCAAAATTCTTTGCTATTAAAAAGTTTGACACTGAGGTGGAAATTTCTGTGACCACTTAGTGTATTTCAGTTAAAGAAACAAGTTTAGTGAGAGAATAATTTTACTAAACTTTAAAGTACAGAATAGATCTGCTTTTCAGTGATGCAGAATGAGAGATCTTAGTGAAGCATTTCTAAACCAGTCTACTTCTGTCCTTATCATCATCATCTCCTGGAATTCGTACTGGAAGCCCAGTACTTTGTTATCAGTTAGTGCACACAGTGACAACCGTATTGTTTTAATACAATACATAATTTATTTTACAGTCGTGATTTTTCTGTCTTCTGCAGAGACAAGGGTATTGGGAAGTGTTCTGCATATTTCTTAGAGCATATGATTATTAATTCAGTCATATATCCAGAACATACTGAGTAGTGAATGAAGCTATTGAAAATAAAGTCCATAGATGTCATGTTAAATTTCTTCTTCATGTTTTTCAGATCATGTATTTTAGTTCCCTTTTTCCTTATGTGGTACTTTTATGCTTTCTGATCAGAGGACTGCTCCTTAATGGATCAGTGGATGGAATTCGTCACATGTTCACACCTAAGGTATGTGCTTAATTACTGTTTGTGGTGTATTGAAGTTTATGAATGATCTCATTTAAGCTTATAGTCTTCATAGAACATTTGACCATATTTCTGTTTGGTTTATTTGCGAAATTGTTGTTGACTTCAGTGGCATAATATCAAGCCCTAAGGTCCAAAGGCTCTAAGTGTTCCAAGAGTCTGTGTAGGGTTACCTCCCTTAGGTGAACGGTTCCCAGAGTTAGATGCCTTTACAAAGCTAAGCAACTGAAAGTGCTGTTTACAGGATTCAGGATGTTTGGAGAGCTCCAAATACTGAAAAGAGAAGTGAATCCTAGTTCTTGCCATTCTGTAGGATGGAAATATGTCAAGTTCTGGGATGTCACAGTGAAATGCCTTACCTTAAACTCTGTCATGGCTTTACATAATTAACTTGTCACTTTTGAGCATAAATTTGATCCTTTTTAGAAATAAAACTAATGCTGTTTGCATAGCAGCCCAAAGTACAGGAGACCTCTCTTTAATACTAAAGTAGTGTAAGTACTCACCTCAGCTTTCCTCTCCATATTTCTTATGGCTGTCATGCCCAGATAGCAGCAGGTCTAAGCATACATTTTTTTTACTGTCCACATTTTCACTGGGAATGTGTCTTATTGAACTTTAGATTTTATAACTACAGAGGTGAGAAGGGATGTTATGAATCATTCCTTAGCCTGAAGATCTAAATTCTACTCACACCCATCTCAAATGCTTGTAACTGTATCTATACTATAGGAACAGCATGTTTGAGTAGTCAGAGCCATACTCAGGGATGCATAAATGCTTGGGCTTCATATTGTATTATGAAATGGTCTTTCCAGCAAGTCCGTTTCATAATACGGTTGAGTAGAATGGGAATGATGTCTCAAAAATGAAAGCCAAATAATAAGAGTATTGAAATCAATGCACATAGTGGCTAATGCCAGATGACAGGGTGTGTCAGTTGTTTTGATTCCAGGTATTTTGAGTCTGGAGAAATGTCATCCAATAAAAATGACCTTTGTTAGCTATCACATTGTTATTTCTTGCATTGTGATACACAGTTGTACTCTGCTTCACTCACTGTCATTGCTTTAGAGTCATAGTTCTGCAGGAACTTGCAGGCTACTCAGGTAAATTTGGGAAATCTGAGGAACAGAGAAATGTAATGCTTACTGACGAAGAGGAAGTCAATAGCAGAGATGGAATACAGACCTTCCGAAGTTATAATTAGGTTTCTCAGTCACAGTGTTAATCCTTTCTTTAACTAGGAAAGTATCACTAGATACTGAGGGAAAGTAAACACTGAACCTCCCCCTGAATACCAACACCTCTTCACCATTTCATCTTTCCATGAGTTAGACCTAAAATAAGTTGCAACTGATGCTTACTTTATAGTTATATTATAACTTAATTATACAATTGTTTCAAGTGTTCAGATAAATGATCTTGAAAGAAAAATTTTTTTTATTTTCCTCTAATGGTTTCCAGTTCTTTATCTCAAGTTGTGGTTTAAATTTGAGGTTAGGAGGCCTGTATGTCGCATACAGTATATGTGAATATAAACCTTCAAAAGTATTTTCATTATAATCTCTGATTGTTTCTGTACTTGAGCACTAATTTGGGCTGTACGTTCATATGAAACTACCTGAAGGAATTCAGACTCCCCCACCTTTTGTTTCCTTTTGCTCCACTGAACTAACAGTTTATTTGGGGAGGAGACTATACAAAGGATTGCTAAACTGAGCTAGGTTGAAAATTAACCAGGTAGATATACATGAGAGAGGAGACCATCGGTTAGTTAGTTTATCAAATGACCACATTTTGACCACACATGGATCACAACATTCCAACAGAAGAGTTGTGTCAGCACAGCAGAGGACTGACACACATTGGTGCCAATGTGAGAGCACAGGACTAATGAAAAAGGAGATCATTTCTCTGTTTGGTATGGTTGATGAACAAAGCAGAAATTCTAAATAATAACCTTAATGAAAAATCTAAGGAAAGGTACACGAAAAGCCCACTGAAGTAAACTGCTGCAATGAAACTGTAGGACTTTATGAAGCTTAAATACAGAGCCCCTAAAATTTCACAGAAAATATAATACCCAATCAATTACAAATTTATTTTGAAATGCTAGGCAATGTGTACCTGAGAACTTACGACCTTTGATGATACCAAATGATATATTGCAGAAAGCGAGAAGTGTTTCAATACTTCAACCATTTACTGATTTGGTAAAATTAAGAATATTCCTCGAGCTCCCTCTAGTGGGAAAGTTCTAGCATGACTGTGATACAGGCAGATTGAACTATGTGCAATAGCTACTTGTGCATTGTAATTATAAAAAAAATTGTAAGACAGAAACAAGGTTATTGTCATAAACACCTTTTTTTCAAATATATTGTATTTTAGCTATATATAAATTAATAAATACGGTATCTGCTACCTATCTGTAATATTATACCTTTGTGGGAAACTGGAAATTTTTTCAAAATATTATCATAACAATAGCAGATTTTTTTTTCCCTCAGAGTAACACAGTCAGCCTGATGATGCTGGCATCTATGCTGATGCTTTTTAGTTATACTTTTTTCGATAAGCCTAGGGTTTAAAAAAAAAAAATTACATGTACAGACGTAAGGTCTTTCACTGTCAAATGAATGGAGGCCCTGAATCAGCTTGAAAAAATCTAATGTTTAAATTTCACATGTACTTCTTTTTTTATGATTCAGTATCTAGAAGAATCTGAGATAGACAAATGATGACTCGTAATTTTGTAACAAAGATATTTCTTGAAGCATGGTCATCCGAATGAGCTTTTTGATAAAAGTTTTTCGATAAAAGGCTTAGTTGTCCCTCAAATACATGACCCATTTAACTTAGGGTAAGTTCAAGGCATCTGGCTTAAGGGAGATTTGACTCGTGGACTATACAGATTGTGGTGCCCAGCATTTATTTCATATGTTGCATTTTGCTTTACATACCATATAAGCATGTGTATCTCATGTTCACCTTTTTTTTGAAAAGTAACAGCAAAGCAACTTTCAGCATACTTACTGCATTTATAGAGGGTTGATCATGCCAAAATACATCTTCATTCTAACAACTGCCAATACATATACTGTAAAAAAAGACAATAAATACTGAAAAAAAAAAAAAAAAAGAAAAAATATGGATGTTCTGTCTTGTTTCTCAATATAACTAGCTGCTATTCCAGTTACCATATAGCTCCAGTAGCATCTCATTGTTGGAAACATACTGTATAGCATGTTTCTCTTTAAGGATCATATCATATAAAAGAAATTCTGGGCCATAAGTTCACTCAAATTCAGGTGTCAACATTCAGCTTTCATTTTATCGTAATGAAAATACCTTCGTAGGGGAGTATTAGCATTTTGTGATATAGGTTGTCTTCCTGTTTTTTTTTCTGTTGTCTTTTCATATAATAGAAATGCATTTTATAGCTGACATATATTATATCTAATTTCAAACAGCTTGAAATAATGCTGGAGCCCAAGGTCTGGAGAGAAGCTGCTACTCAGGTGTTCTTTGCCTTAGGGCTTGGATTTGGTGGAGTCATTGCCTTTTCAAGCTACAACAAGAGAGACAACAACTGCCATTTTGATGCTGTACTGGTGTCCTTCATCAATTTTTTCACTTCTGTGCTGGCAACTTTGGTGGTGTTTGCAGTTCTGGGCTTCAAAGCCAATATCATAAATGAAAAATGTGTTATCCAGTATGAATATCCATTTCTTTTTTTTTTTACCTTTTTTAATGGTATATTTCATTTATGAATTAATGCAGATCATTGAGTTTGATTTCTCTGTTTTATTATGTTTTACAGAAATTCAGAGAAGATTTTAAAACTTTTGAAAATAGGCAATCTGAGTCAGGATATGATCCCACATCATATTAATTTCTCAAGCATTACAGCAGAAGATTACAATTTAGTTTATGACATTATTCAGAAAGTTAAAGAAGAAGAGTTTGATTCTCTTGGTCTGAAATCTTGTCAAATTGAAGATGAGCTTAACAAGGTGAGAGTAATAAGTCTTAAATACAGAGATTATGAACAGATGAATATTTGTAAGCTTGAAATACTCTGAGAAGTACACTTACACAGAGTATCAGTGCCTACGAGCAGTGCACCTGTAGGGATCCATATGAAAACATGGTTCTGTGCAGGTTTGCGTTCCAGCTCACCTGAGGACTTTTGGGTCCGATGTCTTAATATATTCTTCACTGATTTATGATATATTTTGATCGTTATATTGCTCCTCTCAGGAAGTGATAAGTTTTTAAAGTTCTTTTTTTTTGGAAGAGTTGATCATGAGAATTTTTCCAAAAACTAAAGAGGTGTACCTATTCAACATATTAAACTATGATGTCTTCTAGTGTTGATACAATTATTAAATATAAATACCACTTCACTGGAAAGTAAAAAAGTTACTCCTTACTTATTAGATAATTGTTAAATGAGTATCATTCTGATTTGAAATCTTATCACTAAGCCAGATCTGTAATAAAGATATTTTTCTAGCTTTTTCAGAGGGACTTGCGGTTTTAAACACTGACCCCTAGTTGCACCAGCATCTGAAACTAAAATAAGTCATATTGGTATCTTAGACATTAAAAGTTCCTATACTATTCCTGCTATTTAAAGTTTAAACAAATAGATTTAGAAATTAAGTCCTTTATATACTTAATGGAGAAAACAGCGTGTATTTTGTAGCAGTCCTGTATAATAGCTCTCATGCTAAATTATCAGTGAAAGAGGGAAAAAAGTTCTGACTGGACACAAGAGGAAAATTTTTCATGATGAGAACGATCAGCCATTGGAATAATCTCTCCAGGAAAGTGGGGATTCCCCAACATCGGACACTTAAAATTTGGCTGGACAGGGTGCTGGGCTGTCCTTGTCTAGACCGTGCTTTTGCCAAGAAAGGTTGGACCAGATGATCCTTGAGGTCCCTTCCACCTTGGTATTCTGTGATTCTGTGAAAGAAGTGTTGTTAATATCAATCAACTTAACAGATTCGCAGTCAAACCCAGTGTTTCAGTAAATAGTATTAAGTTCGCAGGTTTGGAAGAATCTCATATTAGATAGTAACTTCCCACTCCACCTTAGAGGTTTAATCAATGACATTGCATGAACACAAAGTCAGACTGCCACACTACAAATGAAATACTATCCATAGTATTATGGATAATAATAACATGGATTTTTTTCTCACTGACAGGCAGTTCAAGGAACTGGTTTAGCTTTTATTGCCTTTACAGAAGCAATGACCCACTTCCCTGCTTCTCCTTTCTGGTCAGTCATGTTCTTCCTCATGTTGGTAAATCTGGGACTTGGAAGTATGTTTGGAACCATTGAAGGCATCATCACACCCATTGTTGATACCTTCAAAGTCAGGAAAGAAATTCTTACTGGTGAGTTGCACAAACTTTCTTTTCTCACTAGAGCAGGAAGCTAAATTTTTTTTTTTGAGAGTATGAAGACTTGTTTTTTGACATGAAAGTTTTCAGTGCTGACATTGTGCAGAGCAGTAAATCACTGTATTCCAGACTGTACTTCCATGCATAGGCACATTAATATCTGCATGTAAAGCCTTTTCCTGAATGTTACAAGAGCAGGAACATCCTAGAACTTAAATTTTAATGGTGGATTTCTGTTACAAGTTTCTGTATGGTCAGTCCTTCTGAGCTCTTCCTGAATACTTTCCATTCCAGCCTGTGTCACATATCAGGGAAACAAAGGAAAAGGAAAGAATGAAAATACATTGCAAATTACTACAAATTGTTCCTAAGTAGACCAAATGAAATCTTAATTTATAATGAAACGTTTATTATGTTAAAAATCAGTACAGTTACTTTCTAGAGGAAAATATTTTTCCCCATTGAATGTGGAAAGGGTCTTCAACAAGATGTCTAGTGTTTTTTTTTAATCTATTTTATTTAAATGCACAAAGTTATTTGAGGTGCAGCCTGTTCATGTAGCTGTGATTATCTGGTACCAATTTCTATTTTTGAGATAGAATATCAGCATGAAATACGAAAGTTATGTTTCTGAAAATCTTCGGAACAGCTGCAAGGGACTTGATATGTTATGCACAAATTCAGATTTCACATCAGTATCTGTGACAGGAAGGATAGAAAATAAAAAATATAATAAACTGCTTTAACATTATCTAGCTCTGTGAAGGAAACAATATGTTTTATAAGACTTAACCCCTGATGCAGCAGAGCACTGCTCTTTCCTGACTGCTTTCCTTACCTTACTTAGGTAATATTTAACAGAAAATGTGGTTTTTTGCTTTGCTAGATCTAAGAATAAAATTCTTCGTAAAGATAAACTGATTTTTGAGAAGTCCTAACCTATTGAGCACTTGTTTGCTTTTTGTTTTTTTTTTTTTTTAAATCAGCTCCTACATTCTTATAGAATATACCAGCGTGACATTTAGAAATTAGCTGTTCTTCCTAAGCATGTGTTCAAATACTGTGATATATAGTCATTACTCTGGAGCAATGGAGCATTTTACAGTAATTCCTTGTTACTCTGTTTGACAAAAACCACAATAACCTATTAAGATAAAGGAATATTCAAGAACTGCCTTTCTCTTGTAATTTTTTTGAGTGATATACATGCATGATTTTTGCTAAACTCAATTGTACTCAAAGGATTACAACTTGATGTGGTGTTTTTATAATTAACTTATAAAATTGAAATGCCTGGGTTATACTTCATGCAGTATCTGTGGGATTTAACAAGGATTATGCTTGCACTAGAGTTTGTGCTTTAAAACCACAAATCTTAATTTTTACAGACGTGTGAGCACATTTGCAACTTTTCGCACTACACTTCCAGTTCAGTCCCTCTTGAGTTCAGGGAAACCAACTCATATGCTTAGTTATTTTGTGTTCCAAATATCTCCAAATTGAAGTCTGCATGTATATGTGCCAAGTCATGATGAATATACCTACCAGAGCCCTAGTTTACAACTAAAGATGCATAGTTTTGGGGTGTAATGGCAAGACCAATGGGAGAACATAAGAATAGCAAGGATTTCTAAGTTCACATACACAGGGTTATGGTGGTCTAATTCTTTGATCAGGGTCAGTAATAAAACTCAGTGTGAAAAATTAAACTCAGGCCAAGGAGGTTTTATCCAAGTTCTTTTGGTTTTGTTATCTTGCATTAGGAGTTGACATCAATTTGTAATGGTCTCTTTATAAATTTCTATTCTCTCAACAACATTATAACAATAGTTCCTGTAAGACTGAAAAAAGTGATTGGACTTGTAGCACAGTATTTAAAAAAGTGTCATTGTCTTCCTTTCACTACTATAATCAATACTAATTGATTATCTGAGACTTGATGGGCATGTTCTATAAGGATATTTTATATTTTCACCCAGATTCATTGCACCTAATTTTAGACTGCTTAGGTGTATCCTTAGCCTGAGTTCCCTGTGGGGAAAAAAAAGAGGGCACTTCAGGTGGGAGAATCAGTCTTACTGGTGCTCAATCTACAATTGATTTCACAGTTTGTTGAAATTTTACTTATTTTATGGCTACTTAAGGATTCAGTCCTATTCTCAATGAATTTAGTAGGAAAAAATTCTATTGAGATTCGTTATGCAGGACTAAGCATTCAAGAAATAAATTTTGGGTTATCCCTGAACAAAAGGCAGAAATGTTGTTGCTTAGTGCACAAATACATTTAGACAGATCCTAATGGAACTTCATGCAGTGAATGGTCTTTTAGGGGAAGTCTATTCAGCCTTTATAGTTTTTAGAATCTCAGTCTGAAACTTTGGTTCTTTTCACTTCTAAATTCCAAAAAAGTGATCTAGTGATCAAGTAACATGATGTATGATGTTCTGTTTACTTTAGCGTTGCACTCATATTAAGTTAAATGCTTAATGAGAAATAGTCACTTGATTAATCTCTGTTGCTTAATCAGGACTGCTGTAATATGGCAATTCCAGTAATTTTAATTTCATAACTTTTCTGTTAAGTAGGGAACTGGTAGGATTTCTAATATTCTTAAAATTGAGACCTCCTAAAAAGTAAAATGTTATTAACTTTGATCATGTGAAATAATACATTAAAGTATATCTTTGCGGTTTCGAACTCTCTTTATTTCCTCTTTGTCTGTGGAACTTTGTTACAATTACAGCTCACGTTTCTGTCCTTTATTCCAGTCATCTGCTGCTTGGTAGCATTTTTTATTGGCCTGATCTTTGTGCAGCGCTCTGGAAATTATTTTGTGACGATGTTTGATGACTACTCAGCTACTCTACCCCTGCTTATTGTGGTCATTTTGGAGAATATTGCAGTCACCCGAATTTATGGAATAGACAAGTGAGTAAAGGAAATGTATCTCTCTCTCCATATCAACAGTATTCATTACAATAACTATTACTATTTTAATTACATTTCATGAAGTATTTGTGACGTACATATAAATACAAGTAAATAGAAAGTGGGTCAATCTGGACGTGAATCTAGTCTGTTTTTAAGAACAAGTTTGGAGCAAGATACACTGCATCAGGATGGTGTAGTGAAAGCCAAAGAGATCCAAAGAGAGGAGAATACAGTAGAAGAGGCAAAATTAGACAGTTAGAAAGGAGGCTGGACATGCAAGTATAAGGAATATGTAGAATTATGTAGAAATAAGACAGCAAGAGAAAGATTTCAAGAAGTAATAACCAAGCAGCAGATGATTAGTATTCTGAACAGATCTGCAGTATTCCAGGCAGTCTGAGAAAGGAACAAAGCAAACTCTAATGGAAGTGACAATAAGAAAGTTTCAGTTTATGAACTAGATTTAGTTTGGGGTGTTGTAGCAATTAGTTGTTCTTTGCATTAGTTGTGAGAGAGGAAATAGAGGAAATGATAGCAAATAACAGGGTCAAAACTTACTTGGAAGCAGCACAGTTGACAACGAAGCTAAGTGACCTTGTATCACAGAACCACAGAATCGCAGAATTGTCTAGGAAAAGACCTTGAAGATCATCCAGTCCAACCATCAACCCAACATTAACAGTTCCCAACTACACCATATCCCTCAGCGCTAAGTCAACCCTACTCTTAAACACCTCCAGGGATGGGGACTCCACCACCTCCCTGGGCAGCCCATTCCAACGCCTAACAACCCGTTCTGTAAAGAAATGCATCCTAATATCCAGTCTAAATCTTCCCTGGTGCAACTTGAGGCCATTACCTCTTGTTCTGTTGCTTATTACTTGGTTAAAGAGACTCATCCCCAGCTCTCTGCAACCTCCTTTCAGGTAGTTGTAGAGGGCGATGTCTCCCCTCAGCCTCCTCTTCTCCAGACTAAACACCCCCAGTCCCCTCAGCCGCTCCTCGTAGGACATGTGCTCCAGACCCTTCACCAGCTTCGTTGCCCTTCTTTGGACACGCTCGAGTAATTCAATGTTCTTTTTGTTATGAGGGGCCCAAAACTGAACACAGTAATCAAGGTGCAGCCTCACCAGTGCCGAGTGACAGCTGAAGAGAAAAAAGACCCAAGTCCCTCTAATTTTTTTACATCTTATGACTGAAACCACCAGAATGTGTTCACTAAGCAAGATCAATGTGTGCCACACTTAAAGAATAGAAGAGTTTGTATCAAAAGTAACTCATGCCATCTACATATAACTGTACGGTATACTAGCATGTTGAAGTAATTTAAACATCTGTGATTCCTTTGCATGTACAAAGGGTGACATAGAATGGGTGGTTTTTCATTTGGCTTTTCACTTGTTCAGTGTGAGTAGTCAACCAGTCCCTCACCATAATGAAATAAAACTATAATAAGAAAATTTAATTTTATGTTTTCCAGACACTGTTTCTGGTCTATGCAAGTAGTGCCTGGTCTACTTACTCATTAAGGGAGAATTCCCACTTGGCCCACATGTATAATCCTAAAATTGATCACACAGACATGAAAACACCATGTAGATGTTTTTACACATGCAAACAGAAGATGAAACAGATGACCTGGTTATCAGGTTAATAATGTCCAGTCAGGTAGAGTTCCACTGTGAAGGGAGGTAGACATGCCAAAAGTCAGCAACTTGTCTGTAAGGAAGCTGGTGTTTAGGTGTATCTAAAATATGGTAATGCTTTGCTTCTGAATCAGAGCACAGTTGGCTCATGTTTTCAGAAGGGGTTCTGACAGGATACAGTCGAAGTTAACAGCCAAATTTCTCATTCATACCAGCCACCTGAACCTCCCTCTGTAGTATTCCTAATATTTCTCCTGATGTATATTTCTTCAGAATATGCTTCTTCAGGAACCTAGCACTCTTGTTTGCAAAAACTTACAGAATCTACAACTTCACATTGTCACTGGCTGTGATAGCACCAAGGGATCCTCCTTGTAGATCATGATCCCAATATATATGTCTTATTAGACACATTGTCTTTGGTCAGATAGGAAAAAACCCACCATTGCATCCAAAGGGTAGAAGAAAAGGCGACATGTGAATCCCTGTAGCCAAGAACAAAAATCTGCTACGCTGGAATCGGTGCTAAAGGAGCTTGGTAGCTTTTAAAAGAGGATAAGTAGGATGGAGATGATGAAAGACTTTGAAGTGAAGATAATAGATTTATGTTAAACTGAATGAAGAACTGGAGATCCCAGAAAGAACAGGCTATCTGTAGAGGTCATAATCCATTTGTACATTCATCTGCTTTTTAACAATGTGTGTCGTTTCAGTGTAAACAAAGGATAGAATACTCCAACCTATGCAGTTTGAAAAAACTTCTGAGAGATTATGTGACAGTAGCTTCACATGTGTAACTGCTTTGAAAACATATTTATTGCTCTGAGAGCTTTTTTGAGATGCAAATTTCTAAAGGGAGTGGGACTGCAAGGGAGTTAAAACAGAATTGGTACTTGTGCACACTCCAAAATAATTAATTCTAAAAATATATTCTCTTTTTCTACTGGCTCTGGAACCATGTACTCCTCCATCAAGAGTACAAGAATAGGAGTTTTGTTCATATCATAACTTGCAATTTTGAAGAACAAGGATGCAGATTTAAAACTTAACAAAGTTTTATTTCAGCAACTTACATTATGCAAACCATAGCTTATGCATAGTTATTTTTTACACTGCAGCACACATGTGGGTTCAAAATGAATTTTGCAAAATCTGTAAGATGCGCTGATTGTATATGTCCTCAAAAGTAATGACACATGCCTTAGAAAACAACCCAGTAGACATAATATAAGAAGATGGGAAAAAGAATGTTATAAAAGAAAGGTGAGTTTAAATATCTTTCCAGCATGGCCCAGCAAGCAGTTTACTAAGACACTGCACTGTGTAGCGATTCCTTTTGTTCATCTGTTCTGAACTAGTAATACAAGCTCTATTTTTCAGCCCATCAAGTACTCCAAACTGTAGCCATTTCTATACATGCATTTTTTCAGTGTGTCTGTTCCCTCAAACTAGGTTCCAAGTATCAGTTACGGCACTTGAAATCTCAGTGTACACACTAACAGTAACCTTTTATTCCCTTCACAGATTTATAGAAGATCTGAAAGATATGCTTGGGTTTTCTCCAAGCCAGTATTACTACTACATGTGGAAGTATGTTTCACCTTTAGTATTGTTATGTTTGCTGGTAGCTAGCATTGTCCAAATGGGGTTAAGTCCTCCTGGCTACAGTGCTTGGATTGAAGATACGGTATGTATATAACAGATGCCGTCACCATCATAATGATCATAGCTGAAGTATTTCAGAAGTACATGAAAAGACAAAAAATTTGCAATTAGAAATTAAAAGTCAGTATAAATAATGACATGGTTGTTTTTCTCTCCAGTAACATTAATGTAAAACCAACCATTTTTAAAATTTAGAGTAGTTCTGCTTGAAGAAATTCTTAAGGTTGGGAGAGGTTGTTCACTTTCATTAAATCTTAGTTTACTGCAGATAATAGTTGGGTGATAACACTGAATAAATCATTTCAGATAATACATCAATTTTTTATGTGGAATTAAGTATTGAGATTTAGCCATGTCATAGATTTTCCCCTTTGGGAACACATACCACATTGTAGGTAACAACTGCATTAAAACCCGTCTCTGATAAGAATTTGATTTGTAAAAAACTTGTCTCTGTGAACTGCAGAGTCAGTGCTGCGTGTTGACTCCAAGAAGAGATTCAGTCAAGGTAACTCCTAAGAGTTCTACTAGCTTGTCGGCTCATCAGCCCTCAGCTGGTTCTACAGGCTTGTCATACAAAATATAGAGCGAGTAAAATGTCAGAGAAATTAATCTCAGGGACCCTTCTGAATGAACAATTGTCTGAATTAGCCAGAGGGGGGAATCACAGCAAAGACAGGTAAAGGGTAAATACAAGAGTTTGGCTTTACTAAAGGTAGATGTCTGCCTCTAACCAGACAACCACTACTACTTTCTCGGGATTCTCAGAAAAACGCTCTTGTTATATTTGATTCTTGCCCTCAAAAATTAGCAATACCATAGAATGCCAAACATATACCATTCATTTCTGTGTATAAAATTAGGCAAACTGAGTCTGTTGGACAGTGATTCATGGATACAGCAGAGGTGTGGGATGCAGTCACTGCCCCAGTATATGTGTTATAGTTTACATGAAGTTTATCCAAAGTGGAACAGTGCCACAGGGTGATCTGACACAGTCCCTGACTAGACCAGTTACTAGCCTACAGAACAAGGACTTACTTTCCCGGCACAGTTACAGATACCACTGCACACTTGTCTGTTCTAAACATGTGGTAAAGGTTCAGGGAACAACTACAGACATGTAACAGAAAGCCTAATGTGAAAATCTTGTTTTGGGTTCTGCTAGAGTGCTCTGAGCATCTCAGAAACTTGTGTGACAGTGTTTTGGTCCTCCTCATGGGCAGATAAGACAGCAGTCCTGCATCTCCATGACTGTTCAAATTTGAGATCTGTAACGGTGCCCACATTGTATGTACAAGGTGACAAAAAGATGAGTATGTGTTTGAAAACTGCAGGCCTTGGTGAGGACTGCAGGTTAGCTGTTTCTTAAGTAAAGATGTGTTAATAGTTTTTCTCTTGGGTTGCTCAGGCTACGGAAGAGTTCCACAGCTATCCAACTTGGGGAATGATTGTCTGTATATCTCTGATGGTGTTGGCCATACTGCCAGTCCCAATAGTCTTCATGGTGCGCCGTTGCAACCTTATTGATGACAGCTCTAGTAGTTTGGCATCTGTATCCTACAAAAGAGGCCGGATAATAAAGGAACCTGTTAATCTGGAGGGAGATAATACAAGTTTGATTCATGGGAAGAGTCCAAGTGAAATGCCATCTCCAAATTTTGGCAAAAACATATATCGAAAACAGACTGGATCACCAACTCTGGACACTGCTCCAAATGGACGTTATGGTATTGGGTACCTGATGGCAGATATGCCTGATATGCCAGAGTCTGATTTGTAACTGCAGAAAAAAAATGCTGTTTGTTTTTCCTCTCACTGATCATGACTCTCCTATGAGAAGTGGTCAGCTTTACTTACTAGGATGCGATCTCAGGTGCTCCATAGCAACAGTCTTTAAAATGTCATGACTGTACGTACAGGTTGAGAAAACTCCTTTTGGATTAATTCTGTGGGTTTTCATTTGCACTGAAAGGAACATATTCAGAATCAATTGCAGCCTACATCTGCCAGCATAGGCAAGAATTTGATTTTTAAATTAATTTCTAAATTTAAAGCTTTCTATCTCTGAAGCCCAGGTCTCACTCAAATGATAAAATCTTTCTGAGGTAATATCACTGAAAATCTTTTCTTCTGCTTTCAGGTTAACTCCCCAGTATTAAAAGTGATCTCAGAAGTAGTTCACCAAACCCATGTTTTTGTAAACACTTGTATTATACCTTATGTAGATATGCTGTACTTATTTTGTTAGCACTGATAATTACTTAGGCTATTAGCTGAATAAAAAACAAACCTGCAAACTATTTTCTTATGTAATAGCTGTATAGAGCAATAGCATTAGAAAATCAAGGAGTAGACTCACAGGAAGGCGAGGAAAGATGCCCTGTTCACTGGGGACTGCATAAACTATGGCTGTATATTTTGTGTAAAATATTTGCTTTTTCAGTGTGAAAACAATGTTAGAGTGAGTCACTCCAAGAATCTTAAGGATTGTGCAGATTCTGCATTTTTTTCTATGCTGTGTGCCTAAAAAAGACCTTGATATTTATTGTGGTTACAAGATTACATATATATTATATTTATATAATATACTTGTAATGTAAATATGTATATTATTCTGTATGTAATCATTTCAAAAGTTGAAGCAAGATGGCTTTTTTAATTAGTCTCCTTCAGTTTTGCTCTAAGCAGACCATTTTTTTCAGTCAGTAATTGTTAAGAACTGTATGGCATTACATTTTAACCTATGAATAAAGAGATTGACAAGGTATTTCTCTATGATTTCCTAATACAGTTACTGTAACACAGCCTGCCTTTCCCTCAGCTGGACTAGCTGAAAGAATAACACACCAGCTGAACAGAGATGCTAAAAATAACCTGAAAACATAAAATGCTATTTTAATTAAACTATTGGACAAGAACTTTTACTGTGAATACAGTAGATACAGCACTGTAAACTGACATGATACTCTGGAAGCTAGTATGATTATTCCTTATCTTAAAGAGCTTCAAAGTTAGGCATAAATTCTGACTTTGCTGTGTCCAATAAGCAAAGTGAAGAACCTAGTTACATTGTCCCAGCATCTAAAGAACCAGATTAATTCATATGAGGTAAATACAAGTCTCAAAATTGTTTTGAGTGTGTCAGTGTGGGAAAGCTATGCTAAAAAATGAAAAGGAGCAAAATCTTAAATCAAACCGCCTTAGCAACTTGACAAAATTCCTTAGGGATAACTCTTTTGTCTTTGGACGATAATCCCAGCTAATTTTTGATTTCTAACCTGGGAATTTTTAAAGTAATTTCTAATCACCAAAAAGTTGAACTAGTAGCATTAGTTGAGAAAAAGATATCAGACTTACCTTGAGTTTGTTAGAAGTTGTGCACCTAAAATCAGGCTTAAAGCAGTCCTCTAAAATGTGTTTATTAGAACATATGGAGGAGAGCTGGCATAATTTGTGCAGGCTGCTCATTCATAACTGATCAGTTGGCAATATTAGTATGTGTAGAATGGATCACCATTAGGCACACAGAGCAAGCGTGTACAAAATATTACTGCTGTGGCAGAGCAGCAGCAGATTTCCACCATCATATGACATCAGGCTTCTAAAGTGACTGTTCAGGGTAGTTGTCATGCATCCCCTCTGTGCCCAGTCCATAGGCTGCAGAAGTCCGTTACAAACTACCTGCCTGTAGTGACACATGCTTTTAGTTATGTAGGTCCCAGTTTTAAATCTGAGGTGATGGCCAAATAAATGTCTGCTGCTACACAAGACCTGTTAAAAAGAATATGAGCAAGATCTTACTGAGTGCAATACCTACTTCTGTTAAAGCATCACAAAGGGGACTAATGCTACTTAAGCAGGAGGCTGAAGATTATTTTTCTGGGGAATATGTGTATTGTTTCTGCCCTTTGCGTGTCTCCTTGAACACTTTCAATCAGCATTTAGATTTTCCACTCGTTTAAACCACTGCTTCTTAATCAGTTGTTTCCTGATAACTCCAATTAACATGTCTCACATCAGCTTCATGAAATTTTTCAAGCGTGAGAAAACCCAGAATGTATGTCCTGTCTACTGCCAGATGTTCGATTCATAATTTGATTTTAACCATGACTGAACACCCTAAAGTGCAGAAGTTCTTTTAACCTGGTTTACTCTGATGAGCTAAAAGTGAAGGCACTGTCTGTCCTGCCTAAAGCAGGACTGGTCAAAAAAACCCCCTATATGTGGAGGTTTAAAAACATTAATTAAAGTATAACATCCAAGTCCTTGGATATTAATGAAAGAACTGCTGAAGCAAAGTATGAAATTGTACGTAAAGTTGCTGTTCAAACCAAGGGAATTCACACCACTTTCATACTTCCAACTTTGAGAGCAAGTTGCTACTTGCTGTCCTTATGGATAAAAAGAAGTTAAAGATGAGTAGAGGGCAGGAGAAGGAGGTTTATCTACTTAAAAGTCAGAATGTCTGTGTGTCATGTCAGTCATAACCACAATTAATTTGCCTTATTTTTAAGGAAAATATCATTGCAAAGGCCGTCATGCTTAAAATTAAAGAAAATCCTATTTGTGTTTTACACAATCAGAAATAGCCTAAAAACAAAATCATCCATGTGGAAAGTGAAAATAGGTTTCCAATATAATTTATTGCAGAAGGCCTAAGGTTTCTGAAACCAATATGCTGTGTGAGATCTCATTTCCCCAAAGAAAGATAACAAAATCAGTCAGCATCAGTATGTCACAAACAAAGGCCATGTCATTACCTTTGTCATTACCATGTCATTACTCCAGTAGAGGTTCTCAAATTCAGTGAAGTGCAGGACAGATTATACAGTCTTGTTGCCTGTTTTTAATCTTTTCTGATGTATCAAAATTTTATCGCTGCTTTACACAGTATCATGCAGAGAAGAAAGGAAGGGAACAGAGAAAAAGATAAGAGCGAAAAGGAAAAAAAAATTACTGAACAGTCATAACCCTATTTTCAGGGAGCAGCAGATACATGTTAGCTGATGAATCCTCATACTGGTGTAAGCAGAACAGTGATCTTGTGACACTAGGGAGGAATCAGTTATGTATGTGATAGCAGATGTGTTTGCAAAAGGGTTATAGATACTCTGAAAATACTTAACTGTATTGACCACCATGAAATACTAACATCCACTGTTCAGCTGAGATGCAGTGTACTCAGAAAAACTTGCTACAACATCTTTGAGAAATTAGCAGAAATGTAGTTATGCCAGTTTTAAAAAATGCAGAAAATTCAATATAAACATTTAAATGTCTAGTTAAATTCTGTGTTTTGAGGGAAAAGAGGAGGAAATTGCAAATATGTGATTTACTTCCTTTGCCACTGGATGGTGCTCATATTTCATATGTGTTGGTAAAATGGCATGTTCAGGAGTTTTTAAAAGGGGAGAATGCTGTATTTTTATTCTCTACCAAGACAGAGAACTCTCAGAATGACCATGGATTCACTAAAACTCAGAACTTTACTAATCTTCTGTACCTTCAGCTGCTTTCATAGATATTTGATTTTTTATATCCAAGAAAGCAAGATGCAACAAATCATTAATGATTGTAAAAGCAACAACACACTGTCAGTGTCCCAGTGCCATGTAGTATTCTTTTGGGTCTTGAGAGCAAGCAGCAGCTTCTTGAGTCAATATTTTGAAATCAGTAATTTTATAACATGTCTTTTTTTTCAAATATCTTATTAGTTGCTATTCTCATTTCTTAAATTAGCAAATTAATTAGTTGGCAAATTAGTGGAATAAGAGAATCTCAGACTATATTATTACTACTAACACTAATAATAATATTAAAGATTTCAATGCTTCTCACTGCCTTCATCAGTAAATGCTGAGAATTGCAATGAAGTAGATAAGAGCTGAGGAGGCAGCAAGGAGCACCGAGAAGGGACAGCAGCTGAAGGAGTGACTCAAGCCTGCAACTCTGCTTCTGAGGAAAGCAATTTCTGTGATATCTGGTAGTGTTTTAAAAGTAGTGCAGCTACTAAAACGTGCCTTGAGCAGCTGTATAACCCTTTTGGTAAAGAGGGTGTAGAGCATTTCTTACTAGCTCTGACTGAACCACCATGTCTTTTGTCTGTACTGTATTCATCATTACTTAGTATTAAATGAGTGAAAAATACTAACTAAGACACTCTTGTTTCAAATCAGCATCAATACCCGTCTTTGTTGCTGACTTTTTCCCAACAAAGTACACAGTGTGGCAATGAGAGCTCCCATGCCGTAGTCTTTAAATTATGGTGTTAAGATAAAGAATTTATTCAGTGAAGAAACAGATGTAGACATTCTCCCTTTTTATTCAGTCCCATATCTATTTCTGCTTTTGAGATGTCCTCTGGATGTCTCATGTTCAATCCAAACTCAACAGGTAGAAAAAGAAAAATGTGTTTTCCACCACTAGAAGTTCAAGGATAGGAGATACTCTCTTAAATAAAAGAAGTAGAACTGATTAGTGAAAAGAAAAATGGTATGGAAAGAAGAAAGAAATTTGCTTCAAAGGAAGTCTAGTTGATTTTCAGATTTCTGATTCAAGCAAAAAGAAAATACATGCAAAGGAAGAATCAGGTTTGCAATCCAAAGAATAAGGAATTAAGAAAAATGTTAGAGTGGTGAAAGGAGGTGGAACTGAAATGGGAGATCATTAAAAGAAGGAAAAAGGTACTGCAGAAATAAGACTCACTTAATGAATAACAAAGTGTAAACTGAATAGGTAGGAGGTGACCGGAAAGATAAAGAGGTATGAAAAATTACTTCAGAAAGAAAACAGGTTTTGATGGCTATGTGAAGTATGGTGTAATCAAGCCTGTAGAAGAAATAGTCCACAGTTAGATATAGCTGTTAAAGAGAGGTATTAATCAAAGGTGGTTGGAGTTTTTAGCATAGGAGGAGAGGGAGAGAGGAGGAATGAATCAGGACAAGAGAATGCTGGGCTGGGAAGAAAGGCTTGGGTTGTGTCAGAATCAATTTCCTTTTAAGTATTCAAGTGCCTTTGACATACTGAAAAGCTTGGTTATTTTTCATAAAGCATTTTGAGATGTTTTGGGGAAAGATGTTAAAGAAATGCAACCTTCCAAAATTATTTTATTTTGACTGTCTGATTTGAAGACAAAACTATCAGGCTAAAAGAGCAGGTAAATAGTGCCATGAATTTAAGGCTTAAGGAGAAAAATAATTACTTAAAAGCACAGAAAACTCAATGTATGAGGATATTAGGTGAAGAAAGATGAGAGTTTGTGACTAAAAGCTCTGAGTCAGAGACCACTGTGTTACTGTGATTTAACATTGTAGTAAATCTCCTGAGCATTTGCATAGTGTCAAGGACATGAATAGTCACAGCCATTACTCACAGAGTTGAAATTAGCCAAAAACTCAAAGCACCTAAATGATATGCATTTTACTGCCTGGTCCCTGGAATGGAAACCAGATACCCAGCCTCCCATATGCAATGCATCTGTACAGTGAAGTGTTCCAGAACTATAGCTCTATAAATGGGCAACATTTGGCGTGGGACTGAAGTGTGATAGAACCCCTTGTTCTCAAAAAAGGAGAAACTGAGGCACTCTGGAGAAACTTCCAAATAAGATGGGTGGGACATTAATGTCTGTGGGTCTTTAAGGAAATTGAGTGGTCAGCTTTGTTCAAGTATAAAATATTTTTAATAAAAAATTGTTTAATAACATAGATGTTGTATTTAATGACGATGTCATGAATGTTCTGCTCTCCCTTAGACAGCAAAAATATAAAAGACAACATTGTTTACCTGACATAAAAAATAGTGGCTTGAAAAAATGCTGTAAGCAATATACGTACACATTACCTATACCTATACCTATACCTATACATATACATATACATAAACATGTATCTAGCTACAATTCAACTGGCTTCCTGAGAGAAGAGCAAGAGGGATGGAACAGTTGGCACTTAATGATCTGTCTTTACTCCTCAAGAACATTTATTTTCAAATACGTTTAAGATTAATCCATAGTCCTACAAGTGGCAAATGGCTAAAAGCAAGGTCACTAGATGAAGAGCTTCTGAATTAGAGAAATATGAGGGTTCTTGAGACACATTTTGAAATTTCATAAGAAACTGTAAAATCTTCACCAGACCTCAGATCCTCTAGAGTCAGCTTAGCAAGGCCTCCGTATACCTCATAGATGTCCCAATACAAGATCAGTCTCTCATACATCTTAATTCACACATTGTTATAAGCTTCTTTTTGATTTTGATTCCTCTCTGCTGCCCCAGGATTTCTCAGGTGGTTCCCATTTTCACCACAGGCTGCACAAACAGCTGTGCTGGCACAATGGATATGGTGATGCGGAGACAGGAAGGAAGGGCTGAGTGGAAATTACTTAAACCTCCACTGCCACTGAAGAAAGAAACATGGAATTTCTCTTCCAGCCTTAGAAATATTCAGTTCTCTCTATGAAAACTGTGTTATGAACAACTAAACAACAGCAAAAATATCCACAGTCTCTTTACTGTTGGCAGGTAGCTGAAAATTAGCCAACACATGACGTACGGTTATATGGCCATATAACCATATAGAAAGTGCTGGTGACACTAAATCGAGTTTATCACAAACATTAAAAAACAACAGAATGGACTGAACTGCAGTTCTTAAACTTCTTTCCACAGGCTTTTCCTTCTGTTTTTGGGGATAACTTTTTCTAGCCTTTCCTATCTGTCTTTTCCTCATTACACAATCACCAACCCTCAAGACTCACTTAGCAGTTTGGTGAAGTATCTGGAATTTGCAGAAGCAGCCTAACAGCATTTATCACACACATACAAATTGCATTCTAACTATCTGCATCGGGTTTCTTAATTGCCTTTGCAATTTAAATGCAGAGAAGCTGAGTCTGTGTTGCTATGCTAGACAAAAGCACTTATGCCAATACTGCCCTGGTCAGAAGGAGCCAGGTCCAGATCACACTCCAGCTGTGTACACATGCTGCATCTCTCTGCATTGGCTGTGTAAAGGACCCAGGGATCTAATTCTCATTTTCTGAAACACCTCAAACCATTCTTAGGTGAAGCACCTGTTGTGGGATGTTGTGCTGTCAAAAAGCAACTGAACAAATCTTGCAATTTGGTGAGGAGGAGGAGTAGGGTGTTTTCCCTACTCTCACTCCTGCCCACTTTGACATTCATCAGACTTTCCCACAGACAGATACAATTCATTAGCTCAGCAAAATTATTTCAGTTTAATTTTTGTTACGTTGTGAATGAAACTGATTCGTCACAGGATGAAATGAGTGCAAGCATGGATGCAGGAGGGAGGAGGTGGCTGTACGGTCAAGAAAGGAATAGACAGTTGGAGTGGGATAGGGGACGGACCTCTCTCTTTTGGTAGTAATGAAATTATTTTATGTGCTCAACAATGTAACATTAGCCGAAGATGGAGACGTATAACTGGATAATCTGAATTTTGGCCTCATAGGAACAATTCTCAGATTCACTCTATCATTAAAAAGCCTATATTATGTGTCTCTATCATTAAACAGCCTATATTATGTGTACATGAACTTTCACAGTATGTATTACTAGTTGAATTCATAAAGTGCATTCTTATTAAAGCAGGTTAATAATCTTCTAGAACAAATTGTGAGGAAAATTTTAGTGCCTTATCATGTCTTTAATATGAATATAATAATTTGCCACTCCTTTAGTTTTTAACTCTGCTTGCTTGCTGCTGCTGAGTTGACTCAGTAGGTTTCCCTGTCTTGATGTGTGCTTGAGTGTGCTGTTGACCTCTCATCATCACAGTCTTAATACTGAATGGCTAATTTTATCTTACAGAATATCATTACTTAACTATGGGAACCCAATTCTTCAAAGACAACACAAATGTGTCTAACTCAGATCTGAGATTTGACTCCTAGCACATTTGCAGACATATATGAAGTTCTGAGTGCTGCCTAGGCAAAACACTTCAGAAATTCAGCATGTGGCATAACACATTTTAGGACTGTGTCTAGAAATTAAGAAAAATGCATAATGAAAATGCAACACTTCAGTGTCCTTTCTGGCTTCATGCATAATTATTTATTTGCCATACAGAAGATCTCACTTGAAGACACAGATTCAGGAATAAAAAAGAAGGGTTTGCAGCAATGTTGGACAGCTGAGTTTCTTCAGATGGAAGATTTGAAGAAAAATGGCAACAAGTATCACATTGGTCTCAGAAGCATAAACATACCCTGTCTCAGCAACTTCAGGAGCAGATATTGGGCAGAAGGTTAACCCTTTTATCATCGTAGAGTGAACCAGCTCCCCAGAATTTCCTCGGTCCCAACGGTTGGACTTGATGATTTTAAAGGTCTTCTCCAACCTAAATGATTCTATGATTCTCTGAATGCTATCTGTGGAAACTGAGATCACAATATGGTGATCACTTCAGACAACAAGACATCCTATAGTGGTGAAGTTAAAAAGTACTTAGGTAAGCATTCAGGTGACTGAACAATGACAACTAATCAAAGGGGAGCTGTGGAATAAAGTTGTGGAAAAGAAAATGCAGAGGAAGAAATGATGTTCAAACATTAATATCACAATGATATAGACCTGAAAATAATTTGCTTTAATTTGATTAATAAAGAGAAAAAAAATTCCAATGTTTCTAACTTTTGTCAGCATCAGCAGTGAAGGGTATTTTATAAGTATTGCTTGCTTGGAACACGAAAACATCAACAGAAAGGGCAGAAATTTTCTTTGTGCTCTGCCTTTGTACACCCTCACATATACTACATGCATGATGCACAGTGCATGCTTCTGGACCCTCCTTTGTCGAAATGCAGCCTTGCAGGGGACAAACAGTTCCAGACAGCTCTTTATTCATTCTGCTAGCACTTCCCAGAAGCCTGGCTAGGGTATAAACTCTGCTGTGGAAAGCAGTATAAAGCCAGAAATACACTCCCACTGCACACATGCACAAAGAGATCAGTCCCTTCTCTCAAACAGTCTACTCTACTAATAAAGGATTGTAGTTTACAGGTCACAATCTGGCCTAGCAAACAGTGGTACAGGTAAACAGATACAGCAGGAGGTACTTACTGTTCCCTCAAGATAGTGTTTTACTGTGCAAGGAGAAACGAGTACTCAGCTGTAGTGAGACTTGGATGTAATTCTTTAATGTGAATAGAACAAAAGTCAAGGAAACCTCATATGGTCGCAGAGACTTTCAACATTCTTACAATTGCCTTTTATGACAGAAGTAACTGTAGGGTAGCATCACACTGTTCCCCCAGCCTGCATCTCCTTAACCCCAGAAGATTTATGACAATTGTTGAAAGAGGAAGAGAAATGTGATGGCAACAAAATGAGATACTGTATGGGATGCTGTTATAATCCTCTCCACTTTCCTTTTTTAATAGACAAAGTACAGCAGTAAACCACTCCAAAATTGACTTCAAAATAAGTCCTCTATTCAGTTTTTTATTGCTTGTATGATGTTAAGAAGGTGAGTCAGGTGGTGCATAATAAACCAAATTAATTAACCTCTCATTTTGTTCACGGCAGGTCTTAGGGGGAAAATGTGATATTTCATGCTCTGTATATACTACAATGAGAAAAATCTTGAAAGGGGGACAGAAGATATGTTTTAAACTTCTGTTTACTTTAATGGGTGCCAGGCAGCTTAACCCTGTGAAAACATGTCCCTATGCAACCATTTAGGATGAAGATTTTAATTTTTGAATCTTTCATGTACTATGCATCCTGGCTCACTTATCACATATTTGAGCCAAACTGTGCAGTATGTGCCAGTATCTTTTTCATTTTCAGTGCTCTGGCCCCTAATTTAGGTTGACAGTCTAGTCTTGAACTAATATAGCTGCATCATCAATAGCATTGGAAAGAATTCATCTGAGCTGGCAAAGTGCTTCCTTTCCACATGGAGGAGTCCATTCTACTCATTGGTAGGTGCTATTAAGATGAAATTATTCTATTTGTAAAAAAACTTTTGCCAAGACTATATGTTATATGTGAGGGAAGAAGAGTATGTTTTGTAGGTGGCTGTATATGAGGTATTTCCCCACCTTTAACTTTTCATCTCTCTCTTTTTAAAAAAATGATAGGAATAAAAACAGGTTTGGAAATTGATTCCAATGAGGCCACATTTGTTACCAAAGATATGAGATTGTCATCTTTGTTAAGAATAACGCTTGGTAATGTTGCTAAAAACTCCAAACCAGTATGGATGAGGATTCTTCTGGCACAGATAGAGCTGTCCAGTTTCCATGAGATACACCTCCTTCCGAACAAGTACACTAGCCCTGGGAACCTACAGGAGGCAGGATACTGTCAGCAATTGGGAATGGAGGAATAAAGTTTGTGAAAGCTGCTGGAAACAGTGCAGTGCAAAGGGGGTTCCACAACCTACACAGGACTTTCCTGTTTGCTGGAATTATGACAACACTGACTCTCCAATAGTTTAAGCCTGGGAGAATGCAAGAATAGTTTAGATCATTTTAGCCCCTTCCCAGAACTGTGAGGCCCATGATGCACATTTTGGGTTTGTTGTTTTTTGTTGTTTTCTTATTTTTTACTTTTAAATCTGTACTTGCACAAAACTCTCATGAAATAGGATGTGTGATCTCCATTTTGGAGGGAAGACAAAGACCAAAAAAGATCACAAATGAAGTTTGTGACGGATCTAGATACAAAGATCGGATCACATTCATTGGAAGGGAGAGGAAGAATCTGACACTTTGCTTATGAAGCCAAAGAAAGAAATGTGTCCTTACTTCAAAATGTATTTTGCTAGCATTAGGAGACACTGGATACTGATGCAATTTCACATTAGCACTAGCACTATAGCCCTGAGCCAATGTGTTTACCTTAGGTTCTCTTCTGTGCTTGTTTCGTAGCTTTTTTGAACTAACAGGAAGAGCAGACATTTACCTAGTTTAATTGAGGATTTTCACTATCCTTTTTTCCATTGCTTTTGCTTTTAAGGTGGAAGAGATTTAATTGGGGCTTTTTGCTTTAAAAGTAGAAAATTCAAATGCATGTTGACATTTTCTGGTGGTGTGTTGCTCTGTATAGGATGTGACTGTGCTTTAGGAGAATGAGATTGTGTGGCAGCAGATGCTGTACAAACAGTGTACATGTGGAGCTGTGACATAAGGTGAATGAACGCCCAAACAGCTGAGCACCAAGTATGTCATGACAGGCATACAATGCAAGCTTGAAGCCTGTTTCGTATATGCAACAAGTATCTCCAAATAATTGTTATAAATAACTGAGAGAATTTCTTAAGGTTCGAGTATAGAATTATGCATTGGGGAATACCAATTCTAAACCTAACTTTGACATAGATTTCTTGTGTGACATTGTTTAACTCATCTCTCTTCATATCTATTATTTTCTCCATAAAGTATGAATAAGTTGCAATCCATATCTTAACATTCCCATAACAATAAATTTTTCAATGATACATCAAAGACAGTCAGAACAGGATAGTGAGTATTCTTTTCCTAGTTAATAAAAGTTTTCTATTTTTAGCTTCTTCTCAAGAAGACATAAGGGACTCTAGCTGTACTTGAGTGAGGGAAAGTTATATGGGATCAGCAGTGGTAAAGTGCTAGGTCTCTTACACTCAGTATTAGACTCGGGCAGCTCCGCAGGCAGTAGAGATTCCCTTGACTTTTCCTCTCCACAAAAAACATTCACCACTATCTAACTTAGCCAGAACATGGACTTTTCACAGCCTGGGATCTCAAGTAATGCTCAGGTTGCTTGTATCTTAAGCCAGATGTGCTGGGGGGCCACTTGGAGGGTTAAATATATGCTCTTGCTTTCTCTGACAGAAACTGGCTTTTGTAAATAGGTGTGTAATTTATTTTGCTTTCCTTTTTAATTAGGCTGTGGCTGGTCAGGACAAAAATCCTCTTTGTAAGGGCAGGAGTCATTGATGTACTGTTCCAATTTTCTACCAATATTACTACACTGGGAGTGGAATAGTACAACCATGAATCTTATCACTGTAATAACAATAATAATGACCTTATCTGCAGAATAATAAAATTATTCCCCTTCATAGGCATAAGGAAATTCAGGTAAATTTTAAGATTTCAGTCAAAAGTTTGCTCATAAATTCAAAACAATATAGTAAAATACCAGCTGAGATTAACAGATTTGTTAACAAAAGTACATTTTCATTTCTTGTGACTCTTTCATTGTGTACTGTTAAAGTGCTTCTGGTCCAAAGATTTGCTGATAAGAGCACTGATTACTATCTGTGCAACACATCTGGCAAAACACTGCATAGCTCTTGGGAAATAGATTAATGGAGACAGGAATGCGGATAGGTACAGAGACAGATAGATCAGTCAATCCCCATGAAAACCATTTATCTCAATGACAGAAATGCCTCAGAGTCGTCTATGACACTGATCTGTTTTCTCCATTATGGTAGTATAGAGCACTATATTCTGGGCAGAGTGGCTACCCATTCCATTCTCTCAAATGTAGTCATAAGTGTGCATCCAGCCCATTCAGTACAGTGTGGTGCATAATATTTCAGTTTTATGGAAACAGGCTTGAGGTAATCAAGTATAAAGTGGGTTAGACAGAATGATGCATAATGCTGCCCCATACAGAATGGAAATTTGAAAAGCATCCATCAGGGACATTAGCTGGAGCTCTTCTCAAGCGGTTTAGTACCATAATTTTGGCACTCCTACTCCAGGTTTGATTCAGTCAACATCACAGAGAGTGAGAAGAATGCAGGAAAGGCTGCTGTCATTCAGAGGTCTACAGAACAAAAAGAAAGGTTTATGTGCAGATTTCAAGGAGGGTTTGGGTTTCTGTAATCATTTTGTAAAGATGACAAGCTGAAGCTAGTAGTTGCTTGGAAATTCTTTGTGGAAGAAAGATAATTATTTTATACATTTTCTTGAAAATATCCCATTTTCCCCAGTTATTTCTGGTAAAAACCATTCAAAGAAACAGGGCAAGAACATAATGTTTTGCAACCTTGTACTAAGGCCCGATTTGTTTGTAATGGATGGATCTATTTATCTTTTTTAGGAAAACTCTACCATGTGTAGACTGATGCAAGCAGTTTTGATGGTTTTTGTATTCAGTAAAATAGAACCCCTACAGTTAATGTATACGCAGATGTTGAGACCTCGGTTGGAGTAGCTCTTCTTAGACAACTGCAGGCCGTATCAGGCCTGATTTTCTTATTAGAACTACTATATCATGGGGAACTGTGAGTACTCAGCTGCTCACAATATCAAAGCAGTTGTTTTCTCCACAGTGTTGTGGCTAATAGTCATATTTAGACCTGGCAGGTTATACATTCATAAAAATGAGGCTATTTTTGGCAGCTGGGATGTTTTGATGCTCATGTGAATGAGGTGTTTTGTTGATAGTATTCCTCAACCCGCCTCAGAAACTGCCGGTGATGGGTAGGTCAGCCAATTGGAGACACTTGCCAGAGCTGCAAATTTCATGAGACTAAATTTCATTTGAAAGTAAGTTTTCCCTGTTCTCATAAAATGTATTTGTTCTTCAGAATGATTTCATTCTAACTGATAGGCTTGGACTTCAAATAAAAGTACCAGTGTATTAGTAATATCCCTGCAGATAACTTGTCAAATGACCACCCACACAAAGTAATAGGAGTCAGAAGTCATGGCTCAAATTCATCACAAACCACAGAAGATATTGCAGGTTGCCATTTCTGCTGCCTGTGCATTTTAATAGTTTATTTGAATCAGACTTCTGAGCTTTGGAAAGATCCAACTCATGGACACAAAAAGACACAGTACGGTGTAGTCATGTAGCTGCTGAAAATGTACAGTACTGATAGCCAAATAAGTTAAACAGAAAAAATATTACATTTAGTGCTGTGGTGTATCATTCTGTCTAGTAACAAGGGACTAGAGAAAACCCCTAAAATGCAGAAAAAACCAGTAATCAATAGATATTCAATTTCTTTTCTCCATATACAGAAAATGAATTTAAGATATGAAAGGAGACATATTTCTAAAGGTGAACAACACCCTCACCTTAAGAACTTTGCAGTTATTTATTTCAATCCAGAAGTATAAAGTGGAAATATATTTCATTCTCTCTGCTGCTGTAAAGAAATGCATACTTACCAGCTAGTCCATCTTGCCATGATTGAAATTCAATTTTCCTAAATCGACTGTATGGTCTGTTTTGCAACTTTTCTAGGGAAATAGCTTTTTGTTTCTGTGGAGGGAGATGAATGATTTGATATAAAAATGGTCTGTTCTGTTTTTGTACTTGGAAAGTGCTTTTTATCCTCAAGTACAACAGGAGCCAAATAATAAATAATTTGAAGCAAATCAATTGACAGATTCATATTTTCATAAAACCACCCAATGAGAACCCTAGTGTATCTGTTTAAATTTCACAAGTAGTGTTGTACTTTCCCCGAGTGATTCCCACATAGTCAACACCCAGCAATCAGGGTAAACGCATACATAAGAGATTTATTCTTTTGGATGGGGAAAAGATATTGGAAATCAGCTGATATATAATATGAATGCTAAAAGATTTCATGATGATGTAGGATTCTGTTTGGTGAATATGCTTTACAGGGTAAACATTGTCTAGAAGTGAGATATAATATTGGAATGTGTCAGTGACTGCCGCTCCACCTATTGCACAAGGAAAACATCAGCTCCGCTTGTTCAAAGTAATGCCTATATTCTAAAGGATGAGGAGATGGGGATTTGGTGCCCTGTTAGTTGAGACAGAAGTGGTGGGTTCCACAAGAAGAGGGAGAATCAAGTGATAACTTATCATAAAATGACACCAGACTCTGCCTGTATTTGAGTCTACATTGCTGTGGTTTAACACAATGCCTTTTCCCTGCAGCCAAGGAGAAAATGAAAAAAGGGTTAAGGTTGCTGCCCCCATGCATCTTAGTTTAGTAGAGCAAGACATCCTGATCAGTATCCAGCCCTGCCTATTTTTAAAAGACCATCCAAAATCCATTTAACAAATGCTCTAGGAACATTTGAGCTGTCATCCTCAATTCTGAGAAAAGAGAACAGCTCCAGGAAACCTCTATTCCAGCATGGAGGTGAAAAATGAGCTGACTGTAAATGCCATCCAGAAAAGGAGAGATCACGGTTGGCTAGACCAGGTAGACTGCTAATGTCTCGGGTAAGACAGACAGGGGAGGATTGAACCAGAACTGTTTGAAAATGGACTTGATACCAACTAACTTGCACTATATGTGAATCCCAAATCTGAACAGCCATCATATAAACTGGGAAAAAAATCTCATTTCTGTTTGTCATACTAGGAACTGAATAGCAGGAGGTTGAAAGAAAGATTCAGTAAAACTCCAGACACTGCTTTTCCACAAGATACAGTGTTCTTAAAAGAAAGGGGAACCGTACTGATCCACTAGTGACAGACTAGTGGTGTGCAACTCTTGTGTTCCCAGGTGCTATGTGAAAAGTTTGACCTTCCTCTGGCAACTTTCCTTGCTATTCCTACTGTTCAAAAGCAAGCTTTGAGGGAAGTGGAACAAAGCTGTTGGCAATAAAGCCTGCATTTAAATTGAAGCATAGCAACAACCACATGGTAGTGTATGGAACAATGGCTAATCAGTCATTAATCACTCTTTTTTTCTGGAGCAGAACATTATTGTTAACATAATAAAAGCATATGGTTACTCAGATGGAAGATGTAGAGTGGAAATCAAGAAACCATTTGCATGGTGCCAGCCATAACAGTCTGTTAGGGTTATTTGCTTAATATAAAGTTGTTTCAGGTGTAATGGTAGACACCTTATTTTTGCTGGTTTCTGCTGCTGCCATCAGCAACTGCCTAAAAGTCAGCTTCTTATCTAAAAGGTCATGGAGAAATACTGTACTAGCTATTCAGAGCTGGACACACTTACAGGCAATTTCTTCTGTAGCTACTCAAAGCGTTCTGTAAACATCTCCAAAAATTGGTGAAAGTTCCAACATGAATGGAGGTATGTGGCTATCTGTAGTCATAACAAACAATATGGGACTATATATACAATATGGCTGGTGATAAGCATGTGGCTTCACCCTATTTTTAGAGCCATTTCCCCATTAAATCTCACTTGAATTATGAAAACTGAAGATATCAGAAATCTGGACATGCTGAAATGCTGGTGATCTTACCTTTAAAGCAGGTTCATGTGAGGGTAATTATACAGAAAGAATGGGTTGATGAGTATCCTGAACCATCTTATCTTTACTTTTCTTGCTATTTGTACCCATTTACTAAAACATTCCTTTACTTGATAATTACCATTCAGACATGCAATGTACATAATTAAATTCAGATACCTCAATAATAAAGAATCTCTACCCTATGGAATTGTTGATTTTCTCAAAGTTTTTCCAGTTTGTCTTACACGTATACACCCAGAACAAGATGTATTAAAAGGAAAACACTAGTCATGAACAGAATCCTCACATTTGGTTGGATGCAGACCTCTGTGTTTATAAAACAAATCTGTGTTTACCTTTTTCACTTCTGCAAGCACCTCAATGTAAATTTGTGCCTAACTTTCCTTGGTCTTCTTGGCAATTACTTTTCCAACCTATCACTCACATTTAAAATCCCTCTTAAAAATTAGCATAGATTTCAAGTCTACAAGGAATCGTCATGGCTTGACCTGCTTGCAGAAGATGTAGACTTTTATCTGGTAAGTGATTTATCCAGTCTACAACTTCTGAGCTAGAGAATTTTTTAGAAAATAGTCTAGCCTTTATTTAAAGACTGCAAATGATATAGAATTCACTGCCTCACTGGGAAAACTATTTCAATGGTTAGCTACTCTATGTTAAAAAATGTATTCCTCAATATTTGTCTGAATTTGTCTTACATTAGCCTCCAGCCATACTTTGAAGTTTCTGCCTGTTAGATTAAAGATGCTCATACTTTAAGAAATTTATTCCACACTTACCTACAGAATACAACAAACTCATCTTTATTTTTCTCTTGTATAAACACCAGATGTGGACACCATAGTCAAATGATTTCACAAATGCCATGTAGGAAATGTATCTACACTTGCACTTTCCAATCCTTATGTTCTTACATGTAAGAGATTCACCGTGACATTCCCAAAAATTGCATTTGCCAGAAGGTAATTTCAACTGATTATCCTTCAGCTGGTTATCTCAGTATCTTTTTCTTAGTCACTACTTTTTAAAAATTCTTAGTCACTACTTTGTAAAAATTGCCCTCCAGATTGTGTAGCTTCTTGTCTTTGGTTTTATCTGCACAGACTTTGCATAGATGTGTATCCACACAGATATCGATAAGAACTAATCTTTCATTATTCAGTACTGCAGTGGGTTGACCTTGGCTGGCTGTCGGGTGCCCATTCAGCTGCCCTCTCCCTCCCTTTTCTCAGCAGAACAAGGGGACAATGTAAGATGAAAAATATCATGGGTTGAGTGAGGGAGATCTCTCACTGGTAAAACAGACTCAACTTCAGGAAGATTAGTTTATTGCCAATTAAAAATTGAGTAGGATAGTGAGAAACTGTGATGGTTTAGCCCCTGCCGGGGTCTGAGACCACGCGGCCGCTGCCCCTCCCCCACAAAGGGAGTGAAATACAAAGCCCCAAGACTGAAATAAGGAAAGGTTTAATACAACAGTGCAATAGCAACACAACAAACAACAACAATAACAATAACAGTAATAGTGATAGCAATGAACAGAGCAAAATAGCTACCAAATACAGCAGTTTGAAGCACGATGTACAAAACCACGAGTGCACCGCGCTCCCGCACCAGGAAAAATGTGACCTGCCAGGATGTGACGTCCGCATGGTATCTGAATAACCCGGCTAGAGCTCCCCCCCCACTGCTGGGGAAACTTAACCCTATCCTGGTTAAACCAGGACATAATCCACCCCTTTATTCTATACCATGTGCGTCACATCCAGCTGCCACTTAGCAATTAGCACTGACAAAGAAAAAAAAAATTGACAAAAGCACAGTATAACTCACGGTGTGTTTTCACCCATCGGACCTCTCCATCCTTCTGCATCACCCACCAGGTGCACCCAGGTGCAAATTTGCTCGCCTGCAATGCGGCTGTAATCCTTCCGCATATCTCGCAACTCACTGAGGGATAGAGATCGGATGGTTACCTCCGGCTCTTCCTCCTGCTCTCGTGATGGGCCTGGTTCATTATCACCCTGTACATTGCGAGGGGATTTTTTGGTATATTTGGTTTTCTGTATCAGGGCAACTGATACTGGCACTGCTTGTCCCTCCGGCTCAGCTGCTGTGCTGGTGGAGGCGACCGGTACTGGCGCTGCCTGTCCCCCTGGCCCAGCTGCTGTACCAGCAGGCTCACTTTCAGACCCTGCAGCTCTTTCGCCCCCTTGAGGGCAGTGATCACTGTTAAGGGCGATGCGGTAAGCATGGGCAAGCCCCCAGCACATCGCAGCGAGCTGCATCTCCCGGGGTTTGTCAGATTGGCAGCACACCTTTTTCAAACACTCCACCAGTTTATCAGGACTCTGCACTTGTTCGGGAGTAAAATCCCAGAACGTTGGGGGTGACCACTCACTCAGGTACTTGCCCATCTTCTCCCACACACCCTGCCATTTATAACTATCTGCCCCCGGGGCAGGTTTCCGGGTGGTGCTATTGTTGGAGAAGTACCGCATGGCCCAAAACAAGATCTGGCAGACATTTAGAAAGCATTGTGCCGCAAACACACTGGCCAGGAGGCTCCAGGGATAGCTGAAACTCTCAAAAACCGAGAGAATCTCTTCCCCTGGCTCACCCATAGAGGGGCTGAGACCCCAAACAAAAGACCAGGCAGCAAACAGGTATCGGTTCACCCCCACAAGCAGCGAAATGAGCCCATTATAAGCAGACAGTAACCAGTAGAGCAAAACAAGTCCCTTGATACATTTTCCACCGAGAACTAACACCAGCACTGGGAACACACAGGGGATATAAGGATTAATCCAGCCCCACCACGCAAGCAAATTGGCCAGCATTGTAAACGCTTATCAAACAATACAAGTAAAACCAGAAAAAATTACACCTAACAGATTGCTCTAACACACTTCTCCTTTTGTCCTTATTTCAGTCTTCTCCAGACCCACGTTGGGCGCCAAAGTTGTGATGGTTTAGCCCCTGCTGGGGTCTGAGACCACGCGGCCGCTGCCCCTCCCCCACAAAGGGAGTGAAATACAAAGCCCCAAGACTGAAATAAGGAAAGGTTTAATACAACAATGCAATAGCAACACAACAAACAACAACAATAACAATAACAGTAATAGTGATAGCAATGAACAGAGCAAAATAGCTACCAAATACAGCAGTTTGAAGCACGATGTACAAAACCACGAGTGCACCGCGCTCCCGCGCCAGAAAAAATGTGACCTGCCAGGATGTGACGTCCGCATGGTATCTGAATAACCCGGCTAGAGCTCCCCCCCACTGCTGGGGAAACTTAACCCTATCCTGGTTAAACCAGGACAGAAACAAAACCATAACTAAACACACCTTCCCACCACCACTCCTTCTTTCCAGGCTCAACTTCTCTCCTGACTCCTCTACCTCCTCCGCTCTGAGTGGTGCGAGGTGATGGGGAATGAGGTTGTGGTCAATTCATAAGACTTCAGGTCTTCTCCTTCTTCCTCATGCTCTTCCTCTGCTCCATTGTGGGGTCCCTTCCATGGGATACAGTTCTTCATGAACTTCTTCAGCATGGGTCCTTCCCACAGGGTGCAGTTATTCCAGAACTGCCAGGGTGTGGATCTCCCACAGGCTGCAACTTCCTTCAGGTCACATCCACCTGCTGCAACATTGGGTCCTCCATGGGCTGCAGAATGGATATCTGCTCCAGTGTGGTCTTTTATGGGCTGCAGAGGGACAGCCTGCCCTGCCATGGTCTCTTCCACAAGCTGCAGGGGATTCTCTACTCCAGTGTCTGGGGCACCTCCTCCCCCTCTTTCTTCACTGACCTTGGTGTCTGCACGGCTGTTTTTCTCACATTTTTCTCACTCCTCTCTCCCAGATGGCACATAGTGTCTTTTACTCTTTCTTAAATATATTTTTCCAGATTTGTCACCATCTTGTCTGAGGGGGTCAGCTGTGTTCTGCGGCAGGTCGGTTGGAGCTGCCTGATTGTGTCCAGCACAAGGCAGCCCCAGCCTCTCCTTACAGGGGCTCCTGGAGTTCCCTGCTGTCAGTGCCTGGGCACCTGCACCTCATACATCCACCCCTCACCTCCGTGAAACACATATTTAAGAATGATCATTAAAACATACATTCATCATGCAATCTGCACAAACGGCTTATAATCAATAAAAGAGTTCCCCACACCAAAGTCAAACCAATATCATCACTGCACTGACAAAGGTAACAGTATACAAACACTCCACCCTTCATTCCTTCACATTCCTTCACATTCCTTCACATTCCTTCATTACAATGCCAAAAAATTCCCCACAAATATGTCACTTTCTGACAATGTTGACACCAAGGTTTGTCCGTTATGTCTCATGATTACTGTCCTTATCTGGAATTCCTTCAGAGGCCATGTGTGGCACCAGAAAGGACTGTGGTGGGTTAGCTTGATCTCTTCTCACAGCAGCCACCCCTGCAGCCCTCTGTCTGCCAAAACCGTGCCATGTAAATCCAATACAAATACCCTTTCTCTTTTTGTGTCACCTACAAATTAAATGAAGAACAATTTCATGTTCTCTCTCATTTCACTGATATACTAAAAATCATTAGCCACATACATATTAATTAGATTCCTTTGTATCCTTTATTCTCATTCTTTATTTTTAACCGTCCTCCCAGTTTAATGGCAAATGCATGTTGTAGTCACATCTGCTCATTTTTCCTAAATAACTAATAAATGTATTTAAAACTTCTAAATCACACACCAGTTTTGTGACGAGCAGCAGTTAATCATCCTTCTAGAACTTCAGTACCTTTTTTCATAGACCTTTGATAGTGTTCCCTCAGACAGTTTTCATCTGACATAATGACATTTGATCTAGATGATTTAACTTACTGCAGATAAGAAAACACTGTACCAAAAGTTATGCTAAAGCATAGGGCCATATTTTAACTGGCACACTTATTAAGAATTTGAAACTGTGTGCAGAAACCCTCTCTGGCCCAGTAAGTATGGACAGAAGAACAAAGAATATTTTGCCTTTTTTTCCCCTCCTGTGCTTAGGAAAAGTTCGTGTTCACAGAGATATTTCAGAAACTTGCTTGAGGCAGTGGAGGCTGTATAGTGTCCATAGCAAACGCTCTCCCTTCTACAATGAAGGATCTAACTTAGGGACACAGAATCCTTGTCTGAATACGTCAAAATCCATCAGCATTGGCACTGTTAAAATAAGTGTATGGCAAAAGGAAACCAAGAAAAACTTAAATGTTCCTGACACCTAAGTCCGATATCTTGTGGAATATGGTCTGTAGGAATTTGTCCAGGAATCACCAGCAATGCAGCCTTTGGCTGCACTAACAGATGTTCACCCTTTCTTCCCCTCATTTTAAGAATCTTCTCTTAGCCTGTTACTACATCAGTGTTTTTTATTGTTGTGGCAACTTTATGACCCTATATGTCAACCTTATGATTTATGAAACATTTGCAATCCCAGTATAGGGTCTCCTTGAAATTTATATTTTTCAACAAAATGAAAGATTACTATTTTTCTCCAATGTGAGTCTTTGTGCCAGCTGAATTGCATAGAATAGGAAAGAAGTTGTCTCTTAGTATGAAAATGTTAGCCAAATCATCAGGAAACATTCATTTCTCTAATTCTGTTGCTCACTGCCAGCTTAGAATATGGTACTGTACATTTAAGGATACAATTATAAGCAACAGTGTCCTTTCCATTTTGTTTATATGAAGTTAGAAAATGTTTCCATAGTATGGAGAGAGGCTATCATCTGTTCCATGTTGGATTAGGTAATCTTTCCTATTTAAGGATATCTACTCAAGTAACTGCTTGTTCCATACATTTCAGAGCTTTCAGAGGAAACACATGTTCACTGTTATTGTCATCAGAACGAGTTTTAAAAGGATCTTTAAAACCTTTGGGGTTGCTTCTATAATTGTAACCAAAGTTAATACTCTTTGAAATATAACACTCCATTTCAAAAGAGAATGGTATATTATTATTCCAATAGTAGGAAATACAATACTCATTAATAAGATTTTATGTCTTGAAAGTCTTTCTCACATGCATACTTACTGTAAATGTGGATCAGAATAACTTTGTACTGTATTCTTAAAGCTATTTTAAGAAAATGAAGGTGGCATGGTATTTTAATTTCAGAGTGTTGCTTGTCCTTAGTTCTGATCCATATATTACAACCTCAAAATTACACTGAAACAAGAAGAAAAGTTATTCGTTGTAGAGATACTTAATGTAGGTAGTAGATTCAAGGCAATACTATGAATAAAAAATGTCATTGGTAAATTTAAATTTTGAAAACCAGGATAAGTGGAAATATCTGAAACACACTCTGGCAGCCTTATTCACCAGACACACATTGCAGTTTCCTATTTTTCACTGATTTAAAATTGAGTTAATATAAAAATAATTTTTCTTTAAATGAAAAGAAATGACATTTAAACCCAGATGTATACCTCTAAGTCTTTAATGATGAGTCAAAAGTCTAATTTTCCTCCACAAGAACCTTCAGAAAGATATGCAATCTTTAGAGCTCTCCATCAATTATTGAGTACAGAAAAAAAACCAGGCTCCTACCTCAGGTAATGTCTAACAGTACATAAAATTAAAATGAACTTGATCTTCCCCATTTGGTCAGTTAAGAAATGGTCTAATTTAAATAGCATCCTTCATAGGTTCTTCAGGAAAGTTGTTAAAACTTTGATTTTTCTCCCTTATCCTTCCAATTAATGAGCAGAATAATAACTTTGTCTTTTAGTATAAAAATACATGCAAAGGAAACATCAGCTCCTATATGAACAAAGTCCTGTGCCCAGGTGTAGCTGCTTGACAGTCAAGAGAGCTCTGTACAGGTGGCTGCCCTGGAAAGGTGAAAATTAAAGATATAGGGCCTGATATTAGGGAAGAGGATACTCTCTTATGCTAAACTAGGTTTGAAAGGGTATTATCTTGGTCTGTTTCAGGGTATGTCTTTGCCGAAGTAATGCCAGTAAAAATAAAAATAAAAAATCTGTGTTTTTAGTGTAACTTTCTTCAACTTCTATGTTGAGAAATTGTAAGAAATAAAAATCTTAACTGTACTGCAAATAAAAAAAAATGACAGCTTTGCTTTTTGCCTGTGAAAAAGAATGGTTTCCCATATTGATTTGTATATTTATAATGAAGGTCAGAATTCTTCCACTGGGGCAGCTTTTAGAAATGAACAAACTCAAGACTGTTGCAGCTTTTCATGCCGTATTATTTTTGCACTCTGAATCAAATTTTCATTTTATTTAGTTGGGGTTTTATATTTCAGTCACTGGTATTAACTGTTATTCTTTAGTTCTTTTCAATTTTTAAGTCTTCAGATTATTTTTCATAATAATATTTCCAATTACTTTAATTATGTTTCCAGTTTTAACTACACATCATTTCACTTAGGTCAACTTTCTTTTACATTTCAGATTCCTTTGAAGGGCCTTTATTTCTGAAGTAAATATGACTCTTTTTATTTCCTCCTTCCCTTGTAAATTCTGCTCAATTTATTCTAGCCAGTCTGGTTCTGATTTATGTTTCATTTATTTACATTTCATTATTTTCACCTTTTAAACTTTTTTCACCCTGTGATTTCTCATTTTCCAATTCTTTTCAACTGCTTGGAAGTACCTCCCCCACACCTATTAAAAAAACTCGGTTTTTATTGTATTAGCTTTTTTCCCCCATGCTGGAAGAAGTCTTCCTTCAAATATTTTTTTCTTATTTTTGAACATACTTTGTTTTATTTTCAGCTTCTTTGCCTAGTGCTTTTGAAAACAGTTGAAAACTGATGCTCTTTAAAACATGGCTTGTGATTTTCCTGTTATGTTTAACACCTAAGATAGTTAGCTTTTCTGTAACTAACACTTTGAAATAGTTTAGGATTTTATTGACATCTCATTTCAAAAAAGAAAAAAGAGAGGGTGGGAACATATCTGTCTCAGTCTGGCATGTTTCTTCTCACCATTTGACTGTGTTAAAAATGAAAAAGGAAATGAGGATCTGTTTTGCTCTGTATTAAGATTGGCCCCAACATGGAAAGAGAAAAAAGGCCTTGTTATGAAGGGAGAGGACTGATAAAAATCATGATGGAATATTGAAAATAACATTAAAGCACATTTTGGCTCTGGTACATTTTTTTTTTTCCAAGCTGTTAAAAATGAGACAAAGAAGTAACCTTGTTCTCTGTTACATTTCACACTTTTTGGAAAAGTCCTCTTGACTGAAACAAAAGTCTTATCTCATATTTCTGTTTTCTAAATTTATTTTCTATTTCAAGACTGCATTTTATTAACCATTTCTGAAGTCTAATAAGCTTTTCTTCTACACATACTACAATACTACATTTCCTTTTAGATTTCAGTTTCACACCATTTGAAAAGGAAATGGCTTTTAAAACTGAACCTGGCATTCCATTGTGCGGCATGGAACAGGGGACAATGTTCAAAGGAAAGATTCCCCTTTATTTTACAGGACATTAAACTGATCCCTGCTTTGTTAGATTATAATTACACAATGACATCTGGAGTATTCAATTACTTTCACAGGAAATTCCTGTTGTCCTCTATTTTCTATTTCAGCTTCTTTTGCAGTGTCAGAATCTCTCTCTCTTCTGAAAAACAGGTGAATTATTTAAGCGTTTTGATCTTTAACCTTTATTGGCATAATGAGGTTGGTGTACAGGTGTTCCCAAAGCTACAGCATAAATTAAAGATATATTGGCTAGGTATGGCAACATGGTTTATTCAGCCCTCATGCCATGAGGCAGAATGGGTGAGTACATCTCATTAAAAACTCATTAGGTTAATCCCTATCTTTTGCAGCCTCTTGTAATATAGTACATTGCTTTCTACCAGATGACTCCCAGTGTGATTCCACATTAATTGCCTTCCCTATTCACACCAGAAAGCAGAGATGAAATCTGCTTCACATTATTACAATTTGATCAGAAGGACTTGACTAGACCACACAGTGAAATGTTTCTTAAGGTCAAACCTGAAAGATTTTTTTTTGTATTGTGGGATTTAATATTTGTACTTCTATAAACTCATAAACTGTTGCTTTTTAAATGTCTATTTAAGAAAAAGCTAAATAAATCACAGAATCATAGAATACCAGGTTGGAAGGGACCTCAAGGATCATCCGGTCCAACCTTTCTTGGCAAAATCACGGTCTAAATAAGATGGCCCAGCACCCTGTCCAGCCAAACCTTAAAAAGTGTCCAATGCTGGGGAATCCACCACTTCCCTGGGAAGATTTTTCCAATGGATGATTGTTCTTATTGTGAAAAATTTTCCTCTTGTGTCCAATCGGAATGTCCCCAGGAGTAACTTGTCCCATTACCCCTCGTCTTTTCCATGTGACCCCTTGTAAAAAGGGAGTCTCCATCTTCTCTGTAGCCACCCTTTAAATACAGGAACATGGTGATAAGGTCTCCCCTAATCTTTCTCTTCTCAAGGCTGAACAAAGCCAGTTCTCTCAGCCTTTCCTCACACGGCAGGCTTCCTAGTCCTTTGATCATCTTTGTGGCCCTTCTCTGGACCCTCTCCCATCTGTCCACATCTTTTTTGTACAATGGGGACCAAAACTGAGCACAGTATTCCAGGTGTTGCCTGATAAGCACTGAGTAGAGTGGGATGCTGACTTCTTTATGTCTGCTGGTGATGCCCTTGTTGATAGAACCCAGCATCCTGTTGGCTTTAAATTAAATTATTACTTCCTTTATAGCAGCGAAGTATAGGCTTAAGTCAAGTTCTTAAATGGACTTTAGATAACTACATAACCTAAAAACTCAGAAATGTCTTTGCTTTCTAAGGTTATAGTATTTACTTTAAAACAAAATGAAACATCAAATTAGTGTTTCTGTGCAATCAAAAATTTCATTATAATGGCTTGCTTTTTTTTTTTTTTTCCGTTCTTTTTGAAGTCAGATTTTCCCTAAAGTGTTTCAGCTGCAGGGAAATAAAGAGAAAGGTTCCAAGGCTCTTTAATAATTCAGAATAGAATTGCAGAACACGAAAACTTGACTTATTATCCTGGCCACCACTGTCATTAATTACTTTCAAAACCGTGTTTGATGGCGGAGAAATTAATGAGTGGTTGCTCCTTTAGGTGGACAAGCTAAATCACACAGTATTTGGCTTATTATTGGTGCTAAGAAATATTTTCTATCAACATTTTTTCAATAACAAAATTAGTTTCCAATTAAATTAAAAGAGTGCATAGTTTTCTCACTCTTTTGACCAGCACCTGAGTTTGGCAAGAATGCTGATGCTTTAGCCAACACATACACAAATTTTTTAATTTTATGGACAAAAATGTCCAGGTTTCAGTTTCCTAAAGCAGAAAAATCATCAGAGTTTGTGTTTTTAGGTTTGACAAAAAATGTAGATTTCCCATTAAAAAGTGTAGAGGAAAGGGGAAAATAAGCTTATGAAGAACCTTCTCTGTCTTTACTTTCCAATTAACTCTAGTATTTTAGAAGACGTTGAGTTTATAAAGGTCTGCATGTAATGAAATTATACCCTATATACTCTGCCATTTGAACTTGTTCAATTTCTCAGTTGTTTTAACTGAAATCCTGAGACTTCCACATTTTTACTACCAATTCACATTATTAGGGTTAATAAACATTTAAATTTTATTGACCGGCCTAAATTTGGTTCCTATACCATTATTAACAATTATGAAAAATGTGCATTATTCTGCTGATATACATGAGCCCTGTATTAAGAGAATAAATCATCAAATGTGCAACTCCTTTTCTTTACTATTGTCAGACTTACAGCAATTTCAGAAGGGCAAGTCTACTTCAAGAATGAGGACTTGCACAGGTCTGAGCGCACATGCCAACACAGATGCTAAATAAATAAATCAATGTTTTCTTTCACATTAAGAAAGTTCAGAAAGTTATTTAATAGTCGTAGCCATTCTTTGTAAAACATTCAACATAATAAAAAATACCAATTAATCATTTTGCCCCCATGTTTCTCTGTCAGAATGTGTGCAACTACACAGAGGAATTATATTTTTACTCCTGAGGATGTCTATGTCAGGTTAGAGTGTAAAATATTACTAAGCTCACTTTTCTGTGGCTTTGCTCAGTTCTCATTCATGTACTTTTCAGCAGTAGTTGTGTACTAAACAGAAAAAAATCGTAACATGTATGTAAACAGCTGTCTTCACTGTCAACACCTTCAACTATAAAGGCATCCCAAAAATTTCTGCAAGATGAAGAAGGCACAAAAGACACTGAGGAAAATAATAGTTAAAAAATAAAATGTCTATGGTTGATCAGACTAAAAATTCTACCTGTAACCACTCATTTGTTTCATGCTAGTTTAAGGTAATAAAATCCACATAACAAAATGTATAAATTTAATATATTACATAAGAACTCTAGATGAAAACTCGTTGGTTTATATTTCTATATATTACATACACACACATGTATAGCTAGATGGACAGAAAGATAAATAGAAACATAAGCCAGAGACACTCAGTGAGGGAGTAATCTATCATCACAGAGAGACCTCAATGGAAAAATGCAGTAAAAACATTAAAGAAGAAAATAATCTGGATAACATGAAAACTTGTTTGAAGTTTAGTAAGGAGTTCCAGCAGATATGGGAAACTAACTATAATACATTTCTGCAAGACAGTATTGCCTGTTCCTTTTGCTGGGTGCTCTGGATTTTATCAGCATTAAAAATTTTGAAAAAATCAATTTTTGCTCCAGGGCAGATCCTTGAGGGACAAAGTGATACAGGAAGTACTGTTAATTTTCTTATTTGAACATCATGCCATTGTGCCAGAAATACAATATTACAGTCTCATATAAAAAAGGAAAAATACTATTGTGTTTTTCAGAAGGATTTTCTTTTTTGTTGCTCCCTGGTGATGTAACATTTATTAAAGAGAGCATAAATATCTGCTCTGTTCTGAGGAGAGTATAGCTGGTTTGTGTTATTTATGAAATTAATTTCCTAATGCAAAGAGTCAGATTCTTAAACACTTCAAGATGCAAGTCAGTCACGATGAAGGAATTCAGTAGTGTTCTAACTCCACTGATTTCAAGGGGGTAAAGCACCAGTGCTATTAAAACATTGTTTTTGAAATCTGTCTAAAAGCCATCTTCAAATCTCTGTACCTGACCATGCCCCCCACAGGGTGCAGAGGACATACTACCGGGGTACACAGGACAGCCCAGTCTTTATAGTTGCAAGCTTGTGTCAGGACTACACAACAGGTCACCCTTACCAGCCTACTCTCTAGTTAGGCAAGCCATTCACCAGTATCAAACTATCTATGCTCAATGTACTACAACAAGACCAACAGCAAAGAAACAAGGGGCTCTCAAAATTAGTACTTTATAGGAGTCAGTTTAGTATGAATGTAAATTGAAATGGTGGTTATCCATGTGATTAGGAGAGCAAGGTATGTGTGGACAGAGGATGGATGCCTTCACAGATCTAGCATCAGGTGTCTTGGCAAGTTTAGGAAAGGAGATTATGTAACATCTGGATTTGATAAGAAATATTTACACATAGGAATAATACTATGCATGGATTACAAAAGTGAGACATGAATGCTGTTGCTGAGGGTTCAAGGGCACACTACAATAGACACTTTGTGGACTGTTTTTTTACTGTGAACTCCTTGAATACAAGCAGATGTAACAATTTACGCAGCATCCATCCATGACTTTTTTTGTAGTGTCAACAGAAAGAAATAAAAATACAACGATGTTAGTTCTGCTGAGTCAATCAATTCTAGGGGTTTCCTACACGCCTTTCCCTCTGAGGCTTAGATACAGCATATCTAGGAAAACATCTGTGGGAACTATCTGTGGGACTACCTTGGGATCTCTCCAAAATCAGCCTAAAAGACTTATTTGTGAGTAATAATCTATTGGAAGTTTAGCAGAGAGGGAACACAGGAGTGTCACAGCTGGACTTCAGCTGTGGTAAGCGTTCAGCTGACAGAGCCAGAAAGTATCATCTGTACCAGCCATAGCAAACAGGTCTGTAATAGTCCCTGTGTCTGCCTTTGACCCCTAGTCTTGCCCCTTCCCAGCCAGTTTCCAGTGTTTGAAACAAGCTGATTTAAGTAAATATTAACTGTTTCTTCAGCCACATACAAAGAGCTTTATATACAAGAGAAAACCATGGAAATTAGACTTTATGCAAAACAACCTCATCTCAATTACTATGTTTAAGTTAGCACCATCAGAGTCTCACATTATTGATCCTAGTAGAAACAGAGTTCACCCAGCCTTGAGTTTAAGCTACTTTGACCTTCAGCTGGGAGAAATTTACATCAAAACAAATATATATGCTCTTTTCTACTTTTGAAGGAGACTACGTGTTTGCACCATTCCCTATATTTCATATGAAGATTAGAAGTAGACTCAGAGCATTAACATACCTTGTTAACTGCTTCTTACAAGAAGGGCACTAGATCTGGACTTACAAGAGGAAGATCTGTATTCAAACTTGACATTTTACACCCCCAGACTCCTTACTCTCAACTTCATCTACCTGCTCTTCCTACTTGGTTACCTACTCATAACTGAAAATACTTGCATATACTACTTCATATAGAGCACAGAAGTTTGCATTACTCTGATTCATCCTGGGCTGTCCTCCCTCCCAAGTTAATAAACCCCCCCATCTCAGCAAGAAGCCAAAGCTAAAACCCTTGACAGAAAAGGGAAAACAAAAAATAACTGCACATTTAATTGATCTGCACAACCAAATTAATAGTCATCTGCCTTTTAGATCTTTATATATACATGGGAGCATCCCTGCAAGAACCTATCAACCTGGCTTCTTTGATTACAATTTCCAGCAGCTGGGTGAGGCACAGCCTCTGAATCACCTGATGCTTACTCATAGTGATTCATCATATGAAGCAAACTTAACAGAAAAACAGTAAGATTTATTTAGGAAGAGAAGTCTTTATGTGCAACATCAGAGGCAGAAAGATTACAAGTAAACCAAATATGAAATGCGGGTCTTGCTTAAATGTAACAACCACATGCCTCTTCAGTATTTCTGAGCTAGCCTTCCTGAGACACTTCAGGAAACCCCACCTCCCTAAAGACATCCACCAATTTTGAAGACAAAACTTGCTAGGAGCTGTGAGGTTGTTGGACTGATGACTGGGCATCCTCTTCTGAGTTCTCCATAATCTTTTTCATCCTTAAACTGGTTTAATGTCTCATACATGCATACTTGAAGGTTTACATCTTTATTTCTTGGTTACCTTCTAGATTTTGGATTTTGGATATAAATTCAGATTCCTTTGTTGTCTCAGTGCTGGTGAAAAATGGTTATATTTTACCGGCTGTAGAGTCTACATAGCTGCAGGTATTTTTTTCTTTTTCCTGAGACAGGGTTATTGGTTTTTGTTTGAACTGTTGGCTGACTACTTCCTGCCAAGCATGAGTAGTTTAATTATACCTCGAAGTCCTGTTATTGTTGCTATTAACATATTTCATGTAAATCATTTAAATATACAAGCATTTAGGCAAAGTTATGATATCTGGTTTTGACTTTCTTTTGTAAAAGATTTACTAAGAGGCTTTTAATGTTATTAACAGATGTGCTAACCAGACACTTTATTCAGGCTACCTCACTGAGCTGACATCTCCAGGATGTCAGAACCTCATGAAGTTCAACAAGGCCAAGTGCAAGGTCCTGCACCTGGGTTGAGGCAATCCCCAATATCATTAGAGTATGGGGAATGAAGTGACAGATCAGCCCTGCAGAGAACTTGGAGATACTGGTGGATGAAAAATTGGACATGAGCTGGCAATGTGCACTTGCAGCGCAGAAAGCCAATTGTGTCTTGGGCTGCATAAAAAGCATGGCCAGCAGACTGAGGGAGGTGATTCTCCACATCTACTCTGCTCTTGTGAGATCCCACATGGAGTACTGCATGCAGTTCTGAGGTCCTCAGTATAAAACAGACAAGGACTTACTGGAGTGGATCCAGAGGAGGGCTGGCCACAGAATTGATCAGAGGGCTGGATCACCTCCCCTATGAAGAAAGGCTGAGAGGGCTGAGGTTGTTCAGCCTGGAGAAGACAAGGTGTCTGGGAGACCTTATTATGGTTTTTCAATAAAAGGGACTTATAAGAAAGATGGAGAAAGACTTTTTATCAAGGTCTGTAGTGACAAGAGAAGAGGTAATGGTTTTAAACTGAAAGAGGGTAGGTTTAGATTAGATATAAAGAAGAAATTCTTCACTGTGAGGGTAGTGAGACACCGGAACAGGTTCCCCAGAGAAGTTGTGGATGCCCCATCCCTGGAAGTGTTCAAGGCCAGGTTGGATGGGGCTTTGAGCAACCTGATCTAGTGGAAGGTGTGCCTGCCCATGGCAGGGGGGTTGGAACGAGATGGTCTTTAGAGGTCCCTTCCAACCCAAATAATTCTGTGATTCTATTTGCCACATATGATTCTCCACGGTTGTTTCAAAGACTTGGAAAGTTTGCTACCAAAAAAGGAGTGAGCAGGCACAAAGTCTGGAGAAGTCTTTGGGAGGTTTTCACCACTGCATAAGGATCTGGTAACAGTCCCACTATCAGAGGAGATGATAGTCAGGTGCAAATACTCATCATAGCTTGTTTTTCTACAAATTTCTACAGGATGTGCTTTGCTAGAATAACTAAGTCAAAATTGCCACAGCTTACTAGTGACAATAAGAGTGTCTCTTTCCTAGTCTTCTGTTTCAGTCCCTCAGGCTCATTGCTCCTAATGTAATAGGCTGGTTATCAACAGGTAGACACTCAGGGGCTATTGGCCTCGGCTGTAAGGCTAATGCAGAAGTATTCCAGCTACAGTAGTTTTGGCATTTGCTACTGTTTATTTCTCCCTTGATAGAGTTGTAGGAGGGATCTAGATACTTCATAAGCTTCAGGACAGCCAGACATAGACTTGCCTAAAAGGGGATATGCCGTTTAAGTCACTTCAGTTAACAGAGTGAAAAGATCCTCTTTTGGCCTGCATGGTCTAAAACAGGGCCAGTGGAGCCTTGGGATACGTATAGACAGACTTTGTTCTGTAGAGATCCCAGAAGATAGGAATGAGTGACAAATCTAGAATCCCTCTCCTTCTGAGAGACAGGGTCCAACACTGTGTAATAGGTACAGACATTGCTAGTATCATATGAGTGTTTTGTGTCTTGCCTTTTGGCAATACTTTAGTTTCCTCATATCCGTTGAAGCTATGATTCTAATGAGTCAGACTGCAAGGAAATAAATATCTTCAGTTTATTCACTGTAGTTTGTCTACCCCCTAGGACACTGAGAGGGCACTTGGGACTCAGACCCTTCAAGACCTTCTGATGTGTGGAGCCATGGGAAACAATCATTCTTTGTGGAACAGCTTCATATTTTGCCATCATATCCACTTACATTATTTGCAAAGTATCTTCGTGGTAGAGGAGAACAACTTCAGAGTGAAGACTGGATTTTCAAAAAACATTCGACATAGTTACCCATAGAATTCTCATAGAAAAACTGGCTGCTCATGGCCTGGATGAACGTACGGTCTGCTGGATCAAACACTGGCTGGATGGACGGTCTCAGAGAGTGGTGGTCAATGGGTTTAAATCCAGGTGGCAGCCAGTCACAAGTGGTGTTCCTCAGGTCTCAGTGTTGGGACCATTTCTGTTTAACATCTTTATTGATGATCTTGATAAGGACATAGAGTGTATCATCAGTAAGTTCGCAGATGACACCAAGTTAAGCGGGAGTGTTGATCTGCATGAGGATAAGGAGGTTCTACAGAGAGACTTGGATAGATTGGATCGATGGGCCAACGTTAACGGGATGAGCTTCAACAAGGCCAAGTGCCAGGTCCTACACTTGGGCCACAACAACCCCATGCATTGCTACAGGCTTGGGGAGGTGTGGCTGGAGAGCTGTCTGGAAGAAAAGGGTCTGGGGGTTCTAATTGACAAGCAGCTGAACATGAGTCAGCAGTGTGCCCAGGTGGCCAAGAAAGCCAACGGCATCCTGGCTTGTATTAGAAATAGTGTGAGCAGCAGAAGTAGGGAGGTGATAGTCCCCCTGTACTCTGCATTGGTGAGGCCACACCTGGAGTATTGTGTCCAGTTTTGGGCACCTCAATACGAGAGGGATATCGAGGTGCTGGAGCGAGTGCAGAGAAGGGCAATGAAGCTGGCAAAGGGCCTAGAGAACAGATCCTATCAGGAACAATTGAAGGAGCTGGGACTGTTCAGTTTGAGGAGGAGAAGGCTGAGGGGAGACCTCATCACTCTCTACAACTACCTGAAAGGACATTGTAGAGAGGTTGGTGCTGGTCTCTTCTCACAGGTAATTAGCAACAGAAAAAGAGGGAATGGCTTTAAACTGCAACAGGGGAGGTTCAGACTGGACATTAGGAAAAAATTTTTCCCAGAAAGAGTGGTCAGACAGTGGAATAGGCTGCCCAGGGAGGTGGTGGAGTCACCATCCCTGGATGTGTTTAGGGGTTGTTTAGATGAGATGTTGGGGGATATGGTGTAGGGGAGAACTTTGTAGAGTAGGACTGATGGTTGGACTCGATGATCCCAAGGGTCTTTTCCAACCTGAATGATTCTGTGATTCTGTGATTCTGTGACTAGTTTCTGTCAAAACCTTGCCCTCTTCTCATTATAGCGGCTTCAAAGGCTGGACCATGCAGAGGAAAGGGTGAAGAAAGGATGCAGACCAGGCAATCTCATCAGAGGTAAAGCCTCATAGTGATAAAAAAGACAGTCTGTGTTTGTCTAGAAACTGTGTTTCATTATAGTATGAGTCTAGTCCCAACAAAAAAGGACCCCAGCTTGTCCATTTGTTTCCATTTTTCTTTCCTTTGTTGTAGACTTCTCAGTTAATGGCTGGGATAGAAGAAAGACAGAATCAGTGCTGACGACCAACAAGACAATCTGAAAGAGATCTCTGGACAGAGCAGCAACAGACATATATGGCTTATGGATGTTAAGCCCATGTTCACTGTGACTGCAAAGCAGCACTGATGCAATAGGCTTAATTCAGAGACAGACTAAGGTCTGTAATGTCTGTTTTCAGGAAATAAGTATGAAAAATTTAATGTCACTCCACCTGCTTTCAGGCCCAGATTATCTGTAAAATGTGCACATAAGCCAGAAGCCTCTGAGAGGTCTGATTTTTTCACATATTTATCTGTCTGTCTTTGAGAATCTGATTCTGAATGCCATTTAAAGTTGATCCTGATGACCAGGAACTACAGAAAACAAGCTATTTGCTATACCTGAAAAGAAAGGGTTTTGGACCTATAAAAGCAGAAACTTATTCCTTAATACTGTTCACTTGGCAATCTAACTACCAGCATCTCATCTTAAAGACTTTTGTTTTCATTTATTTATTTATTTACTTTACAGTTTTTAAAGATTTTTATTCCAATTCCCTGTTATGCTTAAACAATCTTCGTATGAGGAACAAAGAACACACAAAGAACAAATTTTTTATTATTACTTTTAATATTTTAGTACTTTAATAGAATAAATGAATACAAAACAGCCTTCAGTAATAGCAGGGTTAGAACTATCATACAAAAAAGTCCTTTTCTAGTTTATACTCCTTTTCCCTGGTGCTTTGCTCACCTGTTCAATGCTCCTGTGGATCCTAAGCCAGATTTCCCTCCTCTTGTAACAGAAATGGAGAGGACAATGCCATCAAGATGTGTCCACATCCTGAGCTCTTTGCTTAGGAGGAATATGACATGGTTGTTTTGGTTGGGTTTTTTTTTTTTTTTTTTGTTGTTGTTGTTGTTGTTTGTTTTTTGTTTTGGTTTTTTTTTGTTTGTTTGTTTTTTTTTAAATTTATGTTTTTAAATACAGTTTGATGCTTTCTCATTGGTTTACAGATCAAGTTTGAAAGGTGCACAATAGTCTTCTCCAGCCTCATTTGACAAAAAGGACTATTGTGTGTTACACAGAAACTGTCAATGTTTGTCAGACCTTTACCCTATTGCTTAAAACAGGTTAGGCAATGGTGTCTTGGCAGCTGATGGCTGTTAAAATGAGATAAAACCAGGTCAAGCCAAGGCAAGCCTGGGTAAGTCCTGAGACCCTGCACTGTCAGGCTGGACAACATTTGTGGCATTTTATTAGTAGGGACAAAATAATATTCACTGGGCTGCATCTACATTTGGTTGCTCAATTTCTACAAATACCATGTCTACTTTTTTTCCTAATTTTTAGTATTTCACATTATCACTAAGAGAAGCACTCCTCTATATGTCAGTCATTTGTCTAGCAGCAACCACTAAATGCCCATTGCAACAACAACAAAAAATTTCGCAATGACTTATGGGTGGCTTATAAAATACCTTGTTTCTTGTTGGAGTTAAAGGCATTTTGGATAGTTTGCATCTCTTCCTTCCCAAACCCCCATTGTTTCCCACAGAGAAAACAGGTGTCTGGAAGATGCATATGACTGGCTTGGTTAGCCCTTGTCTGGAAGGTGTGAATAGCAAAAGTGATCAGTGATGCATCTAGGATATGTCTTTGAGCTGTCAAGCATGTGTGGTGCCCCGGAGGGTGACAACAGGGAATCTGCATCTTTGTAAGCTTCTCTCCCCTTATTTTTCTTATCCGCAAAGGCAGACAACACATTCTTCACCAGGCTGGATTAAATGAAACCTTACTTTGTTGTTCTTGAACAGTTATTCTCCCCATAGAGTATAACCTCCATGTTGCTTGATTTCAATTCTTTTAGAACAAAGATAAAACATACATGTCCTTTTTCAGTGAGCTAGTGTACTGAAATAATAAAAGAAGTAAGAAAATGTTACAGCTCAGGACAAGATGTTTATCAAAGTCAACTCAGACCAAAAACATGTAGTTGTAAAAGCAATTAAATTATGTTCAATCAAACCACTGTCTGAAGATACACAGTCTCCTTGATAGTGAAAAATATAAATAATCCTCTGTAATATTAGGGTAAAACACATAAAAAAAAAAGTTAGTTCTTGGAAAATGTCTTATTCAAGAGCAGTGTCACTAGCTTGGTGACTGCAAGCATCCTTAATTCTTAGTCATCTAGAAGATAAAAGCTAATTATTGTAATAGTCTGAAAAATACTTTGGAAAAAGTATCTGTGTTACGTATTTGGGAATGTATTTATAGCCAAATATATGTTTCCTCCCCCCCACCCCCCACGCCTGCTTTGACAAACCAAAAAGTCTTGTTATAATTCAAGTAATGTTACTGCTTTATTGATCTAGATTGTATTTTTCACATCTTAAGGGGGACTGTAGCTATGAAAATCTACATATTTCCTTGCTATACTCAAAATCTTGTATGGGCAAAAGGTGAACCACCTTACATATGGAGCCAAGAACTTACTGCTTGCCAAATAGTATAGTAACAGCTGAATCCAGATTAAAACAACAACAGCAGTAACTGTTACTACTATAGTCCAGTTGCAATGGGATACACTTATAGTCAGCAATACAGTTAAGGCTGAGGTCCATAAATATCTGAGTATCTACTATTGAGGTTGCAGTAAGTTGTCCACATCTTTTGTCTTTTGCTAGGAGGACTAGGATGTTGGTAGGGATTTCTTATTTCTTGGTCTTGGATCTGCTTGGGTATGTTTTTATGTTTCTTAACACAGTCTGATTACATGCTCTGTTTTCATTGATTCATAGGTAAAGTTTGACTGTCTTCAGCCTTTAGTTATTAGTTTAAATTTCTCAATAGCCTCCCTCAACCCCAATTACCATAAAGACCTATTGTCTGTCATTCAATTACTGACTAGGTTTATTAGATATTTATCATGGTATTCACAGGGCTAAATTAAAACAAGATAAGCAACAGCAATTGATCACTAGACAGTTGCCAATATTATCTCAGGCCAAGACAAATTCAGACAAATTTAGAGATCCCATACAACCAAGAAACCCATCAGGCCATTGGCCTTCTACTAGTTGAGGGAGAAACCATATTTCCTTGGATAAAACTTTCTGAAAAGAGACTATGATGGTGAGATGACCAAAAATCTGTGTGCTTGCTACAAAGGAAAAGAAAGATTTTTCAAAAGGTGCAATTTCTTTTCTCATATGCTGAAAAGTTAAGCCAGTGTTTCTGACAAATAAACCACTAAAAAAATATGTGAGCCATACTGTAATACTCTGCTACTAATGCAATTTAGGAGCTACTGTCAGTCATATATATCTATCCAATCCTGTGCAAGCTTCTGTGCAATAGCTGTCTGGGTGTAAAAACCTGAAGGGCTTCCTTTATTATTCTCAGTATCTTTGCAGGCAACCTTGCCTGATCTGTACTGCAACTGAGCTGTAGAGATATCTCTCGGTATCCCTGAGAGTTGATTTGACAAAATTATTCTTAAAGTATTTTTCACACTACTTTATGGGAAGATTAAAACACCTAATGTTCCTAGCTCTAGGTTTTCCCTGTTTTTGGAAGATGGCATTTTTAGCAACATAGGTGTCCATATTTGTTTGGTTTTTATTGTTGCTGCTGAACTAATCAATGGAAACAAGTGAAGTTCTGTTTTCTTTACAATTGCTTCCAGCAATGTCTTAACACATCATTTGGTTTCTATAAACAACTGGTGATAATGCCTTCAAGAGTAGTAAAAAACATTTTCCAGAACAAAACTGGGTGATTGTGCAATGAGATGGGACTTAGTGTTCTGTAGATAATAAGCAATTGTTCTGTGTGAAAGAATGGACTAACGAAAAAAATAACATGGACCTCAGCAGTGATTTTGCATGGATCACGTTAGAGTCCTTATTAACAGATTTTCTGTGGAGACTGTGAGTGATATAGAGAACTACACCTATATGATTGAGGAAGCAGTAAAGGTACTCTGTGTAGGCACAGGGTACTGTTGCTCTATTCTCTGTGTCCATAGAGAAGGGACAATACAGAGGAAGCAATAAAGAGATGTGGGATCAGGCAGGTGTCCCGATCCAATATTGGGCAGGGTTCTCAAACGATCCCAAGAGCAAGATTAAGACACAAACGAGGTCAGATGCTGCACATCCTTGTAAGCTTTATTTAATGAAATAACTGATAATAGCGATAGGACAGAAGGAAAAAGAAAGGGAAAGTCAGAATAGCAAGCAAGCAAGCAAGCGAGATGCAGCAATACTAGTTACCACCACCACCACGAGTTAGCGGCATTCTGTTGGTCTGATCCCAGTGCAGGCAATGGAGAGAAAGCAAGCAAGTGAAAAAATTCAGCAGGCAAGAGCTTCGGCAGGTGATAGAAAGAAAACAAAAGAAAACTTACAGTAGAGGAGCACGCAGCCCCTTTTATACAGTCCCCACCACTAGTTCTCTCATTTCCACAAAGCTCATTTGTGTATTCACTGCCCCGTGTTCCCCCATGTGCGCATGCCCAGATGTCCAGTGGTCCTACCGAGGCGGGGTCGACCGCTGATGCCTTCAGCTTCCGCACGTCCCCCTCATCCCCCAGCCCTGCAAGCATGCGCAGCTTTTCTAGCTCCAGGCAGATTTTGTCCTCCTGGCAATGGGACGTCAAGGCCCGGCCTATGACATGGCGTGTGCTGAAACAGACAGCTGGCATCTTACACCACCCTGTGGCTGGGGGGGGTGGAAATGACGTAACAGCAATGTTGAGACAAAATGGCTGACACAGTCCCTTACAGCAAGTTTACATTGTTCTGTAGGCATGTTTATAATTTTAATAGCCAGGCTTATAATTAAATCAACCTATGGTGGAGAGAAGGGAACATCCTGGATAAACATAAATACAGAATTAGACATAGATTTACAATTATGAATAAAAAAGCTGGGATATTCTTAAAAGTTGTCATCCAGCTTGAAGGCAGCTACTTTGTATGCCATTCTACAATTGAAGACTTGATCTGGGTCCAAACACCAACGAGGCAAAATTTGTGAAAGATAAACCAATTAAAGGTTATTAAACCCAAAATGTTACATCTTGCAAGAAGAAATCATGAGCTACAAATCACCAGAGGCTAGGACGTTATCAGGAAAGTGTGAGTATATCCTTTTCTTGTCCTTCCTTAGGCTTGACCTCTTGCTAGATGTATGGTCTAAGCCATTACAGATGTTTTAATATTCTTATGATTACTAACATGGCATAAAAATAAAAGAAAGTCAGAGAAGACACAGGTAACCACTATCCAGTTATGATGTGTGAATCTGGTGAGAGATACTTTTCCTGACTAGATTTCAGAATATAAGACATTTGTTAACATGTTAGTAAAGAAGAAAGCTCTTCTCCAAAGGACTGGAAAGAACTTATTTTATTGTTCCAGTGTGGAAAGAAATGTCAGTTCCTGAAATTTTGCTGAGACATTGTGGAAGTGACCCTGGAGTAAAACCTCATCTCCAAATTGTGGATGATATAAAGTACTTAAAATTTCCTACAAACCAGAGATATTACAGAAATATTTAGATTCAATTAGTAAGGTAAATCAGAGATTGTTCAACAAAAATCCAGCAGATGGGTTTAAGTGAATATATAAAGCAGAAGGTGACAGTAAAAAATAGCACAGTATGTTCTTTTGGAGAAAAGAGCAGTTTTGGCTCCAGAACTGGGTTGATGCTGGCAGGAAAAATATAACTTATTTTTTTTCTTTTTGTTGGATGTGCCTTTCATATAAACTTAAAAATTCAACATTTTAATTCAGAAACTGAACTACCTCTATTAGGAACTTGATGAAGAGGAAATACACTAGAAATACTTCCTGTGCAACTGCTCTTTTTAGACCATAATGGGAGAGCAGTTGCACAGGAAGAATTTCTAGTGTATTCTGAGAAGCCCACCATTGCGGTTCTAAATCAGCAGTTTGCTCCAATAGATTGCCCTCAAAAACAAACACAACCCAGAAACTACGATGTATGACAGTTAGAACTGCATTATTAATCTTTATGAATTTTTACTATAACTTCAGCTATTAGAATTTTCAAACCTTAATCATAAAATAAACTCTTGCCTCAATTTTAGAAATTTATTCCATTCTGTCCATTGCAAGATGTCGAATGAAACACGTATGTTGTTTATATCAATCTGGATATCTCTGTGTTGTGTCTTTCCAGTCAAATACAGCACTTGATGAGCCAGATCAACACAGAATCTTTAGTTCCCAAGACCAATAGAAGTCACATAGCCTTTTTTTACTCTTTTCAAATTCTTTTTAAAATTAGCTGTGGGAAGAAAGTTAGAATTGTGATGAAGCAGGTTGGAAGAAATTTAATTGCAGTCTGTATGGTTTGGAATTGTTACATTTAATGTTCCAATGAATAGTACGTATTCCTTTAAGCAAATATACAAAGACATAGATTAGACTTTATATAAGCAAAAGGCTCTGCATTATCTAAATCAGTTTCTGTAAAGGAAGCATTTAAAGCAATGACAGACTGGACTTTAATGCTTCCTCATTTCAAATATGTCTGATCAGGAGTTTCTTAACAACTAGAAAGCAAATACATAAGAAAAGGCTCAAAAGAATCACTTGCAACTTGCTATTTAGATGGGTTTTTCCCATTTTGAACTTGTTTGCTTGCTTTGTTGCTTGAGCTGTGTGAAAGAGCCTTTTTAAGACCTAACTTTCCTATTCCCATGAAATTTCACATAAATATTTCTTGAGAGTCAGGAGAAGGCATAAGGATCACTTCCACACTAAATTTCTAACAGTGGAATACTTTGATAACTTTTATTTGGAAGCAGAAGAGTAAACTCACATTTCTTTCTCTCTTTCTAATGGCAGGAATAAATGAAGGGGAACATATTGATATTATCACTGATTATCCAAAACTTTGTTTATATATTATAATCATATCCTGTTTCTTGGAGTGGCTTTTCATCATGCATAAGGAAAGGTCAGTCTTTTATTGGCAAAGAGTGCTAGAAAGATTTGTGTTTGACAACTCAGGCCTAGATGTAGAGAGATATTTTAGTGTCATTACACAGAACATTTCAGTGCTTAACTCTGAGAGACTTAGATCCTATCCAATATATAAGAGGGTTAAGAAACCTAAAAATTCAATGCAAAAGTCTGCAAACCTCAAAACTCTATGGAGAGTGTTTTAATTCTTACCTCTCAGTTATCTGAAAGTGCTGTGTAGTACTAAAGGAAAAGATGTTCGATAAATAATTCTCATCCCTCTTCTATAGCTATATAATGAGGGTCCTACTCTGAAAAGAGAAGCAATGGTAAATCTCTTCTAAAACAGATGAAAAAAAATTGCTAGAATTTTTACTCATTATAATGTTTAGATGAGGAGCTGAAAAATGGTTTAAATGCTTCATCACTGAGGATGGGATGGGAGGAGAAAAGTACTCCTTTATCATTAGAAAATTTCCTACCCATTAATCTGAAGATTAGTTTTGAATGAGTGCTCTTACTCCTCCTGCATACAATGTTACATTTTTAAGGAATAATCAAATAAGTTAGTCATAATGAAAATTCAAAGTAAAGATGTCTCTGTTCTCAAGATTAGGTCATGTAAGTAAAAGGAACAGACCTGAATTTCTGTTCTTGATGTAAAGATTTACTGTAGAGTACGTCAGATAATCAATAAATTCAATGGGTGTATCATAATCACCCTTTTAATGTTTTGCTCACACCTTCTCTATCACAAAACCATTAAGTTTTTTCCAACTGAAGTAGAACAGCTTTAATAAAAGGGATTAAGACCATCTTCACAAAAAAAAAAAAAAAAAAAAAGAGGACTGCTGAACTCTCATGGTTAAAGTATGCAAAGACAGTGAAAGATAGCCCTTCAAATCCTCTTTGGCTCTTGTATTTTCCTTTAATAGTCAGACCAATAGCATGGGACTGACATTGCTTCCTTCTCCTTAGTCGTGTTTTGAGGAAAAGCCATAGTCACCACTCCATTTTGTGGATACCCCATACTTAAATTCTGAAAACCTCGCATATTAGGTAGTTAAGATGAAGAAATACTTAACAGAATTTTGAGTGAGATAAAGAATCAGCTACTTGGCTTTCTCAAGACAGTGGCATCTCATCATTCGCTGAAGCTGAAATTTTTAGTGCCTTAAAAAAATGAGCTGCTTAAAAAAACATAGCTACTGGAAAAATCATATGCATAGTCTCTGTGCATCGGTTTTGAAGATTGCAGTCCTGCTGGGAACTGGACTTAGGTGGGATTTATCTATAAACTTTGTGGACCAGGAATGGTATCCATCACTGGTTCTTGTTCCCTTCTGTTTTAGAAAAGCTGCCCTCAGGTTTGCACAGCTCATTGGGCAAGGACTGGTATTATGCCTTAGAGACAGGAGAGTTAAATCTATACTAAAAGACATGACAGATTATACTTCATGTTTTTGTAACAAATGTGGGAGAGTCTCTAAAATTAATTGTAATGAAGAGGAACTATTTATCGAGCATTCCCAAAGAAGGGTTCCAGATTCACAACTACTGCTATGATTCTAAGGAGAATTAAAAATCTCCTAAAAATTTTAAATCATTGCAGCAGAAAGTTTGCAAGTTATTAAAAAGTTTAAAAAAATTGGCAAGGAGGAAAGAAGCACTGAGTATTGATTGGAAATACAAAGTACTTCATATTTTCCTCTGTGGAGATCACTGAGGAGTAGTTGTAAATCTCCACATTTATTTAAGTCTTCTCTAGAAACTGCTATATCAAATAGCCAACAAAAAAAAAAAAAAGGAAAATTGACTTTGAAGCAATAATAGTAATAATTTCTCTGGTTTTCTGTCACTTTATTTCAATGAGAAACATAAATCTCACATATTTGAGAAACTGCATGATGTTTCAAAACCTGCAGTTTTAAAGCTATCATGTATAAAACCAGTGGCACCATTCAAAAATGAAAAATTAAGTAATGATTTAAGTGTTTGCTGCTGATTAAAGAGGAAGATAAATCAAACTGATGAATGTCGACTGCACAATAATATCAGTTTGTTTGGTGACAAGTATTCCAGAGTTATTTCTGCAAGACCTAAGAAACCCCAAGTACTTTTAGGGTGGGAAATTATTTTGAACAAAGTTGATTTACCCATTCATATAGTTTTCAATGAAAGTTAAAGAGCTAATGAGTGGGGAGTGTTGATTTCTTGATATAGGAAAATATAATGAGAAAATATAAAATCCAGAACATTATAGTCAAAGAAAGACACATAACTAATGCAGACCGTCAGCTCAGTCCTAAGGGAATAGTATTTCTCTGCACATGGTTAGATAAATCCAACTGTTTTAGGGCTACATATGTACCAATCTCTTCACAAGTTAAAGAGTAGGCAGAAGTAGACAGAGACATCTGAGAAACAGTACAGAGTGATCAGTGATTGCTAATACCTCAAGAAGTAGTAGTACCCGCAATTGCAGTGGTACACTTCACATCTAGAAATAAGTTGTCCTTAAGTAGGGTAATTTCCCACAAAATAAGTTATGTCATTTACAATTAAATATCAGAAGCTTTGTGAAATGGATTATGACCATTGTGGAAATACTCAGGAAAGACACTATTTGTTTAAGCCATTCCAGGTTGATTTTTTTTTTATGACAGAGGTTTCATACATCCTTGTTTTTTTGTGGATAAACAACATCCATCATACTGTAGTAAGGGAGTTACTCTACTAACCAGATATATCTTAATTCCTTTATTTAATAGTCCTGGGAGCTGTATACATCATCAGTGACAAATGCACCTTCATGACTAGCAGAATTAGAACACTTAATGAAAGCTAAATTGCTGTGCCTTGATGTGCTATGTGCAATTTTCAGTTAAGATAATACAAACATGACATTACTTGTGACATTTTAGAACTTGTAAGAAAATAAGGTTTAGAATTACAGAAGTAGTGGGAAATATTTAAATTGTTTCTAATCCTATATGTCAAATGAGATAGAACGAATTCAAATGTTTCTTCCACTGGACATTTCAAATATTTCAAGGTGTGCTCTTGTCTTATATTGAGACAAGAGACATTTTTGTACACAATGAAATAAAAGAATTTTAAAAAGTCAAAATATTCCATTTCTGTTTACTAAAATTATCTAAAAAAACACAGAAAGGTTAACGAATGTTAAATCTTATAGGCTCATAGCATTTAAATTTTGGAGCTTTATTCCCTGTTGTCTGTCAACTAGGATATCTTCTCAGACTGTATCTTTCATACTAAATTATGCAGACTTATCTCAATCAAGAGAGCTAACCCATCAGAGACATAAAACGTCAAAACCCAGACACTTTAATAAGAAAATATATACTGCTATGTTTAAATAAACATTTTTTATTCATTCAGCAAAAAGTCAGAGCAATACAGGCAGAAAAGGTCTAAACCAACACCAACATAAAACCATTTTAGCTTTTCTGGTATAAAAGATTCTGTTTTTACAAAAAACTGATTCTCAAACATTAAAAATGTTTAATTTAGATAAACCACATTTCAGTCAGAAGAATTGTTCAATGGGTTTCCAACTAATTCCAAGCACAGCAACAGCTTCCCTTGTACCTGGGAAGTGTCAACTTCTGGAGGCAGCTTGTGTCCTGGGAGCATCACAGCTACTGCCCTGCACAGCCCAGTACCTTTGCTTGGGTGAAAAGTACATGTTCAATACCTGACCTGGCTCACTTAGGGCTGTTTGCTATCTGTGTGTAGTGTTTCACTATGCTGTGCAGGCATATTGATGCATAGTAAATCTTTGTAATTAATCTTATCCCTTTTCTCTGGGACCAACCTGAAAGCATACTATGTTCCAAGATCCTTTTGATTAGTTTTCCATAGGAGAGCTTATGGCAAAATTACACTTACAAAATTCAAGCCTTAAAAAAATTTCTCTTTTTGGAACAGAATCTAATCAAAGCACATTCTACTTTTGTTTCACTTCTATGCAAAGGTATTCATGATCAAAGCACAAGAATCCTAGTATAGCTTTTTGAATTGTAAGACATCGACTAGTACAAGACAACTGAGCCAAAAATGTACTCAAATGTGTAAATCCATCCTCTGATGTCATATGCCCAGATCCTGAACCAAAACCAGAAAATCAATACAAAGGCTCCAATTGAATTTGATGAGTTTGGAGGTTCAATTGTAACTGAAGTGTGTGTTCTGAGTCACATTAGAGTGAGACATGTTTTTACTGTATCTTGACTTTTGCCAAGTAAAAAATGCTTGCCAGAATGAATTTTTTTATCTTAGAAAATAGAGACATTGATATGTATTCTGATATTCTAAGGCAGAAGTTTAACCTAACTTCAGTCTAAGTAAAAGATGGATTATGGATTACCACTCTAATATTTGAAATAAGTATATTTGACTCATTCTATGCCCAGATGGCTAAATCTATATCAGTTTCTGAATATTCAATGACAAACACAATATTAAAAATACTACTGATAGTCCTAGTCTCTTTAAATATTCAGAACATTTTATAGAATAGTTGGGAAATCTATCAGTCTTGGGATCAAAGAATAATTAAAACTAAAGAGTAATTAATAGAAACTATAGAAATTAAATTTAAAAAAAGAATTAAGGGAAAATTCTTTCACTGCTGTCCTTTCTACCATCAATATAGGTCACATCTGTGGGATTTGAAACAGCTGTGTACTTTTAATATTCCTATTCATAAACGGATTCATGACTATAAAGAAACAACATTACTTTTCAATAATACAGTAAACTAGCTCAAGCCCCATGTATGTCTTTTAGAACTCAATTCATAGTTTTAATACACAGGGAAATTATTCCCATTGTGTGTCCTAATTTTGGCATAGAAAATCCTTTCAAATTTTAATGTGTGGCATCTGGATGAAAGAAGACATTCAGCTGATGATGTGTGGATTCTCCTGTTTTATAATTTAGTGTGAATGCAAAATCCTTTGCATTCATGTGGGAATTTGGTTTTGTTGGGACAGCAAAATCAAAAGTGGTATTCACTTTAGATATACTTAGACAGCCCTACCTGACTTAGAAACAAACAGCCCCTTTCCCCTTTTAGGCTAATAGGCATATCTGTTCTCTCTAGATAATTATATTTTTATAAAATTTGTTCTAAAGCATCAAATACATATAATGGGACAAAAGGTCATCTAGGATAAACCAACAGGATAAATGTGTATTTATTAAGTACTGGTCCAGTGTTTTGCTGATTAAGGATACCAATTAAACTCAGACACCAGATTGACAAGAGTAGGCCTATTTTACTGGTGATAACTAAATAATGTAACAGAGTAATACAGAAAACATGCAGTAAGAAAAGGCAGAATAGTGAACATAAAGCAACAAATAGGAAAATACAGGGTAATGCATCAAATCATTACTACACGAGAGAGAGAGAATAGTGATTAAGAAAGATACATCACCACTTGCATACGTTACCATCATCCAGATCCGCAGTCGCTGGGGAGCCCCGGTTACAGCGAGGATTTGGAGAGCCTGTCCCGGCAAGTGGGAAATCCTACGCGGTGCGTCCACCCATAGGTGAGGCATCCAAAGTCGCTGCAAACGGGCCCAGCCTTATATACCAGAGATCGACAAGCCAGAATAGCTGGCACCTTTGTTTTGAGCGGAAAATTTCTTGTTTCATTCTCCTGTTGTATTCCACCCAAAGCCTGGCCAGGGCTTGGGGGGAGAACCAAGGGAGTTTCTAACAAGGCCTAACATTTGGGTTCTCAGCCTTGAACAAGGCTGCGAAAGGAAAGTTGGATATATTCTCTCCTCACTACTGATTATATTTTGTCTTTCACTAGCGAGTTTACATATTTTATTAATGACTACATGCTAAGTTAGCAGCTTCAGCTTGGGGCCTGTTGTTCAGGCTGCAGTATTTCAATGCTTTAGCACTTTTTACACCAGCATAAGTGGGTTGTTATAACTTAGTACAATACCTGCTAGCACAATGGTTATCAGTTATAAAATATACAGGATTCATCTATAGGTCAACTCTGGCTTGGGCCTGTTGTCCAAGCCTTAACACTTCATCCAGGAAGTCCTGTTCTCGCAAAGATGAACATAGTCACTTTTGTGACTAAATTGAAAGATCCTTCCTCAAATGACCACGACACAATTTCTTGGGAACCTGTGTCACTGCCCATGCAGATTCATCTTGGAATTAGTAAAATGGTATGCACTGCTTGCTTCCTTATCCTGTTATCATGACATATATATATATGTTCTTGTGCTGCACTTTAAATGTTCACAGCTTGGTCCCCTTTAAATTCTTCAGTATTTCAGGAAGAAAAATCCTAAGATATGTACATACAGTTGTATAAATAGCTGTACATATGTACATACAACACATACAGAATCTTTGTGTCTTATTTTGTCTTTCTGCTAGGTGATAAAAATATCTGAGGCCACGCAGGTCAGATAAGATCCTGGGCTAGAATCTACATATAACGTATCGTACTTTTTAACAGAGACAAAACCAAGCCTGTCTCCACTCAGAGGAACATGCAGGACTTCTCTCCTTTAAGTAATGTCAGCATAAGAGCTCTATCATGAAATGTTCTGTCTGCCTCCAGTCAGAGTTCTAAGTACAATCTGAGACAAGAAGCTCTCTAGAGAATTGCACAACTACATCAGAAATTTGTGTATTTACAAAAATTTTGTATGGCCGCCTAGTATTGGCACACATCTATCTAGCAATCAAAACTTGCTTCTAGGCTTAAGCAAAAAAAGCCTTTCAAGGTTTTCATTGCTGGAAATTCACTATAGCAGTGTAATATTTCAGATCATGTAATTAGTGTTATTACTTTCTTACTTACCAAGGTATTGTATTTTTTAATGGGATCTTTAAGGAATGGTCTAGTCTTGCCTCTCATACTTTACAATGGCGTCTCCTAGAAAAGTACAAGGTCAGGGATTCTTTTGACCCAACTATTGCAATTCTTACGAGATAGGTTGCCTAGCGCTATAGTGATTGTAATTGAAGTGCATGTGTGTTTGTGTGTGTGTGTGCATATGATGGGTCTTGGAAGGCAACAAGAGACATTAAATATGTATAAAAAGCCAAGCAGGGAGACAGTAAGGAAGTGTTGGTTGGCCTGGCCAATGGTGAGGTATGTGGAGCATGAACTTATACCAATCTAGTAATTTTCAGATATCTTCTATTCCAAAGAGAAGGATTTTAAAGAGGAATTCGAAGGGGAAGTTGGGACAGTTTTATGAATGTTTACAGGAAATTACTCCCAAGAGTAGCAAGCAGCACATACATGTTTAAAAAACCCACCACAGTGATGGAAACTAAATTTAATGTTCAGCTGAAGGAAGATACTGACTTGCTAAAACTGAAAAAAAGACCTCAGCAAGAGTAAAAAGCTGTGTCTCATTTTATTTATGGAGGCCAGCTGAATAAACTGGAGACCATAAAGAGGGTGAGGACAGTGACTGGATCCAATGAGAAGAGTAATATGAGTAGGGAGTAGGTTAACAAAATGATCTTTCACCAAAGCGGTCTGCCCTAATATTAGATTCTGGAACAGCAAAACGCTAGTGAAACACTGAAATATGTTCTTTTGAAGTATGCAGTTCTTTTCAGAATGATGTTTTATAGCACAAGAACAAGGAGGCTCACGAGATTTGTGCATATAGTACATTGGCTGTGCCATCTGCTCACCTTACGTGCTGCGCTGTATCCCACAAAGCTCAATTTTCAATGAATAATAAGTGTCACTGTTGGAATGCACACAAGCACCAGAGTATAGCACAATTTCATATCTGGAATTATGTGCAAAACCTGCTCCAAAAACCCAGTCTCTGTTCCAGTAAATGTTTGATATATTTAAGCAGGGACATTTAAGAAGGGACTGGAACCAGGTCTTTTTTCTCCATCTCTTTTGTTTTTTCACAAGTCTCATTTTAAAACATCTCCCTCACACATACGAACACTGCCCAAACCCTCTGGGAGGATCTGAATCTAGGCCAGGAACCTGAGCCAATGTTTCTGAAGTTGGAGGGAGATTTGCCCAGTAACACAGGAGCTGCAGGTCCCTTTATACCTTCTCAGATCCTTGATTTTGTAAACAGAAAGACAACAGATGGGCTGGTTTGCAAGGACAGTTTGATTGGAAGGTGACACACTAGAAAACAGCAGCATGACATTACAGGGGTTGATAAGAAGAGGATTATGGACTTGCAGGGAATATAAATACTGTGTGAAAATTTAAGATATTTGGCTGGGAGCATGATCAGTAGCTAAGGAAGGGCAGCAGCTGGCTAATCAGGGATGAGAGGGCCAGCCTGGGAACTGCTTGTGTAATTAGTCATAATATTGTCCTGAATCATGTCACAATCAGGAGGTGATGAAAGACAGCCTGAAAAATGTTACCAGGCCACCAAAGCTAGATACCTTTTGTCTGTGTTCCAGTTTCTTCAATCTCATGGATGAGCTCAATATCTCACGGGTGAGTCAGGGACAGTAAGGAGACCCCAGGTAGTTCCGCTACTGAAGTGGGGGCAGTAGTATTAAGTCAGAAATATTAAAGATACCGAAAGGGTCACATGGAGAAATCTGCCAGAAAAGGAAGCAACAACCAACTAGTACAAAATGTAAAAAGATCAAATGTCAAAACCTTAAGTAATTTCAGACTGAAAAATGTAAATATAGTGAACTTTTATATTATTGCCTACTGTGCACATGACTGTACTTTCGCATATTTTGACTAATTTATTTTAATCCTAGATGGGATAAAGATGCAGAAGACTTTGTTCCTAGAGCTATTTTCTCATGTTAGATTTTATAGGAAAATGTTATAGAAAACTTTTCAAATTCTAAAATATATATTTTCCGAGACTTTTACCGAAACATGTACTATCTTATTTGTTTTATATTACAGATCAAGGTAATATTATTTATACAGGAATAGAATAAATCCAGTCATTCAGTCTTGTAACAAGTTCAGATTTTTTGCTTTCAGGGAAGATATCGTTACTAGAGTACCATTACTAGCATCATTACTAGGAATTAGCCTACAGTTGCTAATTTCCAGTTAGAAATTTACAAGAGCCTGTACATTTTAGCTTAACCTAATGAATGTGTAGCTCTGGTGCACCACTAAGCTTGATTTTACTTCATAAGTATTTCCCCTTTTACATTGTCAAAGGCATCCAGGAATCATACCATTGTATTCCATGAATCTCAAGGTGAGCAGTAGTGACAATCAGCTACAAAGATTAAGAAATATGCATTATGTTTAATGGGCTAATAAAGTAAGGTTTTTTGGGTGAAACAGAATTAGAGCAAGCTCTATGGGAAAATACATCACTTGTTGCTAACTGCTGGAATTTCCCAACTTTTTATCTGCAGTCAAATTTATTGTACATTTTTTCCTTTCTGAGATTACTTTTATTTTTTTTTCCTCATTTAATATTCTTCTCATTTTACACAAAGCAGGAAATGTAAACTGGTGTGTACAGTTACAAAATTGTTATATTTATATATTAAATGATATTCAGGTATGTTGATGTTTCAACAAAAACACTGAAAACAAAACAATGGAAATTCCTGATGCTTCTGGTACTACTTTATTCTTACAAAAGTATTATTTTTTTCCCTATTTCAAATAGGAATAAACATTATAGACAAAATTTAAAAGACAACACTTAAATCCTAACCATTTCTGAGCTTTTCTCACTATCTAGCTAGTAGGATCTTCTCAAGGGTGACTCAGACGCAAAGTGATTCCTATCTAGTAGCTACTGTTTTGCCACTGTCTGATAGCAACATGTACTAATGTGCACTATTGCAGACAAAAATACTAGGTCCTATGAATGAAGACCAAAGGTAAAATTTGTAGTTCTTTGTTAAGTATGGTGAAGCCCATGATTTTAGTGTGGATCTACAGTTTAGATTTTCAAATCTTTATTCTTCAACTTTGTGTACAAGAACTAGCCTTTAGAGCTGCAGTTGACACTTTGGAGCCAACTATTTGTTAAAATTCTCAGAACTTGGAGGACGTTAACTGCAGCTTGACCACACTGTTGACAGTCATCTGAGAGTTACACATAATATCTTTAGTTACTGGAAATACAATATTAGAGATGACACACAACTTTTCTTTGTTTTAGCCTTGTTTATCATTCCACATTTGCCTTATCTCAGGAAGATGACAGATATGCATTTGAAGCATGAAACAGTTAACAGTTTTACTTTCTGCAAATTGTCCTAAACAACTTCCTTTTACTGGCATTAACAAGTGAGAAGTCGAGTTTCAAGTCATTTTCTCCTCAATGCTTACTGTAATAGGCGATGAGAATCTCAATCACTCAACTGATGCACTTGCCATTATCAAACTCATGTATCAACCACAAGTATTCATATACAAAATACATGGATACCAACTCTTTTGGAGTTACACCTTTTCCTCTGTACAGAAATTGTATTGGATGTGACCATTTTTTTTCAAAAATACTTTAACTTGTTTCAGATGCATCATGTTTAAATGTCCCAAAATATCTTATGCTGGGTATGCGTCATTAGTAGATTTTTGAAACAACTGAACATCTAAAATTATGAACTTCCTCCAACACCTACTGCTTAAATAGAACTCTTATGTTTCTTCATGATAACTAAAATAATATGGATAAAATATGTTTAAACTATATAAATGTATGATATTGGTAATATTAAATGCCACAGGAACTGTCTCTCCTCTACCAGTCCTAGGTATATAACCTTCACTTAATTCCAGTGTATGTATTAAACCTGAAGCATATTTACCATTTTGATGGTTTCAGAGTAAGAATTTATGAAGCAGGCAAAAATTTCATTTCAGTGAAGCTAGACATAACCCATAGTATTTGGATTATGAGCAACACTAAAGCCATGAAGCGTGTTTCAAAGTTTTCTCCTTCAATTATTTTATTTCCATTGAAACATAGAATTAAGTAATTAAGAGTCCAAAATTTAATAAGTAAAGTGACTTTTTTCCTTCATTCATCATCTGGAAAAGCCTTGGGATATGTGTTTTAAGTATTTTTAATTTTTTTTTTCATAGAAATGTCCCTTATTGTAAAAAATATTAATACACTAACTTTTGCATCTGAATTGCTCTCTTCCAACTTGAGTTTGTGGGTTAGGATTAAAGAGAGAACAGGTGAGAGTGACATTATAGTGAGTGTCTACAACAGGTTGCCTGACCAGGAAGAACAAGTGGATGAGGCTCTCTACAGACAGATAGGAGTAACCTCATGTTCACGGGCCCTGGTCCTCATGGGGGACTTCAGCCACCATGATGTTTGCTGGAGAGACAACACAGCAGGGCATAAGCAGTCCAGAGGTTCCTGGAGTACATGGATGATAGCTTCCTCCTCCAAGTGATAGAGGAGCCAACAAGGACAAGTGCTTTGCTGGACTTCATGCTCACCAGCGATGAGGGGCTTATTGGGAATGTAAAGTTCAAAGGCAGCCTTGACTGAAATGACCATAAAATGGTGGAGTGCAGGATCCCGAGGGCAGGCAGAAGGGTAAAAAGCAAGCTTACAACCCTGTACTTCAGGAGGGTGGACTTTGGCCTCTTCAAAGATCTGCTCAGAAGAGTCTCCTGAGATAATGTCCTAGAGGGAAGAGGGTCCTAACAAAGCTGGTAAATATTCAAGGATCAATTCCTCCAAGCTCAAGAGAGTTCCATTGCAGCAAAAGTGAGACAAAAATGCTAGAAGGCCTGCATGGATGAACAAGGAGTTCCTGGCCAAACTCAGACACAAAAAGGAAGTATTCAATGGGTGGAAACAAGCACAGGTAACCTGAGAGAAATAAAGACATAGTCCAAGCATCCAGGGATGAAGCTATGAAAGCTAAAGCTGAAATGGAATTGAATCTGGCCAGCGATGTCAAAGACAACAAGAAGGGCTTCTGTAAGTACTTAGGAGACAAAAGGACTAGAGAAAATGTCGATGCACTGCTCAACAAGATGGGGGACCTGGTTACACAGGACATGGAAAAGACTGAGGTACTGAATGCCTTCTTTGCCTTGGTCTTTACTAGCAAGACCAAGCTTCAGATATCCCAAGTCCCAGAGACCAGTGGCATATGAAGACGTAGCCTTGGTGGAAGATCAGATAAAGGAATACTTAAGTAAACTGGACATATATGTAAGTGCATGGACCCTGATAGGATGCACCCATGAGTGCTGAGGGGTTGGACCACATGCCCTCCACAGGTCTCTTCCAACCTCAACCATTCTTGTGATTTTGTGATAAGTTCAGAGCGTAACAGCCACTGTATGATCTTGTTGCAACAACTAATGCAAAAAAGTCACTTGTTTTTTTGGGTTACAGTTGGCATTTACAATGAAGCCAAGTCAGTCTGGTTAGAGTTTTTTTAACATTTAAGCACTAAACAAATCCAATCCAGTCCATCAAGCTAGTGATTTTGTCTTAGAAGAGTTTATGAATATATTATAAAAGTCAGATATAACTTCATTATAGGACCAACATGGAAGGACAAGAGGCATAAGCTGAAACAGGAGAGGTTTGACTGGATAGATGAAAAAACTTTTATACAGTGAGAACAGTTAGGCATTGGAAGAAGCTATCAAAAAGACTGTGCAGTTTTGAGAGCTGCATGGGAAATTTTGAAAACCCAATAGGATAAAACCCTGAGCAGCTTAGTTTAACTTTAGAGCTGATCCTGCTTTGAACAAGAGGTTGGATTAGAGACCTCCGGAGGTCCTTTCCAACCTGAACTACTCTATGATTCTATGATTCTGTGACCAAAGAGAAATTTAAATGATAGTACTGTAGACATTTTTATCCATTATCATTTAAGGGTCATAAAAAACAGAGAGAAGAGTAAGTATAGTCCATAAAAGACATTGAGAATGTGGGATGAAAAAAAAAAATCACATCAGCAAGACTAAAGAAAAACAACAGAGAAAAAAAAATCTTTATAATTGCTTACCATGTGTATTTTTTTAACCTGTCATGCACAGTTCTCCGCTAACTCAGAAAATCATTGAGTAGTATTAAAAGTGTCAATTTTATCTCCAGGATATGTTTTACCTCTATTTTATTGTCCTAAGAAATGTATAATAAAAGAAGCAAAGTGCAATGAGAAAACACTCTGAAAATATTACTTTTTAAAACAGTAATAACCTTAAATTCACTTTAGGAATTTAAAACCCATTTTATCATCTGCAATGTATGTACTAGAGAACCATCATGGAAAGTGAATGGCTCACCCTGCTGGTTTGTTGCTAGATCACTGGAAAATGCTGGTTTTGTTTTTCTACCTGGCTCCTCTTTCTCCACTTCAATAAATAGAAATTATTTTTCCTGATTTTTAATACCCAGCACAGCAGGGCATCCTGCCAAGGAGCAGCTGTCTATCAGTAAGGCTAGTCTTCCCAAAATCTTTCACCTCTTATCCCATTGTTTGTGAGGCATATGATATGAGGTGAAAAATTGTTTCATGATTATTGTCTCCCTTATTAAAAATGAGGTCAGCACTGATGCCTGTTAAAAACACTTGACGATTAATTATGTGATATTATGTTATCATTCTCACAATATTAATAATATGATTCATTATTTATCATTTTCACCCTTATGTTTTAATCTCTACCTGTTGTTTTCCATCACTTCTTTCAAATGTCTCTGCTGTAATGGATGTATTAGATCAGAGAGAAAAAGTTGTCCTAAATCTGTCCAATGATCAAATGAGAGACCCTGAAGTATGGTCTAGGCACCAAAGGCCTCAGGCAAGAAATTGTGATTAAATACAATATCTTTCTAAGAAGCAGAATGGACTCCATAAGGTTCTGTTGCAGTCCTGTTGTAAGATGACAGATAACAAATGGAAAAAGATGATTCAAGTGAGCAGAGATGCAGCAATTTTTTCAGCTTCTTTTCCTTTAGGGAAATTCAGGAAAATTCTGGTAGCTTGTTCAGTGATCAGCTTCTGGTAACTTCTGGTTGTTTATTACTCCTGGGGTCAGCTCCTGGAGGCTTTTGCTCCTCGTAAAATTGCAATGCATGTTGTCTCATAGCATCCATAGCCAAAATGATGACATAGGGACTGGATAAGCAGAGGATAAGGTAGGCAAAAATTGGCTGAATTCCTGGGCTCAGAAGGTTGTGAACAGTTTACAAAGTCCAGCTGGGGTCTGATTAACAGTGGCATCACTCAGGGGTTGATACTGGAGCAATATTGCTAAAGGTGTGTTTTACCAACCTGAATGATGAGACATAACATATTCTCAGCAAGTTTATGGGTGGTAAGAAACGGAGAGGAGCAGCTAATACTCTGGAGGGCACAGCTACTATTAGAGGGACCTCAGCAAGTTGCTGAAACAGGCTGACAGACACTTCATGACATCCAGTGAGAGATGTATGAAGTCCTGTACCTGGGATGGAGTAACCTCATGCAGCAGCACAGTCTGGGATCTGGCTGGGGAGATAGCAAATCTGCAGAAAGTGCCTGGGGGCCCTGCCAGATAACAAGTTGAACATGAACTAGTAGTATGCCCTTGCAGCAGAGGCCAACAGTCTCCAGGCCTCTACTGGCAGGCATGTAGCCAGCAGGCTGAGCAACACGATACTTCTTTCTATTCAGCACTTGTGAGGCCATATCTGGATGACTGTGTCTGGTTTTGGCCTCTCCAGTACAAGAAAGACATTGGCAGACTGGAGCAATTTCAACAGAGGGCCATCAAGATGATTAGAGGGCTGGAGAACACAATTCATATAGAGGGGCTGTGGGTGGGGCTTGCTCAGCCTGTGGAGAAGACTCAGGGACAACCTGTTGTTGTCTTTGGCTACATAAAGCAGGGTATGGAGAAGATGGAGTCAGACTCTTCAAAGGTGCATTGATTAGATAGAAAGAAGACATTTTTCACTGTGAGGGTGGAGTGTCTATCCTTAGGAATACTCAAAACTCACCTGGACAATGGTTGAGCAACCTCATCTAAGTGGATCTGCTTTGAGCTGATGATCTCCCTCTTTCATTATAAATTATTTAATCATTCTAAAAAGTAAGTACTCCCCTTCCCTTCCCTTCCCACTGTAGGCAGCATCTAACATTGTGGGATCCTGATCCAAGATCTGAGATTTCTAACTGTTCAGTAACAAAAATAATAAAGAATTCTTATGACTATTTCTATCCAAAATAAACAATGTTTAACACACACTAACTACAACTTCTGTCAGCTTCTTGGATTGTCACAACAGCTAAATAGTAAAAGCAAAATGCACTAATAACAAACAAATGGTTATGAATTATCTAGGGTCTCCAATTTCTGGCAGAAAAAAGATTTTAAAACAGATTTGTGTAATTAATGCCTTACCACATGGCTTAGTTTCATTAACTCTGCTGAAAAGAATGCAGCAGCTCAGAGCACTTGTGGTCAGATATCAAATTCCCTTATACATGTACTGAACCCTGTAATCAGAACTGAAGCAATGGTGTTTCAAATGGAATATAATGTGAGCTACATTTTGAACTTGTGGACAGTTCTCTATATTCCCTGCAATTATTACAATGAGCATGAATTTTGTTTTCGAAAGAGAGAAAAGTGTTTTGATGGGATCAGCTGCAAAGTTGTCTGATGAACAACTGAAAAATGAAGTGATTTTTCTACCATTGCTAAAGGGTTAAAAATATATACACATTCCAAAAAGTGAAAACTTTAAGAAGGAATTTACTAAATTTTCAGGAAATTTTACAACTGATCTGATCAGCTTGAAACCAAGGTATCTGATGGCAAGTGAATAATCCATCCTTCCAGGTAGTCAGAGAAGTTATAATTTGTTGTACCATAAGGATATTTCTTGGAGAAGGAATGCTTGTGGTTGCATCAAATTTTGTCTCATCAGCATTCATTGCCATAGAAAAAATATAGATTGTGTTTTGTGGTTTCTTGCAGATGACTTGCAGAATGTAACGAAAGAACAGCCAATGCACAGCACTTAATTCATCATACCCTTCCTTCTTAGATAAAGTAGATGGGATGAAAAGGTAAAAAATGTGCATTCCTATTTCTTTTCCTTTGAAGGAGATAAGTAACTCTTCATGGTGATTTCCAGCACATTCTGTATCGCTTGCATTCTGAACAGCTCTCCAAAAGTACACAGAATACTAAAGTGTTTTGCTGTCTGAATAAAATATGTGCCTTCAACTGGTACAGAAGCAGAAATTCTTTAGTTTTTTACATGTATACAGAGTTTTCACACAGATAACTGCTTTTCAGAACTGATATGTAACATTAAACACCGAAATGTGTTTGGTTCTTTTTTCCCCCTCATACTGTTGAATAAGTTTCCAATGAATTACGTACCACTATTAGTCTTTAAGAAGAAATGTAAAAACTCACTGTAAGGCTGTCTGAAGTTCCAAATCACAGTATTCCCTAGTGGTCAGAGTTAATCATCTACCTCAGGAGTTTTATGAAACAGTACTCATTCTCTCTGTACTAAGTTTGATGGTTAGGGTAAACAGTTCCTTGAGAATACTGAAGAAGGACAATTTTAGAATAAAAAACATAACTTTTCGAGGATAGGATGCATTCATTTCTAACTTTGAGCTGCAGTTTACAGTTGTGGTAGCAAGATTTTCTGAGTTCCTATATAATTCCTGCACCCTTATACTTCATTCTTGACTGTATTTTGAGTGGAGCCATTACATCTATGTTCAGATGGAAAGCCTGTACCCAGGATTAGGTTAAAATGTATTTTCTGTGTCATGCAGATAATAATATCATACCACTGATCTTAACAACTGTAACAATGAGGTTAAGAGAATAAAATGAGATGAACATCATAGTTCATAACCACAGTTATATTGGTTTAAAATACCTTTTTGCTCCTGGGGAAAGCATACCTGAAAATCTGTTTCAAATGAAACTCTTAACTCAGTGGTAAAATAGACCTGAAATGACGTTTCAAATTAGAATTTCCTTCCTCACAAAAGAAGCAACTGTTTTGTTCAATGGGCCTTAAATAACTGCATCAGACTGAAGACATGTTTCTGTAGGGAAATGTTCACAGTAATTATATGTTCATCTTGCAGCACATTACCACTGGAAACCCCCCTGTATCAAGGAACAGATAGAAAAAAATTTATTCATTAGGTTAAATAGTGATAAAAATGATATGGGAAATGTAAGAAATTAACCGTCAAGTTCTGCGTGATGCAACCAGACCAAAATGGGGGATCATTCAGCTATACCCTGGAGATTGTTGGACAGGTAGACTGCTAATAATGATTCAGACCAACAGAAAGTTACACATGCTTATGGGAAACAAATCCCAACTCTTATGTGTATTGATGGGTACTGCTGTGTATTCCCTTTTCTTGACATTAAGAAGTTAGTTGAGAAGAAAACAGGGGTTGAAATTCTGACTGCATCTGCTGTCTGTTTTGTTTTCTGTGTTGCTTTTAGTCTTACCAAAGTAGTGATTGAGAATTCCTGTGTATTCAGTGTGAGTAAAACTAAAGACAAAATTAAATTCCTGTAAGTACCCCTTTGTGACTTTCAGAAAGGGTGCTCTTCTAACACCCACAGAGAGTTTTTGTGTGATTGTCTCCACCTAGAAGTCAGAGACCCAGGTTATACAATCACATTTTAGAGCAGATTTTGACATGCCCCTCTCACAGAACATTTCAACAGAAAACCATTGGATGCAAGACTGTATACAAAGTAAAGAAACCACTCATTTTATAATGAGCCAGTGTCATACAGCTAATTCTGTATGTATTTATTAATAAAATTTAGTAATAAAAATATTTCTACAAGTAAGTAACTATGAGACTCAGGAATATAATTTTCTGATAATAAAATAAAATATAAGTAACTTTATAAGATCTGAAATATTTTTAAACACTACAAAGTTTTCCATCTTACAACACACAGCAGCAGCAGCTGTGAGTGAGAATGTTAATACATGAGAAATGTTATTTACCCATGAGCAGACATGCAAATTATGTGAAGATCACATCATATATTTTCACAGAGATTTAAATGTTTGTGATTAAAGCAGTTTATGATAAGTGCAGCTGAAAGCTCAGTTCTTATACAGCTGTCATGATTAGAGCAGTGCAGCAAAACCATGATCTTTACTATGACTAATTTGCATGAAAAGCAGAACACTGAAGAAATACAAAATTCTGCAACAGTTGCTTTTCTTTATGAAGTGGTAGTGCAAAAAATATTTGTGTACAGTTAGACCTTTGTAAATTAAAACACTGTATGATCTGAGATGGTATGGGGACATGTGTACAGCCCCATTCTCTGTGTAAAAAATTGTAGAAAGTGTAGCTCAAAAAACTAGTGCCAAAAGCAGTGGGTGATAGGTGAGAATGGAGTAGAGGACTCTCCAATAAAAATGGTTTGCACAGATTTTAATAAGAAATTAAATTACCTCATAGAGAAACTATCAGGAAAAGAACAGGTTGTTAAAAGAAAGATCAAGTTCTCATCTAGATGAAATGGTTATTTCCACAGAGGTCACTAGGTGCCTGCCAAATTACAACACTGATGTTTAGATTCATACACTTTGTGTGCTCTACTGCCAGGATGCCATAGTAGGTAGCAGCATAGAGCTGGAGACACACCAGTAAGATGAGAGCATATTCCTTTTCCCACTGTAATAGGTCACTAGACAAGGAGATGGGAGTGATGGTCCAAGCATAACTTACTAACAGTGAAATTAACAGGAAAATCATGTAACCATGCAGAAAAAAAATGTGCACACATCAGACTGAAAAAAAAACCCAATTCAGTTTTTCCAGAAGAAAAATGCTCTTTATAAATTAGCAGCAAAAACTGCCTGCTCATAGGTTTTCTAATTAGTGCCTAGAACAACATCTTCAAGGAAAGTATGGAAGTAAGCCCACATGAATGCTGAAAATAAAGGTGCTGACTTTAAACACACAAACAAACAAGCAAACAATGCTGTTAAGCAGGTGTTGCTTTTGAGACCTGCATTTTGGGTTCTTGTAAGGAAGGGCAATCCTGCACCCCAAAAAGGTAATGAACCTTTTTCTTCCTCCACAAACATTGCGTCTGGAGTCATCAGAAATAATTTTCACAGGATTTGAAATCTTGTCCTGGCAAGACATATTGTCTGCTGCTGGTGGCCTTTTGGAATTTTCCAGCAGTCTTAGCCAAGCTCAACAGGCAACTAAAGTTTTCAAAAATTCTAATTTTTCTGCAGGGTGTTTTAACCCTGCATCAGCTACAGACCAAGACTTACAGAACTGTTGTCACCACAGGAGTTGTGCAGTTAAAACATTATATCATTTAAAATTCAGAAGAAAATATAAAGATCGTATTAAAAAAAATTGATTTGGGTTCCAGTTTAAATGGGTGTGTATGAAAACAATTGAAAACATAGATTAGTAAAAAAGTGTGCACAGCCATGTGCGTGTTAGTAAAACCTTATTGTTGGTTTTGCTACAGGTCCATGCCACTCTTTGGAGAAAAAAAAAATTGCTTCTGTATAAAAGGCCGTCTTTAAACCTAACCGCTGACTTTTGCAACACCTTCTTGGAGACTCACAGAGTATTTACCTTGAGCTAGATACAATCTAACAGGGGTCATCCATTTTATATACCTTATTGCCATACTCTGTCTTTCTTATATGTTACATGATTTATCCTCGACTGTGCTAGTAAAACATATCTCAAAACTAACAAATCAGGTTTTGTTCATTTCACCAAAATCTGTGGTTAAAAAAAAAATATTTTCTCATAAAACTATTTTTAAAGTACATCTCTTCACAGTTAGCCATGAAATTAGCCACAGTTTAAACCAGCTGCTGGATGACTGGAATAAAATTTCTCTCCCTTATGTCTTTCATTTCTGGCTGTTGTTGCACCCCTTGCTGTGGTGACTTCTCAGACAAATTCATCCTAAGAAGGAATTTATACTTTTATTTAACTTTACTCCCCATCAGTGGCTTAACTATTTCTCTTCTTTGCCTGAGGAGTGGTACATTATGTATAGACATAGCACTTATGTGTCTAACATTATGTATAGACATAAATTCATACAGGATAGTAGGGATGTCTGGAAGTTGTTTGGTCCTACCTCTTGCTCAAAGCAGGGTGAATTTAGCTTAGGTTGATCAAGGTTCAGACCAGCCAGAAAGGGTCTTCTGCAATTAATTATTGCCTAAACGTTTCTAGTAAGATAGAAAATAGATTCAGGGGAAAAAAAATCAGAAGCGGTTATATGAACAGCGTTTGGCTTGTTGTGATAAGTTCAGACTGTTATTAACACTGTCTCCTGTAATTGCACGCAGGGTTACCTTGGACAGACAAAAGGTAACACTTTCTGTTTCATATAAAAGCTTAAAAATCAGATGTTAAGAGATAATTAAAGTCTGGAAAAAGTGGGTTAAGACATCAATTTATGAAGCAATAAAGGATCAATGTCCAGAATGTTACATGCAAAAGCACTTAAAAAGTTACACTCCTATCACTGTCTGCTGAGTGTGGTTGACTGTTGGCCATAAAGATCTGACATCCATGCTTTCATATATAGCACCTGTGACCTGCTCCATTAGTATCTTAACTGCATTAAAAGAAAGTGTCATTAAAGAAGCCCTTTGCTCAAGACAATACTGCCTGAAAGCGGCTTTCTCTTTGAAATACTAACTGGTCATAGGGCAGGGGAGAATGAAGGGTGAGCAAAGAGAAGGGGTCACTGAGCAATGACTCTGGGGTAAGAGAAGGAATGAAGGAACATTACAGTGATTGCTGTCAGGAATATATTTTTTAAGGCAAAGATGGAGGTGTGAAGAGATAGGGGTTGCATAGTATCTTACATAAGCTGTATCTTGATACAACTATTCAGGATATTATTCACAGTCTGTTATCCTGTTCTTGCTGTTTAGGCTTTAAAGGTATTTTCTAAGTTACTTTTCAGTCACCAAACTGTTGTAACATGAAATGTCATAGGAGTCCTCCAGTTACTGTTCAGCTGTATATTCTAAATTTTTTGAGTAATTTCTTTTCTAGCTGCTGAAAGGTTTTTAAGTGTTAAAAAAAGGTGCTGTCTCTATATCTGTCAAGAGCCTCTTAACATTAAATATTAAAAAAGAAGAAGTTGCTCTTTCTAGTCATTGACTATTTTTGCTAAAGATTTTATTAAAATAGAATTTTTCCACTATTAATGAACATGGCATTTTTACAAAATTAACAAATTCATAGTCAGAGATTAAAATTTAAGTTTATTTCTTTAGGTATCTCTTTTATTTACTTCTTAGCACATTGGGTTTTATTCATTGTGAAGCACAATACTTCCCAAATCACATTGCAGGATAAAACAATTTTTGTTAAAAGGTGCTTTTGCATCTGCTGTTTCATATTCTATATTAATATGAAGACAAGTTGATATTTGTCTAATCTCTTTTGCTGCTGAACACATTTTTTTTTGTGTTCACAAGATGTAACACAACACCACAAGATGTTTCAAAAAGTCACTGAACTTGCTTTTGTTTGAACAAATAACTATGTGATAAACTATTGCACAGTCCTGTATATTTTTATGAATAGCTGAAGAAAAAAAATATAACCTTTTCACAGACAAACATAACAAAAGAACCTTGTTAAAGTAACTTTTTATTTTCATGTAACACCTTAAATACTTGGGACTCTACCACTTGCAACTGGATTTGATCAACTACCTTACAGTATTTTTAAACTTACAACTAATACTGCTCATTTATTCATGATTGCGTAGCTATGTGTTGTTTTGCCCAGCATGAGAGCATCTGAGAAAAGATTTCTGTTTTGTGTTCTTTTTTCTTCTTTTTGTTCTATAACTTTATATTGGAGGTTTTTCATCATTCAGCCAAGAATAAGCCTTTGTTCTGCTTCGCACTCTCTAAATTACATGAAGTAACACTGGATTATAATATTCCCCAAACATCCCATAGTGTCAATAGAGATGACACATGAGCAGTGAAGGAAAAGTACAGAACATGCAGGAAGAGAAAAGCTTGCAGATTTTGTGAAAGTTAATTGGCTGTGTTTTAAAAAAACAGCAGCATGTGAGGCAGTCATGGGAAGGCTATTAATTAACTGAGTTGAGGAAGCATTAATGAAAGAAAGAATGAGGAATTTAAAAAAAAAGGCGGCCAGGCAAATCAGGGATTGGGCATAACACAAAAGTGAGTAAAGACTGGTGTGAACAAGCTGGGAAGGAAACATTGAAAAAAAATCAAATAATAAACAGAGGACATTGAAAAGCTGATCTGCTTTAATTTATTTTTTTCTTTCTGAAAATACTTTCGTGATGACATAAGATATCATTGATTTGTTTATGGATCTGGCATGTAAAAACATAAATTAAACTCTGAGGGACTGATTGGAAAACAGAAGTTATGTTAATCAGCTAGCATAATAAATAAAGCCATGTCTTTAAAGCGAATGAAGTGAACTATAATTTCGATGTAATAGATAACTTATAATTACTCTCTAAAATAATTTATAAACAATTACATATCCATTGACCTGAAACAATCCAGCTTCCTTAGTTGAACTACTGACTTGTTTTTTTTTTTTTTTTCTGAATCTACTGAGTATTCTAAAATCTTTACAGCCATCATGAACACTGCAGAAAACAGTGTGCTGACACCTTTGAACACTGTCAGGCAGCTCCTTGTATTTTTTCAGCCTCCTAGACAGTTAGTTTCTGACTCTGTCTTTTTTCTTTGCAAGTTGTTTCTCATTCTGCTCTATGGGTTCCTGTTCCTGGAATAGCTGGGTTGCCCTTTACCTCCTTCTCAATGGTGTATGTTTCTTTCTCTTTTTCTGTGTGTCACGGATGAAAGTATTGACACAGTAATATTTAGTAAGAAATCTAGATTTATTAATAACTAACAGCAATTTATTATTATAAAATAATTCAGAAATACTAAAAGAAAGAAAAGCGACTTATTCAGATTCTAAAATGACAAGATTCACACTAACTTACTTACTTAACTGTACCTATATATATATACACATGCATGCACATAACAAAATGGACAAACATACAGAAACAAAGGTGTTTGGACTCAGTAGAATGAACACAGAACGGACATACACACACAGAAACAAGGGTACGTACCCCCCCCCACACACACACAGAGTAAAGAGAAGCTAGCTCAAAGAAAATTTCCCTCTCAGTTTAGAGTAAATACTCACAATGCCTTGGCATTCCTCAATGGGCGATAATTGAGACTCAAGTGGGGGACTTCGCCCTGGCCTTCCGTCTGGAGCAGACAACACCTTAAGGGTTTGATACCTGAGAGGCGTCCCAGCTCAGGGGAGATGCTGGTCACAGGCCCGCTGCGATCCAGGAGAGCTCAAAGGGTCTCCCTGGTGGTCGCCATTTATAGGGTCCAAGATAATTGACTTTTGTCAAATACCTTCTGGTGCCTTCCAGCAGTCACAAAAGAATTTGATTAATGTGCGACTCTGTTATTGTTCCCATTTGACCACATCCCAGGCACAGGTGTGCCAGGCCCTTAGGAGTTGATGGGCCATTTTAACCATTTCCGAGCAATCGGGAGGGGCAGGAGCCAGGCTCGTTAACATTGTTAGTCCTTATCTCCACAGACTGGTGTATAGCTCGGGGGATGTGGGTGGAATCGCACCTAGCACCAAGCAGCCCAACAAAGAGGGGGGTGGGGTGGGGTGTAAGAATTGCACCACCACACTGTGATATTGTATCTGTATTTGCTTCAGGCCGCTTGCATCACTCTAAGATCAGCTGTGGGAAAGGTAAGATTTCAATTCCTTGTAGAGGGTCTAGTAGGTCTGTTAAACAAAATGAAGTTTGATGAGGGTGGCAGAGGGTGTTACAGTTGTACTGTCATGATGTAGCTGATATCTAACCAAAAAGACCTCCAAAAATTGTCCTTACCATCTGAACATATTCAGTACATTGTGCAATTTAAGCAATGAAGAATGCATGAAAAAGTATCTTTGATTTTCATGTGTGGAACTTTGTCCTTTTGTGACTGTTCTTCTTCTAAGCATGTAAATATACTTCTAAATACACAAATCACTAACAATAATATGGAGGTTTGGAAAAAAAAGGCAAGGGTTAAAGAAGACTAGAAAGCCACAATAACCTTTGGCTGGAATTGTATGTCTGGTCATCTTCATATAAAAGTAAATATGATAAAATATGGCGTTCTTTAATATATTCTAAATGCAATAGTGAGCCAAATAAAATAAATAACTAATTTTGAGCAAACCCCAAGGATGGCTTCATGCCTTCACAGACACTATGTTACTCAGAAATGTAAGGGGTAGCTAAATATAAGTAAATAAAAGTAAGTGAGTGTAATTCATATTTCATGTCGCTGCAGGTGTTTGCAAGAATAAACTGCTTTGTATGTGAAAGGGACCATGCAAAATGTCTCTTGTATTTTGTTATTCAAAATTCAATTAGATTGGTCTGAATGTCTTATAATATTAATTAAACTAGTATTTTTTACTAACATCTTCTAAAATGTTTAGCGTTAGTATTCATGTTTGCATGTAATTTGATTTAGACTTACTGCTTACTGGATTTTCTCTACTTTCAAAGTACTCCTTTTGTCACTTCATCATCTTCTGGAGAATGTGAAAATTCAATGAGTTATGAAGACATTCATGTCTATAAATCTTTAGGAAAAAGATTTAACTTATGCTTGTACAACTGAAAAACAGAAAAAAAAAAAAAGCTAAGCAAGTTACTTGCTATAAGTTACATACCACTTCTGTATAGGCACAGTCATGAAAGCCTTCTGGGAACTTAAGCACAGTTCAGTCTGTAAAGGATGACACTACAGTATGTGGTAAACCTCAGGATACAAACTGTGGACATGAACATTATGAAACCTTTCCTTGGCTAATAATAGTTACGAATGGCACCACTGAATTGATGAGCACACAGTAGAAAATTCAGCAGGTTTAATTTCTGCTCTTCCTTGCCATCGTAAACAGTGAAAATTATTTCATCCATTTCTCATTCATCAGACAGAAAAAACCTACCTAATATAAACAAGGTAAGCAAAAGCACATTTCTAACAATGTGCTGCAGGACTAACTTTGGGGTTTTCTGTTATTCTACAAAAACGTCTAACCCATGTGAAGAAAAACACCCAAAGAAACCAACAATGAACCCAAACCCTGTATTTCCTACATATTTGTTAGTAAGTTTACTAGGGTCAGTACATTTCAATCAGCAAATTATAGTAAATGCTACTTGGGGATTTGATTCAAAACTGGATAGACTATACACTAAAAAGTAGAATGGTACCACAGAACTCTTTTAGCTGCACAGATTTCAAAACTGTCTTAAAATATGTTCTATTTTATGTAAGATATTTTTTCAGAAACATGAAATCTCATAATACCTGTTGCAACTTTCACACACCTTCAGCTAATACCTGTTGGTATTTCCACTGTTCAGTAAATCTCTGTGGTCAAGGGTGTACAGCTTATTTGTAAAGAACGACTCTAAGCTTCAGCATGACACAGTATTTTCACTAGGGAAGAATAAATTTATGAACAGTTTGATTTTACCTGAGTAAAGAATAACAAATTATAAATAGAGTTTCAAGTCTTGAGTTTAAAGATCCTTGTTTCTTGTTGTTTATATTAAAATAATCAGACTTTCTCATAAGAAACACAAATAACGTCTTCCAGACCGCTTGGATGCAATTGACCCTATTATGACCTTAAAACACGAGTTCTTCAGCGGTAGCCACATTAACATATGCCTTTACTTTCCTGTGGTGTCTTCTTCGCCCATTTTCCTTCCTTTCCTCCTTTCCTTTTAATTGTTTCTTATCTTTCTCCCATTAAATACTTTTTCTTTACCCTCTTCCAAAACTTCCCTGAAAGTCTGTGGCAGTTATGGAAACAAAGCAAGGTAGTTATTTGCTCCTTTGCCTTGTCACTGAGAGATGAAGTGGTTTCAGTAGTTAAGACTGAAAGGGGGTGGAAGTCAGACTGCTTCTTATTCTGCTTTTTCTTTTGCCTAGCACTGTAACACCATCTGGCAAACAGAGACAGCTTCACTTGTATGACTTTTGAAGAGACTGACAGCCTCAATAAAACCCAAAGCTGAGCCTGGATGGCTGTGGCAGAGATCAAGAATATTCTGAAGAAAAATATGAGGTCATTGAAGACACTTATGGGACAAAGAAATTTAATGAACTTGCATTTTAGAAAATAACAGATTTTAGATGAGGAGGAATTGGAGTAGGCTGAGCAAGAACCAGATTTTCCATTTCACAAAAATTTCCATGATTGTAATGACTTTTCTTGTTCCAAATCAAACCAGAAACATTTTAAAAGTCCTTCATAGCAAGTTAAAACCCAAAAAAGTTCAGGTCTATCAAATCCACACATTTTGGTCATACCAAAGCTTTCAGTTCCAGTTTTATGATTTTAAACTCAAATTTAAACCTACAGATAAAGAATATAATTTTGAAAACTTTTTCTACTGAAAAAAATCCCATTTATAAAATATGAAATTATGAAAATAATATTATTTGTGCAAGAAAAATTTGAAATATTTCTGATCATTTCTATCCTGATACTATAAACACCTACTTGTGTCAGTAGAACTGAAAAGATCTTTAGCTGATTATTTTGTAATGCAACATACAGAAATAATATTTTTCCCACCTGTATTGAATCACACATAAAAATATTTTGCATATAGTAATGGAATATGTTCATACATATTCCATTAATAGTTTTAATAGTGAATTGATGCTCCTTTCCTTGAGTAGATGCAAGTAGAAGTGAATGACTGATATGACAGACTAAGAGCTACTAGAGCAAACACAAGACTTCCTTTGAACACCTCCACCATTACACAGATTTCTTTTCCCTGCCGCTATCTGCTTTCACAAACATATAACCAACCATGTGTGTCAAAACATATGTCACATTTTTCAAATAAAAAGATAGCCAGATTAATAGCAAAAAATAAGTTTGTGGTTTAACTACATAAATTTAGAATTAAATGGCAGGAAGAACAATAACATAACAGTTTCTGCCATTTTTTTTTTTTTTTAAATTGGCTTTTAACTGTGTTACAAACTGTGACATCAAAATGCCTGCATCCTTGAAATACAAGGACAAAAGCTGAAATAAAGAAAAAAAAAAAGTCAGTGAAGAAACAAATCTAATTGATGTACCAACCAACTTATCTAGTCTTTAGTAGTCCTGTGCACTGTGGAACCCCAGGTTTGCCTTCCAGTTCCTGAGGTGGGTTTATGTGTGGGCTTATCTGTGACCTGACTGTATGTCAAGTTAAGATTGAGCTGCACAGTCCAGTCCTCCTTTATCATATCTGAGTTTCCATGGGAGTAAAATCAAGCTGTGCAGGCTAGAAATCAGATGTGCCCTGCTTCAACAAGTCCTCTGCTCTGAATAATCTAGGGCACAGGATGGCCAAACACAACTGACCAAACTTGTCACATAACACATAGTCATTGATTTCTTTGGCTTAAATACAATTAGTATGGTCTGCAAAACTGACTAAATTGCTTTATACAAGTTTGAAAAGAAATGGAACATTGTGGCCTATTTGCATCATAAATATCAGCATTATGCCAGATAGGCATAGTTCATAGTAAGGATATCTTGCTTTTTGAGGATAATTGCTGAAGACAGAACAGTAACTTTCAGTTTCTATTCTGAGAGTGAAATAACATTTACAGAGCACAGGACAGTTGTTTATCTCAAAAGGTTACAAATGTATTGGTCCATCTACCCCATGTGCCATGTTCCAAAGCATCTAATCCACTTTCTCCTAATCTTGGATAATGACTTCAGAAACACTTTGCAGAAGTAAGGATTAGGAGTCTTTAGGCCCTTGCACAGTAGTGTAAGTGAAAGACATGCTTAAGCAAGAGGGTCTGGCAGAGGAGAATTCAGAAATTCTGTACATAAAAAACTACCTTCTTTAGGACAAAACAAGTTTTGAAGTATCCTTTGCTCCCTCACTGGCTTTCTTGTGACAGACAGTAGTTAGGTATTTCAGCAATGCCTTTTGCACATCTACCTGTCCATGTAGTAAAGAACTAGTAGGTGCTACAGATAACAAAACAAATCAAAGTAGGCCACAAAGAGCGTGAGAAGATGATTAGCCCTCTCTTTTATTTTCCCAGGCAACAGAAACAACCTAGAATCTAGTTTTTCAGATCCAAACTGGGATTTTGAAAAGCAAAAGCACATTGAAGATTTGTTTATTTCTTTCATTATTTTTCCTTTATGTTTTTGGAAATACTGAACATCTACTTTGCTACACATTTTTTTTCCATCAATAGAGTTTTGTACAAATATCATATGTAAAACTGATTTGTTAATCTGTTTTTCTCTTTACGTCAATGCTCACACTTCTAAAATGTGTTCCTAAACTGAGATCCTGCATGCCAAATTTCAGCCCACAGGAAACCCTCTGTTGAATTTTAACAGCACATTGCAGTGATGCAGTTATGCTTGGAACAACACTACGAATGTTGACACCATACTTGGAGGTTTTTTGGGCCTAAAGTCTTTCATGTATGATGGTGCACGTTTCTACACATGGAAGTCCCAGGGAGGCGTATGGGAAGAGATTACAGGACTGAGATTATGGCACATGATGAGAAGATTCCTCAGGGATGAAGAAAATGTGGTTGTTCTATTTTACTGAAACACAACTCGTGTATTGTATTACATTCCCTCATATAGAAAAAACCCTTCAGTATTGAACTATTTGTTATCTTCAGGATGGATGGAAGGAGGAGGGGAGACAGTTGGACAGGGGAAACTAAAAAATACATGTGGTAATGTTCCTGAACTAAGCAAGGAGAAATACACAGTTGCCAACACATATGGAATCCCAACATTGTTGGCAAAACAAAACATCATGCAAACTGCAGTATGAGTTTAATTGCCTTTTTATAAGGTAGCTTACAAACTGAAAACCAGAAAAGCACCAAAATAAAGCCCTCATTTTATTTTTAAAAAGTAATTTCTACCTTTATTTCTATTATGTCACAGGTACTTTTTTGACTTTTAACTGACTCACAATAATATCCTTAACTCTGTTCATTCATATTCTTGTAAAATTTTCTGGGTGTTTTCCTGTGTTCATTTATATTAAACCAATAACTCTTTGGCTGTTCTCAAACCATGATGCCTTCAGTACCATCTGTTCCAGTCATACTTTTCAGCCTTTGATTTTTGTACGTGATGACTTAGTTTGGGCCCAACCCCAGTTTTTTTAAAGTAAATTAACTGTCTGGTGTAATTAAAAAGGAGTTAAACTACTAGCGGATGGCTGAAATAGTCAACCATCTGCTGTATTTTTTGGTTCCTAAGCAGGGTAGAAGATCATCTGCACATTTGCCATGACAGTTACTTATATAAAACAGGAAACAAAAAACATTTTTAAAAATGTTCACGCCTCTTTCAAAGCATTCTCTTAAACTCTTCCTGGTGTAATACTAAATAAAACATAAACCTCCTTAATAATGAATAAGGCAACTGGTGTGCTGTGACCATATCCTGTCACACTGACTTTCTTTGAAAGTCCCTGTTCCAGTTCTGGATGTCCCTTCTGCAGGGACAATATTCTTTTGAAGAGTCTGCTCAACAGTGCTTTGCATCTCTGGATTACTGTTCTGAGAACTTCTACTTACCATAGTAAGACACATACAGTAGCCCAAAGAAGTCTGGGTTAGACTGAAAGAAGGGAAGTTTATCCTTGTTTTATAAACTAGGTATATAATTTTCAATCAATGAAAGCTTATACTATTGACTACACATTTTTGACAGCACAAAGACGTTTGTCAGACACAAGAGCCAAGACTTCTAGTGCACACTTCTTGCATGTTGAAAAAAAAAAAAAAGATACTATTTTTTCCAAACCATCTCAAGTTATCTGTTTTGAACTTTTAGATCAGGGTGATCTAAACTCTTCCATAAGTGTTAAGGTTCTAAACAGGTTAGGAAAGGAGAAGGAAACACTTTAACTCTCTGCACTCTATAGAGCTGTTTAGTGGATGGGTAAATGATCCCTTCTGTGGTGGGCTCCAGTGTAAGTCGCTAACCTACTCAGAGGGGAACAGGAATAAAAACAGTACTTCTTACTTCTTACAGTCCAATTTTATTGAAAGCAAGATTTAACTGCCAAAGCTGTATAGTGTGAGGCTTTGGAGCATCACATCATAGCTCAGCTCGTTGGCAGCCATACTCTTAGTATAGGTCCAGGTTAGGTAATGGCATCTCAGTTAACATTTTCCTGGAACACTCCTAGTGCTCTACACATTTCCTGAAATATTCTTCAAACTCTCACAGGTAATGGATATCTACGTTAATAATGTCTGTGGTATTATCAGAAAACATCTTGAAATGGTACTTAGTATCTCCTCTGTTCACAAGCTGCTTGGTTTTCTTGTCTCTGTCAGACATGACATCAAGACAAAACACTGGCTAACCAAGCAGGGGAAGAACAGAGTTGTTTACCCTTGTTCTGATCTGGCCCTACTTCCAATTTTGTCCAAAACGTGATTGCATTCCAACTTGAAGAGTGACAAGATGGGGGAAGACTGCTGCAGAAAAGTAGAGAAGGCTTGAGCACCAAGGTGTCACTGTCTTCTGTTTTCATATTGACCCATATTTGAGAAATGGAGGGAAGTTCTTGTCTGGGTTTCTGCTTCTGTGGTTCAACTGGTTTAGAGATGGATCCAGCTGTCAAGCCTCCAGACCAACTGTTGGGTTACTTACAATACTAATACTTACAATACTGCAACACACCACCTTGTAAGAGGAGAGGCCCCAATCCTAATTTTTCAGATGAGTCTTTAAGAACCAAACTATTACTTAGAAAGATATTCAAACTCATCACCTTCTCCTGCTAATTAAGAACTTGCAGGAGAAGTTCTAGGATCTTTCTGAGGTAAGTTATCATCCTGAAAGCCTGTATTTATGGTTCACTACTCTTCTATCTTCTCCACGTTACTTAAGTCTGTGCTGCTTGCAGCAGAACCCTTTTTGATTTTTATGGGTATTTTAGATTCATCCCTATATACATTCTTCTTCTTGCACATGATAGGGGAAATTTATATACATAGCACATTTTTCTAAGAACCTACTCTCTCATTTGATCTGATTGCTTTGCAGAAATGATAAGTGAGATGTGACATTGCTGTCTATCTATCATACCCAACTTTTTACATTTTTTGTCCTTGATTTACAATATTCTACATTGCTTCCTTCTACATCTGAACAGGGAAATAGCACACAGATTTTTTTTTGCAGCTACTGACCTTTCTCAACTGTACATTTTCAGTATGTCCTCGGTTTACTTCTGTTATCCTGAGTGCTATACTGAGAAACAGCATTTCTGCTCCCCTTATAACTCAACCCCAGTGAGTCGTTCATCAGGTCCCATGTACTTTTCTATGTTAGCTTACATTCTAGATAATTGATAAAAGTTGTAAGATACATCACACTGCTAAGTGTAACCTTCTGGTTATAAATCGCTATGATACTTATTTTTCTTGTTTGCAGGAAATAGAGTCCTATCTAAATTTTGACCTATATTAGCAAGAGTATGAAATTATTTACCTAAGTCAGTGTTTACAGAATCAACACCTAAACCAATATTAATACCTGATAAATATCTTCTAAAATGACAGACTCCACCAGGAGACTTAATAAGCAAAATTATTTCCAGTTGCTTTACATACTTCCTAGCTGTTTTTTTTCCCCTGGATAAATAAGTAATTCAAACTTGCCTTTTTGTTTTCTATTACACAGAGGGAAAAAATCTAATTACTTTTAAAATTAATTAGGGAGGTAATTACAGATTGCTCAATACAGTAAACAGTGATGAATTCAAAATAATTTTGTTAGTATAATCAAGAGTCATGTCTCTAATGACAAAGACTTCTGCAAGATAAAATTACACTGTTTTTTTGATTGGAAAGATTATTTGTGATACATTGTATATTTGAAGTTTAAATTAGTGTTTCATAAGTCAGTAGTGATAAATATGGAAGTGCAATACATACAGATATTCATCATACCCATGTGAAAGGTATTTCCATGTATCAAATAAATAGTCTGATTTACAATAAAGCCCTATATTTAAAATTTTTAAAAATTATTTACTTTTAGTACAGTATATCTGCACCTCATCTTGGATCCAAGTAAATTGGACAAAATATGTGAACAGTTATGGAAGATCTTTAACAGCTTTCAGACAAAGCACTTTATGTAGAGAAAAATTTAAGAAGAGATTTAAGGTTTCCTTTAACAGGGTTTGAGTTCTTTTTTGTCTTTTTTTTTTTTTTTTTTAAAAACTCTGGAATTTGATGTAAGAGATGAGAGCCTGAAAGCTTGATATTTCATTTTGTTTCAAGTTTTTCCATTCCTCTATCTGCCAGAGGGAGAGGAAAAACTTATATTCCTTCTGTCTTGTAGTCTTTCTGTAATCACAGAAATCTTTTGATTTTTTTCAGGCTCTCTGTTGTAATCTGGAAAATTATATTTCAAGTCAAATGAGTTATAAACCCTGTCAGTTTACTGAACTAAAAAGCATATTTGTTATTTATGTACGTATGTATCATTTTTAACTCCCTGAGCAATGAGAAAAAAGGAAGGTTCTCAAGTTTTTCTTCACAACACTTTTATGTTCCTCAACTATCTGTCTATCAGTGTGAAACATTCTGTCAAGTACAAATAAATTAAAATACATTTACTTAAGCCATCAGAAAACTTAACATTGTAAATGAACATTTGGGGAATAGTGTAGTACAAGGTCACCTTCCAGCAGAGGTTGACTGTGCCATTATGTGAAACAAGACTCCTTTTCTGTTAAGTTAAAGGTAGAAAATCAAATTAATATAAAGACAAAAAAAAAAAAAAAAAGAAGTCATCATTATGGAGTGCAGATTTATATTAAATTTGAATTCATAAAAACTTTTACTTCTTATATTAAGAAGTAAAAAAATCAGGTTAGAATTTTTATTAAAAAGTTACTCAGATTCCTTACCACAAATACTGTGGGTCTAGTCACATTTTTTTTTTAAGGATTTTCTTTCAGAAGGAAATAAATTGAGACTGAAGTTTAAAGTTAAAACACAAGAGGTCAAAAGTTACGTTGAATTTTCCACAGCTGAGTTAAGAAACGTCAACCCAAGCAAGACTTTGAATTTTAAAACTAGACGTCTTTATTATTGTTTGTAATAAAAACCACATTTCCACATGAATTTACTAATTTTGAAAGCTTATTTTCTTGCTGTCCAATTTACACACCTGGAAAAATACTAATTCTGTGAAAAATTTATTTAAGTAAATGTGAGTATTTACAGTAGTCACTACCATTCATCGTAGTACATGTTTGTAGGACTCAACTTTTCTCTTGGACTTGAAGTTTTAGAGTAGTTTTCTTGAATTTTTATTATGTATTATCATGATATTAGAAAATGGAGGAAATGTTACTGATCTTATGTATCTGTGGATATTTTTAAGTAGAAATGAGATACAAAAACTGAGTCAAGGAGGAATGTATAAAGAGGAACTTCTGTGGTAAAGAACATGAGAAAATAAGCACAAAGATCCAGTAGCTCTATAGAGATAAATGTCAACTATTAGTATTGTAAACATGATTTGATATCTTGGGAAACAAATAAAACATTGAAAACAGAAAGTTCATGCTAACTTCCACTGAAATCAAATCCATGATAAGTTTGGTCCAATACAATGTATCTACAAGTGGCAGATATCTGATGTCAAGACACCTGGAAACAGACTCATAACTCAATAGGGAAAATATCTTCAAATTCCTAGCAGACTTTGGTTGATTTCTGTCTTGACTCATGAAGGACCTCTTTCACTCTATAATCTTAATATATTTATCAGTTTGATAATCACCCATTATTTTGCTTTCTGAGATACTTGTGGCTCTTTTGTGGTCATTGTGGGATCACTTGAGTGCTTTATATTAATGGTATAAAATGTATAAAATGAAAAATTCTTACCAGATTTCAAGTTTTCACTTTCACATTTTACTGAGGGAACAGGTAAGTAGAAATCTCTGATTTATTGTCTTTGTGCGTTCACTACTTTTTTAGCTGCTATCCTATTCCTCATGTCTTATTCATTTATGTTCTGAATTAAATTCAGCAGTTTCTGTTTTCTCAATCATCAGTAATTACTGTTGTCTCTTGCTTCAGACCTTCTGTTTCTAATGGCTCCAAAGACACAAAGTTAATAAAGGGCAACAAATTATAATTATTTTTTTTTAGCATGGCATAAAATAAATCCAGCAGAAACAGATATACATAATTGCATCATTATGCAAGGATGCATTTATTGATTAGTCAAAGATTGGGCTAGAGTAAGATGCTGAGTGAAACAGCAATGAGTAAAATGTGATGTAAATTGGGTAGACATGAAAAAGAAAGAAAGGTATAAGTCTAGTAGTAAAGAACAAAAAAAATGGCCAGAATAGATCTACATTAGAGTGTCTAAGCAAGTATAGCAATGGAAGCAGTCCAGCTGTGGCAGTACTGAGATATCTGTGTGTTTTGATACTTATGTTTCCTACACAATAGATCAAGTCTGGAAGCTGAAGGACAAGATAGGACAACCTTTTTGTCTTCCCTCCACCAAACCTCCAACAACCCTCCCTACCCCTTCCTCCCAATCCAAAGCAGTGTTCCTGCCACTGTTGATTGCCACATGGAAAGCTCTTAAACTTACTGCCTTGCACAGGTATCTGCATTCAGCAGAGTAATTGATGTCGTTGAAGTTTTCCTCTGTCCCAAATGTAGAAAGAAATCAGTGTTACAGATATGAAGGTTTGTTATTCATAACAGATTTACTGATATAAGCAGAGTAAAGGCAAGAAGATCAGCTCTGCCCATTGAGCACTGTGCAAGATCCCTTTGCTAGGAAATATCACACAGCTTTCAACTCTAGCTTTTTCTGTTTCTGTCCTTCATTAGCAACAAGGATAACAACTCTTTCACACTTTTCCTGTTACAAAGCTATCATATTCAAGATGTACCGGTCAGGGCCAGTTCTGCCATGGTCAGTGTGTTACTTCAGGCAAATTATTATTTTTTTGTCTGGTCTAGATGAGAGAAGAATTTCTCACATGTCTTTGAAATGTTTCCTTTGTAAATGAGACTTCCTGGACATGTTATTGTACTGTATGTGTTCCACCATACCATGATTCCCATGCAAATTACATTTTTACATTTATACAGTTCAGAAGCTCACAGCAGCCTTATGACGTAACGAATTCAACCCCAGATGTAGATTGTTTAATATACTGGATGTTTGAAAGGATTAATATGCATAAGGAAAAAGCCATTAACACTCACTCCTATCCCATCTTGATTGTTTATAAGCGGGCATCTATGTGAATGCAGTGACATTTAATGTTCAGATTCTGCAACATTTTCTGGTAGCTTTTTCCCTCAGTGAAAAGGGCTGAAAACATTTAATAGCATGTTTAACCACTACCAAAAGAAGAGAAGTTTTAAAGCTTGATCATTTTGTTAGTCAAGGAAAATGTCCTATATATTCATCCTGCAATAATAGAGTGAATTAAATTAAATTAATTAAATAAAAATAATTACATTTATAATATTAATTATATTGATTAATGAAATTAAATGAAATTAATTTAATTCTGATTAAATTAGAGCATTACATTCGTACTATTGGTCGTTATTAGAAGAGATCCCAGTCTCTGTTCATAACATAGATGTTGCTGCCCAGAAGATACTGATGACAGTTCATGCTGTCCACACCAGCTGAAGGATTTCCAGAAAAGACAACAATTATTCAGGTATTTGAGATCTAAATGTAAAAGAACATAGTTTTAAATGCGTTTTCTTCAGCTGTTCAGTGGTGGTCTTTTAAGTGTGTATTTCAAGGTTCCTACACATTAAAATTACGGGTTTCTTGCTAGAGTTGTGAATGTCTTCACTAAATCTCTTCAGAAGAAAGTGGCAGTCTTTTAGCATTCCAGTGAAGGTCTGTTGTCTTGTCCCTTGCCCTGCCCTTTCTCTGGAGGACAACCCTGTTAAAAACTGGGCCCTTAGATCTACTGCAGCTCAACATGAACCAGTCACTAATGAGATGAGATTGTCATGATGATCAGAGATAGATTTACAGTCTGCCCTTTACTACTGTTAGTTCTTAGAAGAGTCTGAGGGGCAAAATTGCTCAAAAGAAGCAGAATAAAGGCTAGGGAAGGTTTCTGAGTAAGCAGGTCTATGAGGAGAGACAAGAAGAATTTTAAGATGTTCCTTCTCTTTCCAGTTCTGCTTAGAAGCCTGTTCTGACTGCCAAATGTTTAGAGTAGGGGAACAACTGTGAAGAATTTAATTTTAAAAGACATCATTATTTAAGAATGATACTTGGAGGAGATTCTTAAGAAACCTCATATTATTAGTTCTTTGGGGTGTTTTCCATCTCTGTGTGCAGACACAATAGCACTCGTGGTCTCTTTTGAATTTACTTTCAAAAAGTATATACACACCCAGTGCTTTTGGGGAAGATTATCCAGAGTTCCCTTGTGTTTTTAACTTCTGTTGCAGAAAGTCATTGATGACTATGATTATAGAAACCTTACTCCCATTGCCTCTCCTCCCTTATTCCTCATTATTTCTACTGTGCTTGGCTAGAAGACATAAAAGATCTTCCATTTCTCCATGGAGCATGTTATTATTGTAACATAGTTCATGCACCAGTCTGCCTCCTTCTTTTTTTTGGAGAACCTATATTTTTAGACTTTCCCCTGCCCTGGAGACTGCAGGCTACATGCTGTTGCTTTAAATTGACCTCAGCAGACCCTGCCTTATTCTTTTATTTTCACTGGTTTTCAATGGGTGTAATTCAGTACTGCATGAGCTCCTGCTGGTTTACACATACATAAATGGAAAGAAAACCAGAGTGTGTATACTATAATCTATCTGAGCAGCATTATATTCCTGTGTATCTGCCAGATAGACCATAGAAGTTTGACAATAATATAGAAGTTACATAAGAAGTCAAAGCACCTCTTCTGTCAAGATGAAAGATGACTCAGTTTGGGAGAATGAGTAGTTTTCGTTGTTGTCTTTGTATTACCATATGAGATTACTTTAAGAAAGTTTCTTTTAAAATATGAGTACTTAGTGTGTTCAGGCACTCAAGAAAGCCAGCTGTCATAGAATTAGTCAGTGTCTGATTTATTAGAAGTATTACCTAAATTTACAACACTACTGTAGATTCATTTATGTAAGTAAATCTAGAAAGATTAACTTTTAAAAATGACAAACGTTTTGTTTTCTTGAACTCTTATGTGCCCTGCCAGGCTAGACATTTGCTCAAACATCAAAAGAAAATTCCATATGAAGAATTAAAAGGTTAAACTGGTATAATGAAGTCTACTCTACTGCCAACTTCTCATATATATATTCATTGGTACTGAATGCAACATCTAAGTAAGTCAACTAGATACAAGTACATCCTTGAGTAAAATGATTGCCCATTACGTTTCTATATCAGTTTAAAAGCTTTTCTTGTAAAAAAAATTCAGCAGAAACTTTGACTCCTGTTTATGAACTCCACAGCACAGAATTGCTTTTGTGAAATGCTGAGAGGCCTGGTGTGGAAATGGAATCTACTGCTGGGTCTCGTACACAAAAAAATGGCAATTCTCTGCCACTTCTTTAAAAAGGACTTGTTCTAGCTATCAAACAGATTTAATTCCCATCTTCTAAGAATTACTGGGGTTTTTTTATTTTTTAGATAGTCTGCATAATGAATCAGAATAGGATGTGAAGACTTAGGTAGACATGGTTTTAATATTCAGATGAGATTTTAAATCTGATTGAGCCACTAAGTAGTTAGTCTGATTCATTTCAGCTAAGCATGTTAAAAATACAGTATCTGAAAATACCATATTTGAGTTGAGAATTAGGAATCTTTATTACTTTCAAAGTTCAAGATAGTGTATTGAAGAACTATATTTCAGAAGTTAAATATGAAAACAATACTGCTAGATGTTAGCTAGAGAATATAGAGAATGAGATCACACTGGTACAAAGTAAGTAGAACACATGAAGTGATTTATTTCTAAAACTGTCATTTCTAATATTCATGAGTTGTGTATAAGAAGAATTAAACCAAACCAAGCATGTCAAGTTTACAATCTATGTACATTGTACATTGTATGAAATGTTGTAGCAGCGCTAAAAATGTTGTGAATATCATGGAAGTCATTTAGCATGGCTAGAATGTGTAGAATAAAGAAAAGAATATTATAGTAAATTTTAAGAAGCCTGTGGCAAGGTGTTTCATCCCACTGAAGAGAACAGAATTCCTCTAAGAATTTTAGCAAATTTGGGGATAATTCTCTGTACTTACTGTTCCATCTGAAAGGAAGGACAAAATAGGTCAGTAAGGCAGCATTTCAGAACTACAAATGGCTTGCTGGTTGGCTGCAGAGAAGTCAAACATGCCCAAAGCTGGAGGTGGAGACTGGTCATCTGTTGTAGTAGGAAACAAATGGGATGTTCTCAAAGCACACGCTTGAACTTGGGTCAGTCCCATGGTACAGTCATTTTATGTACCAGAAGATCAGAAAGTCAATTCCTGGTCAGAAGTTGGTGAAGAAAAACATTTTGTCTTGTGAGTATATATGGTTAGCACTTCCATGGTTTTGTATGAATAAAATATGTTTCAATGACTCAGTCTGACCCATGGAGCTGTGGTATGTTTTAGTGAAAACAGAATCTGAGTTTTTATCCAAGTTCCTACCCAACCAAATCATCTCAAAGCAATATTTAAAAGCTTAAGCAATAAAATTTTAGTTCACCACAAGCAAACTACTTACAAATAAATACATTGAATTAACAAGATAGCAAAAGAGTCCATGTTTGGAAAATAATTTGAATGATGACGTACAAATGGGGAAAAAATATTCAAGTCAGTCAAAGCTAATTAAAAAAAAGAGTAGTAAATTCTTGTATATGCCTGGCTAATTATTAAAAAGATGTGTGTTTGTGCTATTCTAACCGTTATGCAAATAATAACTTGGCACAAATTGATCTATGTTGGATGGGATATTTGCACTCTAGTAGAAAAATATGTCTTGAAGGGGATAGCATCAGGTATGATTAAGGAAAAAACAGTGGGTTTAAGTTTTCTTAAGAAACTATAAACTTTCCCTTAGTGAACTTATAGTACTGTTGTCAAAAGTCAAAACTTGTTTGTGCAAAGGATTGTTTTCCGTGTTCAGAACATTATATATGTAAGGTATTTTGTAGCTAATTTAATTGATCTTTTAAATGTATTCTGAAACAATCAAAATTTCCTCATGATCAGTATTTACAAAAAGTAGATAAAGACCCTGAATATGCTTCGTCACCTTAAGGAGGATTCTAGGTGTAATTTTTTTTGTCATGTTATCAGTGCTTTTTTTCCTTTTCTTTTTTTTCCCCTTTCTCTGGGTGTAGAGCTCATTATTAAGATCACACTTTTGAACATTTAAGCTATTTCTTAAACAAACTTGGAAATGCCTGTGTTTGATGTGCACTTCCATTTTGCCTCAGTTGCAAATTATAGTGAAATGTAGGGCTGACTAAGCTAATGTTCCTAAATCTCACTCAAATTTTCATCAGGAATATGGCACATAGACATGTTTTAATGTTTTTGTCTTTAATCAGGAAGAGGCTACTTTATGTATAGGATACTTTCATCATAAGAGCTTTCATGAATAAGGTAGGGTCCATTTCTCCATATCCTAAACTGAGTTTTAAGTGTGTTTCCAGCACAGCTATACACTTTAAAGACTTAAACTCACTGGAAACATCCTATATTTAGATGTAAAGTTTTGAGGCAAGTAAGCATCAGCTCAGGTATGGTCCAGAGAGAACCCCATTAGGCACGCAAATATTGTTATTAAATTCTCCAGCATTCTCAGGTGTGTCATCAGGTAGTCATGCTCTTGGTGGCTTCAAGACCTGTCCTCAAACATCTAGGACTGAAGAACATACTAGGTAAATAGAGCATCAGAACAAAAGCACATAGAAGGCTTGGTGGTATTTGTCTTGCTGTAAGTTAGGCATATAGACAGTCAAAGAGCAAGCCACTTAAAAATAACAAGTTTAACTGGGAACAAGATAGTCCTACAACAAAGCAGGAATGCAAGAGAGGTGAAAAGCAGTTAATGAAGATGCAGGGATAGGGAGGTGAGCTATCTGAAGGAGTGAATGGATTTGGAGGGGATGGGACTCCAGGGCTATACAGAGAAAAGGAGTTGCACTGGTAAGTATTTTTACATTTCCAGATCCTGCTCATTCAGGAATGAGTGGATTGACAAATCCTGTCCATCCAGGAATGGGTGAAATGACAAGTCCTGCCCATCCAACAGTGACAGGACACACTTTCCCTCATACTACTGGTAAGTTTTCTCAACCTGTCACTGCTCTGAGTACATGTTTGAGCTGTTTTAACTTAACACTTTTCACTTAAGGAATTACCACAATGACAATTCTGGGTCATGAATTTCAGTTGGTTGTAAGAGAGATAATAATGTCTGGTGGTCATGAAAGAGGGATTAGCAAACACAGGTGAAACATACGGGACTTTTATATCATGCCATTGGCCCCTTGTGCTGAAAGGAACAACTTCTTTTGTGACAGGCATAGGGACAGCCATGGGTGTATGCAGAGAAAACATCAGACAATGACCAAATCTTGTCACCTGGTTTGGTAGGCTGGAAAAAGTCCTAGTAGATGCAACCTGGAAGGACCTGAAATGTCAGAGGACTGGGTGTGAAAGAAAGGTGAAAAAGGTGCCCCAGGAGGGAGCAAAATGCTGAAGAGGGGATGGCAGTTTTCTGATTATTAATCACATGTAATTATTCACCAATCAGTGAATTATATATTCAGAATCAATATCAACAATACAAAAGGTAAATCCCAACATTAAGACACAAAATGTTACTATAGACCTAAAAATCTCTAAGTAGTTAATCCCAAATATTTCTCATCCCACACATCCACATTCACACAGTTACATTCACTCCCTGGCCCCTTCAGGTTACCAGCACGCACCCCCTTTCCTAAGAGTGCAAGATCACTGTGTACACACACCTCTTGTGTGTGCTCTGGGGTGCTGTGTACATGTGGGGGTGCTTCGGTGTTATGTGCACCTGTGTGCCTCCCTGCAGGCTGCTAATCCATGCACTGGTGAGAAATCACCCCAGGAGGTCACATACACACACCCAAGGTGCGGGTCCCTACTTGCTGCACTTGGTGCTGCCAGACCGTTGGCTGGAATGCCGAGGCTCATGGTGTCCAGCAGGGCAGAAGCGCCCACATCTGCACAGAGGATGCAGGGTCTGTGGCGATACTTCTGGTAGTGCCAAATCTCATTCTGTCTGCTTCTCTTTCCACTCCAAGGTTTCCAGCCCCTCTCACAAATTTTCACATTTCTTTGATGTTACTTGATAAGCTGACACATTTGTTTCTGAAGATGCTTTGTAACTCCCTGGTTCTTACAGGTCAGCTCCCTTCTTTCATGACTGTCACCCAGCTCTCATCTTAACCTACAGGCAGGCTGCAGCTGGGGCATAGTCATTGCAGAGGTCAACTGCCCTGTGGTCCAGGCCACAACCAGTCCTAAGAGAAGGCCCATAGGACAACAGATGAACTTCAAAAAAATGAACAAATTTTGACAGAAACAATTTCAGAGGTATGGAAAATAACTTCGTTTCTCAGGAAGTAAAATTATATTTTAATTATCCAAGTGCCTGCTTGGAACTAAGGAGCAATCAAGCCTTGGTAGCTAAGCCATCCATCTGACTAGCAGTCCTTCATGTGACAATCCTTTACAGACACTTGTTGACTGCGATTTGCATTAACAGTCCTAGATGAAGATATGGAATGCCATACAAGCCAATTATTTGCTTTTACTGAGGTTTCAATATAGACAAACACATTTGTTAAGGCTTCAGTTTAAAAAGGTAGAATGGATCAACAGCTGGTACCATTCATAACAGGTGTGCTGCAGCAAAGCTTTCATAAAAAACAGAGCATGAAGACAAAGAGCATTCACAAGAATATTACAATTTCTTTACTATTAAATTGTGCTAAAATAATAAACCACACCTGTACAGGTGAAAATGGAATATCAATCATGCCATAGCCACTGAACATATAAGTCTGATACTGGCACAATAACAAAGACTGTAAGAATTTTTCTATAGAAAAGTAGTAAAGAAATAATAGTCTAAACTTAGGAAAAGAGGATAAATGACTAGTAGAATAAGCATGGTAAAAATATACTGAAAAGTGTACAGGCAAACATACTTCAAATTCACTCCATCATGATTGAATTTGAAATTTGTCGTTATTTTATTCTTACATTTACTTCGTTATAATGTTTGAACAGAAACTTAAAGGCTGTTATGTGTTAGTGCTTCAGTTGGGGAAAGCATAAACTAGTGCAGAATTGCTCAATTATTATGAAAGGTCCTACTGGGATTGCTGGTGGTTATGGTTATAAATGAGAAGGATGGTCCAGGATTCTTTGGAAAAGGATTCTTTGAAAAAGAATCTCTTGAAATGGTACTTATGTTTCAGAGTAGTCTTGAGGGAAATAGCTGACATATACCACAACAATCTCAGAGAAAGAAATATGTTTGCATAACATATCCAAAAGCGAACATGACTAATTTCAATTTTGAAAAGGGCAATATTTAATATTTTTCATGGAAATGAAAAAAGATGAGCAGAGCCAGATGAGCAGAGGCAGACTGAGTGATAATTGTTTTGATCTTATAAACCACAGATTGTATATTATGCATAACAAAGATCCTATTGTGAATGTTTAGGACTCTACTGAGAAAAGAGCTTTAAGCCTAGTATGACATTTCTGTACAGTAAACCTTTCTACTTCTCTGTTTAAATGAGAAGCAGTTGCCTACCATAGGCAAACAACAAAGGATAATTTTGATATACAAATGAGAATCAAGAGACTGCATGCAAAAATGCAAAAAGATCATGATAGTGCTCCTTTGCAGTGTAAAGATAGTAACTATTTTCTGTTATAAACCGAGATTACTTATAATGGCATAGAAAATTTTTGAGGGAGGGTTTTTACACAGTTTACTGAATCTTTATTCAGCTGTATTCTCAAATGCATACAAGAAAGGTGCATAATGTGAGAAAAACCATGGTTCCTACCAAACTCAGTTAAGGGATTTCAGTGAGAAATGTCGGATATAAGGGAACAGAGTCAAAGTAGTTAAGATATAGGAAAGACTCTGACATAAGTTTTCACATCCTGTGTTGTTATAGAACTGGGTATATACATATGTCTGTATAATTAAGAATATAACTCCTCAGGCATATCTACAAACTAGTTTAATAAATAATATGTTTTTAAAAAAATGAGTGACTCAAAATTCTGATGCATGCAGGTAGAGAATAACACCACACTCTCACATAATCACGGCAAAAATATAACATTTGTGCCTTCTTAGGAGTTTAAAAATATTGCCATTTTCAGTACTAGGGGAGCAGCCAGTTGTCTTAGAAAATGACCAGTTATTGTGAACTACTGTGTCCATAACAAAAGTTAAACATGCATGTCGTTGGAAATATTTCCTGTATTTTGCAAGCTTGATCTCAAAACTTTTCATGAACTACAAATACATGATTTTATTCCCACTCATGTCAGTAATACTGAATTTGAAGAAGCTAATATGTCATCCTTAGAGACACTGATGTTCATGAAATGTTTTCGGTTTGCAAATGTTACAAAATCAGTGTCTTCTGCAGTCTTGGGAACTGTTGATTTAAGCTGCACTAGAAAAATTTGCAAATGGACTTTTCAGTCTTTGCAGTCTTTAATTTCTATCTTAACCGGGACATAACTTTTCAAAATTAATGGTCTTTTTTAAGTAAGGTAATGTAGACAGCTGTTGAGGCATCAAACAAAAGTGGGCTCACCATTTCATAGTTGGGAAAAGGAGGTAAGAAGCTGTGGTCATGCAAAAATATTAAGCAAACTTGAAAAATAACAGGATCATAGAACAAACTGAAGTTTCATAGACCAGGAAGGATGTTTCTGTGATAGATTTGGGTCCGGCAGATAAATGTAATTTCTCAGAATTTCATAGGCCATGTTGTTCTAATAAATTTTTCAAGTTTATTGGTTCTTCATCCCGTTGATTATGTTAAAGTTTCATTTGGCCAATTTCATTAAATAGAAATTAAAGTATAAACAATTCCAAATGATTTCAAAAATTCTAGTGTGAGATACAATCCAGGGAAAGAAAGAATTGCATTCTTTGTTCTGGGGTCTGCAATGCTACTGATGAGCATAGAATGCTTTTTTAGTATTGACACATAAGGTTGCTTGAAAACGCAAAATGTTGAGGAGCAGCTTTAGTGAATGTGTAGTCATAAATCCTCTTTTTTAAATTTTTTTTCCCTCCAGAATAAACAATTTTAGAAATTTTTCTAATAATTACTCAGAACACACCAATAATCATGCCAACTAAAACTGTACGAACAATCCATGTTTAACCTTTATTTAACAAGAAACAACTTTGTGCAATAGCATACTATTGCAGTGATTTTGAACTCTTATTGCAAGATACCATTAAGGCAAACAGAAGTGTAAACAGCAGGAACTGTTCATCTTTCCCACAAGTCCTTATTTATAGAGTCCTGTTGAAACTGATCCTATTCGTATTCTTGAATAACTGTATGTAAAAATGTAAGATATAATTTCACTGTTAGTAGGATTTCCATGCCATCAGAGGAGCACAGAACCTTCAGTTTTGTAAAAGACTGTTACATTTTAGTGTATAAGTAGAGGTAGTGAACAAATTCCAGCTTATGCAGAATGTCTTCTCTCAGCTCTCCCTTTATGGAGACAATTTCTGTGAGGCTCAGTTTCCTAAGCAACAGTTATCCGGTTGGTTCTGTTATAAATATCAAGCTCCAGTAGATGATCAAGCAAGTAGCTCACATTTACATCACTGACTTTATCACCATGCATGTCTCTAGCAATCACTAGTATTCCTGTGGGTAATACCAGTGCATGATTGTGGGAGTGAAGAACTGTGGTCTGAACAGTAATGGAGTCTGACAACACATTATAAAATGAAGCTTTGTTGAGGCAATAAGAAAAATGAGCAGTGTGACCTGCCCATACAGTGACTCACCCAATCACCAATAACAAATGCAGGATTATAAGTCATGCTATAGCTCCGGTGGACTGCCAGGGACACTTGGTGTTCAGATCATCTGGCAGCAACAACCAATTATGCAAATGTATTTTGAATGTGGGTAAGAGTCACACCAGTTCTTGGCTTCACCAATGGTTGTGTGATTTGAGAGAATCATAACATACATGGGTAATGTGGACAGCATCCTGCCAATGCTAGTCAGACAACAAGGTGCCAGGAGGTCAGAGGTCGGCACTCTGTCTATGCTGCCAGTATTGGTCAAGGAGCAGGGTGTCAATAATGTAGGAAGGAAGGATTCAGAGGGTACTGAAGTGTTTTGCCTATATAATGGGTTAGACAAACAAAGACTTTATTTAAAGAAATGCTTCAAGATCTTCTTTTATTATTAAAGTATTCCCAATAGAAGAATTTAGTATTTGCATACAACACTGTGTTTTATACATATATATGCATGTGTATGTACATATATAAGAGCCTGCATTCTTTTTTCTATACACTGGAATTAAACATAGCAATAATTATAACTGAAAAATACATTTTAAATGAAATTATAATTAATCATCTACAGGTTTTGAGAGACTGGAAAGCTGTCTGGTGGAAAAGTAACTTGGGATGTTGTTCAACAGCCATCTGAATATGAGCCGGCAGTGTGCCCAGGTGGCCAAGAAAGTCAACAGCATCCTGTATCAGAAGTCTTGTATCAGAAATACTGTGGCCAGCAGGGACAGGAAAGTGATTGTTGCCCTGTACTTGGCACTGGTGAGGCTGCACCTCGAATACTGTGTTCAGTTTTGGGCTCCCCACTACAAGAAAGACATTGAGGTGCTGAAGTGTGTCTAAAGAAGGGCTGCAAAGCTGGTGAAGGGTCTAGAGAACAAGTCTTATGAGGAGCGGCTGAGGGAACTGGGGTTGTTTAGCCTGGACAAAAGCAGGCTTTGGGGAGACCTTATTGCTCTCTACAACTACCTGAAAGGAGGTTGTAGCGAGGTGAGTGTTAGTCTCTTTTCCCAAGTAAAAAGGGATAGGACAAGAGGAAACAACCTCAAGTTACACCAGGGGACGTGTAGATTGGATATTAGGAAAAACTTCTTCAGTGAAAGGCTTGTCAGGTATTGGAACAGGCTGCTCAGGGAAGTGGTTGAGTCACCATCCCTGGAGGTATTTAAAAGATGCGTAGATGTGGCACTTAGGGACATGATTTAGTGGTGGATATGTCAGTGTCAGGTTTACAGTTGGACTCAATGTTCTTAAAGGTCTTTTCCTACCTATGATTCTATAACTTAGATATGAGTGATATGGAGGAGGGATTGCCAGTATGCAGAACAATAAAAGACTCAGCCTAGCATAAAAGAATCAACAGAGGAGCAAAGATTTAATTAAGTTGGTAGAAGAAATAAATTTTAAAAAAATATGCCCAAAGCCAAAACCAGTTCTTAACAGGAAATCTTTGCATTAAATATCAGAATGACTTGATATGGTGAAAGATCCAAAGCAGTTCAAACATCTGTTTAAAATTGCCCCAAAAGGGTGTGGTTTCACATTACATTAAATGTATTTTTAGTTCAGGTAAATGATAACTTCTGAACATCAACAAATACCATCATCCTTCAAACTTCCAACAACAAATACCATCTTCCTCCAAAACCTTTAAACCATGCATGCCTCAAAAAGAAAAATAAACAGACACAAACAGTTTAGAGATATTTGATGAAAACTTTGTGTGGAGCCCCATGGTGAAGTTCTGTCCATCAGTGACTATCCAGGCTAGCTCAAGATACAGTTTATTTTGTATTTCCTCATAAACACAGGATACACAATAAGATATAGCTCAAAATCATATTCTCCAAATACACTGTGAATTTTTTCAATGATAGAGAGAAAGCTTTACTTTTGGATATGCTAAAGGCAAAAGCCAGCTAATGATATCACATTTCATCCCACAGAAAAAGGCAAAAATGCATGTACTTCTGCAAAATTTTCACTTGGACAGAATTTCTCTCCCCAGAAAGATCATCCTTTTCAATTCCTGAAACTTGTGAATAGCAATACTAGTGACTAAGTTGTCAATTATGTTTTTGAATGGGATTAGTGAAAGAAAATTAAAGACAATACTTGAGGGAACACTGTGTGATAGAAATTGTTTTCTCTTTTTACTCTGAAAGAACATAAGCAAATTTGTCACATTCATTTAGCATATTCTATAAAATAAACAAGAGCCCCCATGACAAGCATAAATAAATAAACTTGGATATTTAATGACAAGTTTTGTTATACTATTTCTTAAATTTGTTGAAAGACAAATCTTCTCCAAGCTAACAGGATTTACTGAAAAGAGCAATATACAAACATAAAATATTTAATCAGTGGAGAAAATGTCATATGGGCCTCTGAGTGTACTTTCAATGAATCCAAAAGCAAACTACCTCTGAGTTCAACTACCAGAAGCAGAACTGTGTTCCAGCATTCATTATTATTATTCTGTTTTCAACATAAGTGACATCACAATCTTATTTTTATTTACAAAGCCAATTTGTGTTTATTTGATTTAATGAAAGTGTATTTCAAATTATGTTTTTCCTGTTTTATGTGCTTGGATTACTTTATTATGTTGTATTCTTGTCAAGAAATCCTCTAGATTAAAAATTACAAATTTTAAAATCCAGCTACATATTCTGGGTTGTACATTTTACAGTAGCAGCATCTCATTTGAGGTTTACATTCCACTTCGGATAATGTTATTCATTTAAGGATAATTCAGATGGAAATGAAAATATGGTTATTTTTTCCTCTGCTGGTTCCTAAAACTAGTACTTCAGAAGGAAAGATATTTTAAACCTAATCCTGATAAGTTTCACTGATCACCTACTTGGCAGCGTGGCAAAACAGAGCACCAAGTTGTCACTCTGTGGCATACATTGGCAGTAACTTCATTGTCTGAAAGTATGAACCTAAATCATCCTTTTTGTGATTTCTCTGTTATTAATAAAGAGACACAGGCACTTAAAGAAAAAGAGCTGTTTAATCTTAAAATCCACTCTCTCCACTGAAGGTCAAAAGAGGTATTCACCTCAGCTGTACAACTTTCAGATGTCTGAAATGGGAAAGATGAATGCAACTCATTGTTTCTTTAAGAATCTGATGCTGAGCAAGGACGCTAATATGGTGTATAAAGACCTCTGCGCACCCCTTTCCTCTATAAAATGATGATCCATAGGCAAAAATATTTTCAGACCTATTTTATGGTTTAACAGCTAATTTATTCTGTCAAGTGTCACTTTTATATATATATATATGTGTATATATATATAAAAAATACTCTGACATATGACATCCTTCCTAAGTGAATTTCATTATGTGATCTGGAAAGGCTGTGGGTTGCACCCTTCCTGTGCTCTCACATGTTTGTACTTTCCTTCTGAATCTGCAATGAATCACAGAGTGATAGTTCTCACACAGAAGAAGAGACAATTTTATGGCATCTGTATATACTGCTATACCATTTGAAAAAACTAGTATCAGGCTGCTAGTAGGTAATGCTTTAGCATATATATAAAGATACAGGGTTATAAAATACATATTCTGAATGGAAGCTCTGCAACATATGAGTAATTTTCAATTTAGCATGCTTCTTCCTGAGTCAAAATATAACATCTGACTTGCACAGAGCCACAGAGTATCAGGGAATGAGAACTGTCCAGCTGCTGACCAAGATGAAACATCTGCTCAATCAAAAGAGCAACTGACTTAAGCAATTGCTCATTTTATTGTTGCTGCTTTCTCATAACATACAAAACAATTAATGACATTCATTTTGGCTTGAGAAGAACACTATATAAGGTGGAGGCCCAACAAAAACAGTCTTTACTTCTCAGTTTACTTTAATTGGTTGCATAGGAACCTATATAAATCCTTAGGAACATCTACAGCTATTGAAAAAAATACTCCTAAAGAGTATTTCTTGTGGCATCTTACACATAGGGCCTACAGGCCTACCAATTTGTGCTTATTCACTTGTTGTCCACTAAGTCAAATCAAGTAAATTCTGAAGATCTCTATGGAAAGTACAGTAAGTCATGACCAATGACAAGAAAAACCATTGCACTATTTTATAGCATGATTGCTCTCGTAAAACTTTTAAACTAAGGTTTTATTCCCAAGGATGACACAGCAAAGATTGGGAACACTGTGAATACACTGGGTTCCACTCTGAGCCTCCCCAAAGCTGAACTGAATTTTGTCTCCAAGCACTGATGAATCTGAAGAGAGTTATTTAATTTTTGCTGTGCTGGAAGGTTAATGATATTGGTCTAAGAATGCAAGACAAAGAAGTTTAAACAAAAGTATGTGATTTACTGATGTTTATGGGTTAACATCTAAAATATTGGAGAGTTTTCTTCTCTGTGAGCAGAAGTTGAGAAAGTAAAGGAACAGTGGAGAAAGAGAATATTTGCGGGGACGATGAAAAGAGGTGGAGCATAAAAAGTCCTTTACAGTTCCAGAGGAAATGGAGAAAAACAACAGAGTACTTGTATATTACATTTTTAACTATGACGTAATTGCAACTCCCCCCGATTCCCACCACATAAAGCATGCCCAGATTTAAAGCCTGGTTCCAAATACTAAAGAAAAATATTTTTGTTTGTTTCATGAACAGGAAAACTGTAGCAAAATTATATTTGTTAAAGCAACTGGGCAAGGAAATCAAGACTTCTTTACAGTTTTTTATGTATTCTGCAGAAATTTTCTGAGATTGACATCTGAACTATTGTTAACCTGAAAATACCTTGCAAATATTTTATTTTCATTTCTTGTTCAGTTTTAGAAGGTTCTAAAGCATACAGTTATAATATTATGCTACATTTATGAGCTTAAATTTACATTAATATTAGTTCAAAATTAATTTTCTTATATGTTTTATCAATATGAATACTAGTCATAAAATTATCATTAAGTTAGATAATTTCATTGAAGAAAGATTGTTTTTCAAGACCTTGAGGTTAGAAAAGAGTATTTTACAAAAACTGAAGTTGTGCAAATATTGCAAAAATGAACTACAGAATATCACAGAAACATGGTGGGATGCCTCACACGACTTCAGTGCCACAATCGATGGCTACAAGCTCTTCAGGAGGGATAGACAGGGAAGGAGAGGTGGTGGAGTGGCCCTGTATGTTAGTGAATGTTATGAGAGCTCAGAAATCAAGTATAGTGATATTAGGGTTGAGAGTGTTTGGATTAGGTTAAGGACTAATAAAGCGGATCTTGCTGTGGGAGTCTGCTATAGATCCCCCAACCAAAGCAGTGAGGTGGATGAAGCCTTCTATAAACAGTTGGGAGAAATCTCGTGGTCACTTGTAGTTGTTCTAGTCAGGGACTTTAACCTCCCGGGTATCTGCTGGGATCACAGCACAGCAGAGAGGAACAATCCAGGAGGTTCCTGGAATGTGTGGAGGATAACTTCCTCACACTGATGGTGAGAGAGCCAACCAGGGAAGGTGCCCTCCTGGACCTGCTTCTTGTGAACAGGGAAGAGCTTGTGGGGGAAGTAAAGGTTGGAGGCTGTCTAGGGTGCAGTGATCATGAGATGATTGAGTATTCGATCCTTGGAGAAACAAAGAGAGGGGTTAATAAAACTGCCACCTTAGACTTCCGGAGGACAAATTCTGACCTGTTCCAAAGACTGATTAACAAAATCCCTTGGGAGGCTGCCCTGAAGGATATGGGAGTCCAGGAAGGCTGGACATACTTCAAGAGAGAAGTCTTAAAGGCACAGGAGCAGGCTGTTCCCGTGTGCTGAAAAACAAGCAGATGGGGAAGGAGACTGGCCTGGCTCAACAGGGACCTTTGGCTGGATCTCAAGAACAAAAGGAGAATCTATTGCCTTTGGAAGAGGGGGCAGGTCTCTCATGAAGACTATAAAGATGTAGTGAAGCTATGCAGGGAGAACATTAGGAGAGCCAAAGCGCCGCTAGAGCTCAACCTGGCTACAGCTGTTAAAGATATAAAAAGTGCTGCCCATGGCCTGGATGAGTGTAAGGTCTGCTGGATAAAGCACTGGTTGGATGGACAGTCTCAGAGAGTGGTGGTCAATGGGTTTAAATCCAGGTGGCAGCCAGTCACAAGTGGTGTTCCTCAGGTCTCAGTGTTGGGACCATTTCTGTTTAACATCTTTATTGATGATCTTGATAAGGACATAGAGTGTATCATCAGTAAGTTCGCAGATGACACCAAGTTAAGCGGGAGTGTTGATCTGCATGAGGATAAGGAGGTTCTACAGAGAGACTTGGATAGATTGGATCGATGGGCCAACGTTAACGGGATGAGCTTCAACAAGGCCAAGTGCCAGGTCCTACACTTGGGCCACAACAGCCCCATGCATTGCTACAGGCTTGGGGAGGTGTGGCTGGAGAGCTGTCTGGAAGAAAAGGGTCTGGGGGTTCTAATTGACAAGCAGCTGAACATGAGTCAGCAGTGTGCCCAGGTGGCCAAGAAAGCCAACGACATCCTGGCTTGTATTAGAAATAGTGTGACCAGCAGAAGTAGGGAGGTGATAGTCCCCCTCTACTCTGCATTGGTGAGGCCACACCTGGAGTATTGTGTCCAGTTTTGGGCACCTCAATACGAGAGAGATATCGAGGTGCTGGAGCGAGTGCAGAGAAGGGCAATGAAGCTGGCAAAGGGCCTAGAGAACAGATCCTATCAGGAACAATTGAAGGAGCTGAGACTGTTCAGTTTGAGGAGGAGAAGGCTGAGGGGAGACCTCATCACTCTCTACAACTACCTGAAAGGACATTGTAGAGAGGTTGGTGCTGGTCTCTTCTCACAGGTAATTAGCAACAGAAAAAGAGGGAATGGCTTTAAACTGCAACAGGGGAGGTTCAGACTGGACATTAGGAAAAAATTTTTCCCAGAAAGAGTGGTCAGACAGTGGAATAGGCTGCCCAGGGAGGTGGTGGAGTCACCATCCCTGGATGTGTTTAGGGGTTGTTTAGATGAGATGCTGGGGGATATGGTGTAGGGGAGAACTTTGTAGAGTAGGGCTGATGGTTGGACTCAGTGATCCCAAGGGTCTTTTCCAACCTGAATGATTCTGTGATTCTGTGATTTAAAGTCAAATTTCATTCTTCATTGATCAAACATAAGAAAGACTTCTATATCCAAAACATAAACCCAAATAATTAATACCACCTATGAAAACAGGGAGAAGTTGTATCATTTCTTTGTGTTGAAAGAACTTAAGTTCGTTCTTTTTTTCTTTTCATCCTGAATTATTATTACTTTTCAACAATAAAGCAATAATGTATTTGAATTTGATGTACTCGTAATGAAAATAAATGCAGGTTCAGGATGCTGATTTTGTATTATGCTCTCTCCAATAGTTTGCATTCAGTTTCTAAGATGCAGCTTTTCATGGGCTTCTTTAGCTTCTGGTAATTTTTATTAGAAATATTCCTCTTCAGTAACTTCTAATGTGTTTGCCTCACTGTCTTGGTAATCTGATTGTAGCCGAGAATGTTCTGGACTAAAAGTAATTGAAAAGTCTGAAAATTACTCAAAGTCATGGAGATCCATGGAATTTTCAGTTTCTATGGAGGCTATGAAAACTCCTGGATTTTCAGTCCATGTCCTGTATAATGTCTTTAGCAATTGTGGAAAGTGAATATGCAGGAAAGCATCAAGTGATAGTTTTATTAAGAGGGAATACTGTAGAATTTTCCAGGAACACAAGTAAGGTTAAACAAAGTCTCAGTTGTCCTTTGATGGTAAACAATACAACATTTCTATTGTGACTCAGAGAGTACTTTCTAACTTGAAGGGATGATGTGTGCTATTCTCCCTGTTCCAGTCCAGACAGAGTAGGGAGAAGGGGCACCACCTCTTCCCACACTGTTCTGCTGATTAAGGATACCAGTTAAACTCAGACACCAGAGTGAAAAGAGCAGGCGTACTTTACTAGTAATAACCAAGTAATGTAACAGCGTAATACAGAAAACATGCAGTAAGAAGCAGCAGAATAGTGCACTTAAAGCAACAAATAGAAAAATACAGGGTAATGCATCAAATCATTACTACATGAGAGAGAGAATAGTGATTAAGAAAGATACATCACCACTTGCATATATTATTATCATCATCCAGATCCGCAGTCGCTGGGGAGCCCCGGTTACAGCGAGGATTTGGAGAGCCTGTCCCTGCAAGTGGGAAATCCTACGCGGTGCGTCCACCCGTAGGTGAGGCTTCCAAAGTCGCTGCAAACGGGCCCAGCCTTATATACCAGAGATCGACAAGCCAGAATAGCTGGCACCTTTGTTTTGAGCGGAAAATTTCTGGTTTCATTCTCCTGTTGGATTCCACCCAAAGCCTGGCCAGGGCTCGGGGGGGGAACCAAGGGAGTTTCTAACAAGGCCAAATACTTGGGTTCTCAGCCTTGAACAAGGCTGGGAAAGTAAAGTTGGATACCTTCTCTCCTCACTACTGATTATATTTTGTCTTTCACTAGTGAGTTTACATATTTTATTAATGACTACATGTTAACTTAGCAGCTTCACCTTGGGGCCTGTTGTTCAGGCTGCAGTATTTCAATGCTTTAGCACTTTTTACACCAGCATAAGTGGGTTGTTATAACTTAGTACAATACCTGCTAGCACAATGGTTATCAGTTATAAAATATACAGGATTCATCTATAGGTCAACTCTGGCTTGGGCCTGTTGTCCAAGCCTTAGCACTTCACACACCATCCTTTTAAAGCAAAGGAAATCCAGGTGCACAGCTTACACGCAAGGTATGGCATGTTTTGAGACTCCCAACATCTCTGTATGTTACAGGACCAGGACAAAAGGATAATCTAGATAACTAATTTTTCTTTATCTCAGTGACTCTGGAAAAAGTCTTCCTGGGAGCTGCTTTGTTGTATCTGGTGTTTACACATGAACAGAGTAGTTAAAATGTCCCTTACACAAAGAAGTGCACGAGATCAGTACTTCAAATATAGGTATTAGATCTTTTAAAATGAAGACTGCAGGAGTAACAGCTTCTGAATAGGAGAATCTGATCTTCAGATCAGAACTTTCACTTTTCTTTGACAGCAATATAGATTATATATCAAATAACATAGAGGATTTTGCCTTTTTTCTCTTTGAGAATCAACAAGTTATTAGAAAAAAACCCTAAAAAAACCCATCAGTTCAGACTGGACACATTTTTATGTGACAACTGTGCCCTAAGACTGAAACACAACAGATAATGGGAACAGGTTTAATTTTCTGCTTGCAAAAGAAAAACACCCTGTAGGCAAAATACAATACACCAGCCTAATCTTTCCTATCATTTACATTACATTAAAAATTAATATATAGATCTGTATAAATTGAGATCACTCATTTTGAAGTATAGAGCATGTAGCAGTAGGAATAATCCTGCTGTTTGGATGAAGTGCACACTCAATAGCCTTTCTTTTAAAGCCTCATTTTCTATTCAGCATGATTTTGAAAGCAGGGAATGTGTGTATTCAGCCTCAACAGAGTTTTCTTTACAAGTTTACAAAAATAATGAGAAAAATAAGAAAAGTTGTGAAGTTAACATCAGTATAAAAATGAAAAATATGTTATTATTTTATATTAAATCCTGCAAAAACTGAATTCTTAGCTTCTCTACAGATTTTCTCAATGTCATTACTGCTGTAAACTAATGCATTCGGATTATTTCATTTCTTATGTTGCAGCACTTACTAAACCAAATATTAATGACATATAGCATGGCTGTGAGGTATGTAAGGGAGTTATGAAGCTGAAGGCTGGGTAAGATCAGAAGATCAAGCACACAAAAAAAATTGAACCCATTACTATAGTACCATAACATAAATTTCAAGACATAAAACCCCTTATAAATAAGGTTACTTATACTTTTACCTTATAGACCTCTGTATACTGAAAAAAAACCCCAGTTTATTCTTAATTTTATTACAAAGAGTGTATACTTCTGCATGAGGGAGTCCACATTTTGATGAGATAGACTATATAATTCCATTTTGGTCCCATCATTTACATTCAATAACTTGAATAACCTGATAAATAAGTCAGAAAGAAACCAAACATGACCTCAGTAGTTGTAAATTAATGCCCAGAGCTGCTAACCTTTCAGTCTTAGAAACAAAGCTATCACTTTCAGAAAGAGTAACAACTATAGAAGGAAAAACATTTATTTGAAGAAATTATAGATTACAGATTCCTTCTCAGAATTTTTGTTCTCGTTTTCCTGTACTTTCCTTTAACTGTGGCTATCTGATGTGTTTCTCAGTTCTGAATTTGGAGTTTTCTTCATTATGATGAGTACACTAAACTGCTGCATTCGGGTTTTTCTTCAAAACAGGCTTTCAGTCAATTTTTTAAGTTCACTTTCACAGAGTCCACACATAATATTTCCCCTCTTCACAATAACAGCAGCTTCATATTTGGTGTTTGATACCTGTCAGTGGGCTTTCAAACACATATTAACTCTAGTGCAGTAATGAATAATACGCTGGGTTTGCATCTTTCTTACACATTAAGTAAAATTATATTATATTCTTTAATTATATTCTTCAATATGTCTAAAGTATATGTATGTGTGTATATAGATATGCATTGGATATAGTATACATGTTTACATACATAGTATATATGTATAGTATATATAGTATATTTGTATAAATTATATATTCCCCAACTTATATCTTAATAAAGTATGCATATAAAATGTATGTAAACTTTCTTTTGTAATTCTTTCCAAGTACTGAAATCTGTTTTAACTCTTCATAGACTAGAGTAAACTTACTTTAAAACTGTACCAGCTGAGGTCTGCAGATCTCTATGATCTAACAAGCATACTTCTCTCATTATGCAAAATGTATACATCAATTACCTATTTTTGTAGTCATCCAAATCTGCGGTCCTGAAAAATCATACAAATAAGTGCTGAAAACATCAGTATATGTAACTTAGTGCTTCATTTAAGTAATCACTGTCACTCAGTCTCTGAGTATCGCTGCTGTTCACAACGTTAATGCAAGCTAATCCAGTATGTTTTTCACAGTAATTTTACAGTCCTGCAGTGAAACTAATGGATCAGGATACTGTACGGTAGTAGTGCTAATCAACAAGAATGCCCTAGTTAATTTAGGAGGTGTGTTCACTATTAAATATACATTAGTAAGAATTTAATTTTTCACCTCTGACAGGTAGGTTTAGTAAGTGATTAGTTTAAGAAAATGTTGCAGAAATTTGTGGCCAAATTTCAGTGAGTGTTTGTATTATCTACTTACCATGGAAATGTCACCTCTGATGTATCAGTGTACCTGCTAACCTACAGCATAATTACACACTTTTCCATCTTTCCTTTTGTGCCTTGGAGGAACAAGGCTGTCATCTGCCATGTCATGCAGGTCGTCTAGCTGTGTGTCACTGGATTTCCAACCCAAACTGTATAACAGAAGTTTATGGTTGTGTTTTATTTCTCTTGTTCCCAATCTGGTAAGATGTATACTGCAGGCACTGATTGGCCTTTGCAGACTGGAACCACACAGAGGACCAGAATCCAGTCCTTAGCAGTTATCATTTTTGACTTGAAAATTATGGCTATACTTTGCTACATGACAAATTCTGCTTCACCTGTGAGTTGAAGATATTCAGAAATTCAACAGCTCATCTTGTTGAAAACTGTCCAAATTCAAGTTGTATTATAATTCCATACCAGCTTGGGACAGTAGATAAGAGTACACATCAAGGTTCACTGTGGTATGCTGCATAGATATAATGGTTACTAAAGTAAAGAAAGCACTTGTAATAGCTTGAGGATATGGATGTTAGCATTTTTCCTAGACCTGATAAATCATTGTGGTTCTTCCAGGGTCTCCAGTTTATGCTTTATATTTACATTTCATAAAATTGCCATTTGACTGTGAATTGGTTAAAAAGTTTTAGGATAGGTTTCAAAACAGAAATGAAGACTGGGCAGGAGAAGATAGCATAAAAAAAGATCTGTGGGCATGAAAAGTTAAGGCCCCAATCAACAACCCTGTTCAACAATGACAGAAGCGTGTATAGAGTTTCCTAAATAATTCTTGCCCATTCTCCTGAAGCAGCAGTCAGCAAGTGCTCCTGTGCAGTGAAGCATGAGAGTTAGAGAATTAGGAGAACATGCTAGCTCTGGAAACTAAATATTAGGATCAGTTGCTAACACTCTTAACAGATGATGCACCATAAAAAGAGAGTTAGATGGACTCTAGGCATCTCTATGCTTACTGAAAACCATAATGGAGTTTAGGCAGGATAAATGAAGTGAACATCTTCTCTGGCTAAAACAACTGAAAAGGAAATTTTATCCATCAACTAGGTTCTGCAGATTGAATTTAGGTAACTGTGGAGTCAACTAACTGTGGAGAACAGCTAGTGTGAATGCTTTTTATGCTATAGGTATCTAAAATCCAGATATGTTACCTTACCTTGCAATCTGTCATCTGAATATGGTCTCTGAAGATAGGCTTTTAGATGGGATATAGGGGAAATGGGGTCATCATCTAAGTTTTAGACATGTTACACAAATTTGGGAGAATCAAAACTGGAGTAGGCTAGATAGTATTATTTTCACAGAATAAAAACAGAGGACTTCATCTGTGCTCACTAGGTTTCTAATAAGACCATGAACAAGTTCAGTAAATCATTGGGTGAGTCATAGGTAGATCCGTGATACATCTGGAAGTTAGCTTCACCTACTTCAGCTGGACAGTTACGCTGACTTTACCTCACGTCTTGACTGAACTGAAATAAAACAAAACAACACCCCGCCATCTTCACACTCCACCCCCGGAAAAACTTGGGACCTTTGTAACCTTCTAAGTAGTAGAATCTGGGCTGGCTCTTTCAAACTCTGAAAAATGGACTCATGGGCTTTGACTTGAAAGGAAGGTGAATGGATTTGTTTCTGCTTACACCATAGCGATGTTCCCACATACTATATCCTCAGGTTGCAAAGGAAGACTATGCACCGCCTGCAGATTCCCTGACTACAACTTTTTGGTTTTATTTCATGTTGGCTATAAGCTGACAGAAAAGTAAAATTGTAACAGTTTTGTAGTGCTTTCACTGAACTTGTGACAGTCTTGCAAAGAGATGCGTTAGAAGTTCTTCTGTTTGATTGGGGAGAATATTCTACAAAAAAATCTCTTTTCTCCTGGGGCACACTATTGTGACTAAGGAACAATTTTTTAGTAAAATCTTTAAATTTATTATCACTTTCTAAATGTGTAAACATTGGTGAGATTTCTTTCATCCTTCTTATCTAATACTAGTATGTGTGTGAGAGAGGGAATTATTTCTTGACTGCTGGAGGACAGTACCCCACTGCTCACAAAAAGAGACATTTGTGGCTTGTGGAACCAAACCCAATTATCTTTTCTGTTCTGATTACAAGGTTCTATCTGGGGACTTGGCAAATGAATTGAAGAATTATAACGGCTCCACAGTTCATTGATCACGTATATTGTACCCTTCACTGTTCTGTTTCTGATAACTTGTTTTTAATCTGTGATGGTTTTATTACTAGTATTCTGGTTGTGGGATTTCTCTGTGGATAAAAAAAGGTTCTTGACCTTGATTATCTATTTATGACAGCAGAAGCTTTTGGCCTGGATCAATGTTTTCTTCATAATTTTTACTGTCTTAGAATGAGTCATGTTTAAATATTCATGAGAATCTTAACTAAAGATTCCACATGGTCCTCAAAGCTGCTTTGTGAATGGGTATTGAATATTTTGAGCCTGGCTGACTGGGGTCTCTTTGCTTATATATTGCACACTCTCCCTCTTTCCTAGCCCATTCTACTAACAGTACATGCTACTTGACGTTAATTTATTTTCACTTATGATAGAGTATCCTTTGGCTAAATCAGTCTTATCTATTGTAAATTTTTGCTTCCTGAGATATTGACATAATTGTTGTCAAGCTTTTCTCTTGGATTAGTTTTTTCCAGCTCTATCTCTATACAGAGAGTGAAATAAAACCTTTACAAATCACTCCTTTCCTGTCTACGTTAACTCCTTTGAACTTTCAGGACAGAGTAGCTGAGGGAAAAGTGGTATGATTAGCTGGAAACTGCATGAATATTACTTGCAGATTATGTACAGCTTCTGGGAATCTACTTTATTATGGATGTCTTCAACAAACCTCGCAATGGTGACTCCTCTATGAAAACTGTAATATTGCTTGGAAATAATTTTTGTTTCTTTCCCTATGATTCCCATAATGTAGAAGTCTTACCTCTCTGTATTATCTTTCTTTTTTTAAACACTGGATATTTTACATTTGATTATACACTGAATAAAATGATTCTTTATGTCTGCTTCTCAGTGAGTGCTAGGAACTCAGTTTGAAAGTAAGCATGTCTACTGTAGTTTTTCTGGATTTTCTCCTTTTGTTGAAATAAGTGGTATTTTCTTTTTTCTGTGAGTAGTTTTAAGAGCTTTTTGCCATAAATAATTTTGTTCCTGTTGCCTTGACCTAAGTTCACTAGTTCAAATGGGCAGACACTTCTGATTATTGCAGATTATCGCAGATTCTGTGATTTGTTCCAATTATGGTTTGTTTATTTTAATTCTGGGTTTTACATATTTTTTTGAGTTGTGAGAAAGGTGACTGTAAAAATCCTAACAAATGAACAAAATGCATCAGGGTGCCAGTAAAAGTGATGTAAAGTAGTTTTGCCTTTGCAGTGTGACTCTCTTTCTCCCTCCTCCCTCCCTCTTTCTCCCCCTCTTACTTTCTCTGCCTGCTGCTAAAACAGATTCTCAAGCATTCTCCTTTTTGTAGAATAAGGATCTGACTGCACACCTGGAAAGCATGCTGAGTTCACTAGTCTTGTTAATGAAATCTGTGGGGAAATTAGCTAATAGATACTCCCTGTATCTTGTTTGTTTCTAGAAAGGATTTTGTCTTATGCTTGTGAGTTTTGGACTGATTAAAATCAGTGTGTTTATTGCAACTGAGGAGGTTGCCTCTCTTCTTCTGTGGCAGTGACAGGCCAGGTCAGTGTTTGTATAGGTTGTTTCCAAGAGCTATCCCAGCCCATGTACACCATAGGGCCTTGTGTTATGACTTATTTGTATCCACACTGGTGCTTGGGTCTGTCAGGCATGACATGTCCAACAAGCCCTTGCAGCATGCCTGACAAACTTCCTTTAATGGTAGACATGCAGATTCCCTTACAGTTTTGGTGGAAACCAAGTGGGAATACTAGACGTGGTTGGATTCCCCATGGGTTTTCTAAGTAAAGCTACACACAATGTAGCAGCAGGACCTGAATGGAGCAGCTGACTGAAAGTAGGAACAATTATGATAGAAATAAATTGTGAATAATTAATGCAGAAGTGGGACAAACATGTTCATAAGACCAACAGGTATATACCAAAGTTGCAAAGGACGGAGGCATCGTACATATGGACAGCAGAACTGATGCTTGTCTACTGAACTTGCCCCAGTGATTGTTAGCCATACTATCTGCAGTAATAATGAAAGTCTGGGGGATTTTCACTGGAGGAAATATGTATTATATGCATCTGCAGCTCTGAATCAGTTATGATCCCTGCTTCTAGAGTGTGATAATACTGTCTGCGTGCTGTGAATGGCATCCACTGCTGCTACGTGGATATACAGCTGCTAGACCTTTCCAAAGGTGATAAACGTGGTGACCTCACTGACACTGATCCATTGTGCTGCAACAGTTTGCTTATGTAGAGCATTCTGACACCTTTCGTTCCTTCCCTCATCTGTCCCTGTGTCACAAACTCTGCCTGTTGCAGCAAGCTCACATAGTGAGCTCGATATGCCTGCTGAAAGGCTATGTGAGCTAAAACCCTGGGTCAGTGCACAATCACATATGGCTCAGGCAAATAGAAAGTGGAGTCAGCCACTGGTATCAAGAGAGCATATGGTCTATACATGACTCCTGGGATGTGGCACAGTATAGCAGCTGTCAGGATGTTTGGAGACAACATAGAGCCCAGCAATTGCAGCTTTGATGTTGATGAGTCACTGTAGTCTAGGACATCATGCCTGAACACTCGTCATGAAAGATCTGTTAGAGCTGTCTACATGTGGCAGCCTAGCAGTGTAGTGTAAGAGAACTAACAGGTCTTTTTATTTGAGCTGTAATTCACTCCTCTGTAACTGGAAGATATTGAAATAAAACTGTTAGTGAAACATTGTTTTAAAAATTTTACTAAAGATTTAAATTATTGTTTCCTGAGTGATAGATTTGGTAATGATAAATTATAACTGTATCTTCAACCTACTTTTAACACATACCCTTTTGGGAGTTGGAAAGGTGAGAATATAAACCAATAGTTTCTGTACTATATAGGTCTGGAGTAGAAAAGGGAATTTTTATGTACCTGAGAACTATTTAATAAATCAGAATTAAATAAATGCTGGAGCTAAACACTTAGGAAAACATATTTAGCAACGAGATAAAGACATTTTCAAGCTGTTCTGTGAAGAAGATCAAGTGAAGGAAAACTATGCACATAATTTGTGAAAGCTTATTTTTAAACACATACAACTTTGAGTCCTAAAGTAATTTTTCATACTAATATTTAAAACTTACTATTAAAATCTTAGGCTTCCAGCAGCTGTTGCTAAGCGATTGAGACAGTTGTCAGTGCAATAGCTTTGAAGTATTAGCTCACAAAAGCTAGTCTGGATAATTTTACCATTTATAGGATACATTTTGATTCTTTACAGCTCTATAAGTTGCACTATACAAACTGTCAAAAGCTGTTAGTAGGATACTTACTGTTAGTATTTGTGTAATAAAGATTATGATTTTGACTAAGGCAGCAGAATTAATTGCTTTGCCGTGAATTAAAATGGTCATGCGTTGGTTCTGAAGAGTTAAACTTTGTGGATTCTTTTCTTGTGATACTGCCATCTTTCCATTAATGTTTAATTTGATTTATTAAATAATTACATGATTTTTATTTAAGGCATATGTGCAAATGTTTTCAATGCTTGTAGCAGTCACAGTTTCTTATTCTTCTTGGTGCTGTTCTCTGAAAATAACCTGCTTTCAAAGGCCGTTGAGATAAATTTTGTATTATTCAGTGTTTACTGCATTTCATGTTGTCTCTGGATTTTAAAATTTCTCTGCCAATTCCCCAATTTAAATTATTTCACCCTTTATGTGAGACACATAGTAAATTATGAACAACACTTCCTTTCATTAGGAGAAATGTTATTTCATGAGGGGATGAGCCATAGAGGGGAATGGAATGGTACTCCTCCACTGGGAGTACTCAGATGTCTTGTTTATTAGAAAACATGCTGAACTAACTGGGACTCCATTTTTCTATCACTGTCAGATGTAGGGTGACATTCTGAAAAGCTTTCTTTACCAGTTGTACAGAGCTCAGTGACTAGTTTTGTTGGACTCCATAGCGACAGTGAAATACTAAGTGCTCATTCTCATTTTCCTGATTCAGATATGACATCCCAGATGTCCCAAAACAGTGGTCTATTTCAGCAAACCTTTGCAACATTAATCTTTTTTCACTTCTTTACAGATGGGTTTCCTAGCACCTTCACCAAATATTTTATTGCTGCATGTAACATCTGTTAAATAATGTGGGACCAGATTTCAGTCATCTAGAAGTCTTGAATGTTGACATGAGAGAGATGGCCTCTGTTGGAGTGAAAGATGGAGACTTAAACATACTGTTCAAGTATTTCTGCTTCATAACTGTTTCCATCTTAGCCACACCAAAACAAAAACTATATTACATCTTTTTTGGATGTGACCATACAGGACCAGGCAGGTCTGTGACCCAAGACAATATATTACAGACATATTTTGTTTTTCAAAAGACATGTTAAATGTCTTCACTTATAAGGGTAAACAATCTGATCAGTGAATTACCAGCTTTATCTTGAGCAGATGATATGAAAGCAACCATGTGACTTCTACATCATCCAGTGTTAAAGCCAGGTAAGTTCCACAGGTAGATGTGAGATTTCTGGAGGTTTAGTTACAAGGGCAGATCAAATTTATATGTCCATCTAAAACAACATACAAATGTCACATCTGAGCCTAAGTTGCCACCCGTTGGCCATGTGACACCATGGCAGGAGAAAATGATCCAAGTGACATTGTTTGCCCTGTACACATGTAAATAGCTGTGCCTGCATTAAGGACTAGTAGAGGCCTAATTATTCTTTCTGGTGTGTCCCAAAACCTGGTGAAACTCTCATATGAGTAAGAACTTCTGTTTAGCAAATTTATGAAGAAGGCAAGTTTGGGACTGAATCTATCACAGAAGTATCATACTGAGGTATCCTAAAAAATCCCTGGATTTGCCAGAATGCTGCTTGGCAAAGGTATTTTTTCATAATATAGCTAAATTACTCTATTTAGAAACAGGGCTTGTCAAGTTGAGACTTGAATGAAACATAATACACACTACGTAAAACATAATACATAAAACACAGTATATCATAAACATTATCAATATATCTTCAGTTATGCTAGGATCTACTTAAAATTTTTCCTCAGCAGGTTTGTGACATGTAAGCTACTCTTCTCCATATTTATCATTATCTGCAGTTTGTGCAAGAGTCTTCCATGTCATGTTGTTGTTGGTTTTTTTTTGGGTTTTTTTTTTTTTTTTACAATAGTTTTATAAGAGTTTCCATATTCCCTGGAAAAGACCTATCAAATTTCATATACAATTTAAAATATTTGCTTGGTTCATTAATACTTATGCATGGGAGAGACAAGATGCTGACTCTTGAAAGTTGGTACAGGATGATACTGAATTGTACTTAGTGTTCTTTCTCAGTCTGGGTCCATATAAATATGTACATGCTTAAAGACAAGATTAAGCTTAAAACTGCCAACTTTGACTTGACCTCTGTTATAAACTACTTAACCTGACTGAACTGAGTCAGTCAATCTGATATTGCTTATTCGGGCACTTCAAAGGCAATCAGACACCCAAAGTTTGATAGTTAAAGTAATTGTAGAGGTGATAGACTCCAACCACACCAGTAGATAACGGTGCTTAAATATCTAAATTGTTGCCCAGGTGACAAGTTACCCATTATAATCATTTACATCAAAGACCATAACACACTGAGGTGCATTTCTTACTCTAGGGCAGCTCTCCATGTCCTTTAAGGACTTCCAGGGGCACATTAAGTGCGGTAAATGAATATGATTTTCATGAAGTTGAATCAATTTAGATGCATATACAAATGCAAAATATACATGTATGTGTGTACTTGTGCTTTAACCCTTGTTGTCAGGGCAAGGCATGTCTAATCCTCAAAGAAAAACAAGCCAACAGCCAAAGGTAACAGCAAGGCAGGGAGGGCAGTGTCCACACTGACAGAGGATACAGTCCCACAGTACCCATATACAAAAAAACATACCACATCTGGTGAAGATGACCATGGTCAGTCACCACAGTCCAGCTGGCCAGGCAGGTCTACAGTGACAAGAGATGTCCCAGGTCAAGCCAGGAAGTCAAGTCAGTAGGTCAAGGTCAGCAAAGTAAATAGCCAGGCAGAAACACTCCTACAACACTGCTGAGGCAAGAGCCAAAAGCAAGTGAAGTTCTTGAGCCTGAATGCAGCTTCTGAACACAAAGGGGAAAACCTCCAAGTGAAGCTCCCCACCACTCTCTCACAGAGGTGTTTCAGCAGTTTGATCCAAAGTTAAACAGCTGCACCATAACAGAGCTGGCACAGGCAGCCAGCTGCCAGGATTGGGGGCATGAGCTCGCACTTGTGGTTCTGACTTGCCTCTCTGACTGCTATATACTTTGAATGAACAAAAATAATACTTTTATTCTGGAATTTTTTTTGCAATTATGGTGATTTGTCTTGGCTGCAATGAAGCTGGTGGATACAACAGCTGCTCTTCACTCAGGATAAGTATAAAAATGATTGAACTTTTTAAAGAATAACTAGCTTAAATATCAGGAACTGCCACCCAAACCAGTCAAACCTGGAGAAGGAGTAAAATTGTATAAAAGGTTTTTTAAAAGTTCCCATAACAAGGAAAATGTAGGGACAGTGATTATTATGGAGTCTCTTTACAGACCTATGTGAAAGAAAAAGTATGAAAAGAATCAGAAATTCAATAATACCCAGAGAAGAAATCTTTAATGGGCTTCTGGAAAAGAAGCCATGAAACAGAGATCAAGTACTAGTGAACAAGAGGCCTAGAACTCTAAAACATATGCTGAGACATTTCTTCTTGACTGTGTTAAAGAAAGCAGACTTCTCTGCTCAGGTTTTCCAATGAACCATGGCTATAGTAAAGAACTATCTGCTCTCTGTCATTGAATCATTTGAATAGAAATTACCAACATGCTTAAATTAATTTCTCATGTTTGAAAGGGATGACAGTCCCCCAAGAGCAAGTGTTATTGCAAGCCCCTAGATGAAAAGAATTTTGAATTGCCAAATGAGGTTGGAGACCAGAAAATTAATGGTTTTGATAATCATGTGACTACAGGTAAATCCAGAATAGGGGAATTTGTCTTTGAGGAGTGTGGTGTAAGATGTCCATCTCAGGAGTGTGCACTCAAGAAGAAATTAAAAAAAAAGTTTCTGGCATAGTTTTGCCAGAACACTTTGATGGTAATCATGACAGCTGGAAGGATGCAAATGGAGAAATACATATACATGTAGTAAGACAGAAGAGAAAAAACCAACATTAAGGACAGAAGCCATCCCCTAGTATGGAACTATAGGACATGGAGAAAAATGAGAAAAATGTTATGAAAAGTCTGACTCTGGACCACCTTGTGAATGATTAAATTAAGATATATTCTATTTTTATCTTTTTTAAAAGTCAACTTTGTGTAAAAACAACCATAGAATTCTTAAATAAGTATCATATATGATCTTATTTTATTCTAACATAAAATTTACTTTCATATTTAGATTTCAAATAAGGGACAAATGGAACAGTAATTTGTTAACCATAATGTTTTTCACTTTCAGGAAAACTTAATGGAAAATAGTCTCATCATTTGTAAGTTTAAATCCTGCAAGATGATGCAAAAGTTCATTGTGTCAATACTAACACATAGAGTTCACAGCTTTCATACTGCTGAAAGTTAGCCCCAGAATAATTTTTTGTATAATAAAATTATGCATTGTTAATTTTGTTTTCAGCAATAGAAAATTCATCTGATGTTTTGTAGAACATAATTTCACTAGCTCAGAATAGATGTTATAAAACATATTTTTTCCACAGAATATTTTTGAGCCCTTGTCTTTTTTTTTTTTAAATTTTAATTTTTTCTGCATTTTTTAAGAGGAAAAAATATGTTGTTGAAATTTTCCATTTTCCTGTTTTTGAGGACTGAAAGATTCTAAAACATCTCGGTCACATCATTAAGACCATACTTCAAGATTTGTTTTGAATTGGCAACATAAAAATAATTGGATTTTTCCTTTGTAGTTCAAAGGGTTGTCATCTATGTTTTCATTCTCACTTTCATCAAGGAAAGCAATAGAAAATATCAATGAACTTGATTTTCTGAGTACCAGTCAATCTTGAGAACTTCAGGAAATAAATTCACTCACCCTGAAAGTGATATTGTCAGTCAGAAAATCAAAAGGTGGGGTTCAAAAAATATACACCTGAAGCACTATACACACTATGTATGCTTGTCATTTACTGAATGATTCATGATTTGTATATCTTCCCTCCTTACTAAGAAAATGAGATAATGTTTGAATGAAAAATATGTGGCTAAGGTGAATCTTCAGCAGATAACTTATTAATGCAGAAGGAGGAATAAATGTTTCATAAAGTCAAGTTTTAATGGATAAAATAAACAGCATTTATTACCAAACATTTCAAAATTGATAGATGAAAAGGCTGATTGAGATAAGTAAGCAGTAACATAGATGCCAAAAATACCAAGGGAAAGCCCAAGCCCCTATGAAACTATGGAAAATATAGAAAAAATTATGCAACTAGGGTCAGATCCAAGGAACTCAAGTTCGGTTGCAAATTCCTGCTCGATCTGATATATTGGGTCACTAGCACACAGATTTAAGAACTGACTCCACTTGTAAAACTTCAAGGCCTGTACATGTAAATTAACTGCTTTCTTCTTCCTGTCTGGAAGGTTCTCTTGTGTCAGTTGATACTGTGGTCCTGTACACTGAGCCACCTTATCTGAGGAATTCACTTGGTTCAGTTTCTTTTCTGTCACTTGCATTGCTATGAATAATACATGTGTACAGACTAAGAATTCATTCTCCATTTTTCCTTTAAAAATGAGCTATTTAT